>NC_043967.1:14657136-15859636 GCF_902148855.1 Sphaeramia orbicularis | reverse complement strand
TAAAAGTGAAAATAAAATATTGGACAATACAACTGACAGCAGTGTTTGAATTTTGAGTGTGGGTCACAGAGCGGAGCCCCTAAGGGTGACAATCTGACAGTAAAACTAGAACAATAACAATGGGCAAGACAGGATGTGTCACATAATGAACACATTGTTATTATGGTACCTGCTGATCTGCTCTGTGTTTCATACCCACTTTGAAAATATCCTTTTTCAATTTGGTCTTCATTAGTTTTGGCTCATCATGCGTAGTGAGATTACTCGAGTCCAAAGATGAGTTTCATCTACAAACTTGCTTATCTGGAACAAACCTCACCAGCTTTATTAAGTAGGTATGTGGCAGTCATGGAGATAACACTAACAATAGTGTGTAGATGACATAAGATACCTATAATTTGTTTCCCTTAAAATATTCAGTATCTTATAAAGTGAAAAGAGAGTTCTACCACATGATGGCGCCATGTAGAGCAAATGATCAATTTCAGTTCATTAAACTAAGACATGAGTAGATCACACAGTGCCTTACATTCTTATACAATCTTGAAATCTTAAATTATAACGAGTAAAAATTCCTTGAAAAATTAAAACAATTATTTACATAATTTTTTATGGCTGATTTATACCAAATCTTGATGTTTGGGTGTAAATTTTTGCCTGGTTCTGTGTGCGGTACTATCTATGGCTGGATTCCTCTCAGAGACTCATACATAAAACCATTGGGGTAAACAAAGACATGATGAATTTACTAACACTTTTGTTGTGATGGAATCATTTGAAGCATCTGATGTAGCTATTAATGTCTTGAACATGCCATTTAAGTGTCTTGCCCATGTTAACTATTATAGATATGTTAAAAATCCTTCCATACCACAACTAAAACTATGACAGCTGTGAATGATACAGTTGGGTATATTTTCAGTGCAATTTGATGATCAATAGAAACACCAGGCAATCAGAATACATCTGAATATGATGATATGTTCATCATGTCACAGATGCACTGCACTTGATGTAGCTTTTAGCCATCTTACACCTATTAATAAAAAATCTAAACAAAAAGAAGACAAAACAGTTGAAAAGTTCCCACTGCTCCACATAGTTTATGAATGCAAGAGAGGCATTGACAAAGAGACAAATAGATGCTATTTCCTTCAAGAAGCACACTATATTACTGATAACAGCAATTACTAATCCATTAACTACTCGCCCAAAGTCATTAATATTCATTTTTGAGGTGCCAATAGACAATGTTATCATTCATCAGTGGTGATACTCTTTACAACCGTGGAAAGCCCTCAAGACTGTCTTATCTACCAGTGTTACCCATGGCATTTTGGCCTGAGTGAATACACTTCAGATAAACACTCCAGCAGCTGATGTTACCGTTTGCCCAGAGGAGGCTCATTCATTTATATCAGTGTTCTATTTTTTTTTTTTTTTCTTTTCATATTTTGAAGAAGTAGTGTGTGTGTGTGTGTGTGTGTGTGTATGTGCGCGCACTCGAGCGTGCGTGTGTGTGTGTGTGTGTTGCATGCATGTGTGTGTGCATATATATATATATATATATATATATATATATATATATATATATATATATATATATATATATATATATATATATATATATATATATACAGGGTGTATAAAAAAAAAAACTATACATTTTGAAAAATTACCCCCAGTTACGCATTTGACAATTTTTGGAATTAACCCTAGCTTGACCTGTCCTCAGTGACATTTTCAGGCCTAAACAAGTTGAATTAACTTTGAAAGGCAGGAACAACTGCCATGGGTAAAGAAATGAAATTGACATGGTGGCCAAAGTGTTAATGGTGTAACCTGGCAATTTTGTGGAAAACAAGATGGATGCCCATTGTCCCCTCCCATGAGCTTTGATTGAATTTGAATCCCACCGTTACTTTGCACAAACCAGTTTTAACTTGGACTGCGCAATTTACCCCTGCTCACTCATGCATGAAAACCTGGGTCTGTAAATTTGGACAAATATCCACCAATCCCCTACTTACTGATGTCCATAAAAGAAAATTATAAAAACTAGAAGCACTCGGAGAGCGCAGACCTCCGCCAAGGCTGATCAGTGGCCCCCCCCGTGGGGCCCCCCCACCCCCGATCACCACCAAAATTTAATCATTTCTTCCTCATCCCATTTCCAACAAACCCTGAAAATTTCATCCAAATCTGTCCCTAACTTTTTGAGTTATGTTGCACACTAACGATCAGTGGCCCCCCCCCCGTGGGCCCCCCCACCCCCGATCACCACCAAAATTTAATCATTTCTTCCTCATCCCATTTCCAGCAAACCCTGAAAATTTCATCCAAATCTGTCCATAACTTTTTGAGTTATGTTGCACACTAACGGACAGACAAACAAACAGACAGACAAACAAACAAACAAACAAACAAACAAACCCTGGCAAAAACATAACCTCCTTGGCGGAGGTAATTATCAAATGCGAAACTGGGGGTAATTTTTCAAAATGTATAGTTTTTTTATACACCCTGTATATATAAATATTATTTATTTGTTTTCATTATTTCCTCCTTTATTCCAGGCATATGTTAACTACATTCACTGACGACCACAGCATGCTGATCCTGCAGTGTTTGGACTTCATTCCAATACTGACATTACAAAAATGCGAGGCAGGAAAACCAAACAACTCTTAAAAGGACTCCTGTAGACTCTATACCCAGGGAGTCTGGATGTGGGGCCAAGGCATCTTAGGTTTTCAATGTGTGTAATCTGAGGCTTTCATTTAACATTTTGAACTCCCACTTATTTCTCAGAGGAAATAATAGAGACAGTAGAAAACATGTGGATCTTCTGTTGTCTGTCTGTTGTAGGAGGTAGCTGATCAGCTTGCAGGGAGCATCTTATCTAAGTTCCCAACTGACTTTGCACAAATGATGAAAGATAACACTGTCAGATTTGAGGAATCTATGAATACTGTTTTGAAGCAGGGAGTAATCCCTTTTAATAGGAAGTACATTTGTCTGCTAAGGTCAAAAAGATCCAGTCAATATATCAACACAGGATACACATAAAACATAAAATATAAACATAAAGAATTAATACTAGTAATGATAACTCATACTTAACATGTGTCCTCTTTCTCATCAGACACACAAATGTAAACCCTACCATTCTGGAAAACATCTGCAAAGCTTTAAAAGGACAGATTGTCATGTCCGCTGAACCTTGGGATGTCTGTAACAGCATGTTTGTGGGCAAGGTGCCCACTATTCAGGCAGCAAAGTCATACCCTCCCTAAAACTACTGGGAAGCTACGTGACTGATCTCTTAGCCAGACTGTAATTCCTACAAACAAGAAATGGCTGTTTCAGGGACACACAGACCTTGGATAAAAGAAGAGAATATATTTGGTGTATAATGGAAAGAGTAACAAAGAATCAAATAAGTATTCTGGATGAGTAAGTAGTATAAAATGTTATGTAAACAGGCTGGTGTTAATACCGTACAAAAATGACTAAACGATAAGCAGTCATACTAAACTAAACCATTCTGGCATGTTCAGACCTCATTCAAATATCACTGATTAATTTTAGAGCTGTTTTCAGAATGCCAGTATAGTAACCATGCACAGATGCCTGTTGACACAGATGGATTGGTAATAGTCCTTCTTCAGTCTATTGTTCTCTCAGGCTTCGACTTTTCCCAGTCAGTGTTGCAGAATTTTACTGAAAAGAATGAAATACACTGCAAAAATCAAAATCTTAACAAGTGTATTTTTCTCATTTCTAGTCAGAATATCTCATCACACTTAAAATAAGACATAATTACTTAAAGAGTAACTTTCAGTGAGATATAAAGAACTTATTTTTAGACAATAGATCTTGAAAATCTTATTTCAAGCAATCTTACCAAGATAATTTTCACTTGTTCCATTGGCAGATTTTTATTTTTTTATTTTTTATTTTTTTGCTTAATTCAAGCAAAAAAATCTGTGAAAATTATCTTGGTAAAATTTCTTGAAATAGGATTTTCAAGATCTATTGTCTAAAAATAAGTTCTTATATCTCACTGAAAAGTTACTCTTTAGGTGATTATGCTTTTTTTTTTTTTTTTCAAGTGTGATGAGATATTTTGACTAGAAATGAGAAAAATACACTTGGTAAGATTTTGATTTTTCCCAGTGTATCCATTTGTTCTACTGGCTTTGAATTTGAGATCTGTAAATCTGTTTGTCTTCTTTGTTAGGAAGATAACAGAAACTAAAAATTTTAATGTAAAGTTCATTTCAGACAAGAGATGTCAGAATTCTGAAAATCTGCAACAAGATGCAAGGACACCAGATAAAGATTGCAACAGTGTGGACTGTTTCCATCTTAGCTCAACACAGATGAGTTGATGGAGTTGTTCACAACTCCACTGCATGGCTAGGTTTAGAATTTCCACCTGTTGATTCAAAGAGCAGAAATATTATCAGCTTTTCCCCATTAAAATCCTGAGTCAGTAGTCGGCATCACCAACTCATTCATGTGTTTAATTTTTAGCTGCTTCAAAGAATATTGAACTACAAAAAGCATGAAAAGCCAGCACTTAAAGCAGAAGTCCAGAGATTATTGATAAACTGGAGTTTTGCAATTACACATAAGTTTTCAGCTCATGTTGTCACATATAGCACGAAGAGGGACTCGGCACAACTGAATGGACTGGTGAGGAGGGCTGGCTCTGTTGTGAACCCAGAGCTGGACTCACTGGCTACAGAGGAAGAGAGGAGGACCCTGGAGAAACTGCACTGGAGAAACTGAACTCCATCTTGAACAATGCCCAGCATCATATAGCACATTCACAAAGCAGAGGAGTGTGTTCAGTGATAGGCTTCTGTCCCCATCGAACCACTCAAATAGACTTTCAAACTCTTTTGTCCCCTTGGCCATAAGACTACACAGCACTGCCCAGTCAGAAATGGAAAAGAGTAATAATTATTTTATTTTATTTTATTTTATTTTATTTTATTTTATTCATTCATTCATTTTCTGAACCCACTTTATCCTCACTAGAGTCTTGGAGCCTATCCCAGCTACTTACGGGTGAAGGCGGGGTACACCCTGGACATGTCGCCAGTTCATCACAAGGCTGACATATAGAGACAAACAATCACTGTCACATTCACATCTATGGGCAATTTAGATTAACTGATTAACCTATAAGTGCATGTCTTTTGGATGGTGGGAGGAAGCCGGAGTACCTGGAGAGAACCCACACAGACAGGAGAATGGGAGAACATGCATGCATTATTTTATTTTATTTCAGCAGTATCTGAACTTGAAGGTTTTTTTGTCTTTTGTACAGTGGCAGCACCAGGATTTTAAAAGTGGGGGGCAACTGGAGGGCAAAGAAAATGTTGGGGGGCGGACAAAAATTTTTTACGCATAGCGTGAAATTAACGTTTTGTGCTTTAGTTTTATATATATATATATATATATATATATATATATATATATATATATATATGTGTGTGTGTGTGTGTGTAGAGAGAGAGAGAGCAATAGAGAGATAGATAGATAGATATCTATCCGTTACACTTTATATAGAGGGCAATTTTAGGTAAAATCAGGTAATACTTAATTTATTCAAAGTATTTGTTAAAAACCACAGCATGAACAACTCAGACTTTCTGTTATGATTTTTTAATAGGTACAATCTACTTTCACATATGTCTCTAGTGGGGCTTTGGACAGTGACCAGCTGGCCTTTGAGAGAACCTTCTATAGATGCATGCATGGACGGGGGGGGACTGTCTGCCTGGTTGTATTATAAGTGTATCAAAATGTGTTTTGTACACTTTCATTGACGGATTTTTAATATTTCTTCGTTGCCTGAATTTTCCCAAAGATTTGCCCAAATCTGGGTAGGGGGGCAACTGGGGGGGCAAAGGTTGTGACTGGGGGGGCATTTGCCCCCCCATGCCCCCCCTTGGCACCGCCACTGCTTTTGTATAGGCTATATAGTCTTATAAGAGGGTATTTTTCCATCTTGTATATTTGCATTTGTATTTATTGTGCTTTGTGTATTTAGTGTGCGTACTGCTGTTGGATGCTTGAATTCCCCTCGGGATCAATAAAGTATCACTAACAAACTAACTAGCTAACTTTGGGCCAAACTAGGCTTAAGACTTTTGTTGTGGATGTTCATTTTGTTGTTTTCCCAGGTAATGAAAGAGAAGATCCATAAGCTATAGATAAAATGGTAGAGCAGTCTTTCTCAAATGGGGGTATGTATACCCCCAGGGTGTTAGAACTCCTTGACACATGAAATGGTGGACTCAAATGCACAACTCACAACAACTGAAGATTTTAACAGAAGTATTTTAATTATGAAAAAGTGATTAACAAAAAGCGCTCACAAGAAGGATATAAAAATTTACAAACAAATCTCCATGATGAACAAAAGTCTTACAGGAAAACCTTGAAGCATAAAACTGACAAACATAGAAAACCCTGGCAGGCAGCTCGACGTGAAACACAATGACAGAATCAGACGAACTGGGACCAGACACAGGGAGACAGGACTATTTATACATGAGGTTGGGGGAACACAGGTGATACCAATCAGGGGTGAGGCTAACAATCACACTGGCGGGAAAACACACAAAGGGAGGAAGTCAGGGTCTGAAACAAGAGGGAAGAGATGTGTACAAAATAAAACAGGAAGTGCAAGACAGGACAAAATGTGAAACTCTAACTTAACATAAAGTGACTAATGAAACAAAGACAAAACACTGAACACCAAAGATGAGACATGAAACACTAAACATTAACATAATTAACAAATCTGACGAGACATGACACAGGGGTACTTGGAAGAAGCACAGGGGGTACTTGAATTACAAAAAAACAAAAACAAAAACATTAGATAAGTCATTATTTACTGAATACAAAATGAAGAATGAGAATTAATGCTGAAATATGAAACACAATAAATACATTCAAATAATAAAATTGATACTCTTAGTTTTATTGTCAGTCTTCTTGTTTAAGCTTTGATAACATTTTAAGAACATCTGTATCTTATATTATTCAAGATGAGTTTATTTGAGAAATTATTTTTTGTTGATGAAAGATTCAGTTATTCATTACTGACCAATTAATTTATCTATTTTATCAATGAAAGAGGGCATTTTTCAGTTTATATTTTGCACACAAAATCTACTTATAAAGATTTGTTATTTTTAATATATTAAAGTTAAATGCATGTTTCGTGTTTACAAAGTTTTTAAAATAAAAACAGACTCCTTTGGCACAGGAACAAATGCCAAATTTTTTCAATAAAAAATGCTGAGGTGAGAATGGGAGTACATGGCTAAAAAAAGTATATTTCAGGGGATACTCCACTGTAAAAAGTATATTTCAGAGGGTACTCCACTGTAAAAAATTTGAGAACCACTGTGCTGGAGGACAGAGTCCATATAAAGGTATTTCATGGGGGTTTCACATTGGGACAGTTAGTGAATTATAATTGAAGAGCCCCATTTTGAGATTTATTTTAATGCTTTGTTCATCATCAAGCTCAAACATGGAAAAATGTCCAAGTTTCAAAATAAAAACATCTCCAGTATGTCTACCCTGTGTACCAAGCTAGTGCCCACTGAGGAACAAGTTCAACCACAGGCCACAAATACAATGGATTAACTGTGAGTTAGCATGTTAATGCCATGTTTGTGATGACTGAATACACTTTTCTTGTTCAATTTCATTTTTATTTTAACCCATAAACACCCAAACATATACCATCTACCAAAATCATCTACTGATCTGAACAGTTTAATACTTCTTGATCCACTAATCCTATCAATACATGTAAATAATTGGTGTAAAATGCAGGTATTTATCTTTTCATGGTCATCAGATATGACCCATTTGGATGTTCAGAGGCTCCGTAGTGACCATGGAAACACTGTCATCTTTGACAACATTGATTCACCAGTAAAACCTGTGGAGTTTGATCAATGACAGTGGATGGAGATTGTAACTGTCTGAGAGACGGTGTGGTCATTAGAGAGTACAGTGTTATGTGTTAACAGAGTATTAAGTGTTAAATTCATGATTTTATTTTGTTTAAAAATGATTTATAGTTTGTGCTTTAAAAATGAGATATTACCTTATATACCTTTTAAAAAAGAATATCCATTTTATTTAAGAGTTTGTTTCGTAAAGGTCATAAAAGGGTCCTGACAAGAGGATTCTGGGAAGAGCACGTGAAGAGATGCAGACCAGTTTCGGACTCTTTGTTTGAAGAAAAAAGGTGACTCTGCATTTGACTCATGGAGCTAACATTGTCATGGTGTGTTTTGGATTTTTATGTTGGGTTTGTCTGAAGTCGACAGAAAATAAATCTTCATAAAAACATCAGTATGAAACATGGCCGTTTATTAAACTAATGCAGTTACAGAGGTACTTGATTATGTTCAGTTATTGATAGATTTTGCTGAAAAAGTCACTTTTTCTTCAGTTTTCTTTATTTTTGATATGATAACCCTCAACTTTATTCTGAGATTTTATGAACATCTACATGTTTAGTGCATTAAATATTGGAAAATACCTGATTTTCACAGAAAAAAAACACAAAATACAGAAGATAATATTACAATAAATGGTGATAAATCACTTAAGGATGGTTAAATAAGGAGTTCAATTAATTTGGGAACTGCAACAAATGTCACACTGGGTCCTTATGGGTTAAGATCTTAGGGAAAGTATCCTTTAAAATACCATATCATCTTGTATGTGTAGGTACAAGTAACTACAGACACTGCCAAAAGCCCATGACCCCAAAAAACATCCCAAACACAGAAAAACAAGAGGAAAATAGAAAATGCAGGCAGAGGGAAAGGTGTTTGCAGGTAAATACACCACCACACACTGACAGAGGGTCAGGAACGATGATTTAGAGGGATTATTTTTATACAAGTCTGTGTATTGTTTGACTGCTCTAAATCTGTCTCCCCTCTCATATTTCCGAGTGAAATCCTTTTTGCCTCACTCAGCTCAGGATCCATGGACTCGTCTCATCCCCATAATATATCAGTGTGGGTAATGAACTGGTGATGGGTGGACTTTATCTTTGTGGACTTTGTTTTGGTGCTAAACCAGATATCAAATGCAATTGTGAATTATTGTGTTGAATTCTTTGTTTAAACTGAGCTGCTGAATCACTGCTTTAAATGTCTATTCCCTACTGCATCATCTGTTACGTGTGGTTGTTGTTTATTCTCAATATATGGTACCAACTTAAACACAACCTTCAGTCTCTGTCTCTCTCTCCTTAGAGCTGAATCTAGTCTTCTGATTATTAACACCAGCCTATTATTGTATACTTATTGGGTTATTACATGTAATAGCAGTAATTAAGGTTGTAACAACATATATGCTACAGTATATTTCCCCAAGTATGGAAATTGATTAAAAACAGAATTTATTCCCATTGCTAGCCACAAGGAAGAATGAATAAATGTTGTGCTCTGAAAGGGTTAATTTTCTGTAAATATCCGAGAGTATTTGTATTTTGTTTTATGTTTTCAAGTGCCGTCAACAGTAAAATAAAGCGAAACAGTATGCAAATAGGTAAAACGATAAAGTGCACTCAGATTTAAAATATTATCTATGACATAAACATAAAAAAGGTTACAAGCTAAAAGGTTTTAACAATTAACATGCAAATTAAATAAATAGAATTCCAATTTTCAATTCAATTTTATGCAGCTTTAGATGAAATAAAGTAAAAATGTGAAACAGCCGTAATCTGAAAATGTCAAACTTGTCCTTTATTCCAGAACCAGCTGAAACAAAAACCACAAAAGGTATAAAACTGAAAGAATATATGAAAACATTTATATAGAAATAACAACAATAACAACAGTATAAAAGTATATGTAAAAGTATCTATAAATATAAACAACAACAAACAAGTCAAATTACATCTATAAACAATATGTGCCGATGGAATGAACACAACTTTGTGTTGATCCTGACATCATGCACGTCAATAGGCAGTTTATGGACCAAACGAAGTATGTGTGAATACACCCTTATTAATTAACAACTTAAGATGTACTGACATAAAACTTAAAGAAAATAAAGACAAATATTTTTAATGTTTGTGTGTAGTTTAGAAGTTTAAAGGATTAAGTGATGGTTCCAATGTAGAAAAATGAGCATATAGACATTTTCTGCTTTTTTATCCTTGTCTCTTTTGAGCTTCGTTCCATGTTGTTTGTGTTTATCCTGGCGTCACAATAAGTATATGTGTGAAACACAACAGTAGAGCTAATGTTTAATGGCAGTGAAATTAAGAAAATGAAGCTTCAATTCAGGAAAATTATAGTCCAATAATTTAAAAAAAAAATCTTTTAATTGTTTCAGCTCTGGTGCTATGTACTAATGCTAATGGTGAGAGCTGAATATGTGTACAGATTTTTAAATGATCAATAATCGTGATATAACACAGGTAGCAGAATTTATTTTTGTTATTGAATCTGGTATATTTATGAGCACTTAATGGCCTCTCTTCATTGTGGGAAAATTACTATAAATACAGCATACACTTAGAAGAATATTGATTTTTTTTTTTTTTTTTATGTGCCTTTGTTTGGTGGTAAAACTAATACAAAAGCTCAAAGCTTTTCAGAGCCTCATATGATTGTGCATATGTGTCAGATTCTGTGTCATATGGATGAATCTGAACTACACCCTGATCAGACTTTGTGAGAGTTTCAGAATCGTGTAATGGGTGGAACAGGTGTTACACTGGGTTTGGTTCATGACCAAAAACAGCCCAGTCAGGATTCGGGACAGATAGTGGTTTGGGCCAAAATAAGAAACTCATATTCCAACGTTAACTGTGACATGCACTGCAGAAACCCAGTTGTATTGTCTTTTTCTGCTGAGGTTTGGCTGGAAGTGTCAGCTGTGAAAGATGAGAACAATGATATTAGTATCAGAGTGAGGCGTTTGTCAAGGTGAGAATGCCTTTCTTCACTATAATGTGATGCAAGTCTTCACTGCGGATGTTGCAGGTAAAAATTCAGATGCATGTTTTCAGAGACCTGGAAAAATTATCAAAATTCTGGTGTTCCAGGCTGGGAACACCAACTATCAGAGGGAACTGTCCTGAAGACACTCATCATTCTCTTAGAAATGGATGCATATTAAGAAACATTAAGAACATATTCCATAAATATCTGATCAATAATCTGTATTGCACAGATGGAGTGATCCCATTTTTCCAAAGAAATGTTAGTTTGAGATCTGAAAATTCATTGGAGTGTGGGTAAAGATTATCTTAAATGTAATCTAATTAAACTGTTGAAATAGAATGCTTAGATTCCATTGTATAACTACATTCGGTGGTTTGCATCACTTTGTGTCATTGTCCACCACAGAAAGCTCTTTAAATTAACAACTAAATTAGTGACTGTAAATGGAATGACTGAAAAAAAAAGTGGAAGTTAACTTGTTAGCAGACCTGTGTTAATCAAATAACAGCAACATCGGAGCATGTGAGAGCATGTGTGTGGATGTATTTTGGATTCTATGATAAAATATATTTAATCTCCACAATACCAAATGTAGCTGTTCTAACAGTTTTATAAAAAACAACATAATGCTCCATCCATCCATCCATCCATCCAACCATCCATCCATCCAGCCATCCAGCCATCCATCTTTATTTATTTAACCTTTATTTAACCAGATTATTCAATTGAGAACCAATTTTCATTTAGAATAACGACCTTGCCAAAAGGCAGCACGAAAACAGGACAAACCACAAAAGGGATACATCTAAGGAAAACAATATTAAATCATTCAATCCTTCATCTACCACATACCCAGGTCTGGGTTAGTCTATGCAGTGAATCCTTCCCAGAGTCCAGTCACGATGTGAAGGGAGCTCAAGAAAACAACAATTCCTCCAGACATTCATGTTGTCATTGCAAGTGTGTAACATCAGAGTGCAATGTTCAGATGTTCTTTTGATCATTTCAGTAGTTTCTGAAGCTGTAACAGCAGGCAGTTTTGACAGTTTTATCTGTACAAACAAAGCCCAAAAACCCAGTCACACACAGATACAAAGGATAATAAGGAGAGCTGGGATTGCACTTCACTTCTAAACTATAGACTTTGAAAGGGTCCATGTGAGTTATTTCTCTGTGACCAGAATATCAGGCAGGATAAATAGACACAATAATGTAAGCATACCCTTGTTAGTGTAAATAAATGTAATTCCACAAATAATACATCTGCAAAGATCAACATGTTGTGGCCTCATTTGATTTACAGCTATGACTGACTGAAAAGTTTTATTATCAATCATGGCAGAAAATCAACCTCATTCTCAACCAAGGTGTTTTGTTGTAAGGGATGGGCCAAACACCCTGCATATTGACCTCCCCCAAATAATCCACAAGATGCTTGTCTTCCTGTGTTTAGATATTTAATGCAGTCGATAGAACAGTAAGCAGTACTGTTTAAAATGTGGTGATTCTTTTTTTTTTCTTTTTGTCATTCATATGTACATCAATCAGAACGAGGTCTCATAAATCAGTACAGCTGTTAGGTTGCAATAAACATTTATTTCTACATTGAATATTATCATCAGTGTGAGAGAAAAAAAGTTTGACCTCATGCCACTGTATTAAATAAAAGCAAATAAAAATGTCGCTGAATATTACAAAACAATTTAAAAGCAGATATAACTGACAGTAAAATTACTGTTGTTTTCCCTCTGAATATGCACTCTTGTGTACCATACTTTCTTAAAAAGGATTTGAAAAATAAACTTTCTGCCTTGTTTACAACTTCATACCAAATTTTTTGATATTTTAATACTGTTTCTTTTCGCAACTTCATTAACCCTGTTTTAATGTCTCTTGATGACCATCTGTTAATTCCACATGGATACTGAATCACAGGTGTTACTGTCCTTGTTGTCATAGCAGCTGTTGTGCAGCTAATTCTGCTTTTTATCATACTATTACTGACTACATTCACAGCAGACAAGCTGTTATTCAAGCAATTTGCAATGATTTAATAGGATTATATAGAATAAGCCTAAATATTGCTTTCCCCCCCTTAACTCTTTATAGGGTACTCATTGAAATCCTGTTAAATTCAGTGTTTCAACCTTAGTGTGTTATTGGACATTGTCATCTACTGCCTTTTTGGTTGCTGTGGCAACAGTCTCCCTCCTGTTGACATAAAACATCTGAGCAGCACTTGCTAAAAAGTAAACACATGCAATTAAACAACTGTTATAAGATCATAAACTGACAAAAAAACAGTCACATTCACTTCAAAATGTCTATAAAATCTCTCTGAGTCACTGTATAGTTTTATAAAACCAACATGCTCTGGACCTTACTGAGGCACAAGATTGAATCCATATTTAATGTTTGGGGAAATAACCAAAAATAGTCACTTGCCCGATAAAGGGTTAATTCAAATATTACATCTTTGTCTTTCATAACTCAGACGTAGGGTTATGAGAGACAAAGGACAGGACAAGTCCTCTTATATGTTGCAATACCATAGATCTACAAGCACTCGAGAATCTTTGGCACCTGTTCTCCAACTGTCCTCGGCTTCACTGGCGACAGAATCTTAACTTACTTGGGTGATTCCATTCAAGAAACTCTGGAAAGGTTTTTAGAAATGAACATAGAAAGTCTGAGTTTCTTAAAGGTGTGGCATGAGATCTTAGAAACATGTTTCAAGCAAGCTACATTTTGAAGATACTCAATTCAAAAGTCCAAACCCCTTTCTTCAGACATTCCCCAGAGCACTGGCATGGCCAATGCTTGTTTTCGAGGGTTCACAAGTGCTGCACAGCAACAATTCACCTGGCTCTGGCGGCCCCGGCCCCAGCTCTGGCCCCGATCCATGCATACCTCATTCATTGTCCTCTAACACCCCCGCTCTTACAGAACAGCCCCAGGTCATACCTATCTGGCTAACATTACATTTCCGAGTGATTTATGTTAGTGACAAAACAATTGGCCGGTGAACTTTCCATCCTAATATAGCTAATATAGCCAAGCTCTGGCTCTGGCTTCACTTCCTGTACAGTTGCTCCAAGCCTCTGAGAACGCACGATTCATGCACGAAGAGGGGTACGTGCGGGGGCAGTTGAGTTTGACAGACATATCACCATTCAATCATTTCAAGAGGGCGCTCAAAATGATTGGGTGGTGTTTATTCAGTCTTGTCTGTTCCACAGGTGGCTACATTTTTTTTTAAATTTTTGTGTTAGAGCATTTAATTAATTGGTTGTAATCAGGGTGTGAAGGGGATTTTAAGTAATATAGTATAAAATAATTCAGGAAAAAAATCTCACACCCCACCTTTAAAAGTATTCACAGATTTATTTGGTACAAAAATTTCAAGACAGTCCTCTCTGTTGTATGATGTTCCTATCAGATCCTACTGTTGCCACCCAGAGAGTACATTTATGAGACTGTGACATTTAAGAACATCCACAGTGGGGACATCAGCAACCAAGGCATCAAAATTCTTAGCCTTTACATGAGAGGAGGCTGTTAGTCAGTGTTTAGCACAGCGTCTCCTGAGCTTATACCAAAGAAATTGGTGTTGCTTTTTTTTTTTTTTCTTACCCATTCATTCTTTCCTTCATATCAAATTATTGTTAGACCTAGAAATTCTTTTGGGGACAACATGACTTCCAACATCATATAGAGGCAAAGGCAAGCTTGTCAAATTAGTTTTAACGAGATCAGTTTTGAGGCACCTACCAGACAGAAAGACAGAGGCCACGACAGTCCTCCTCCTCCTCCTCCAAATAATGATCCAGTGGATTATAATGAGCTCGTTTTTGGTTCCTCAAAAGACTTGAAGAGTTAAACCACGAGGACATAGTGAACAACAGTCCTTCTCCTATGATGTTCCAATGAATTCTAATGAGAACCATTTTGGACACTGTAAAAGACTTGCAGATGCAGACTCAAAGTCAACGTAACCTATGTGGCAGCCAAAAGCTGAACACAAACCCTTAATGACTTCATTGGTTGAGTAAATGCTCACAGCTGAACTCTGCTTTTTTGGAGGTTGAAACAGTTGACATTAAAGTGTGTGACCATTACCATGCCTGCATCATGGGTTAAAGTCAAAAAGACATTTGCTGAGAAGGACTGGTTCAGCAAATCCTATGGTGTAGACCGGCCCTTCTTACAGAGTGCAGAATAGTACTCAGGCACTGGAAAACTACTAATACCGTACCTTTTAGCAAATGGAGGGGAGAAATGGTTAAAATAGCTAGCTATGAGCAACTGATTTTTTAAATCAATAACAGACAGGAGAAATTAAAATAAAAAATATGGGGCCACTTTTTAGATGAAGTGCGGAATAGATAACGGAGCAGTCTTAAGTATTCCTATAATAACTTAAGGGGTTGGTATTATGATACCACAATGCATTATGGCAAATGTTTTATTGTCCTGGCCTTGGTCCTACGTCACCTGGAAATAGTTAGAATGTAACAATGCATTCTGTATAACAAAACTGACAGTACTCTATTGTTTTTGTTTGTTTGTTAGTTTTTTGTTTTTGGAATGTGTGTGTGTGTTTTTGTTTTGGTTTTTTTTGCTGTTTTTTTCTTGTTTTTTTTTTTTTGTTGTTTGATTGATTTTCATATTTTAATTGATATATTTTCTTATGATTCTATCCTGTTGTATCACTGTAAAATGTTTAATGGGTGAAAAGAAAGTAAAACCAATAAAAAGTGAGTTACAGAAAAAATATATTTGCTGCCATTATTGCCCTCCAATCACAGTTTAGTTCTGTAGAAACAGTGTATGAATCTATCCTGCCAAGGGATCACCATTTCATGGAGGCTCTGATGACAGCATTGAGAAACCAGCTGAAAAATACAATACCAGTGGGTCATGGAAAACCAGAACTGTTCTGCAAAAAGATCCAGTAAAGAAGTGTGTAAGGACCACTTAACTCCCACATCCAGTAACTAAAAAACAGCAGCTTAAAGGGTAAGAAACACATCAAATGATTTCACCAGTATAATGAACAGCACATTGTTATGTTAGATATTTATTTATTTTACAAGATTTACAAGCTAATTACCAGGTCAGGTCTACGTTTTGTGGACTTACCAACCTTCTTTTAGCATTTTTTGTTTTTTACATATTTATTAGTCATTTTTTGATGCAGATTTAATTCATATTGAACATTTGAACAGTCAATTTCAAAAGCATTAAACACTGGCACATCATGAGTCTGATATTACCACCATAATTCCCAATGACATAAACAGTAATAAAAATAGCAAAATACTAATAAAACCAAAAAGGTAGAAATATAAATGAAAGAACAGAAAATAATAACAAAATCACAGTAGACAAATCTGCTTATTCACAATTACACCCTACATGCAAAATATGGACATGTGGTGTTATTGATATTATTAGAGTACACAAGTATACATAGCACGCCAAAAAATGTGTGTATGGGAAAACTGCACTAAAATCATGTTTGTAGTTTAGAGTGTTCCAAGTTTTTGTTGTTGTTCTTTTAAGTATTTAACCATGGGGCCCCATGCTACTTAAAATTTTTATGACTGCCCCCACAAATTGTATTTAATCTTCGAAAAAAAAAAAAAAAAAATTCAAAACAAAATATCGAAGAAAAAAACAACAACTTTTTTTTTTATCTGTTGCCATTGATTCAATAATTAATTTGCAGTGGAAACCTTTCTGAATCTGTATATAATTACTGTATAGTTATTTGTCACTTAAGCTAACTTATTACTTTGATTTCTGTTTTTTTCATCAGATGATCAAACACAGAAACACAGATACCCACTCTTCAGAGTGAATATGACACCCATAAGGAACATACTACATCCTTTAGCAATGCATTTTGATCCTTGAACAGTGTATTCTGTAGGCCAGGCATGGATTGTTTTCACAAGTAAGCCTTCAGAATGCTAGGAAAGGAGGAGCTGTGGGACTATGTGAGAAGAATCCATCCAGTATCTGAACAAAATAAAGAAACAGCTGATTTGTTTTCTGCCAACAGCAGTGACAGAACTAACCCACAATCAGAGGTCAGTTACAATCTGTATCAGTATCAATATTTTGTACTTTTTTTTCCAGAACAGACCAGCTCTGAGTTCTCAAGAGTTGAACAGGTCTTTGCTGGGTTGTCCTATGCTCCTCTTGGAGTTCCCTGATGTAACAAACCTGTGTTTCTCACCTTGTATTTCAGGATGCAGAGTGGAGAAAGAGCATGATTTGGTTCAGATCAGATCACATGCAAGACTGGTGCTTGGATCACTGTTATGTTGAAATACAGCAGGTATTTCAGTGATTAAAATGCACCACAACATCTCTCTAAGCAGACCACTGCCTCTTCATATTATATGATACATCAAATGATCTGAACCAAATCAAGGACTCCTAAAATGTGAGGTGGAGGAACCTCAGGTGTTAAACACAAGTGCATATAACGAACACCCTTTTTCTAGCTACTGTAAGGAGGAGGTGATACAGGAGATCTGTGAGCTGAGGAGTAGAGGAGCAAGGGATTTGTCTGGTTGGGCCTTGGACATTGGGTAGTTAGGGCACAGAGGTAGAACATGAACAGTCATGCCTAGGTGTGGACATACAGTATATTATGCCTGCCTGCAGAAAACAATTGGTATTGTTTGTTTATTCCCATTACATTTCATTCTTGGCTCACCCCTCCATTACATGTGCAGGTGGTAGGGTCTTTTATTGCAATCATTACTTTATGTTAATGCAGAGCTGATAATACCAGGAGAGAACCTCATGTCTCTTCAGATAAGGTCCCCCTAAATGGTTTACACAATATATGATGCGGTGTTTTATTATGGCGAATTACCGTACTAAAAACTGAGGGAATATTCATCACATAAATCACATTGTCCTTGTGTCTGTAAATGCTACACTGACCTTGAATTGTGCAAGTATTGGTATAACTGTGTGTCAGCAAGGCAACATCATTTCAGCTGTTTACAGCATGCTGTTTGTTTTGCACAGTCCACCAAACACTTCAGCAGAGAAAATGCAGATACTCTAGCCATACGACTCACTGGTTATATCAGATATGTCTGTGACTGAGAGAGCCCTTTTAAGAAGTTGAAATAAGATAAATAATTACACATATAGTGTATAAATATTACATTTTCATGACTATTAAAATTCTAATCAAAATCTATTTCAACATTCTCATATTCAGGATACAAATTTGTATTTATTCAATTTTAGCTTATCTTAAAATATAACACTGTCTCATAAAGGCACACGCCAACTTAAGGAAAGTTTAATGAACTCATGTGACTCATGGTCATCAACTGTGCTCACAATGATTTTATGCACAGATTAATGCATGATGGGTTAACTAGTTAACCCTCACCCTACGATGCAGGTGTGGCATTATGTGATTGCTTCATACTTATGATCACTTAAGGAATGTTCATTCACAGTTACTTCATGCATTAACTGATCTGTCACCAGATTTTCCTGGATTCCACAAACGGCCATTTTAGATCCATGCATTTGATGAAAACATATATATATATATGAATATATATATATATATATATATATATATATATATATATATATATATATATATATGTATGTGTGTGTGTATATATATATATATATATATATATATATATATATATATATATATATATATATATATATATATATATATATAATTATCAAATTCTCATACATGCTAGCCTGATAAAAAAGAGAAAATGTACTCCAAGCATGAGACCTTATGAAATGTAAACAGTATCTGTACTAGATATTCCTTCTTGCACATCACACACCTAGTACATGACTGTTACTTTCAGTCTATTTCCATGTATGTACAGAATTTAATGAAAATAAAATCCCCATTGAATCCTACAGACCATAAATCCAAATCAACAAGTCTAAATTTGGTCAGTTGTGTGTCATCACTAACAGGGCCGGACTGAGACTCATTTTCAGCCCTGGAGTTTCATACCTCAGACCAGCCCACTTTAGATCACAACCGAAGGTCGCTTCACAATGTGGATTTATTTATTTCAAAAGTGAGTGCACATCGACATCTCCAACATTATCATTCCTCACAACACAACAATAACAGAATCTATATTTTTGTTCTTATAAGTGTTAACATTTTTCAAACCTTTAAATGTTTGAAATGAAATGAAAGTATAAAATTATTTTAAAAAAATAAATAAATAAATAAAGCTTGCTGCACTTTCTAATAACTATTATTTTTGTATCCTCTGCAACAAAAGATTTCCATCACAACTTACTTGCAGTTTGTTCCATCGATGCTATTGAAAACTTTTGGTATAGTAATATTAGGGGTTTGATGAGGATGATAAAAAAAAAAAATGTGTATCCTGTGACTGAGGGTGAGCAAAGCAATCAAAGCTAACAACAGACTCCTCTTCATCTGTGTCATTTGTGCCTAGTGGTTCAGGGTTGTGCTGCTGAGCTGCTCCTCTGTCATCAGTAGACTCTGCTCTCCCTTTCACACTTCCTCCAGTTTCCCTAG
Organism: Sphaeramia orbicularis; assembly: GCF_902148855.1. Lineage (NCBI taxonomy): Eukaryota > Metazoa > Chordata > Actinopteri > Kurtiformes > Apogonidae > Sphaeramia > Sphaeramia orbicularis. The sequence goes on along the minus strand of NC_043967.1, from coordinate 15,840,037 downwards.
ACTCGCCTGCACCTGGATCACAATAAAAAATAATATCTACTGTACAGACATTTTGACTTACTGAACTAATTAAGATATTTACATTGGCAAAATATGCAGGCTTATTTGATATTACTTTAAGCTATTGCCTTTCAGTTGTGGGCTTTGTGTATTTACTGTCTCACTTTTAATAATAAAAAATAAAATAGGTCAGGACTATCATTTGGGTCTAGAAAGTGGTTTTAGTGGAACTAATGCTTGTTCACACAGTCTGTTCCAACAGCTCACCTTTTCCTTCCATCCTGACAGGAACAATCCCCTCATCACTACTGGCTCCTGGCTCTGCTTCTGACACTAAAGCACAGTTTAAAAATGCTCATAATTGTCAGCACAAATCTTCTATTTTCAAAGCCTTGGTGTCAGTTTCATTCATGTAGTGCTGAATCCTGGAGCATCTCAGAGCCCCTTTCATACTGAACAGGCCTACCCCATACTCTTCATTGGAGCCTATTTATTCTAATAATCTTCCCTCTCTGAGCAGTCCTACCTGCCCACTCTGGACTTGTGAGCTCATGGCTGGTGTCTGCTGCTGGATCTGCTTTCTGACTCTGAGGAGCTACAAGACAAAGTTTCCCAGTTATGGGGCGTCGTATCATACTATTATTTAAATTACATAACGTTATGTTACACGCCACAATGCCACACAATTCACTGACTCGATAATTAACTAACTTGAAAGGTGGTTTACCCAGTTCGTCGTCCTTATTAGTTTCCAACCGGGAGGTCGTTTTTGTGAAAAAGTTGCCGATTTTGTCACATTTGGCTGCGTTTGCTTCCAGAGCTTTCCTCTTTTTAATTCTTGCCTTCTCCACACCACCCTTGCTCTTTCTATTATCCATGTTTCAAACAGCAAACACAGCTGACCATCCACAGCCTACAGAGCACAGATGGTATATGCTCCACAGCTACTGTACAGAGCTACTAACTGTATGCAAGGACATGTTACGCCAGGTCACGGTGTGTCCGCAAAAAAAACAGGAAGAAAACAAACAGTTTGCTAGTAGAGGGGGTGGGGCCCAGGAATAGCAGCTGCAGATTACGTGATCAACTCAGTGCTATGACTGAACACCGGCCCCAAAAAATAAATAAATAAATAAAATATTAAATACATATTTAAAGTGAACTCCGGCCCTCGCGGCCCAAATATTATACCGGCCCACCGGGAATTGTCCCAGTCCTCCCGATTAGCCAGTCCGGGCCTGATCACTAACCAATATAATGCCAGCTTTCACAGTGAAAACTTTAGGAACAGGTTCACAGTTTTCAACACTTGGCCTTTATTAGAGTTTGTTCACACAGTGACTATGAAGAAAAACTACAGTGAAAAAGATAAGTTAAAGAGTTCACCGTCAAAATTCTGTGTAGAAATGGCATCAGCATTCTGAAGGAGTGCCATAGCCTCTTAACTTTAGAAACACAGCATATAAATGTGAAATTGCATTAATTGCTGTCCAAGTAATGAAGCCATATTGCTAATTAGCTCTTAGTGAGCAACAGTGATTCACAATCCATTATTCATGCCTTAAATCATTGCAACTCAAGCTTATGAAGTGTTACTTTCAAAGAGCCACAGTTTGCATGTAATTATTTCTAATGACAGATCATTTCATATCTGTTTTACATAACTCCTGAGTATATTCGAACTGAAATCACAAATCAGATCCACTGTCAGACTGTGGACCTTAGTCAGTAGCAGACAGATTTGAGAATAAAGTGAATGTAGAAGGTTTGATATTCTGGAAATATTTCAAAGATTACTTGCTTTAATTTAATTACTTATTTCCTTTTCTTTTCTTAGACTTTATTCTGTCTTATCAAGTTCATTTGAATGTAGTTCTTCTGTAGCTAAAACAATGATTTTTAACTGACTGATTCACTGGTCTACAAGTAAAATGCCTCCAGAATAAAAGTGGTGAAACTTTACAAGTTTGAATCACTAATAAAGAAAAATTTAGTCAAAAATACTGGTTGGCTGTAGTTTCAGAGATATAGTCTTGGGTCAAAATGTGAAATTCTGAGAATTAATGAGAGAATGGGTTTTTTGCAAAAGGAATATTTGTCTGAGAGCAATCAAATGTACTTCAAAACCAGTGGCGGCTGCCTGTCTTTCAGAGAGGGGAAGCTCATTGTCGGCTTACGTCAAAAAAAAAGAGTCATATTATCTAAACATAAATTCGGCCCTCCGTTCCTTTTTAAGAAAATGGTCAGTGACCTTATTGTACCAAGTAAACAAGAAAATGTTGAAATTACGTTAAATTGAAACAAGGAAGTACAATGAGTGTGTTTTATTTACAGTGCAAGAAATGAACAAGTAATTTCGTTGTGGTTTCTCTCTCGATTTCACAGCAGAATGCACGATGGTATTAAACTGAACTGTGTCAGTGAAGGAGTAGATCTCAAAATAGCTGTCAATCAAACGGGATTCAGCCTTTCGACTGATCCTACAATCAGCATGTGGAAGCCCAGCGTCCAGCCTGGCTGAGCTCCGCCCACAGCTCCATTCACCCCCAGAGATGCTGAGTGTCCAGGGGCGGGACAACATCGTGGCATTTATCTAATTACCATCCAGTTTTGAGGCAATGAAAAACACTGTTCCACTCAGTCCCACTGAAGTGCATGGACGCTGAGCGTCTACGGGCAAATGCACTGAGCAGAGATCGAATGAGAAAACAGCGCAACGGGAATGAATGAGAAGGGAACAACATCAAGTCCGTTGGTTTGTGATGAAGCTGATTCTGAACGAACTCGTCTTTGAGATGAACGTGTTCGAACACATTTGTAGTCAATGAAATGTCAACACAACCATACATATCTGACCCTTTAATTTTCGGAATTTTAGGGGAAGCCGAGCTTCCCTTGCAGTCTATGAGAAATCGCCTCTGTTCAAAGCACTGTGTGCGCATTACAATACATTCATTTTTCAGGTTCTTTATAGTGGAAGATTTTTAAATCTAATGTATAAATACACATAAATCAAAAACTAGCGCGTTGACCCATGGGAATCCACTGGTTCTAGAGGCAGTAGAGTTGATAAAATGCGGAGCAAAGCTAAGTTTACTGGTGTAATACACAGATAAGGACAAAATGGCCCTCATTTTGTTTGTATTGAAATCAAAAGTAACAGAAAAGAATGCATTCATAGTGACCTTATATATTTATTTGAAAAGGCTTTACGTCATTACTGTATAACTTCATCACATTCACATTACTTGATGGCTTGACTAAACTTACTCGTGTAAAACACAGATTAGGTAGAAATAGAATGGCCCTCATTTTGTTTTGTATTGACATCATCGTGGACCAAAGACTTGTACACAGGACTGAACGTGATGGTTTATTGCGACTCACTGCCGCTATGTTCAGATCTGCTGAACTCCGGTCCATGTGACCTGAGTCTGTGCGGAATGGTCTGTCAAGGCAGCATGAGACTTTTAGGCTGAACATGATGGTTTATTGAATTCTACTATTTCCGGTAGCACGTGAACGAAGCACAAGACTTTAACACAGGACTGAACATGATTTTTAAGCTTAATGCCAGCCACTGCTGCTGTGTTTGGATCTGCTGAATTTGCGCAGAACGGAGGGGGACATTAACAGGCCGACTCTGACCTGGACTGGAGTGGATCGGGCCACAGTAAGAACTAGACCGACCTTGTTAGTGTGTCATCACAGTCGGGCTCGGTTCTCCCATTGTTTCCCAGTCGTTCCGTTGATCTGGATCCACCCCCACCCCCCAGCCCCACCCCCGTTTGCGGCTGTGAATGGACTCATCCGCAGGCTGCCTGTAAGCACATTGCAATTTAAAAATAAAAACAACTAATAACTCCAAATGTAATGGTTGTATCAATAAGCTGTTTTCGCCTGTCTGATCCTTGATCCAAAATACATTAGTACTGCAAAAGGCACAGGCTAGATCTGTCCAGTTTATCAGTTATAAAGCAGACACATACACACACGCACACAGAGGCCACTTTGCTTTTATAACAAACATGTCAACACTAACACTTTAAAGGGACAGCTAAATGTTTATTTTAATCCTTGACACGTAGGCACAAATGTCATTTTTTACCATATTGTAATGTAATGTATTGTACTGTATTGTCTTTTAAGTACTAATGTTTATTTTAGTCTTTGACACATAGGCACAAATGGCATTTTGTACTATATTGTAGTGTATTGGACTGTACTGTTTTGTAATGTATTACACTGTCTTGTTCTGTACTGTACTGCATTTATTCCACTGTATTGCTTTGTATTGCATGGATCACTGTTATTTATTTATTAAGTGGGGACTGAGGATGAAAATTAGCACTGATGCTAACTCCGGCATATTTACATGTTTATACTGAAATGGAATGTATAAATGTGTTAATTAATGCGCACTGTCCCGCCTAAATAAAGATATAATAATAATAATAATAATAATAATAATAATAATAATAATAATAATAATAATAATAATATAACACTTTATCACACAGCCTACATTGAAAACATTAGCTAACCAGCACTTTTTTCTTTTGTTTTCAAATGCATCTTATTAATTAATGTAAGATTTTGTACATTAGTTTTCTGAGGCGTGTCTCTGTAGATCAGTGATGGTGATGCTGAAATGCACAAGAGAACTTTTTTTAAATTATTATTGTAATGTCAAAGGATAAATTACATTACTATCACCAGTTCCTACTTTTTCAGAGGTATGTTACTGCTGTTTCTGCACAGACTTAGTGCAAGAGTTAAAAACTGGTCCAGATCATCTGTATAGAGCCTTTTGATCAGGGGTCACCAACCCTGGTCCTCAAGATCTACTATCCTGCATGTTTTAGATGTTTCCCTCTTCCAGCACACCTAACAGTCCTTATCAGGCTTCTGCAGAGCTTGATGATAGGCTTATCATTTGAATCAGGTGTGATGGAAAAGGGATACATCTAAAACATGCAGGACCAGGGTTGGTGACCCCTGCTTTAGATGAAACGAACCAAGGGGAGTTTTCACAATCTGGCAACCCAGATGTTGCTCTGCTTAACCCTCATATTATGTTATGGGTCAGTTTGACCCATTTCAGTTTTTGTGTTGACCAAAGTACTGGTTATCCTTTCTTTTTCTTCATGAAATTTTGTAACTTTTCCTCATCTAGGGTCATGAACTGGTGTGTGAAATCTGGACACTTTGATGTGTAGTGAAATGTCTGTGCAGAATTTGTATACAAAGATGATGTTCCTGGTCATTTTGACCCAGACACTTTAATGTGGGTAAGTAGCTGTTCAGATCCAAAATAAACATGTCTCTTTGATTGCCCAATTATTTGTATTTTGATTGCATTTGAATAGCCATTCAGACCCAGGTGTGTGTACAGGGGGAACTTTCTCTCCCTTGTCCTTGTCACTGTTTTTATGTCATCTCTTTGACAAATCCACTAAAATGAGCTCCAGAAGGTTTACAGTTGAAGAAGCTTTATCACAGGTTTTGAACTGGGATAGTGATGCAGAGGAAGAGATTTCAGTGCCTTGTTCCATTAAGGGGATGCTGTCCTTTCCAACAGAACATGACCAACATGCCTGCCAAGTATGGCATCAAAATATGGGCAACCTGTGATGCAAAATCTAGTACACTGGAAAGCTACCTGGAGGAGGATCCTGTGGATACAGGTGTAAAGAAAGGAAAAGAATGAAAAATTAAACAAAATGTGTTCGTGAAGAGTGAAAAACTAACTAAATATCAAATCAAATTAAATTTCATTTGTATAGCTCCAAACCATAACAAATGTTATCTCATGACACTTTACATATAGAGCCGTTTGAAACCAGACTCTGTTCTTAAATATAGTGTTGGAATTAAAAATGTATTGTATGTCTCTTTTCTAAATGTTTATATAATCTAAAACAGGGACGTCAGACTCATTTTCTTCCGGGAGCCACATTCAGCCCAGTTTAATCTGAAGTGGGCCGGAGCAGTAAGATAATAGCATGACAGCCAATAAATAATGACAACTCCAAATTGTTTTAGTGCAAAAAATAACATTCAGTTATGCCAGTATTTACATTTAGAAACTATCCAAACAAAAAGGATGTGAATAACCTGAAAAAAATGGAATTTGTTAAGAAATATAAGTATAATTTTATCAATATTATGCCTCGATTTATCATTTATACATGTACATTACAGATCAGATCTACAGAAGCACAAAATATTTAGTAACAGGCAGAATATTGTTAAAATTCCACTTTTATGTGTTGTTTTCTTACTTGCTGTTTTTAATCACCTTTTACATGTTTCTTTAATAATGTTTTAAACATGTTTCTTCTCCCCTGTCGTTGTATTTCAATGTCCTGTGTGAAGCACCTTGAATTGCCTTGTTGCTGAAATGTGCTATACAAATAGACTTGCCTTGCCTTGCCATAAGTTTCTTTGGACATTTCAGGTTGTTCATATTTGTTCAGGTTATTCACATTTTGTTGTTAAAGGACAGTTTGTCAATGTAAACATTTTCATAATTTAATGTTTTTTGCACTAAATCAAAGAGGGAAAAAAAAATGGTGTTGTCATCATTTATAGGTTATTATGATATTATTTTTGAGTTTGATGCCCTAACTTGCACTTTGCAAATTCATCCCATGGGCTGGATTGGAACCTTTGGTGGGCCGGTTTTGGCCCCTGTGCCGCATGTTTGACACCTGTGATCTAAAATAAAGTTGTTATTGGTTTTACTTGTTTTTTTGACTGTTTTGAGTGGGTGTATACAGTATGGATCAAAATGACCCGCAACATAATCAATCCCAGAGAGCAAAATCATTATGGCTTAAATCTGATCCAAAATTGGCATGCCATTTGGCAAAGTTCTGGGTGGATGTATGGCCCAAAATAGGCAAGCCAAAATCAAACCAGAAGGGGGGCCAAAATTCATCCAAAACTAATTGTGGACTTCCAAAATATAGCCATAATTGTCCCAGAAAAGCCCCAAATCCCCGTAATCCAGCCAAAAAGTAGCCAAAACTGACCCAAAGAGAGGCCAAAAGGAGGCCAAAATTCACCCAAAATTTGTGTTGATCATGCTTTTAAAATGAAGTGGGGTTTTCTTCTGGGTAGAAGTTCCCGCTCTTTGCACAGTGTTTTGGCTTTACAGAAATATGCCAAAACACAACCAAAACACATTCATATATGAAATAAGATGTTGCCGCTCTTTACACTCTCAAAAATAGAGGTACAAGATCAGAACATTTATGTACCTAAAAGTACATTTTTTAAGAATGTTCTCTCAAAAGTACAATATTGGTCTTTAGGAGGCCAGAATTGTGCCTTTAGACTATGAAAAAGGGTCCAAAGTTACGTAAAGTACAAATTTGTACTATAAGGTACCCTGCAGCATTAAAAAATGTGTGTAGACCATGAGAAGAGGCTATAGGCTAGGATAACTGAACAGTAGGCCTAATTATAGTTAAAACATTAGGCTTAATGCATTATTTATTATATATCATACTGTAATTACTCTATATTATATATAATAATAATTTGTGTTTTAATTTAATAGCCCAATTAGCTCAATGATAATAGCCTAATAATTTATTTATCTTATTAGAACCTCTGATTATTGCCATAATCTCTGTTTTATCAAGTTTTCATTCACACCTCCATGTCTTGATGTCGTAGCTTGCCTATGCTGTTTTTTTTCGTTTTTTCAATTAGGCCACCAGTTCAAACTTTAAACATCATGGCATTATAAACATGAGAGTTTTCTTTCTGTGTAAAGTACTTAAGGTACAAAAACGGACCTTTTCGAAAGGGTACAGAAATGTCTCTCAAAAAAGTACACCCCCGACAAGCATTTGTACCCTTTTAAGTACACTGTAAGGCCGGATAGTTGCGTTTACTTTAAAAATCTCAGGTAACTCGTTGCCTTAAAAAATTTAAGTAATGAGTAATGAAAACTTGAGTGTATTAAACTTAAATGCTTGATTTGAATGGAATTGCTATTTTAGGTACAACACACTAAATGCCAAGTTAATTGAACTTTAAATTTGTTGCAATGTCAATTGTTTTGTATAATCATTAGATTAAATATCATCAGTTCATTGTTCTATATTCCAACTTGGTTGATAATAAAAGTTTTTTACAATTCCTAGTACTTTGTATAATTATTCATGATGCTGTGTTGTATCATGAATGGAAAGTCTCTCAATGTTATCTGTCAGAACTATAATTATGTTTTACTTTAAAGCATATTAAAATCCTTCAGACAGAAATAAGAGATGAACAGGAAAACTATTGTTGGGCCTATGGCTCTGACTCATGGTGCAACTCTACAAAACTACAAAAACAAACACAAAAAGGCCAATAAACATTGCCATACACACATTAAGTCCAAATTAACACTAACACCACAACCCCACTGAACCCCTGCACATAAAAATAACACATTTTCAACAACATGCCCAATACCCACAATGCAATGCAGAGATAAAAAGGTGTGGTCATGACTAAAACTTAGTGATTTAAATCCATTCAACTTAAACTTTTTCGTACTTTCAACTATGTCTACAAATTAGTAGAATATACTTAACATTTTATAGTAATGTCATAAAACTTAAATCATTTAAGTACTTTGTATTTAAAGCATTTTAGTAAATACAACTTCTGGGCTTACAGTGTACAAGCTGGTACCTCTATTTTTGAGAGTGTAGTCAATCTTCTGGCTTACCATAAACATGTCACCCCATCCCTATACTTGATCCCAGTCTTTGCCCAGTCTTTTGGTTAACCAGACATGTGCCAGAACTCAGCCATATATTACTGGTGCCTCCAGATCTATTATGGATAACCTTAATCATACCACAGTTAAGCCTAAAGGTTTTCATAATACCAAAAGAAAGCCAAAAAAGCCAAATGTATGCCATAATACTGCCAAAAATATTTGCTATCTGGAATGTCATTAATTTTCAACATAATACAAAGGTTTATGAGAAACAATTGATCTATGGAGCATTGCTATTATTTGTGATTAAAGTGGAGACGCACTGTGGTTCTGCACTTTCTTGTGAGGACAGCTGTGGGCTCCACCACCCACTCAGCCAACAAACCCACTGGTGACAGATGATGACTTTATTAGCCTGCTGCGCTCACAGACCCCAGTGGCTCATGGGTGAAGACTGGATGAAGGCGCATATAGGAAGCTGCTCCAAATATAAACACCAGTCAAGGCTTATATAATTCAGTGGCACGGTGCGTGGAAGGTTTCAGAGCTGCAGCAGAGGAGAAGACGGTCGTCGCAGCGTCAAGACTGTGTGAACGCAGGCGCACATCCAGCTGTCCTCTGGATGTGATGAATATTGGCAGCGCAGGACTGGAAGGTGTGTCTGCAACTGTCTCTCAGCTGTCTGTTTGTGTCATCCCCCTCTTCTGTGTGCGTGGTTCGAGAGGAGGAGGAGCGACAGAAGGAGAGAGGGAGAAGTTTGCTTGTTCTCTCGGTGGCATACGGGGTCGCCCATCGTTCCGTTCGCACACGATGGCGCGTTTGTGTCCGTGCGCAGCGACGCTGAGCCGCTGCTTCCAAGACAACTGAGGAAAAAAAAAAAAAAAAAAAAAAACTCAAAGTGTCCGACACCATGGCTGAATTTGGAGACAATAAGAGCGCTTTCAATCCACCGGTTGCTGCTTGGAAAGAAGCCGGAATAAGCCGCGGAGGAGGAGGAGAGCCGGTGTCAAACGGAAACTGCACCGTGTCAGACACCGCCGTCAAGCGCGTCCAGAGCGAGTCCGGCTCCGAGTCACCGACGTGGGAGAGCGCAGGTTCCGATTCGGCATCTAAAACAATCCCCCGACGCAGCAGTCTGATCAAGGTAGGCCACAGTTCCTCATTAGAAAAACCCTCCTTAGTCTGTCATTCAATAGAACTGAGCAAACTTTCAATTACATGCAGGCAAACTGTTGCAACTCCAGGAATCAGTCGAATTTTACATAAATAAACCCACTGTTTACCAGAAGAAGAAATAAAGATTCAGCCTACTGTATCTCCACATGTGCACGTAAAGTACAGTTATTTTGTTTTCATACATATTTGCCTTCTAAACACACCCTGTAGAATGGATTCAACATGCCACCATGAAAATGAAGTGAAAATGCGCTCTGACTCCTGACAGCTTCTCCTCAGATTCCTCTCACTATGTGTAAAAAAAAAAAACAAAAAAAAAAAAACGAGACTTCAAACCGTAAAAACTAAAAAATCAACACATCTCACCTCACAGATCACTGATGTTGACAAAAAGTACAGATCAATTTTTATAACATTCAGGATGAACTCATTAGAAATCAAATCAGTAAGACTAGATTAAGATATGCATATTCACCTCTGCATATATGGGTTATTAATGTCTTATTTTGCATGACTATATTCTACAAATACGGGTCCATTAACTACTAGATCATCACTTGCTGATAATAGAAGAAATAAAGATTAAGCCTACTGTATCTCCACATGTGCACGTAAAGTACAGTTATTTTGTTTTCATACATATTTGCCTTCTAAACACACCCTGTAGGATGGATTCAACATGCCACCATGAAAATGAAGTGAAAATGCGCTCTGACTCCTGACAGCTTCTCCTCAGATTACTCTCACTATGTGTAAAAAAAAAACAAAACAAAAAAAACAAGACTTCAAACCGTAAAAATGAAAAAATCAACACATCTCACCCCACAGATCACTGATGTTGACAAAAAGTACAGATCAATTTTTATTATAACATTCAGGATGAACTCATTAGACAACAAATCAGTAAGACTAGATTAAGATATGCATATTCACCTCTGTGCATTAATGTCTAAGACCTTTATCCATATATGGGTTATTTTGCATGACCATATTCTGCAAATACAGGTCCATTAACTACTAGGTCATCACTTCATCATCACTTACTGATAATAGAAGAAATAAAGATTAAGCCCTACTGTATCTCCATGTGTGCACATAGAGTACAGTTATTTTGTTTTCTTACATATTTGCCTTCTAAACACACCCTGTAGGATGGATTCAACATGCCACCATGAAAATGAAGTGAAAATGCGCTCTGACTCCTGACAGCTTCTCCTCAGATTCCTCTCACTACGTGTAAAAACAAAACAAAACAAGACTTCAAACCGAAAAAACAAAAAAATCAACACATCTCACCTCACAGATCACTGATGTTGACAAAAAGTACAGATCAGTTTTTATAACATTCAGGATGAACTCATTAGACAACAAATCAGTAAGACCAGATTAAGATATGCATATTCACCTCTGTGCATTAATGTCTTATTTTGCATGACCATATTCTACAATCCATTAACTACTAGATCATCACTTCATCATCACTTCCTGATAATAAATAAGGATGTGGTTGGACACATATTATCACCTTAAATTAGGATCTAACCTGGCCTGAGAATGGGGAACATACTATTTTCTGATAATAATATTAGAGCTAAGAATGCACCATATACCACAGGAACAGTAAAGGCCATGATGAGCAAAGTAAGATTAAAATTCATATGTACCAACTTAGTAACTTGGTTCTGTAGTAAAATCAGCAATGGATAATGGCAAATAATGAGCCAATGTGTAAATATGTTAATAAATAAATGAACTGGCCAAAATTATATGACTATCTTTTGAGATAAAATCAGAATTCATGATCTGAATCAAAATTTTCTCACGTCTTACGAAATACAAGCAAGTTATATGAAGTTTTCATCTAGTTTTTGTGGTTTCTGGAGGTTTAGGTTGCATGTGATGGCTTTTTATTGGTTGTTATCTGATTAGACAATGCATTTATGTATCATTTTGGACCTAAATTGTTACAATATTTTGACAGTATTTAGATGAAATAAACAAACATATCCACATTTTCTTGTGTATACAGCTGCAGTGTTTCGATGAATTACCTAGACTGTGACATAACTGGTTCCAAAGGAGTATTATAATGGATCAAAAACATTTTCACACTGGCTTATCCTTTCAGCACCTGTGTAAATCAGACTCAGTACATGTTGAATTTTAGAAACTGGTTCAGAAGATGACAAAGTTCATCATTATTTCTTCAACAGCACTAAAACAACAGCTAAACTCTACAAGTTTAATACACACTCTCGTGCAGACGCATGCTAAGACTTGGGCATAAAAACACTATAAACAGACTGAAATGAAATTGCTGACCCGATAACCTGTGCTGGTCCTACAGGTTAGTGCAGTCGTCGATACCGTTATTACACCAATAAACAGCACATTTGATACGACGGAAGCAGATCAGACAACGAATCAGTATTGGCCATGATATAAGATGAGACTGCCCAATCCTAATTGTGATTTTGTGTTACTCCATATTTGCTACAAAAGTGGATGTCACAGTGTTAATATCCTCCAAAATCCATTGTTGGTGGAAGCTGCTATGTGTCCAGTGTGTCACAGTTTAGTGCAAAGATGGATTCATTAATCGATTTGACCATTAGAGCATTTAACAAACTATTTGCATTGGCACGAGTTGGTTGTGGTAGATTTATAAATTGCAAATACTGACTTTGGATAATATGTGCATAAAAATGAAAATGCTCCCATCTAGATTTTTGTGGGTGGCTTGATGACATTTTGACATGTATTACTTAGGGCATTTTCACACAGCGTACGCAAGTCCATACCGTACTTGGATACATTCACATCTGTCCCATAGATGTTGCGTTCACATGCGCGTACCATGGCCCGTGCTCGAGTATGAATGGGTGTTACTGGGCCGAAACAGTAGGTAGCGGTGTGGTGGGATTCTGTCGCTATCTTACTAACGCGGAAGTCAGAAGAAGACAAAGCCTTACCCATCTGTTAGCCTATTTGAGGCAAAGAGAAGAAGAGCGACCTTCGTTGTCCCTGATATATCACCCAGTGGTTCAGTCTATAAGGCAAGCCCATGCTGTGCAGATCCAAGGCTTTTTCAGGAGACAACAGGAGCACCGTCTATGGTCTTGTGGGGCTTAATCCAATTCCATTGTCGGAATGGTGATTAGGTCACTTCCGGACCCGGGTACGGATCGCATTCACACGGCAGCATACCGCACTGGAGTACGGGCAGCCCAGACCCAGGACTACCTTCTCAACTGGGCTCGGGCACGGTATTCGAGTACAGAATGGTTGCATTCACATGGATAAAATTAAGCGGACTTTGGGGTCAAACGGACTCAGATATGGGCTCGAGTACACTAAGTGAAAACACCCTTAATTACTTGAGTAATTCAGATGTATTCATGTAGGTATTTATTGATTTTGAAAGGAAATTTTATTTCATGAGTAATGTGTTTACATATATATGTATGTTTATATAAAAAAAGATAGAGGATTATGTCAGCCAATCAATCATCCATTGGTTTTTCTCTACTGTAGTCAATCATTATTTCTGTTGGCCTTTAAAAATCCATAATGTGTTGACCTCTGATTTGGATTCTACCAGTTTCATGACAGCTTTACAAATGTCAATCACCTGTTTCTATAATATCAATTAAAATGTCAAACATCAGAAAGACATGATTGAACACAAATCCATCTCATGAAATCTATCATGAAAAGAACAAATTAGCTTTGCGGAAGCTTCTGATGATGTGTTCTTAAGAATAACATGGACTATACTATACACCTATACTGCAGCTAGCCACCAGGGGAGCTTGTCTTAGCTTTACTTTTGTAGCGCTATCACAATGTCCATCTTAATATGCAGTCTATGATGTAGGCAGGCTTTGATTGGAAAAAATCCATTCACTCCAGCCTCAGTAGCTCACAGTTGAATACCCGTCCAGTTAAGCACACTACCTACACATATCTGAGCTGATATTTAAGGTAAGTTGTGGATATGTGTGTATTTTTGACGCTGATGTCACATTTATCACACTGTTTTGTTTTGAATCCAAAGAAGTGTCATATCAATAATGCTAATCAATAACTCTTCCCCTGGCTTTGTTTCTGTATGGCTTCAGCCCCTCACCATGTAGGAGGTCTTGTATTGATTTCTGTTTTTTTCTTGTCTGTGTAGCGGTGCTGCCTGCAAAGATATCACTTAACTTATCATCTTGACATGGCTCAGGCTTCAACTGAGAAAGACAGGAAGTTAGCCAGTTGGCCAATTTCCTTGCACAGTTCATGTCGCAATATTGCTATTAAGTCATGAGCAGTTGGTGATGACGCATCACTTTCTCTGTGGGCCTTTCTTTCACTGGAACACACACAAAAACAGTTGTATCTCACCTTGCCCACACATGGTCCTGCTCTTTCCTTTCTTCTCTGTTTCAGCAGTGCATCCAGCCTGGCACACAGGTTTTAAATACACTATGGGCCGGATCTACTAAAGGTTTACGTGTATAAAGACGTGTGTAAACTCTTTGCACACGCAAAAAAATGTAACTAATTTCCTAACAGTGTGCACTAAGGGTTGTGTCTTTCAAATGTGCAAAATAGCGCGTCTGCATCCAGTTAGTACGTTTCCCGCAATCAATATGCAATATGGGGCATTTACACGCAATTGTGTGTGTGCTGGGAGGAGAAAATGTTAATACATTAATTTAGCACATGCAAAGTGATTTATCAAACCCAAAAGCAATTGTGCTGATTGAAACTTCATCTATATTTAACACATCTCAAAGGGAGGTGCAAACAGTTTGTATACATAATTGTGCACACATAGTAGCGGTTATTGTCACAAGAAGACATTGAAACGATGAAACAAGACACAGAGAACACATTTTTCACCCTCGTGTGAAGATTTTTGGAGTGATGGAAGAAAAAATAATTGAGATGTATGCCCCCCCACACACACACTTTATGGGACTCCTGTAGCAAAGGCTACTTTTCCACTTGATCTGATGATTGTGATTAAAAATATGCACATTAGGCTACAGTGTGACAAAATTATGTGCGCCTGACAGTCATTCAATCCAGCAACCCCCATGGCCCCTCCACCTCTAAAATGAATCCGGCGCTGCTGCCCAGCAGTGCCATTTTACAACTTCTAGATGAACAAGGGGATGATTTGGGGCCCAGGAGGAGTCATGTAATACCTTCTACGACAAAACTTCTCCAACGTTACATTTCCTTGCATCTAGATCATTCCAGCACACTGTTATCATTAGTGCTGGAGTATCGCAGGGCAGTTTTTCCAGCGTATTGTCTCCATGACGACAACCAGTAGCACATGCAAAATCTTCATTTAAATAGGGTGGTCTCCCAGACTTTGCACCTGCTGTCGTTTGCGCAAGCAATCTTTGTAAATCACCTGCAAACCGCTGTTCAACCCTACACGGAAAATTCTAGATTGCGCACACAAATTAGTACACACAAATTGGGATCTTAGGAGATCCAGCCCTATGTTCACTTCAGTGAAGTTCTGACACTGTCTTGTGCACCACAGTCATCTGTGGTTTAATGAAATGTTTGGCACATTGGCACATCTACTGCTTAGAACGTTTATTGATCATCTTACTGTGTAGAACATCACTCACATGTATATACACTTTTTCCATAGAAGCATGTGTGTCTTGATGGTAAAGTGCTGAGAATCTGGATAGATGGAACTGTGCTTTGCAAAAAAAAAAAAAAAAGAAGAAGCTTTATTTTGCTGTTTGCTAAACTGTCCCTGTGGCTGAAGGATTCTACACAATAGGAGTCTGGGTGGTGTGTAGGCAGATAAACAGGAAACATGACATTCCTGACCTGTTTTAAATAGAGTCAGGGGATTTGGGTCTTGCATTAACTTCTGCTGTTGTAATGAAATGGTCTTAATTGTATTCATTAGTATGTGCATCGTGCTGTTTGCTGTCCTCTGATTTATTCTGACCCGTTCTCGTGAGTGCGTGAAGGAGATGCAGAATCAGATGCCTGCTCAGTTTGTTCCTATTTCAAGTACATCTTGATGTAGATAACCATCAGGAACTCTCACTCTCCTCTCTTTGCGTGATTCAAACACACAAAAATACACACACACAGACCGGCCTTTTAATAAAACGCAGGCACAACAAACTTCAGCTTCAAAGTTCTCTTGATAATTAAAAAAACATACAGTAAAAGAGGATATATTTTGTAGGCATAAAGTTTATTTGTCAGAGTATGTATGTTGCCTTCTTTTGGATGTTTCATCATGCTGTCTGCTTTTCATGAACTAGGAAGCAACAGCCCTGTTAAAACTTAGTGACGGTGCACTGTTCATGTAATCCAGAGCCTTTTTTAGATGACCATGAGGCCATCAGTACAGGGGCTGTTAGAAATGAGATTTGGAAAAAGTATGGATGTCTAATGTTTGTGTTTGTGGATTTTGATGTCTTTGAGTTTGTTTTTTAGAAACAACACTAGCCATAGGCATTCACACACAGCTGGGGAAGGCAGTTGTTTGAGTCAGAGCTGCCCAGAGCACCTCATGCAGCTCAAATCAACATCTTTAGCCTGCTTTAAATCTCTTTGGACTGCATGAGCATGGTCTTGCACAGCATAGTGATTTTATAAACCTTTTTACTGATGGTAATAGATCCCCAGAAAATACTGCACCCCTGAGCTACTGGTGATTGAGTTTCTGCGCTCTATATGTACATGTATTCATAACATACATCGAGCCATGCATATACATCATGTGCAGAAAAATTTCAAATGAGCTTATTTGTCAAAAGTGAATGCTGTTTAAGACGGGCAAAGTGTGTGTGTATATGTGTGAATTTTTTTTTTTTTTTAAGTTTCTGCTTGTTAACAACCCTCACCAAAAAGTGTGTGCAAACCCCACTTGGCTCTTTGATGCTTGTGTTGAAGCTCATGCATGATGCTCGTCTCAAGACTCCAATTGCCTGTTCTCGGTTTTAGTGCTGTTTCAGTAAATGCATCTCTGACGTTTGTCAGCTGAAATTGTGGTTATCTCACTGACAAGATGACCTTTTCAAGTCAACCTTTTACTTGTTTCATTTTGTGTGTGCACGTGTGTTTGTGTGCATTTGTGCCTGTGTGCACATGGGACTTCAAAGGTTTTAAGCGCAAAAGAGCATCTGCTGCTCTACTTGCCACGAGGGCAGGGTTCTCTAGTCAGACACAGTGGTAAAGTTGCTGTAAATGTTCACCACATTTTCTGTAAAATTGTATTCCTATACACTTAGTTGCTGATGCACCAATCTGACCACACACTCTCTGTTATAGTCACGTATGCTGTGTGTAAACCCCACCCAATAAGCAGTGTGTGATGAGGACAAGTATGACATTTGATAACGTTTTCAGGTTCTTGTATTAATAGATCAAACATCAGTAAAAGCACACGTCACCATTTCCTAGAATCACATTGCTTATTTTGTCACACACGCTCTGAAAGCCAATAATATTGTAATTTTAAACCATTTACTCAAACAGAAAAAGCTGCACCAACAGGGGAAAGCAGCAAGTAACAGAAACAGGCAAAAGGTGTTCTTTTTTTAAATGGGTTTTTCGTAGGGGTTCATAATCAAGTTTCATCCATTTGTATTCTGAGTGGATAAAAAATAATAATAATAATGACGCCAAGTTTTCATCAATAAGTTTGCATGTAGCCTCATTAACACACAGGATAGTTTCACCACTGTGAAGAAAAAAAGACATTAGCATGAAGCATCAGTGCTGTTGCCATGGTAACCTGCATTGTAATGGCTTTTGCTTTGGGCAGTAACTCACAACGGTCTAAGTTGTTTGCAGGGATTATATGGTCCCATATATGTGGATCTAATGGACACCAAGCAGCCAATCAGAATTAAGTATTGTCTGTGGCCGTGGTGTACTGCGCACGTGCGCACACACACACACACACACACACACACACACACACACACACACACGTACAGGTTCTACTGGATTCCCGATGTGAGTGGACAGCTTAAGTATTAACCTGCCAGCACAAATACATTTGAACAGCTGTGATTTAGAGCTCTGCTGTGATTCCTATCTTTCTTCTCTCACTATATTACCGTTGTGAGGCGTTCTACTGCAGCTCCTTACTTTTTTCGAAGGCCCCTTTTTTCCACATTACATACATCATTTTGTGATCCCCAGTAAATCACCTCATAGCCCTCTAGGTGTGTTTCTGAGCTCCACAGTGAGCAGCACTGGAATAAATTGTGCCATTAATCATCCATCATCTGCTGTCGAGACACAAGGCCACAGGTAAGACAGTCCAGCAGCCACCCCCCCCAGTCTGCACTCGTCTGTTTACTATTTTTTTTTTCTCATATACCAACCCTTCTTTCTGTCTTTCAGGTATTATCTATTTGTCTTAATTAGTGAATCAAAGACAACACTCACTAATGACCTACATTTTCATTTTGCTGACACAGAGATGTTGTAATTATCGATATGAGCCTGTTGTATCCATGCAAACATATGCTCCCATAGATCACACCATGTCTGCGTGTAAGCCGGCTAATGAAGGCACAAGACATGCTGGCGCCTACAGGCGAATATCAAGTGCAGAGACTCTGCGATAAAGAAAGATCGCAATCTAGAAAAGCGCTTCAATCTTTTGCTTTCATCTGGCTTTGTAAATTGTTATGATAGGAAAAAGTGTAACTTTCTCTGGTGTCTCCTTGTACCATTTGTCCGTATCTGATAAGTGCATCTGATCTGTTTTGGCACACATGCAAAGATGTAGTTTCTTGCCCTCCCTCTGTTCCTACATCTGTCATTTTGTACAAACAGTTCAGCCGGTCCCACTCATAAATAAAGTAACGTCACTAAAATGCAGAGTCATCCAAATTCATCCACAGGAACCAGAGGAATAAAACCTCTCATTAAAGCCTTTCTTATTCAGAGGATGTCGGGACATTTTTGAACCCAATGAACTCTTCATACTGTGGATCAAATGCCTATTTCGCAGAAAAGTCATGCATGTGATGAGAGTTGTTTTAAGTTATATGGACTGTAACTCAGTGTTTTAGTGCCCTCTGTCATTAGTGTTGTTTTGCGGCGGCAGCAGCCAGCTGTTTCAGGGATAAAACATCTACAAAAGTACCAAAAATTACTGTAAATCATCTATCCAGCATCAAATAAGAGTCAGATAAACTTAGTCAGTGGTGTTGGACGGCGGAAGCATTTGCTGAATGAGAGCCAGATGTTTGCCTTAGGAGTTACTGGAGAGGGCAACATAGCTACAAGCACAACAAATACTGCAAATATAACTGCAAATTCCTACTTCAGCTGGGTGTGTGCACATTTCCTTATCAACCTACATAGTGATATTACAGCAGTGTTGTCTTTACAACACTTTAGAACACAGGTGTCAAACATGTGGCCCGGGGGCCAAATCTGGCCCGCCAAAGGGTCCAGTCTGGCCTGTAGGATGAATTACACTGAAGAAATTAACAATCAGTGGTGTAAAAATCATTTTAATTCAGGTTCCACATACAGACCATTTAGATCTCAGTTGGGTCATATCAGTAAAATATTATCATAATTACGTATAAATAATGAAAACTGCAGATTTTATCTTTGTTTGGGTGAAAAAAAGTAAAATTACATGAAAATGTTTACATTAATAAACTATCCTTTTATAAAAAATGTGAATAACCTTAACAAATATGAACAACCTGAACTGTCTTGAGAGAAATAAATGCAGTTTTACCAATATTCTGCCTGTAACTGAATGTTTTGTGTATTTGTAATTGTAATGTAAGTTGTATTGCACATGTATAAATGATAAACTGAAAAAATGTGGCAGAATATTGTTAAAATTGCACTTATTTTTCTTAAGACATTTCAAGTTGTTCATGTTATTCAGATTTTTAAGGAAACATTGTAGATGTAAACATTATCATAATGTAATTTTACTTTTTTCACTGTTATTATTTTACTGGTCCGGCCCACTGGAGATCATATTGGGGTGAATATGGCCCCTGAGCTAAAATGAGTTTGACACCCCTGCTTTAGAACATTATCTGAATAAGTGAATATCTAGTTATAACACAGAAGTACACATAAAAAAGATATTATTGTAATTAACTGGTTATCATGATAAGAAGACATTATCACATTTATTGATCATTGTATTTGTAGTAAATATTTAAAGTGCATATAAATATTATAGCCTATATTAAAAACGGTTGATTATGCAAATCTGATTGTGTGTGAGGTGATCAAAAAAGTGTATGTGAATGGTTTGTATGGATATTTTGTGTTATTGTAAAAATATACAGAGGAAAATGTGTGTTAGCAAAGGAAAGGAAGCGAATCTAGTTTGATTATTAGTTTGTAAAAAGAGGGTGGGAGTCACTAAGTTATACTTCTTCCCACTCCTTTTCAAGCGCAGAAAAATTTTGTTTGACCATGTTGTATGGTTCTTCAGTATCTGATGATTCTATGTGCTTAAAATAAAACTACACTACCACTTTACAGCATGTTTGCACCACCTTACAGCTGATACTCAAGGCTGAGAAACACGAAAAACCTAAAAATACCAAACACTGTATCAAGAATCAGAAGTGATGAGGTTTTCACACAACTGTTACATCCGCAACCATTGTATAAAGAGGTTTTTCACCCTCTCTCTCTCTCTCTCTCTTGTGAGTTTTTTACTCTATGTTGTCACTTCACTCGACTCTCAGAAGAACCACAGGAAGACGTCTGTGATGGCCTGACAGGCTGCTTCCTGTTTTCAAGCTCAGTGGTGGTTTTAGAGGCTCATCTCGACACATTCTGTGAGAAAAGCGAGAAGAGGCGCTTGTGTCTGACACATACAGTACATTCTGACAGAGATGAAGTGGAATTTTAATTTTCTCGGGCACTAGAGCCTGAACTTGTGTGTGTCTTGTTGTGCGTACATAAGTTTTTGGGCGCCATCTCTAATCAGTTGAAACAGTAGCTTTTCTGCATTAACAAATCAATAGCTTTAGCCTTGTGTATTAATGCGCTTATCTACAGGTGGGTTTATTTGTGCCCTCTGGTTTTATCTTGTCGGGGAAATGTATTCAGCCCCTCTAGTGACGTCAGCGTTGTTTAGCTGTGGGTTTGACCTCTTTTTCCCTCACTACCTGTTATTTATGTGGTATTCTAATGGAAGTGAACATGCAGGGCAGCCTTCATACATGAAATAATTCAATCGTAGCTGCTGAAGAGCTGACATGGAGAATCCCAGTGTCTTTGTGTGATAGGTGCACACACTACAAGGTTTATTAGTTTTAGGTGTGTGTTTAGGTTTTGTGTCAATATAATTTGTCTTCGTTGCTTGTCTGTTAATCAGATTTGACATTTTTGTTACCAGTGGATTCACGCCTGTAACAACCACGCCATGTTATTTATGTGGAGTCCTCTAATGGGTTGACACCAGTGCCACCACTGGCGGTGATACAGCCACAGAAGGACCATTACCTCTAATGCCAAACTCAAAGAGGAGGCAATATAGATTGAGGCCAGCATTAATCTCCCATGTGCCTGTCACTATGCTGCATGAAATGAAAGAGAGAGTGTGTCTGAGACAGTGGTATGTGTCTTTGTGTATTTGTGGGTTCAGTCGATAAGTGTTGCTCTTTACCTCATTTAAGGTCACCAGGGAAATTCTCACAAACCTTTAGAAGAGAAATTGGAATTCAGGTCTGTTTCAGGATCATTGATTTTATTAAAAAAATATAGAAGTCAGCTTAGCTTTCCATATTTTTATCTGAGCTTTGAGGTAGAGTCAGAATAACCGCTGTTTGAGGTCAGGTTTTAATAAGGATACCAAATCAATTATCTGTTCATTTTGGAGGTGGATTGGCAGCTTCCTATTAGTTATGTCACAGTTATTATGTCATCTCATGATCATACTTATTTAGACTACATCAACCTGTATGAAAAGAGAGGGAGCAAACATGTTCATTGGGTTTGTCACATTTTCCACCTTATCTAGATTGGACTCTTCTTATTTTATTATTTGTCCCAATGTATTGGATATTTTATTTATATGTTTGTTTATTTGATGAGGACAGTGCATATTAATGAACACTCAGTACAAATAAAACCATTACTTTGTGTAAATATGCCGGATTTAGCTGTGAGCTATTTTCCATCTGTAGTCCTCAACATTTAAAAACAGACTAAACGCACAAACAAGACAATACAGTGTATATGACACATTACTATATAAAAGTGTACATCATACAGTACATTATTAATACAATAAATACAATAAAAATACAATATAAAACGGCCAAGAAGAGTAACTACAGAGATGGGAATGAAATGCTGAGCAGACATCACAGGTGTTCACTGGTTTGACTAGATTGTAACCATTTTTTTAAGCTCTTTTTTAAATGAGGAAAAGTTGGAGATTTCATGAATAGTCATTGGGTGACTATTCCAGCTCTTACTGCCTATAACAGAGATGATGCTTTGGGTATTGATCACCATATTAGTTTTTGATACTAGTAATGAACCTAACACCTTGGCTTTGAAAAACCCTCCCCATAATGCTTTGTCTTTCAATATCAATTGTGCTTTTTAACAAAAATAAAATTATGTTACAGATTACAGTGCAGAAGTTTTATTTTTCAGCTTATCTGCAATTTTATACACTCAAAGCAGTTTCATACTGAATATGGACAATATTGGTTTATATTAAACCTACGGCTTGTCAGACCCCTCATTCCTTTTGATTTGAAATATTATCATGATTAAAATGTTAATGTCATTTGTTGTTGATATTATGATGGTAAGTGTTTGATGGATTGATTGATTTTGAAGTTTAAATGTTGATTTTTTTTTTTCCTGAGTGAGAGTTGAAGGATCAAACAGTTACTTGTGGTTTAAAGTAATTATTTATCAACAGAACAAAACAAACATTGCAGAAATTTAGAGGTGCAACATTTTAAACAATTATAATGATAAAAAAAGTCAATGTTGAGGTAATTAAAAAGTCTTTTAGGTGTTATTTGATTGATTGATTGATTGATTGATTGATTGATTGATTGATTGATTGACTGATTGATTGATTGATTGATTGATTGATGTATTTATTTCGAATATGAATGTTAAAACAGAAGAAAATAAATTAACAAATCACGTAAACATAAGACATATAATACATATTCGAAAAGGAGTGAGAAGAAGTATAACTTATAAACTCCTACCCCTTCTCCTTATATAATTAATAACAATAATAGCCTTCCAAGTCTAAGCATATCTATACTATAGACTATAATATGACTGATACTTATTATTAAATAATTTTGTTTCTGGCTTTATATTATTATGAACAATTATAATATGATTTACATTAACACATAATACAATAACACATATATGTAAATATATATTCATATCCAGATGTATACATACATACACATATACCTACATATATATACACACATACACACCTGTATATGCATATACATACACATACCACATACTTGTACATCTTTATAACACCCAGTGATACCTAAAACCTCCCTCATCCCCGTACCTCTGAAAAATTGTGTTGTTGTGCCTCCTTTTAAATTGTTTCATGCTTGGACATTGCTTTAACTTTATATTAAATCTGCTCCACAGTCTCACCCCACTGACTGAAACACAAACACCCTTCCTAGTGGTGCATATTAAGCAAATTTTAAATTCCCCCCCCTAAATTATAATCCCCCTCATGAATACTGAATGATTTGTGTATATTTGTTGGAAAAGTTTATTTTTAGCTTTGTACATTATTTGAGCTGTTTGGTTGTCCACAATGTTTGTGAACTTGAGTAATTTTGACTGTAAGAATAATGAGTTTGTTATTTTAGATGACAGTGTAAACAAACTTAACCCTATAGGTTAGAAAAAATGTGCAATGATATTTATCACAATATAAAACCAATTATAATGTTTGTCGATACTATGTTGCAGCTCAGCCCTGTGTTAGCATCTGAATTCAGTAAGTCTTAATACTTTTGTGGGTATAATGTAGCAATGGATACAGAATGTATTAAACTTTTCTGTTTCAACTCAAAACACATTTATCACAATGTTGTCTTCATACATCATAACATTAATAAATACATACAGTAGTAGTGTATGCAACCTGCAAGAACTGACAAGGCATAGACTGTTGAAAATGGTAATGCTAATATGTAATATAAGTATCCAGAAGTGTTTTCATTGGTGGTATTATAGGAACAGAAAGAGACACATATTTTTATGATATGTAATTGTTTAATTGATGTAAATTTGTGATTCTGACAACTCTATTTCTTATCATCACTGTAAATGACTCTGAGGTGAATGAATCTGAGAGTTTTCCTCCAGATTTCTAGGAATGATTTGATATGTATGGGTGCACGGACAGAAACAAACCATTTCTCACCCTCTGCCCATGTCCCCCTCTCATACTCATGCCCAAAGGCACCAGGGGTATTTATAGCGCCTCCCTCACCACGCCTGCTCCAAAAAAAAAAAAAAAAGACTTTGTCGCCATTGGAAACACTTCTCCATCCTAATGAGGCAATTCTATGAGGATTTGTGATGGTTAGGCATCCTCTGTCCCCTCTGAGAGAAACCTTTTCATCCTCTGAGAATTATGCCTCCTCCCTTTCACGTGTTCATTCATATTCTATAGATGAAACACAGCTCAAGTCTTTTTTTCTCTTTTTCTCTCTCTTATCTCTTTGTGGCTTTCATTCTCCCCAGCTTTCTTTCATATCAAGGGTTCCCCTCTCCTCTCTCATAAAAGATCCAAGTGCTTGAGAGGGTCACATGAAGTCTTATTTGAATGAAGTTGACAGATTAATCAGCTTCTCTTCTGTAGTCACTGTAATAGGAAAATGCTGAATGATCTGTTGGACTTCTTTCTGCAGAACGGCAACACACTGACAGATGAAAATTATTCGTATTTTGCACTTGTTGCCTCCAGGTTTGATTTGATACTTTAGAACTTAAATAAGTGATGAGAAAATTACATGATATTGCCTGCAAAAACAATGCCGAATGAATCCAGGCTTTTCAGTGTGAGGCTTTCCTTTTCTGTCTTGTCCTCTATCCTTTACGTTACACTTAAGAAAAGAAGCACTTATTTTAATTTGGAAATAAAAAATAAATAAATAAATAAAAAATTAGCAATTCAAAGACATGAGAAACAAACATTTTATGACATTTTTTTTAAACAAGTGACATATTCTTAGATAAATCAAGGTAATGCAGCTTGTTTATTGATATTCATTATTTGTCTAATAATTTTAAAGGCTTCCAATGCACACTTAGGAGGACAAAAAAACACCAATGAATCAACACTATGTATCCACAGACTGTGTCAGTAACTGAATATTCTGTAAAGTTCCTTGTTTACACAGATCTGTGTTATCGAATCATCAGGTTTTCTTCTTCAAACTAAAACTCATAACTGGTTATTTTCAGTCACTTAAAATAACACTGTGTCTTATAATCTTGACGTGCGGCATCAGCTGATAGTTTACATTATGGCTCTGTTCGCTTAGCTCTGTTTTTAGACAGAAAACAGACACAGTAAACCCATAAACCACCTCTGTTTTCTGTTCAGTTTGTGTTGTCAGTAGCTGCACAAAGATCTGTTTAGAATCATCCACTCAAGGTCAGAACTGTCACAGTTTAGTCTAAACAATGGATCAACAAACAGAGAATTTAGCAAAGATAATAACATCACATAATAAAGTAGAAGAAACGCTGTCATTTCAGGATCAAACTCCATTCTTTTCATTTAGAGCAGTGTCCAATGGTGAAAACAACAACAGTGTTTGCGACTTTTATCACTTTTCTTACTTTCTTTGACTCTAAAAGTTGTTTCTTTGCAGTTCTCATTCAATTTGTTCCCTTTCTGACACTTTGGTCAAAGGCCCTGTAGCATTAATTTTCTTTACCATAAGAGACCGACAGAGAAACTCACCACTCCCTCTAGTGGTCACGTAGATCCCTCAGGCTGCTGATGTGAATATATTCAGTTCATAACTCTTTGTGCTTTTTAATCTAAGCACACAGGAAAACTTACTGAGCATTTTTTCCAGAATCAAAAGTATTTTCCTCAAAAATAATACATTTTGCTCTGTATTGAGTAAATTTCGCTCTAAATTGAATTTGGAGAGCTCTGCCCAAAGAGTAACTTTTATTCTTTTTAGAGAGGGACCAAATGTTGTCTGAGTAGAGTAAAATTTTCTTCAATTTGAATAAATTTCACACAGGCAAGTTTCCTGTGCACCTGAATGATTTTTTTTTTATATTTGAAAGCACATACTAGATATAACTCATTTAATTTGGACATAATAAAATACAATTCAGAAAATAATATTTGACTTTTTTTTTTTAAAGCTCACTCTGTTTTTGTTTTGTTGTACTTTGGACTTTGCTTTCCTTCTTGTAATATGTGAAGCAACTAATTGACAAAGAGATATGTATGTGGGTGTTTGCATCTTCAATCAATTTACTTGGGATTGAATCAGTTACAATTATGTTATCCTGCTTATCCTGCCTTAGATTAGCTTTAGTGAAGTCTTTTGATTTGATTTTATCAGGACTCTAATTTATCCGTAATTGAATAACTTCACCCACATACGTGCACTTATCTGTTTATATAAGGTTCTTTGTTGGAGTGACATCTGATCGGTCAGTGTATCAGATGGATGTGCTGTGATGGAGAGCTCAGATAAACTGATTGGGTCTGCCAGTGTCTTTGTGGAGGGGCAGAATTAAAATGCTACAGCCTGCTGCCTCTGTCTAGTCAGGTATGATTAATGGTGTAATGGTGAAGGACAAGGGCAAGCAAAGGCTTTTAGCATGGTATCAGGAAAAACAATAACAGATTGGGAGGAGGAGGCTCCATGTGAACGGCTAAATAATCTGTGTTTATGTATGTTATATAAGCTGATATGTCTTTTAATCCGTTGAGATCTATTCTGCAGGGGGGAAAAAATGCTAGTCATACTCAAGCAAAGGATACTCTCCAGACAGATCACTGCTTGTCTGACTTTCTCTTTTGAAACATCGCTCCTCTGCTGATTACACCCACTCATCTCTTTATCTTTACTGTCTTTTCATCCTACCCGCCTCCTCTCCGTCCATTCCTCCCCTCCCTCCCTCATTAGGATGGGTCACGTGCAGGTCGGGAGAGGAAGAAGACGGTGTCCTTCAGCAGCAGCCTCTCGGAGAAGAAGATCAGCAGCGCCGCCGACTGTATCCACGCCATGGTGGGTCGGCTACTGTGTGACCCTGTACATAAAACATATACCTGTACATCAAATATTTAACATCCAGTGCTTGAGTCAAAGGGTTCTGTAAGATCAAAGGCAATCAGTTGCAGAGATGTCTCACACCTGATGCGAACCTCTGACATCTCTTGCTTCTGCAGGTTGAAGGGAGCGAGCTGAAGAAAGTGCGACCTAACTCTCGTGTTTATCATCGCTACTACCTTCTGGACACGGGCCTCCAGGCTCTGTGCTGGGAGCCATCTAAGAAGGAGTCAGACAAAGCTCGGATCTCCCTCGCCTCCGTACGAGAGGTCAGTTCGCAGGAAAAAACAGGGCAGTAAATATTTATGACCTGAGACCATACGCAGGGACAACAGTTGATTTGTTTTTATAGTATCTGATGTGGCATTTTCCACCTCTTGTGGCCTCACTTTCTAGGTCCGTACAGGTCGTAACACGGAAACCTTCCGCACCAGTGGAGTTTATGAGCAGATTTCGGAGGACTGTGCATTCTCCATCATCTATGGAGAAATGTATGAGAGCTTGGACCTGGTGGCTAACTCTGCTGAAGTGGCGAATATTTGGGTGACAGGCCTAAGGTACGACATCAGTCAGAGAATAAGTTCAACTACGAGGCCTGAGTTCAATGCAGACTTGTTTGACTGTTTCCTCTGACTGCACCAGGTCATGATTTGACCTTAAACGAAGGGTCAACCAGTGTGTTATTTCAGGGTCAATACTGATAGAAAGCATTAAAAGGCGAAGATGCTGACATTTATTTGGAGTAACAATGTAAATGTTGGTGTAAAAATGTAAATTAACATAAACTACAACACAAAATTTAATAGAAATGTAAGTAGCCATTTGTATATTTAATTAAAGGGGTCATATTTAGCTTTTTTAAATGGAATTATGTATTTTAAAACATTTCCATGTGGTATACATAAACTGTTCAACCCTATTTCTGAGTAATGACACCAGAAATGTCATTTTGAGCGCTGGCCCTTTAAATGCAAATGAGCCACTTCATGCCCCACCCCCTCCAGGTTGTTGACCATGCTGCTCTGTCTCATCTGTCCATACTCAGAGAAATGTTCATTGGAAGTCTTGACCTTATATGTGCAAATGTCGTCATGTAACTGGTTATAGACGTAACAAATGGGCTCTATGCACAGCCCCACTACTTCCTGAATTTCAAGTGGGTTCTTTATTTCCTGTCTTTCATTATTGGACACACTGATTAATCCAGGTGTGTCTGCTACTTCTTGTTGTGACTACTAATTAATTAAGCACACCTGGATTAATCAGTGTGTCCAATAATGAAAGACAGGAAATAAAGGACCCACCTGAAGTTCAGGAAAAAGTGAGGCTGTACACAGAGCCCATTAAGCAGGAATTAAAACAGGTTGTAGAAATCCACTCAATTTTTGCCAAAATGAATATAAAGATAGCTTTGCAGCACCTGGAGGGTTCAAATTCAATTTTTTTTTAATTATTAGGGTCCAAATACACAAATAAATGTACCAAAGACTAATAAAAGCGGGTTTAGCCAAACACAATCCCTTTAAATAAAACATTTCAACATTATCATAAACCACCTAACTAAAGGTTTTTCTAAATAAACAAAAATTAATAGCTCTACAAAGTTTCACAAAGCACAAATAATAAAATACATAAATCAAAGTAGTAAAATCCATAGTTTTGTGGCTGTTGTGAGTCTCAAGTCCCAAGTCCAGCAGTATCAGATTATGGTTCAGAAAGCAGAGCTCTGACACAGGCGGCTGCATCAGAGCCAAAGTAGTACACTTCCATTGATTTGTTTTCTTCGATCAAACCAACAGCAAAAAAAGATTCAGATTACTGATGAGGCTGATGAGGCTGTATGAATGAGGCTGCATGCCAGTGATTCAGTCCATACGTATAAATAAACTACCAATCCAATTTGATTTAGGTTATGATGTGGTGTCATTCAGCACGATATGATTTGATGCAATACAGAATTAATATGACGCTATGCAATTCAACAGATACAATTTTAATGTGATGTCTCATGGTCTTCTTATGGGTTATGGTTAGGGCTGGGTGATATGGAAAATAGTCATATCACCATAATTTTTTCATATCAGACGATATTGATATGGATCATGATATAAATCAAATCACATTTTTTTGTCAAGCTTAAATTTTCTGTTACTCATAAGTTAGTTGTGGAGACATCAGAGAGAGAGAGAGAGTGAGAGAAAGAAATACATATGTGGTACTTATGGAGAAGTCCCTCCCTCCACTCTTAGAGTTACCCCCCCCCCCACTGTTATGTATTATTCCCCTCACTTTATTCATCTCCCCCCAGCCCCAGATCTTAATTTATTGATTAATTGGCCGCCGTCTTATAAACGGCTGCTCTTGCGCTTGTGCTGTGTGCATCAACCTAACTTGACATGGCTCTAGCGTGATTGGTTTGGTGCGGCGCTACTTAAATATGATTGGCTGTTCTCATGTCTGTCAAAACATGGACGAATGAATTCTATCAAAATTGTATCGAACATGTCTCATATTTCTATCGAGGAAAAGTTATATCGCGATATACAGGGTGTATCCAAAAAAACGATACATTTTGAAAAATTACCCCCAGTTCTGCATTTGATAACTTTTTGAATTTTCTTTTATGGACGTCCATAGGTAGGGGATTGGTGGATATTTGTCCGAATTTACAGACCCAGGTTTTCATGCATGAGTGAGCAGGGGCAAATTATGCAAAACAAGTTAAAACAGATTTGTGCGAAGTAGCGGTGGGATTTAAATCCAGTCAAAGGTCATGGGAGGGGACAATGGGCATCCATCTTGTTTTCCACAAAATTGCCAGGTTACAGCATTAACACTTTGGCCACCATGTCAATTTCATTTCTTTACCCATGGCAGCTGTTCCTGCCTTTCAATGTTAAGTCCACTTGTTTAGGCCTGAAAATGTCACTGAGAACAGGCCAAGTTAGGGTTAGGGTTAGGGTTAAGCCTAAATTTGGACAAATATCCACCAATCCCCTACCTACTGATGTCCATAAAAGAAAATTCCAAAAATTATCAAATGCAGAAGTGGGGGTAATTTTTCAAAATGTATAGTTTTTTTGGATACACCCTGTATATCATTATTGTTTTATCACCCAGCCCTAGTTATGGTTAAGGCAAATGACGAACACTACAGACAAAAACATTTGGCTCCTTCACAGATTTTTTTCATCACATCACACAGAAGTCTCTTAAAATAGAACCTCACTTGAAACCACACAATTTGTTCCTTTTGTGTCTCCATTTACACATGTATAACACACCTCAGCCTCTCCTAGAACACTAAAGCTTTGTTTATACTCACATAAGACAAAGCTGTGACACTTGGCGAGTGTCACTGACAACAGCAGAGATGACGACACTTTGGAGAGACAGTTTAGAGAGGATGGATCTACAAGATTTGCCCGTGAATATTACATTACACATTTTAATTATTCATCACATTTGTAAATAATGAAGCAGAGGGTCTCTACTAATAATTATGTATAAATATGTTAAAAATGATGCATCTTGTTCCATCCCAAGCTGCATTAATGGACATGTTTTTTGTTGCAGCTCCAACACTATGGAATGAACTGCTGCTGCATATTAGACAGGCCTCCTCACTGTGTAATTTTAAAACTCTTCTTTAAACCTACCTTATCTTTTTGGCTTTTCACACCACATAGGATGTTGATTTTATCTGGGGTGGACAGTCTATTCATTATTATGTTCCATTGTGTTTTTATCTTAGTGTTTTATCTTTTTACTATGTTTTTATTGCATTTATTTTACTGTACAGCACTTTGGAAACCTTTGTGCTTGTTTAAATTTGTGCTTTATAAATAAAAATGGATTGGATTTGACTTTGGGGACCTCATATCTTGAAAAAAATGGGGATTTATTTATTTGCTTTTATCCATAACACAACAGTAAAAATGCTGCACATCAGATCTGGTTTAGAACTTCAAACTGCAGTCATTCAACCTGTAGTTATTTTACCTTTTATAAGTTTCAGTGAATTCCTTGACCTGGAAACAGGGTATTATTAAGATGCTATTATGTCTGATGGTGTCAACCTTGTCCATCCTTCTCTCATCTTCCTTTCAGATACCTGATGCAGTATGGAAAACATGCTCTGGACATGCTCGCCAGCAGTCAGGACAGCCTTCGTCTTGGCTGGTTGGAGCAGCTCTTCTCCTCTGCCACTGATTCAGACAAACAGGAAGACAGCGTGGAGGGGATTGACTTGCATTCTGCAGTGAAGATGATCCAGAGTGTGAATCCAGGAGTGAGCAGCAGCAAAGTGGAGCACAGGTTTAAAGAGCTCCAAAGAGTTAGGGAGAAGATGGGTGTACTTGCGCTGAATAATGGATCTGGGCTCAAAGACTACAGTGAAAACAAAGCAGGAAAGACGGGAAGAAACGAGCAAGTCACCAAACAGGAGTTCATTGAGGTCTTTCATGATTTTTGCACACGTCCAGAGATCTACTTCCTGTTGGTGCAGTTCTCAAGCAACAAGGAATTCCTCGACACCAAAGACCTGATGAGGTTTCTAGAGGCTGAGCAGGGCATGGCTCAAGTGGGTGAACACACAAATACAACACACTCTCAAATAACAGATTGTTGATTGTTAGACTGCAGTTGTGTCAAAACACAGCAACGGTGTTTCATTGAAATTTTAAATTCTTACATCATTGTAGAAAACAACTAACATTTTCAGATAATGTAAGTTTCATTAATACACACCCAGTACTTTTTCTGTAAGACACTGGGAAAAATAAGGGGATAAAAAATTACCTCTCTGACAGGACACATGGTCATGTTGGCTTAGGTCAGAAATTAAGTTATTTTTTCATGTTTTTATTATTCAAATATGTTAAACTAATTAAAAGTAATAGTTTAACATAGAAATCTGCCACCTACCACTAATATTGTGGAAAAATGATTTAGTAATTGTGGTGGTGTGTCACGCTGCTTCATGTTTCCATAACATATTGTTTTTTATGTGAATTTTGACGTATATTGGAAAAGGTAAAAAAAAATCCATTAGTTTCACAGAAGTGTTTTCATGTTAGCTTGGAGTTTTTTTCTTTTTTTCATATTTTGTTACACACGTTATATAATACGCTTCATGGAGGATGAAAACATTTCTTCCACAGAAGTTCCAGTTTCAGTGTGAGGTAAAGTGATGTAAAGCCGTGAGGATCTTGTTTGCAACCAACCAAGGTTATAATAGTTTTAGATTTTTAATTATAGTTTAGTTTTATTTAGTTTTGACTTCTTTTTCTGTAATTCAGTTAGTTTTAATTAGTCTTCAGAGCAGGTTTGCTAGTTTTTATCAGTTTTCGTTTTTTTCTAAATGCTTAGTTTTAGTTTACTTTTAGTTTTTTTATGTCTTTTATCTTCCTCGCAGTCGTATTCAAATAAATCCCATACAGGACTCTGCAACTTTCTCCCAACTTTAGTCTCCATGTTGCCAGGTAGAGTGGGGACGAGAAGCTAATTCTAAAAAAGAAGTGACGAAAAGTGACGGACTGTGAAGTGCTGTCAGCTAAAATTGTTCGAGCAAAATAAATCCATTTCATGTCAATCCACCATTGACAAAGATGAAAACAAAGGGAATTTTATCCATAATTTTTATATGTTTTAGTTTAGTTTAGTTTTTGTAAGCACACAATACAGTTTCAGTTAGTTATTGTTTTTTGTTTTAATTATAGTTTTTATTTATTTTGGTTTAAAAAAATGTTTGTTCAATTCTAGTTT
This sequence comes from Sphaeramia orbicularis, assembly GCF_902148855.1. Lineage (NCBI taxonomy): Eukaryota > Metazoa > Chordata > Actinopteri > Kurtiformes > Apogonidae > Sphaeramia > Sphaeramia orbicularis. The sequence continues at coordinate 15,807,040 of NC_043967.1, read as the reverse complement.
TCTCATTTTGCTAGTTTTTGTTAACAATAATAACCTTACAGCCAATTGAATACCCACAGTGACCACAAAACAATATGGAAGTCTTTGTTTTATCCATTCAGAGCTTTTTACATAAAGAAATGATGACTCTGGTCTGCACTCAAACACAATGGATACTAACATTACACCTTAAAAGGATGTCTGTTCAGATGTCCTAGGTACCCCCTCCCTCTGTAGATACAGTACAAGCAACTTGTTTTAAGTTAAGAAAAACAAAGCACTTCTCATTTTTGTGTGATGACATTCTAACGAAAATATAATGATCAATATTTCCAATTCTGTACCTTCAGCTGGACCTTGAACTCACATGAGGCATCAGTTCATCAACAGCTTGTAGAGAAGATGAAAATGATGTTATATATTCCCATAACGTGGAAATATTCAATAAGTGTTCATGGAGAAAGGGCAAAACATCTCATCAGTCCGTAAGTTGTGAACTGGTGTTGAGATTCAAGTAGTGGAAAGTCTTATCCATAACAAATAACATCAAAGATCATTCAACATAAAAACTTCTACTTCTTCTGCTTTCTTTATTGCTGTCTTGTGTAGCCTATGAGCATGATTACACGACCATATAAGTCCGATAACTGGGAGTAATCGGATAATTGTAAAAATCACATCTAACTTTGCATGCATTTATGTAATGTGATAATTAAAAAACCCTAATTTAGATGCTCCAGTCCTTTAACGGATTTCTTTCAGAGTATGTGCGTATGTTGTGATGGTAGACTTAAACTTCCTGTTATTATTGTCCTCTTATGTTTGACTACGTAACTTCTGTTTTCTACATTTTGAAATTGTGTTTACACATGATGATGAGACGTAAAAGAACTAAATAAATCAGATTAACTTGTATACATGCAGGAAGACATCGGAGTATTGGGGAGAAGTCCAGGTGTGTTGATCTGATTTGTCAATATAAGATTACTGCTGTAATCTGATAAAACACATCAGATTATCTTGTTTACATAATTACTTGAATAACTGGTATTGGTGTGCATGTAAACAGGCTCACTGCCACCGCCCTCTAATGACACTAATAAGGCTTCTATTTTTGTCCTTAACTGATTAATGGAAATGATCCTGATAACTTTCTTTTTTTTTTTTTTTTTTTTTTTTTTTTTAATGACACTTCAAAATTTTCTTCAGATCCACTTGAAAACTTTATGGAAACAGGAGTAGATTTATAGTCAATGCCTGCTGCTTTCCCTTAACCCATAAAGACCCAAACGCCCACTGGCACCCAAAACCATCGACTGATCTAAAATATTTAATACCTGTTGATCCACTAATCCTATCAATATATGTGAATAATTGGTGTAAAATACAGTTCATTATCTTTTCATGGTCATCAGATATGACCCATTTGGACGTTCAGATGCTCTGTAGTTACCGTGGAAACACAGTCATCTTCTACAACATTAATTCACCAGTAAAACCCATGGAGTTGGATCAATGACAGTGGATGGAGACACTTGGTTTATGTTCAGTTGTTGATAGATTTACTAAGAAATTTATCATCATGGAGTCGGCTGTGTCCGGTAGAACGGGTCATCCAATAACGAAAGGGTTGGTGGTTCGAACCCCGCTCTGTCCTAGTCATGTTCCATTGTGTCCTTGGGCAAGACACTTCACCCTTCTTGCCTCCAGTGCTGCTACTCACACTGATGTATGAATGTGTATGAATGTTTGGTGATGGTCAGAGTTGGTGTGGATTGGCAGCCATGCTTCTATCAGTCTGCATATGTAGTTTACCACCACCAGAGTGTGAATGTGTGTGAATGAATAATGGGTCCATTGTAGACTTTGAGTATGTGTTCATAAAAAAGTGCTATATAAATCTAGTCCGTTATTATTATTATTAAAGTAATTTTTTCTTCAGTTTTCTTTCTGACATAATAACCCTCAACTTTATTCTAAACTTTTATGAACATGTACATGATCAGTGAGTTAAATACTGGAAAATAGATGATTTTCACTGAAAAAATGCAAAATACAGAGGATAATATTATAATAGATGGTGATAAAACACTCAAGAAAGGTTAAATAGAGAGAAAAATTCATTTTTGTAATTACCACAAACGTAGCTCTTGGTCTTTATGGGTTAATATGTTATTACGCCACACCTCTCACATTTCTATTCTCATTTTCCTCAGGTGAGTGAGGAAACCAGCCTGAAGCTCATCCAATCCCATGAGCCATCAGAGGAGGGTCGTCAGCAGGGATTCTTATCTTTGGACGGCTTCACCAGCTACCTCACTTCAACAGAATGCCACCTCTTCGACAGGGAGCACGACACCGTATTCCAGGACATGTCCCAGCCGTTGTCTCACTACTACATCAACTCCTCCCACAACACCTACCTCATCGAAGATCAGTTTCGAGGTCCCTCTGACATCTCGGGATATATACGCGCTCTCAAAATGGGCTGTCGATGCGTAGAGTTGGACGTGTGGGACGGTGCTGACGACGAACCCGTAGTGTGTACTGGACACACACTCTCTCCACCGCTGATCCTCCACTGTGTGCTGGAAGCGATCAGAAGGTTTGCGTTTGTGTCTTCAGATTATCCCTTAATTCTGTGTCTGGAGAACCACTGTTCGCTTCGGCAGCAGAAAGTGATGTTGCAGCATCTTTTGAGGATACTAGGTGATAAGTTGTTCACAGACGTCCCAGATGAAGGGGAGTCGTACCTACCGTCGCCCCAGGCCTTAAAGCATCGGATTTTGCTTAAGGGTAAAAAGCTGGGGCTGTGCTGGGATGCGGAGGATGGGGATGTAAGTGAGGAGGATGAAGGTGCTGAGATGTGTCAAAGAATGAAAGCTGCCAATAGTGGAGGGGCAGGACTGGGAGGATGCGAGAAGGACACGGTGCAGAAAAATGTCTCTTTCGTGGCCGTCACACAATCCAGCCCTCCTCATCTTCCCCCCAAACGTTTTCAACTCTTGACGCGGCTCTCGGACCTTGTAGCTCTTTGCTGCTCAGTCCGTTTTATTGACTTTCCAACATCATCCAAAAGCCAAAAACCTTGGGAATTATGTTCCATTCACGAGTCCCTGGCCGTGCGTCTCGCAGGCGAGAACCCCGGTGACTTTGTAAACCACAACAAGCATTTTCTAACCCGAGTGTACCCCAGCCCCATGCGAGTGGACTCGAGCAACATGAACCCTCAGGACCTGTGGAAATGTGGGTGCCAGATAGTGTCCATGAATTTTCAAACAGCAGGACTGATGATGGACCTGAACACAGCCTGGTTCCGGCAGAATGGAAACTGTGGTTATGTTCTACGCCCGGCCATCATGAGGCAAGAGGTGTCTTATTTCAGCGCTGACACCAGAGACACAGTACCTGGGGTTTCACCACAGCTGCTCCACGTGAAGGTCAATGTGATTTCTTAAAATACTTGAAATTAGAGCTGGGCGATAAAACAATCTCGAAACAGGATCATAACAAAATTTAGGTCAATAATGAAGATAAGCTTGGGAATTTTTTTTAAATTTTATATCAGTAGATCTAATTGCCTATCACATAGCAGAGACAAATGTGACAACAGTCAGTCAGTCTTCTGTTCTTGGATTGCATGTCAAAGTACACACCCTTTTCTTACCGCAAAGCGTAGTTTCAGTTACAGGCAGGATTGAAAATAACACCCTCAAAGTGCCAAACACGGGTAGATTTCCCAATTTGTGCGTAATAGGGGTAAATGTTTCATACCAAAATAGTCACATAATAAAAATATGCTGAGTTTTGGTGTCATTTTGACACAGACACATAGGTAGGGTTAGGGACTTGATGGTGCATTCACATTCATCTAGAAAACTCTGAAATCTACCTGTCTTTGAGCACAAAAGAAAAAAAGCAAAAAAAAAAAAAGGCACACAGGCATTGAAAAGTGCATTTAAACTGCATCTTGAAAACCCACTCACCTTGTTTTGTTCTTGTTCAGACAACATTTGCAATGCAAGCATGTGCAATTATGTAACTGTATGAAAATGCACTTTATTGGTCCAGTGTATGTTGCAATATTTTGGCCTCAGTGACACTGAGCAGTGAGAGGTATTACAAAATGAAAGTCTGTGTGTTTGACTTAAAAAAATGCACATTTAAAATGATCAATAATTCATTTTCCTTAATGAGCAAGCTCAAAACTGCAATATTGGCCACAATGTTGTAGTGCTAGTTAAAAGGAATAATATAATAATGTAGAGTCTGTATTGTAAGACAGCGATATCTTGAATCATTGCTAGAATACAACATCTGGCCCCACATCTCACAGTGAGAGAGGGGCACAGATGGGAACTGCTGCTATGTTCTGCATCTACTAAACAACCAATAGAAATGCAGCAAGAAATGACATGACGATCAGTGTGACACATGCATTTATCTGTGCAAGAAAGACTAAACTTTGGCTTTATTTGCAAAACTGACATCTCTAAATTGCCTTCTTTTTCCACATTTTCCACCTTTGTTGTGATTTTTTTCTGTACACATAAATACCTCTATTGTATCAGCAGCATCATTACCTCAGCATCATTGTTTGCATCTATAATGGCACAGATAGACAATATGCGCTCATGGCATTTTGTTATTTTATATAGGCTTGTGTCATTGAGATTATCACTTTAACCCATAAAGACCCAAACATCCACTGGCGACCAAAATTATTTACTGATATAAAATGTTTAATTCCTGTTGATCCACTAATCCTATCAATTCATCTTTTCATGGTCATCAGATATGACCCATTTGGATTGTTCAGAGGCTCTGTAGTTACCGTAGAAACAATGTCATCTTCTATAACATTGATTCACCAGTAAAACCCATGGAGTTTGATCAATGACAGTGGATGGATACACTTGTTTATAAGTTCAGTTAATCAGTTAAATAGTTGTATCTTACTAAAAAAGTCAGTTTTTCTTCAGTTTTCTCTGTTTTTGATATAACTCTCAACTTTAATCTGATCTTTTATGGACATCTACATGATCAGTGAATTAAATAGAGGAAAATACATGATTTTCACTTAAAATTTCAAAATTCATAGCATAATATTAAAATAAGTTGTGATAAATCACTTAAAAAACGTTAAAAATTAAGAAAAATTCGTTTGGGAACTGCCACATAAGTAGCACTGGGTCTTTATGGGTTTAAAAGCTTGACTTAAAACATTTTGAAAAGAGCCCATGGTAAAGTTTAACTAATGAAGCCTTTTTCTTCAGGTTTCAGTTGTTATCAGAACACTAGTACAATCAGAATCAGAATACTTTATTAATCCCTAGAGGAAATGGTTGTTATAGTCGTTCCATTCAAGTATAATAAAAAAGTAGCAGGAAATAAATTATCAATACAACAGAAAAGAAAATATATAAATATATATACATATATAAAGCTCTAAATATACAAACATATATATATATATATATATATATATATATATATATATATATATATATATATATATATATAGCTCTGAATATATAATATACCAAATATACATGTTAAAAAACTGTATTAAGACACAAAATTAGTACAGCAATTTTACATTATGTACCAGACCATATCCTATCAATATGATAATTAAAGAAATATACCTAATATATATAATTGTGTGTAATTATAATTAGGTGGAGTTAAACAGTCTGATAGCCACAAATATTATGAAAATATGTAACATGATTAATACCAATGCAGATCAATATCCTCCCTAGACCCAGTGAGTAAACATGTTTGCCATTTTCCATTAAATAATTGCCTTAATTGAAAACAGCACAATGCAACAGTCATTTCCAGATACATTTTTTTTTTTAATATAATGTCCTTTCCAGTGGACATTTTTTAAAATTTTTTAAGGGTAAAGGTGTGAAACTCTTGTCCATTACAGAGGACAAAAATGCATTGCTGGGTCTCAGGAAGATATGTAAAAAAAATGTCTACTGTTGCCCGGCTCTACTTGAAATGATACGAGTTTGGTAATTGTTGATGAGTAAATGACAGTTTTTGTCTTCCGTCACAGGTGATTAGTGGCCAGAACCTGCCCAAGCCCAGGGGTTCAGGGGCCAAAGGGGACGTGGTAGACCCGTATGTGTACGTAGAGATCCACGGCATCCCAGCTGACTGCTCAGAGCGTCGCACGAGAACTGTGACCCAAAACGGTGACAACCCCATTTTTGATGAGAGTTTTGAGTTCCAGATCAATCTTCCAGAGCTCGCCATGGTCCGCTTCGTGGTCCTGGATGACGACTTCATAGGGGATGAGTTCATAGGTGGGTGTCAGTGTGGAAGTTTGCAAATGTCTGGACTCTGAAACACTTTTAAACCTGAAATCTTGTTATGTTTTCTGTTGCTGCAGGTCAGTACACCATCCCTCTGGAGTGTCTACAGCCGGGTTACCGCCACGTACCGCTCCAGTCTTTGACGGGGGAGGAGCTTCCCCATGCAAAACTGTTTGTTCATGTGGCCCTGACCAATCGGAGAGGAGGGGGAAAGCCTCACAAAAGGGGTTTGTCTGTGAGGAAGGCGCGAAAGGGACGCGACTACACAGCCCTCAGGGATTTGGGTGTTCGAGCTGTGGACGAGGTTTTCAAAATGGCAGCTCCTCAACTTCGAGAAGCCACGGACCTGAGAGAAAACATGCAGGTGGGATTATTTTATTTATTTATTTTCACTTTTGAGTTTCTCCTTTGATTTCAGCCTCATAAATCATGTTTGTAGTTTTATTTTTTCTTTTGGGAATCTGAAAGACATCATGAAAGAATGTTTGACACTGGGTAAAGCCATTTTATTCCAATTCATCCTAAACCACTGATGCTGATAAACACATGGAAGAGTTTGATATTCAGTACATGTAACTAAAGTAACCTGATTTGTCTGTTCTGATTTACTACATTAATGTTGTGTTACGGTGCAGATCTTCATGTTTATGGAAACTGACATTTTATGATTTTTATTTTAGCTAGGACAATAAATGTCAAAAAATGTTCAATCAGTTTTAATAATTATCACAATAAATGTCACATCACTACTTCTTTCCAGGTTACAGTCTGATTCTTGGTCCTGGGTGAAAGATGAAAGCTAATGTTTTTTATGGCTTAAAACTTTTTTAGTGTCAAACTACAAATCTTCAGTTTAGGTCAGAACTTTTCAAGAATCTAGAGGCAGAACATTGAAAACAAACAGACAAAGATTCAAGTCAAAACATGGAAAATGAGTTAAATTAAGTGAAATAACATTGAAATTTTTCACACTTTATTTGACTGTATAGACAAAATAAAACCTGAAGTCATAAAATGATTACATTGCAGCGGTTACCACTGTTTCAGCAAGAAGGTTGTGGGTTCAATCCCAGCACCGGCTGTGGGTTCTCTCCAGGTACTCCACCTTTTTCCCACCGTCCAAAGACACAGGCCTTAATGGGTTAACTGGTCAATCTAAATTACCCGTAGGTGTGAATATGAGAGTGAATGGTTGTTGATCCCTATATTGTACGTCAGCCTTGTGATGAACTTTTGACATGTTGTGGGTATATGTCTTCTCTCTGTAGCACTTTGAGATTCTGTTGAATGAAAAGTGCTTTATAAATGCAATTTATTATTATTATTATTATTATTATTATTATTATTATTATTATTATTATTATTATTATTATTATTACCCTGCCTTTGCCCAATGGCCCCTGTGATAGGCTCCAGCACCCCTGTGAGTGAATGAATGTAATATAATAACTGTAGCCCTTGATCCAAAATTATCACAGTATCATATTAAAATGATAATTTGATGTGATATAAAATGAAACCATGGTAATTATCATTCTCATTTTATCACAAAGCTAAAATTTCCTTGAAGAAAATTATTCTTTACTTCCTATTTTAGTCTAACTATAATAACTCTGCTTTGGGTAGCCATTATTGTACTAATGATTGATATTTTTAATCAAAGATATTGTCGTAGACAAGCACTAATGTGACTAACGCTTCTGTAGATCATAGCCAGTAAAAAGAGTAATATTTCAAAACAGTTGCATGTGTGTGAAGCTGAAAAATAAGACACTGAAAACTGGTGCTCAGGATGAATTGGATTAATTCTTTGTTTCCTCCCTTTGTTAATAGCTGAGCTAACCTTTACGAGGCAGGCAGCAGTTTGGTCTGTGCATGCTTACATCAACCCGGGGCAATAAAACAGTAATTATATTGTATTTTCAATCAGTGTGATGAGACTGTCAACATCCACATCTCTTGATTTCTTGTACTTCAAGTGAACCGACGGAAAGAGAGCAAATCAATGTCTGAAATAACAGGCAGTAACTCTGTTGCAAGAAGAGCTTTTGATTACGTATGTGTCTTTAGCAAGTGTCTTTTAGAGTATATATACTAACCTTAATGTCAGCCTGGTTACTAACCCACTGTCTTTGTTTTGTTTCGTCTGTTTTTTGTCTTGTGCTATATGCAAAGCTGCTGAATACATGAATTTCCCTCGGGATTGATAAAGTATCTATCTATCTATCTATCTATCTATCTATCTATCTATCTATCTATCTATCTATCTATCTATCTATCTATCTATCTATCTATCTATCTATCTATCTATCTATCTATCTATCTATCTATCTATCTATCTATCTATCTATCTATCTATCTATCCTCTCTCCTCTCTCTCTCTCTCTCTCTGTCTCTGTGTGTGTGTGTGTGTGTGTGTGTGTGTGTGTGTGTGTGTGTGAGGGTGGATGTTTCTCTGTGTTTGTTCTCACAGTACACAAAACACCGGACCCCAAAAGATAAATCAGTACATTTTAGGGTTAATATCTGGGTTAAGGTGAGGGTTCCTTTTAGTTTCTGTAGGGATGAACAATTATCAACATCACCCTAAAGCCGCACATCATGCTATGCAAACATAACATGACATCCTAATGGAAAATGCTTGTTTGTTGCCTCTAACTGTGACTCGAGGTTGTCACCATTCCGGTTGGCAGTTCGATTGCTGCGTCCTCTATCCACACTCCTGAATGTCATTGAGCAAGAGACTGAACCCAAGTTTCTACCAGCAGCTGCTCCACTGATGTGTGAATGTGTTCTGAGTATGACACAGTGAAGTGCTTTTTGTGCCATTTAAGTTGAAAACACTCTGCAGTATAAAGGTACAGTCCATTTACCACAGCAAATATCATGCCACCATCATCATTTTTATGTCTGTGAAATGTGAAATGCAAAATTGACCATTGCCTCTAAAATCATCACTCATGCTGCAACTGCAATATGTGGTAAAAAATTGCAGTATGACTTTTGTACATTCTTCAAATCACAGGCTCATGTTTGTGTCATGTTAGAAAAAAAAGGATGTGTGGGTGGATGTGTGTGAGAGTGAGATAGAGAGTGAAAATGAAAGCAAATCAAAGTCAACCACTTCATGCTGATTTCATTTTGATATCCTTTAGTTTCAGGCGATAGAAGTGAGATACAGTTAAGGAAGCGTATTATGAGTGTTCCCAAAGGGTGTGCCCTAGTCCATCCACAACTGATCATAAAATTAAAGCCGCTGCCTGATTCTTAATCTTAAATCAAGCAAGCAAAAAAAGGTTTTCCTATTAAGTGACTCTAGACATGGCTTGTATCAACACAGCCTTCCACTTTCATTCCTTCAGACACCTTGAAAAGGTATCTTGGTATTTGCACCTATTAAAAAACCTGTTGAACCTTTCATAATGTCGGTGTGCTTCTCCTTCTGACCAGAAATGTGCACTTTGCTTTGGATTCATCCATGTTTATCTAGAAGATCTTTGTGTATGCTCTAGCTAAAGGTAAACAGGGGCTGTGTGTGACCTAAAACCCACAAATTAAATGCATATTTGCTATATATGAGTCTAAAGAATCCACAGAAAAACAGAATATCAGCATATCCTTCATTTATTTTATTTATCTATTTATTTATTTAGTTTGTTAGTTACAGGACAGTGTGTTTTGGCATTAGTTGCAAAGAACAAGATGTATGCACCAGATTTAGCAGAAAAGCTCATTTCCATCCATGTTGTCCTGGACAAACGACGAACATAATAAAATATCACTTAGATTACGAAGTACTAATACACTGGAAGAAAACCCATAAAGACCCAAACATCCATCACTGACCACAAGCATTTACTGATCTAAAATAATTAATACCTGTTGATCCACTAATCCTATCAATACATGTAAAGAATTGATGTAAAATACAGTTTGTCATCTTTTTATGGTCATCAGATATGACCCATTTGGATGTTCAGAGGCTCTGTAGTGAACATGGAAACACCGTCATCTTCTACAACATTGATTCACCAGTAAAACCCATGGAGTTGGATCAGTGACAGTGGATGGACACACTAGATTTATGTTCAGTTAATGATATATTTAACTGAAAAAGTCACTTTTTCTTCAGTTTTCTCTGTTTTTAATACAATACCCATCAACTTTAATCTGAGCTTTTATGAACATCTACATCATCCATGAATTAAATACAGGAAAACACCTGATTAATACTCTCAAAATACAAAATGCCGAGGATAATATTATAAATAATTGGTGATAAATCACTTACGAAAGGTTAGATACAGAGAGAATTTAATTTGGGAACTGACATAAAAGTAATGCTGGCTCCTTATGGGTTAAGGTCATATCCAAGTAGAATGAACTGTTTATATGACACCTGTCAATTATCAATATTCCCGTAGTTGTAATGACAGTGGAATATATACTCACTGATGCCCTGATGATAACTTTTTCCCAATTTACAGGTGTATTTTTTTAACCCTTTATTAGGCAAATGACTATTTTTGGTCATTCCCACATACATTACAAGACAATGACAACAACAGTAAAAATGAGGACAGTGAGTCAACAAACTCAGGTCCAATGTGGTCTACAGGGTCTGTAAGGTCCACCTCTGCATGAAAAGTGAGTGTACCTGCTTTGTTCGGTACCATGAAGTAATGGTACTAATGTAAGGAATGATGGATCATGTGGATGTGGACAGGTGTCTGGATCAGCACTTATGTTGGTCTAATGTTCTAAAAGTGATGTTCTACTGTTCTAAAATACATGTTCCTTTCAACTTACATTTGTTTTTATTGTATTTTTTGTATTTACTTTTTGTATTTTTTTTTTTTTTTTTGCCACTTAAGGTCAAGGAACTAAATATGCTAACTTCACTGACCTTGATTTTCTACATGGGTGCTTCTATGAAACTGGGTACATTTTGGTATCTGGCACTTTGCCAGCTTTTTAGACCCAATAATAAAGGAGAAATTTAGACATATTTCTCCCCAGGATGTATCTAATGAGACCTCAGATAAATGCAAAAAAATTATACTCTTGCTCTGAGCCATCCCAAAATCAATGAATTTTTGATAAGATATTGGGGCCAAAAATAGGACAAAAATTGGGACATGAAAACTTACCTAGGTGTCAGTGCATTTGATCTGGAAAACATGGCTTGAAATGGTCTTATGTAGCGATATAAATAAAGACACTGTGTTAAATTTGATGATCCTAGAAGTTTTTCTAATCCAGACATGTGGGTTTTTCATGAATTGGCAGTCTCATTCCAGGTTTTGTATGTAACCCATCGTGTCCACTTATGTTACACACAGAACCTGCCCAGTTAAACGCATATAAATTGAGAGTGATTTTGCAACAGTGGTCATTTTTGTCAAACACTCTGCCTTGCATAATTAGTTCAATTCCCAAAATGTACCTGTGAGAGAATAAAGAGATATTAAAAAAATAGTAGCGCATAATTTTTGTTCTCCTTTTTATCGTGTTACATGTGGATTTTTGTATAAAGAAAATAATGCAGAAAAAAAAATTGTTTTTATCTAAAAAATTGTTTCTCTTTTATCTCAGTGAATATTTATTTTTTAAAATAGACCCAAAGTGCTTCCAAACTTGCTTCATATCATTTAATCTACATCTGGTTTGAATTCTTAGCCCCCATGTCCTGTTTTTAGGGACCAGTTTCATAGAAGCACCCACATGATAAAAAATTTTGAAAAACTTCACTAAAATAATAAAGTCTTTTAATGTCCTCCAGTAACACACCAAGGTTCACATTTTGTATTTCAGAGTATTTCTGTGAGTGCCCTATAAAGGGTTAATAGTACATGCTGTTATGGGGAAATTAAAGCAACGTTCATTTAATTTTGTGAAATGTCACTGGGCCCCGAGTACTGAAACAAGTGATGGAAAGAGCCTGAACTGACTTCACCCTGCTCCTCACATCTGTTTGTACCGAGCTTAAGAAAACTGCTTTGTTTTGTCATTAGTCTCATCTTAAAAGGCATTAGTCAACAGGAAGCATGTTTTTGTTTCTCCACATAATTTACTCTGTCCACTGAGCCAAAGTGGAATTGCTTGTATAAGAGTGGACAATAATTTTACTGGCAGTGGAAAAATACCTGATTTTACTTCAATTTGATTTAACCAAAACTTTACCTGTATCACGTATGCTTGGTTCAAATCTGACTACATTTTTCACTGTATAGCTACATATTAAACACGGGAATTCTCTTTATAATGAGCTGACGGACTGTAAAAAAAAACATATTCCAACTGAAAAAAGTATATAAAGACAGAACAATGAGATTATATGAAGAGTTATAAGTTTTTACATTTTTCTTTGTGTTTGTTTTGCATCTTGTGACATATTTATTTACTTATTTTGGTCTGGTATTGTCATGATTTTGCATCATTCCGTCAGGTATATATTTAACTTTTTTTTTGTTTTGTTTTGTACTTCCTGGACATGTCACTTTTCACTTGGGTTTGTATTCATTTTGTATTATCTTTGGATGTATTTTGTTTGGTTTGTCTGACTTTATACAGTATGACTTTATAGTTAGTTGTGTATAGTTAACCATTAAGGGTATTATTATTTAGATGGGGGCAGGAAATATAAGATTTTCTTCATCCTGCTCCTTTTCGGGCATGGGTGTGTACATGTTTGTTCATCTGATTATTGAATGTCTGCTGATGAAATGCACATCCATGAACAAAATAAATGAAATGAATGAATGAATGAATGAATGAATGAATGAACATATCATGTCAGCATTTGGGTTATATAAGTTCCTAGTGATCCAAATTCAGATGGCAGATTTCAATATGTGAAAGATAAACTTAGTTTAGTTCTAAATTATCTGATGTACACTACCAGTCAAAAGTTTGGACTCCCCTTCTCATTTAAATGACATTAGATGGACCGCAGATGGCCAACAAGTGCTCAGCATCACTGGGAACTCCTTCAAGACTGTTGGAAAACATTTCAGGTGACTGCCTCATGAAGCTCATCAAGAGAATGCCAAGAATGTGCAAAGCAGTAATAAAAACAAAATGTGGCTATTTTGAAGAATCTAAAATATAAAACATGCTTTGAGTTATGTCACACTTTTTTAACTACATAATTCCATGTGTGTTCATTCATAGTTTTGATGCCTTCAGTGAGAATCTACACTGAATCAAAATAAATAGTCATGAAAATAAAGAAAAACCAGGTGAGTCCAAACTTTTGACTGGTAGTGTAAACCTGACAGATGGACCTTTCATTGGACCCCAAATTGGAGAACTCAGTGGTGAGCGCATAGTCTTCCAGAAGCTGGATTCATTTCACTGGGATTCATTTGTGAAAGTGATGAGCTACTAGCTGAAGACGTGCAAACAGCAGATAAGCAGATGGGTGAAGAACGTCACTCAAAATTAATTTAACTCTATTCACACCTAGATTCTTTTCACTGAGCTTGCATGTGATAAGCATGGCAAAAAATTTCATCAAGATACTTCTGAAATAGAAACCAGGTACCAAAGGGCTTTTTTTTGTTTGTTTTTTTTTGAATATGCAACAAGACAAAGTAATCTTACTTAGTCCTTAGAAATAAAACAGGTAGTAAGAAGTCATGGAAGAAAACAAAAAAACAAAAATAAAACTTACACATATACATGACTTCATTTGCACATTCGAGTGAGAGGAAGTATAATGTATTTAATCCCACCTCTTGTCCACACAACAGTCTATCTTCAGCTTCCTATCAGCAGAATATATGAAAAGTCAAGTCCATAGATACTGACATACCAGAAAAGTAAATAAATAAATACATACATACATAAGTCCTTGAAGGCAACATAAATGAATACACAATAAAGTCAACAATAAGACAAAGTAAACAACAACAGCAATTAAACAAAACATAATCAACAAACACAAAAAACAAAGAATAAACAAAATCAGACAAGACAGAATATTAACGTAACAAAAGTATTAGGACTTTTGGGGCTTCAACCCAGACATGATGGGGGTTATTTTTGGTTAATACAATGTGAAACTGTCCCAACCCACCAATACAACCGACAGTGTTTGAAACGGTTTTGAACAGTTTATAGCCGAGATGATGGGCTCTGATACTCTGATGTTTATTCTATTCATATCTATAGCTACATTTGAGCAGTTTATGTTCAGATTTGTGAATGCACAAGAAAAGGTGTTGATGCAAGATTGTATTTTTTTTTTTTTTTACATGTTAACTCAAAATCCTGATATGCTGGAGTAATTCTGATAGTAGCTTTTTATCCAACATGCCTGAGTAAAGATCAAATGTTTTTCCTCCAGTAGCAAAGTAGTCATCCAACCATATGAGGACTGTGTTAGATCATAAAAACTAATACTATGAAGACAATTCATATTTTGTATGATACCGCTGGGTGTCTCAGGTTTTTATTTAGATGCCACATACATACAATAATTATTATATAATTGTAATAAATGTTATTCTAATTCTATATTTAATCTCTTATTTATCTCTTTATATTTATTTTTTCACTCATTTGTGGTTTTTCTACTTGTCTTTTTCTCTGCACTTGCTTGTTGTTGTATGTTACTGTTGTTTACTGAAATGCCCCTACAGTGGGATAAAAGAGCCATGTCTTATCTTATATCTGGATACTGTAGTTATGTAGGTGGTGAGATAATGAGCTGAGGACTTCAAAGTCTTAAATATCCTTCATTTAACCAGGTAAAAAAGCCTCATTGAGATTGCAAATCTCTTTTTCAAGAGTGACCTGGTCAAGAAAAGCAGCATAACACACAGTCTCTGACAAGACAAGACATAGTCCACACATAATACAAAAACTTACAATTGATAGTTACAAAACAATCATTTGTGCAAGTTTAAAAACAGTTACATTGACCATGCTCATTGATTTTATGCTCCTTTAAAATAGCTTTAAATTCACCTGCACTGTAAGCCCAGACTTTGTATTTACCACAATGTTTTAATTACAATGTACTTAAATGATTTAAGTTTTATTACATTACTATAAAATGTTCAGTATATTCTACTAATTTGTAGACATAGTCGAAAGTATGAAAAAGTTTAAGCTGAATGGACTTAAATCACTAAGTTTTAGTCATGACCACACCTTTTTATCTCCACATTGCATTGTCAGTATTGGGCATGTTGTTGAAAATGTGTTATTTTTATGTGCAGGGGTTCAGCGGGGGTGTGGTGTTAGTGTTAATTTTCACTTAATGTGTGTATGGCAGTGTTTATTGGCCTTTTTGTGTTTGTTTTTGTATTTTTGTAGAGCTGCGCCATGAGTGAGAGCCATAGGCCGTACAATCGCTTTCCTGTTCAGCAATGATTAGTCTTATGGAATGTAAAAATTTAATTAAATCAAATTATAAACACTTCCTGGACTGGCAAATTACATTGAGCTAACTTCCTGTCTAACTTCTATCATGCTACAATATTTTAAGTTGAATAATTATATGAAGCAATTTATATTCCAAAAGATTATTATTTAAATCAACTTGGAATTGAGTAAAATGAACTGATGACATTAAGTCTAGTGATTAAACAAAGCAATTGACATTGCAACAGATTTTAAGTTAAATTAACTTGGCATTTATGCTGCATTCCAGGCAACCCATAACTCGTGTTTTTCCAACCTTGTACCGGTGAAAATGCACTGGAATGGTAGTGAAACCCGTGACTTCCCACCCGTGAACTCGTACTAGATCCATGCACTCCCAGTTCCGAGCTCTGACATTATGTAGCCCATGAAACAACAATGGCGGCACCCATGGATGCGGTTTTTATGCCAAATTGTTTATTAAAATAAGGTATTGCTCTGACATTATTTCTCTGCAAATGTTCTGCATAATCAGCAGCTGCTCTAGCGTTAGCTAGTTTTCAGTCCATTAAGGACAAAAATAAATTAATACCAAATATGTATATAAATATACAAATAACATAAAAGGTAGAACAGTTTCTCTTGCCTTATGCGCTGTTTTTACTCCTCTGTTTCCTTCCCTGAACATAAGCCCTGTACAGTCCACTATGCTGGTTTGTTTACATCTAGCTCCCACAATTCCTTGCCCTCAGGCAGTTTGGCGTGACTTGCCTGGAACGTTACAAAGTCATGAGTTGTGGTTTGAAGTTGTGACTTATGTGCTCAAAAACCTGCCTGGAACGCAGCGTTAGGATGTTGTACTTAAAATAGCAATTCCATTCAAATCCAGCATTTAAGTTTAATACACTCAAGTTTTCATTACTCATTACTTAAATTTTTTAAGGCAACTGGTTCCCTCAAATTTTTTAAATGAACTCAACTTATCCAGTCTTACAGTGTACAGTAACAAATTCAGATAGATTTAAGTTGTTTTGCAGGATATTCCATGCAGAGGGGGCAGCATGTTGAAATGCAGTCTTACTCAACTCTAATTCTGTGTCATATCTGTCTTCCTTTGTCTTTCAACAGAACTCAATAGCAGTGTTCAGGGAGTTGTGTGGGGTCTCCGCCGTGGCTAACCTCATGCAGTGTGTCCTGGCTCTGAGCTCCAGGGTGTCAGGACCAGACGGGACACCTTTACTGGTATTTGACCTTAGGGACCTCTACCCCACCCTTGAGCCTCAGGGGCTTCTGCCTGATGTCCTTCGTCGGGTCGTCTCCACCTACGAAATGGTGAGGAAGGAACAGAGCAGACAGTTAATATGCTTATTGTTTTTCTCCATTTGAAATAGGACGCAGAGTCATGTCTCTGAAATACATTACGAAAGGAAGGAAGTGGCAAACAAAAGCAACAAAGATCACGAATCGGCCCATCGCCTTCCATCTCCTGTCTACTTGACCTAACAATGAAAATTCCCCTCCCAGACGAAGCTTCCTTTTCGAGCTGATATTTTCTCATACACAAAGTGAGTTCTCATTGTTATGTTGCAGACAACCTCCCTATGTCGTCTGGCTGTAATAGGGACTCATAAACTCATCAGCTTTATGTTCACCCCGGCCCGACTCCGCCATGCGTTTCCACCCAAATAAAATACAGACTTTCACTGACCGAGGAGAAAGTTATTTAACTGACTTAATTTATGTAATGATGTCTAAAAATAAATCCAGCCACCGAGAACAACTCCCCTGCAGACATAAACACAAAGAGAGACAAAGAGCGAGGGAGGAAAAAGGGGACAGCGGGGTCAATTGGTCTGCCGGCCAGCTCATCAGCTAGTCGATAAGCCCGTATGAATCACTTAGGATATTTAAATGGGTTTAGGCTGATGTCTGATCTGTAAGGATGCTATATCATCCTTTCATGTAATTCACTCAGGCCTCTATCTCCTTATATCAGCCTTCTGCTAATCCCTTCTTTTCCTCATTCGTCTCCTAGTTTCTGCCTCCTCCTTTTCCCTCTCAGCCTAGTCAGACCGGCCAGAATTAGCAGTTTTCATACATAACTCTAGTCCACATTGGCTTGGCTTTCTTTTTCCAGCATCTTTCTGGCTGTTACAGTTCTTTAAAATTGATATTTGCTCATGTTTTATATTAGATATTTCCCTAGAGTGTCTTGTGGCGGATGACAGACAGTCTGAATGAATTGCCAATTTAATGATATTGTCCAGAGAGCCTATGTGTGCATTGTGAGACAGGGAGAGACTCAAGTTTCTAGCCAGAAACAAGGAGTAGATGAGATAAATGCATCTGTTTCCAGCTCAATTAAGTTATGATTAAGGCTTCAGTGTGTAAAGTGTGACACTTTAATTTAAGTGGGGTTGTTTGTCACTGCTGTGCAACTAACAGCTACTTGGACCTGCGACTGTTGGCCCATGCATAAGTGTGTGAGTAACATGCTGCTCGTTGGTTTGTGTGTGTGTGTGTATATATGTCGCTCTGTGTGTGTGTATGTTTAGCCACTTCCGTTTCCAGCCGAGCGGATCAGAGTTGAAAAAGCTTGCCCTGGTGCTGAATTCCATTAGCATAGATTTGAATGTCGTTTGGCTAAATGGATTCCACACCTCGATCCTGATGCCTGGAGGGAGAGGTGAACAACACAGACAGGAAATGGGGATGTGTAAGTGTGTGTGAGTGTGCGTGAGTGTGTTCCATGCTGACTCGGATCTCGTCAAAGTACTGTAGTTAATCCTTTATTTGTCAAACAGCATTTTTTTCCCCACAGAGGGGTCATGCCTCAGCAGGATTTTGAGGGAAGGTGCAGAATTAATCAGGCAGAAGCTACCCGTGTGATTACTGTGTCTCTGTAATTATATGTGGGGATTGTAGAATTCAACCAACAGTGTATTTTGAAAAGACCAGGATATTAACAAGACTTTGGAGCAAGAAAAAGGAAATAGCGGATTAATCTACCAGTATAAATCCCAAATTGACACTGTTGGGAATGAACATATCAGAAAGATCATCAGAAAATATGAGCAGTAGTAAAAAAAAACCTGGATTAGTTACCATTAAACATTTTTTTTTACCTATTACTTTCCTCCCAAGTTGGTCATTCCAGTTGAGAAGCCTAACATGAGCTGTCAGCCACTAGTGAGCTTCTGCTAATACTGATTTTAAAGCATCCTGTTGGCATCGATTAACTGACCAAATCCATTAATGGGTCTATAGTGTATTGTATGGCCATTAATTAGAAAGAACTGAGCTTAAATGTATAAGCAAGTGTGTATGGTGTGTTAAATATATATCTACAGGGTGTATTAAAAAAAAAAAACTATATATTTTGAAAAATTACCCCCAGTTCTACATTTGATAATTTTTGGAATTTTCTTTTATGGACGTCAGCAGGTAGGGGATTGGTGGATATTTGTTCAAATTTACAGACCCAGGTTTTCATGCATGAGTGAGCAGGGGTAAATTGCGCAGTCCAAGTTAAAACTGGTTTGCATGAAGTAACGGTGGGATTTAAATCCAATCAAAGGTCATGGGAGGGGACAATGGGCATCCATCTTGTTTTCCATAAAATAACCAGGTTACAGCATTAACACTTTGGCCACCATGTCAGTTTCATTTCTTTACCCATGGCAGCTGTTCCTGCCTTTCAATGTTAATTCAACTTGTTTAGGCCTGAAAATGTCACTGAGGACAGGCCAAGTTAGGGTTAGGGTTAGGGTTAGGGTTAGGGTTAGGGTTAGGGTTAGTGAGCCAATCCCCCACCTACCAACATCCATAAAAGCACATTTCAAAAATTATCAAATGCAGAACTGGGGATAATTTTTCAAAATGTAAATATTTTTTTGATACACCCTGTAGAATGTTTTGGGTTCAGTGGCTACTGGACCCACATCTGAAGTGTGTCCACTATCGTCTTGTGTGAATCTGGCAAGGGTGGAATGAATGGGGTCCCTGAGATCTACATTCTCTCACTGTCATTCCTTTCGATGGCCACAGAGGGGAAAGACCTTCCTACACTAACACACACATTAAAGCTTATTATGGGAATCATGTTTATGATGCTTATATGTTAGTCATGTCCATTGTATGTTCATCATTATGTCCTGTCATGTCCTTAAGCCTGTGTTTTTCAGCCTTGGGGTCAAGACCCCATGTGGGGTCACCTGAAATTTCTAGTAATAGATAAAAATACAGATAAACAAACAAAAAAATACTTACTAATAAAAAATATATGGTGAGTTGAGAGAGACAATCACAATCCATAAAAGACGTGACAAACTGTGAAGCTGAAACTGAAGCACTGTGGTACTGTTTATCTTTCAAATGTTCATTGTGGTCGGTTTCAGATGCTGCAGCTCTTTCATAATTCATAGTTTCAGTTCTTGTTTGTTCAGTATTAATTGTCAGCCTTGTAAATCCAAGCTGGACTGACTGTACATATCCTGACCAAGGAAAATAAAATCCTCACTTTTGTGCAGTAATCTACACCTGGCTTTTCTGCCTTGGTCCATAATAATATACATTAAATGGACTAAATGTCATCTAAAATTAACATTTATTTGCAACATAGTATAGCAAACTATTACATGATCAAAAACAAATTAATTTTAGCAAAAAAAAAGTCTCCATTTTGAATGTCTGGGGTCATCAGAAATTTGTGATGTTAAAATGGAGTCACGAGCCAAAAAAGGTTGGAAACCACTGCCTTAAAGAACATAAGCCTATGTGTTCATATACATGTCCAGTATTGCTCTAAATACATCATAATTTTAACAGACGTGCAACAGATTACAGTAGAGATTCAATTCATAGCAAATGTTCACCTTCGGTATAATTTACATCCATTCATACAGCAGAGTGAAACAGACTACCAATGTAACTGACATGTGCTTTCCTGTGCACAGTGGAAGCACTTTGAATGCATGTGTGCTCCATGCTAATGGATGTGTCTCTGTGTGCAGATGGTGCAGGCGAGCAGAGCAGTGATCGAACACTCTGATGGAATCTACGACAGGATCCTCCATATACAGACAACTGGTGTGTAGGCGTGTGTGTGTGTGTGTGTGTGTGTGTGTGTTTGCTGGTGTGCATTGGTATGCTTGTATAACTGTATATGAAAGATGCAGATATGTAGAGCGTGTGTGATGTGTGTGTGTAATGAATAGAAAGCAGCCTATGCCTGTATTCCTGGTCCACTTGTGACAACTCCCACACAGCCTCTCAAACAGAGCAGTTCAGACACTGCAGTCGCTGCTTTAACCATCAACTTAACCCCTTTCCTTCCGGTACCTCTCCTTTCTTTAATCTTTAATTTCCTTTTCACTTCCATTCCTTTCTTCTCCACTCTTCTCAGATTTTTTTCTCTTTTCCCATTTCCTGTCCTTTCCTTAAATATATATCCAACTCCTGTCCTCAGTCCAATTCCCAGCAGACAATAATGTCAGATGACTCCTTTCACTGGGCCAGTTCATCAGTATGTTTTGGATGAAGAGGCTTCATATTGGCTCTGGTCCCGTTGTCGATCACCCCTTGGTCTCTTAGGCAATGTGATATCTGGCCTGCTGCTCATATCATTTCCAAGATCTTTGGCAGAGGTTTGTTTGCCTTAGTCAGGCCCCTTGGGTCATCTGACATTACTCAGCAAGACTGTCGTCATCATGGCAATAAACAACCCTACACACACAAACATTTTCCATATGTTTAAGAGACCGTGACATCCATTTCCTGGAAATGTCTCCTAACGTCTGCATTCATAAACACAACCATTACCCTAATGCTAATCTCACCATAACCTTAAAACCATCAAATTGAATGATTATGCATTTTTTACCTCATAAGGAACTGAGTCAGCTGTCAATCAGAAGAGACTAACTGACATTTGTAAGTAATATCCTGCAGCTTGGTACCAAAAATAAACATTAAAAACATCACATGGATATTAAATTATGTATTTGTTGTCTTCTGGGAGTTTAGCTGTTTGGAATGGACATGGGCTCCTCAGCTTTTTATTGCCACCCTTGAGAGAATTGTAAATAAATAGTGGGAATTAATGATTCGGTAGAGGCCATCAAGGAGTGAGGGAGTATTTGACAGAGATGAATGTTGTTTACAAATTTGCAGACTGTTCCTCATTGCTCCCAGACAACGCATCCCATCCTCCACTGAACTTTATTTTAGGTTTTCTGGTGCCTCAGCTTCCCTCACTGATCAAATAATGTGTAACATATTTATCTGTCTGCAGCTCAGACTGCAACAGAGGACTCACGCTTCTCAGATGTTGTGTTTCTATCTTACACCGCATCACAGATGTGTGATCACATGTTAAATCATTATAAACTACGGTGAGATGTAAATGTGTGATAAATGGCTCTGTGCTATCGGCACGGTGCCAGTGTGTGCATCTGATAAAGCGTGGCTGCAGAACCCGAGGTCTGATCTCATGAACAAAGCGCTTCCTGTGTGTTCTGCCTCCTGACTAAAGTTGGCGATCAGGTGATCATAAAGCACAGGGGAGGTCACTCCTCGGCCGGCAGGTCACTAGGATGGAGCCACTGATGTCTGGAAATGACATCGAAGCAGAGAGATGAAACTGAGAGATAGAAGCAAGTGTTGGGAACATGAATGTCCTGATAGGAAGTTAAAGGTTCTACTGATGGAACACAGGAACACAGATGGAGATTAGAGTGTAAATCCACTCTGGTATCAAGATGACTTTGGGTTAAATAAAGGGTTTGTTCATTGAAATTATGAATAAAAACATACTTTCTTATGAATAGTATTGACGTCCTGGTGATTTTTAAAGGGGTTTTTGTGGGTAGATCATATGAGGTTGTGGACTAGGAAGAGTAACAGGACCAGTGTTTGGTAAAATTAAAAATATACTGTATTACTCCCATGCTTGTTTGCTTACATGACGTTGATGTACTGCGAGTTGTTTGGTTGTTGATGTTGATAGTTACTGTTATGTACTGTTGCTACTGCAGAACACTAGTATAGACGTAGTAAACATAGAAGCCACCCTTGGATTGTTGCATAAAATTCATTCAAGCTGATATTTACACGGTTCAAGTCTTTATGGGATGTTCAGTGCCCTCTCTTCCACTTCCCTCAGGGTTCAGGTTATTACAGTCTTTTTGTCGCATGTTGTGTCCAGTCAGTCGCAACCGCTGCATTGCCACAGCGTCCTGCCGGCTCTGAGACTTAGCTCCCAGCAGAATTTCCTCATTGATGATGCAATCACAAATATATAACTTGAGGCTCCATCAGAGGCACCATTGGTGAAACCCATGAAGCTTCTTTGTGAATTACATTATCATCGTCCATGTCTGGCTGTCATATGAGGCAATCAGCAGGTATCATAGTAGGTAATGGTAATGCATCTTAATATGGGATGCCAAAGGCTATGAAACCGTATAAACAATAAGAGTTAATCCATTCAGAGCTATTGTAGAGACACCGTAGTACCACACTCCATGAAGGGGAACTGCTTCTGCTGTCAATATCAGCACATTCTAAGAATATGAAAACACAGCAATTCTTATTTTCAGGTGATTTTACACTAATGAAAACTAAATTATGAATATTTTATTCCATCTGTGCAATGAACCTACACTGAACCTTTAAGAGAAATGATGCTGTTCATCAGTATTTATATTGCAGGTACGTGGATGTGTTCTTCATGTAAAGTAATGATCTCTCACCATTTCAGATAAAAAATATTGCCATTTAGATCATTTATTTGCAGAAGATATGAGTGGTCAAACTGAAGACTCTTATTTTCAGATTTGGATGCAATCAATATTTGATGGAATAACCCTGATATTTTCTGCTTTTGTGTGATTTGACATGTCCTCTGTGAGACTTTCACATTGCTGTTGGCTGTTTTATTCCACTACTGGTGCAAAAAATTCAAGCTACTGGGCTGTTTGAGGGTTTGTGACAGTCCACCTTAGGGCTTTACAATTGATCAAAATAACAAATTGCAAGAAGTGCAGTTTTCCAATGAAAGTTAAATGTTTCACAACTATTATAAATAATACCACAGAGATGTTTTGGCCTACAAATCATATTCTCCAATGTATGTATGTGGTTGTTTGGTTGTAACATCAGCAAAAATCAATCATCTTCACTGTTGTTAGTGAATACCTCAATATGATTTCCGCCCAAACTCAATTTCCCCTTGACCACATTCCAGATCACGCTCAGGTCTGGAAATTTAGAGTGGTCACTTAATTAAAAAGCCCAGGACAGTTAAACAAAGGACATTCTTGTTTTTAGTAGCGACCATAAATCAGAGTTAGGATAGTGCAGGGTGGTCCAATCTGCAACTTCAGCACTAGGTATCTCTAAATAAATAAATATCACACACTGAACCTTTAAATATTAAAGTATAGTTAGACATTTTTATACACAGATTAAACTTGGTTACTTTAAGTGCAAATCCATCCAGAGAGGAAAACAACTTGGAAATATGGCAAGAAAAAGTTTGTTTACTCATGGGAAAGGTGGAAAAGTTGGTGAAGAAATAGAAAGTAAAAGTGAGTAAGTGCAATGCAAACAGTTTTAGCGAATGATTATGTGTCTGAATGTGTGGACCAAAGACCAGACTGTAACATTCACTGAATTAATATAAGAAATGAACAGATTTGCCATATTAAATGGAAACTGCAACAAAACGCCATCAAGTATGAAGAGCTGCAGAGACATGTTAAACAAAGTGGAAGAGTTTGAAACAACATGACATGATCCAGACCAGTGTTTTAGTTCTGGGGTCAAAAATGTCAACCAAACCCCTCATAATATCAGCTCTTCAGACCAGGTTATTGTTCTAAATACTACTTCAGTTTCAAACCACTATGGTGAGGATGATGAAGAACCAATTCTTAATATTCAGACAACAGTACTGGAAGAAAATGTTCAAAACTGTAACCCATCTACAATATACAAAACAAATCCAAAATGAATCAGTAGGGAGACAGGCTCAGAAAAGCAAATGTTTCCATACACGACTGCTGTCACAGTTACCAGATCTCTGGTTCATTTAGATTACATTTCCATTCATCATCCATGTAGCCAAATCAGTCTTTTATATGAATGGTGTTCACATCTGCAGTAGAATTCTTTGTAAAGATTAGTGAGGATATAAAGGAGGATTGCATTGGTGAAGCGTGTTAATACATATTCTAGTCATCCGTCTTTTCATAATTTGTGTGAACAGGCCTTTAATACATTGACGCTGAGCAGCTGCTCTTCCTCCAGGGCTTTGACCTGTGTAGTGATGAAATTATCTGTATGTGTAGGTTGCACACTTCATCAGATGTTCTGTGTTTCTTTATGATATTAAACCGAAGGCCACGTGCACAGTTATTTTTGTCTCACTCACTACAGATTTACAAGAATTAAAATACTGCCTTGTAATACAGAGTTCAGATAGGGGACAGGTAGTGAAGGTGACTTGCTCCTGTCCTGATTCACTGGTCCTGTGGGTGTTTTTTCTGCCTGTTAGGTCAGGACCTTGTGTGTGCACGCTGTCCCAGTAGTGCCTTGGAAATAATGTTCCCTACATTGACTTCGCTTGGTTTAACAGGAAAATAGACCCACACACATACAACACTGGCACGTAGGCTTCAAGTTGCCTAGCAACCATGTGGTAAAGGTTATTATTCTGGCAACCTCTGTAGGTGTGTGAATGGAGCGGTGACAGTATGTATGTGTGCAGGTGTTTGTCCACACTCACACTCCTTTATTGACAAAGTGACACTGTGTGTGAGGAACTGGTAAATTATGTTTGCATTCAATCTATTTACTCTTTGCAGTGTGTGTGTGTGTGTGTGTGTGTGTGTGTGTGTGTGTGTGTTTGTGTGTGTGTGGCCCACAACTTGGCATGTTTAATGTCTGGGCTCTCGATGAATGCTCACAATGATGTGTGCCCCAATGGTAACCCATTTCCGGGTTTCCATGGTAACAGTGGGACAGTGGCCCGGGGCAGCCAGAGGAAGCAGACATACAACTCACTGCACACACTCCAACTAGCCAGAGGCCTTTCTATGACTCCGACATGCTTTTTTCCCCCTCTTTCTTCATCAGTCTCTCACATTTTCCATCCACTTTGCATGATTTATTCACATTTTTCACCATTTATTGTCTCTTACTAAACTCTTCCAACATGTCATCCCTAAAAACTTTGTTTTGACCATAGTTAATTTTAATAGGAGCTCCAATGGAAGTATATCAGAACATTTATCGAGGTTAGAATGGAGGACTTTTGTAAATTAGTGTATTCATTAAGGCAGAAATACTGCACCAAACTTACTGCTTGAATGCACTTCAGAAGATCACTAACAGCACTGGCTCTTGTTGACACTAATGATTATGTAAAAGTTTCTGTTATACTTGGAAACAGTAAAGATTTAGAACTTAATATATTTTTTTGATTATCATATAAATTTAGATTCCGATCACTGCAACACATACAAGAAAAGCAGAATAGATTATAGAATATAGAAGTAACACTGTTGTGTCTAATTTCACAATTAGAAGATTAATCGGTGATTGGACCATGATTGGACAATAAAACCTTAGTGTTTGGAAGGATGGGTTGTTACTCAACCTGTCTTATCTACACCAACTACATACCTTAATGCTGTGAAAAGATGCAGAAAGTCTTGGAAAATGTCAGAATATAAAGGCCAAAGCTGGAAACTGCTGTAAAATGCGTGTGATGCTCAAACTCTCAGGCAACATTGCATGACAAACCGTCATACTACCATGATGAACATAAATACATGAGCTCAAGAGGACTTTGGAAAACCGCTGTCACTTAACACAGCCTACTGCTGCATCCAGAAGTGCAACCTGAGGCTGTATTATGCAGGGAGGAATATCATTATTAATTCTGTGCAGAAACATTGTTAAGTTTTCTGGGCCCAGACTCAACTTAGATGGACCAAACGACAATGCGAACGTGTGCTGTGGTAACATGAGCCTATGTTTCAACCATGGACATTAGCTTCTACTTACCAAAGGTGAAAAAGACCATCCAAACTGCATTAAAAGGGGCAAAAGCATTATCTATGATAGTCTGAGGTGGCATCAGTGTCCACATAGTTGACCTGCATGTATGTATCAAGGTTCCTTCAACATGAAGGCACACATTAGACCAGTGTTTTTCAGCCTAGGGGTCACCTGGAATACAGATGGGGTTGCCTGAAATTTCTCGTAATTGATATAAATAAATAAAAAAAAGACTAATAAAACTATATGGTGAGTTGAGAGAGACAATCACAATCCATAAAAGACATGACAAACTGTGAAGCTGAAACTGAAGCACTGTGGTACTGTTTATCTTTCAAATGTTCATTGTGGTCGGTTTCAGATGCTGCAGCTCTTTCATAATTCATAGTTTGAGTTCTTGTTTGTTCAGTATTAACTGTCAGCCTTGTAAATCCAAGCTGGACTGACTGTACATATCCTGACCAAGGAAAATCAAATTCTCACTTTATGCAGTAATCTACACCTGGCTTTTCTGCCTCCGTCCATAATAATATACATTATATAGACTAAATGTCATCTAAAATGACCGTTTATTCACAACATAGTATAGCAAACTATTACACGATCAAAAACAAATTAATTTTCGGGAAAAAAAAGTCTCCATTTTGAATGTCTGGGGTCATCAGAAATTTGTGATGTTAAGATGGGGTCATGAGCCAAAAAAGGTTGGGAACCACTGCATTAGACACACATACTGCCAGCAAGTTGACATTTTTTCTTTGAAGTCTGTGGTTATTTCGGTGGGATATTGCCTGGCTTCATAGTCACAGAGTGCTGCTGCAGGACTGTCATGTACACTACAAACAAAAAGTTAAGGATATTTCTTTTTTTTTGTCCCAGGTTTGTGTTTTAGGTCCATTTGTAAATAAAACTGTCTGGTCATTAAAAAAAAATGTGTTTCAATTCAGTTCACACACACAAAAGTAAAAAAGCACTGTGCTAGAATCCTAACTGAAAAAAAAAAAATAGCCCAAAAATGAATATCCTTAACTTTTTGTTTGTAGTGTATGTATGAACATCATGCGAGTCAGACTATGGCCAATATGGACTTTGCTTTATCTTTTAAACAGCAAGAATAGACAAAATATCCATTTGCAAAACAACAAGAATTAGTTTAAAATGTATAATAAAAGGGAAAAGTATAGGACATGTTGCAGGCATCAAAACCTAAATGTATATAAATTGTAGTCAGTTTATTCATCGTTCATTAGATCTTTTTAATGTATTCAAGTGTCCCAACATTCCTGAAAATGTGATTTGTATGTTGCATTTACCATTTCAACTGACTAAAATGTGTGTATAATTCTGCGCGGTTGCTCTCCCTTCCTGACAGATGCATTCAGATATATCTTCTTTATTTATTGCAAACACCCTTTACAAACAAATACCACCTTCCAGCTGCACAGTCCTGCATAATACCTGCACATACCAGTGTAACTCACCTCCATTTCCCGCATCTAAACATGCAGTGTTGCACCAATAGTGTAGATCTTTATCGCAGAAGCCATTGTTATCTAATCTGCTGTTTTTCTGTACTTTCTACTTTAGCCATGGAGTTTCATGAGAAGCTGCAGACCATGGCAGCGAAGGAGGGGCTGAAAGGTCGCAAAGTCAGTCGTGCGCTGGAGAGTTTCAGCTGGAACATCACTATCCTGAAGGTCAGAAACACACACACTCATACACAAAAAATCCAAAACAGCCTCAGGGCTAGACCATTAGACCATGTTCGGGCCCATAGCTACTTACTCATATTTTTGCTCTCTTGTAACCTCCGTCCAGTTTGACCCTCTGTCCCTAAATATCACTGCCCCCCTGGTTTCTTCCCTGTTTTTGCACGTACAAGTCCTGATTTGTCGTCCTGTCTTCGCCCAGGGCCAGGCTGACCTGCTAAAACACGCCAGGGCCGAAGTTCAAGAGAACATGAAGCAGGTCCATGACGCTGCTCTGGCCGGAAATCTCACCAAGGAGGGCAGAGGTGTCCAAAGGGTTCGATCCCAGACACGACGAGGCCCGGATGACAAACCCACCACGAGCATGCGAGGACCCTCAGCTTAGCACGCAAAAAAAAAAAAAAAAGAAGAAAAAAAAATGAACCATGACCAAACTGCCATTGTACTGTAGCTGCTGTGAAAACCCCCTTCTCATTTCATCAAACTGCCCATACATGTTATCTTCTACCACAGTGGCAGACTCTCAGAAGGCTGTGCGAGTACTGTAGAGACCTGGTGTTGAAAGAACTAAGGAGCTGTTGAATGTAAAGTCTGTAAAATGCAGCCACTTCATTTGTCACAGAACAGTGAAGGTCAGAGCAGTGGTGAGCGGAGGCAGGAGATGAATGACACTGGGAAGATGAATGTAGTAAGAAGCCATGGCACAGCTGTTTGTACTGTATTTACCTGTAAATACACCAAATGTTTATTTTCTTCCTCTTATGTGCAATGTCTTGAGGTTTTTAGAGGAGTTGTTTGTCTAGAAGACGGAAGGAAAAACAGGATTTTTCTACTACTGTTCAGTGAGTGAAACCTTAGTCAGGAAAACAAGATCAAAACATGAATCGGTAAAGGATTTCAGCTGCAGTGTGTTCTGTGTGTGTGCGGTAAATACCACTGAGTTTAGTGAAGCAGGAATCAGTGGAAGCTGTAGGTCTGAACATTACACACCTCTGTAAGTTTATCTCCATCTCATGAGGCATTTGTGTGTCCTGGCTGTTGTTCCAAGAAATAGTCTCACATACAGTATTCTATATTTTTCTATTTTCCAAAGTATTATTAAAACCCTGTTACCTACCACAGTGATCAACTAAATGCTATAAGGAACTAGTACTGTTAACATGTGCAAAAATACTGTACAGTATTTTAATATGTAATTCTCTCATTTTGCTGTGAAGAAATTTTACATGTTATTTATCCCAAGTGAAAACATTCCAGATAGTCGTTATCAGTGCAGTAGATGAGGCTTGACCCGTTTGACTCTGTAAAAGGTTACAGTTCATTACCTTCCTTTCGTTCCGAATGGAAATAAACTCGTTTTTAACTTAGCATTTGTTATGTGTGTTACTGTTTCTATTATAAGAAGAGCTTTAAATGGATGTGCATTCATTTATACGAACACATGAGGTATGTTTTATGTGGTACTGTGGATGCCAGCTGGGGACGCGGAGCTGAGTTAGGGATATGAAATGCCATGGATAAAAGCTCGTACTTATATTCTCAGTAGGGTTTTAAGACCGAGATTATAAGTATGCAAGGTATTTCCCGAAACAAACGCACGTACGTCACTGTAAAGCAAGAGCAATGTCGCTTTATTGGTCTAGAGTTATTTATGCTGGATGGACAGCGAATGGGACATTCTTTGTGCGCACTGTTAACCATGGTTTCCACAGGACACACAAACTTAGCTGTAAATGAAAACTGTCACATTAGAACATCAACATTGGAATCAGTTTCTAAAATATAGGAAAACAGGCTTACTCCATAATTTAATAATCTTTCTCTGTAAAACTAAAAAGGTCTAAGGGTTAAAAATATTTTCTTAAAAAAAAAAAAAAAAAAAAAGATCAAACAAAACACAAATCTAACAAACAAAAAGAAAGTCACAGATTCAGGTTTTGTTTGGTTGAGTGAACAAGAATTATCAGAGGCACTGGTTCAGGATGGGGGGGGTAGGGTGTGAGTCATCCACAGGCTTTCATTTGAGTATGAGAAAAGAGAAGTTCCTCTTTCCGGACTTGGACATAAGACGAACAGAAAACAGGCAGAGGTATGACACAGATGTTCACATTCAGAAAGAAACAGTATCACACTCACATCAGTACAGTAATTGGAGCGAAAGTAAAATAGCAGATTAAGGTCCAACTCTTCAGCGTGATCATGTAGTGACAGGGTAAACAGTTCGATGGCTCCCTCTCTCTGCAGAGCGGGCAATTACAGTTAAACATCAGGAGTGACAGGTGAGGTCGGATGGTACCCGCAGAGGGCCCAACATAATAAAGAGACAGGCATTAAGTATAAGAGATAATATACAGCTTCGGCTTAGACAGAAATGGCACAGATGACAGTTAAAGAGACAGAGTATAAGGTATTTAGGACTTGGCTGGCTCTCCTCCTTTAGCCAGCAAAGTGTCATAGTCTACATGTGCAATTTTTCAGCCAACCGCAGCTCCACCGAAAGCCGCAGATCCCTCCCTCTGATCCCAAGTCAGTGTTGTTTAATCGCACCCTCTGAGTGGGACATGAAACAGGTAGGAGACAGGAGAAGGGGCGCATTCACAGGTCGCTAGGGTTGACGATGGTGAAGTCGGAGTCCTTGCTGTGGGTGGATCCCTCGTCGGGACTGGAGGAGCCTGAGGTGGTGCCAGCCATCAGAGGGTCATGGAAGGTCCCCGCCGCGCCCTCGGGCTCCATTCTCACCAAGCCGCGACCTCGTCTGATAGGCGGGGTGCGGTCGGATGCAGACCTCTCCCCTCCTCCCGCTAGGTCTCCATCCTGAGACACTAGGATGTAGTCGTCCCAGTTCTTACCCTCCGAACCAAGAGAAGACGCCACCTGCACACACAACGTTTATTTAGTTAATGTAGAGCTGGTAAAGTGCACACAGTTTACTCAGGAGGAAGTAGACATTTGTACAACTCCAGTAAATGTTTTGCTGCAGAAAAAGTGCACTGTACAAATACGATGTACATTTGCGGAAAAATTTTTTAGACCATTAAAAACAAAGGTTATGCAATTAAGTACTAACTCCTGTGTGTATCATGTGACTAAAACAGACAGAAAAGAAAACATGGAATGTCTAAAAGCACTGTTTTTGGCAGTACAATGCCATAGCTATTGAAGTGATTTTGGTTATTATCAAGAAAACATGGAAAACGTCTAGAAACCAGCTCTGAAATTAAACTCTTATGAGCTATTTTTGTTGTTACCATTACATTTGTCCAAACAAATGTACCTTTAGTTGTACCAGGAATTAAAACGAACAAGAAATTGAAGAAAACAAGGAGTGGTCTAATAATTTTTTTCCTTGATTGTAAATGGGATGTGCTTTTGGAAAACATTCTTAGTTTTTCGTCTGCAAAGTGAACTGAACCTCAGGTCATACTGACATTATTAAACCATTCTAAGAAATGTAATAATACATACAGGGTGGGGAAGCAAAATTTACAATGAACATTTAGTTGTTTTTTCTCAGCAGGCACTACGTCAATTGTTTTGAAACCAAACATATATTGATGTCATAATCATACCTAACACTATTATCCATACCTTTTCAGAAACTTTTGCCCATATGAGTAATCAGGAAAGCAAACATCAAAGAGTGTGTGATTTGCTGAATGCACTCGTCACACCAAAGGAGATTTCAAAAATAGTTGGAGTGTCCATAAAGACTGCTTATAATGTAAAGAAGAGAATGACTATGAGCAAAACTATTACGAGAAAGTCTGGAAGATACTATTAAAGAAGAAGGGGAGAAGTTGTCACCCGAATATTTGAGGAACACTTGCGCAAGTTTCAGGAAGCGTGTGAAGACAGTTATTGAGAAAGGAGGAGGACACATAGAATAAATACATTTTCTATTATGTCAATTTTCTTGTGGCAAATAAATTCTCATGACTTTCAATAAACTAACTGGTCATACACTGTCTTTCAATCCCTGCCTCAAAATATTGTAAATTTTGCTTCCCCACCCTGTACAATATATGTACAACAGAGTGAAAATAATGAAAACTAATTTTGCTAGTTTGCATGTCAGTTTTTAATAGTGCTTTTTCTCATCTGTTTTATCTTGCTAACGTTTTGTTAAATCATCAGCCTCACAGCATAATTGCCTTAGTCATATTTTTGGCAAAACTGTGATATCTGCATAACTGTACTCTCCTAATACTGCTGATTCATATTTATGCACATATCACAATTTGGCCAAAAATATGACTTAGGCAATTATGCTAAGAGGCTAACGATGTGTAATATTCTGAGATAGATACCCAGACTGTCTCTGCTCTGTGTTATTGTCATCTTCAATTATGCTCACGTTGGTCTTGATGGCGGTGAAAATACAAAGAGTAGAAATTATTAATATTTGTGTCAAAATGTTTAAGATAAAACTACAAACTTCGGAAAGAAAATACAGATAGTACAGAATGGTTCGATCAGCGAAAGTGAACATCAACATGAAAAAGTAAATTTGCACACATCATTTATCAAGTGGACTCATTTTTTAGCTAAAAATCTCTATTTTATGGAACTGTTATCCTTTTTAAAATACCACTTGTAGAAAAAAGTTCCAACTGAGTTTATCGATTGTACTTTTTATACCATAGCCACGCCTCAGACATAATTTCTTCCGTCAAATTTGAGCAATATTTTTATATCTAAAAACTTTTTAATGTATTCAATCTGTCACATTTAAAAAGACTATCTATGAACTGTTATCGAGAAATTACTCAATTTGCTATTTACCTATATAAGTATGGACCACCACAAGTTGTAAATAACACCGTGTTAGTATTAAATACATTAAGTAAAACATTGTGATTATATCTGGCTTGTTTTAAAAATACGTCAACAGTTTGGGTGATGGATACAATGACAAAGAGTCATCCACGTGTTACTATGGCAACCTGTCCACATGTTACCACATTCTCATGTCAATAAAACAGAGACTTTTCTATATTTTACTCTAAAATTTATTTCCAGCATAGTTGAACATAATATCTAAAAGGTTTTGTCCTACTTGATATCAATTTCTGTCAAGATCCGCATGTTTTGAATGTTTGTGTAAAGCTTAAAAAATTGATGTCTGTTTCAAGTCCACATATTTACTGAGCAGGAATTTGACATTTTTCACCTAAAAATTTTATCTCCCCAAATGTTGTTATACATAATGTTAACGTTCTTATAAATACCTACTCAAATATGTATAATACATGCATATAAGTTTCTCTGATTACATGACAGAGACTGTTGAACACCAAATGTGTCCATGTGTTACCCTTGGATCAGACCCAGAAACTCAAAATAATCAGATTCTCAATTGTGATCATGGCATCTTAAACCTCCGTTCCTACAGTTTAATGCAAGTTAGATTTAAGATTTTACTTCACAAACTTTATAATTATCAATAGTGAAGAACAGAAATGGCAACAGTATTTAGGGTAAATAGTTATTTTGAATTTAACCATTTTATTTATCAGGGTATCATGAATAATTCCATGATAGCTTTATTAAGAAAACAATAAAAAACAGTGTTCTGAGAGCGATCACACGTTAAGGGGCTATATGTACTATTTCTACATTCCAATATTTTTAAAAAATGACCTAAAAGTATAATTGGAGTGTTTAGAATACAGAGCTCTGAAGTAATACCACAAATGTCAGTGTATTAGGCTATGCTCAAACAGCAGGTCTTAATGCAGGTGAAATCTGATTTTTTTGTGTGCTTGTTCATATTACCCATTAAATGCGAATTCTATCATTTTTGTGTATGAACAGAATGCGACCCTGAAGTGACCCACATGCGTAAAAGAGGTCTTAATATGTGACCACGCAGGCACGCACTGTGTTTACAGAAGTAAATATATTTTTCCCACCGCTCCTCCTCCTGGGACGCAGAATTGTGGTGTTTGTCGCATTTCAATGATGTAAAGGTGGGATAAATGCGACCTGGCCGTTCAGACTGGAGTCGTGTTGCAAAATATCAGATGCGTATCAAATTTAGGACCACATATGAAAGTGGCCTGGGTTGGATTTGAAAAAATCTGATTTGTGCTGTTGAAACTATCTTTAACAGATCAGATACAGGTCACATATGGGCAAAAAAAAAAAAAAAAAAAAATCGGACTTGGGCCACATTTGCCTGCAGTCTGACCGTAGCCTTAAATAGTAGATGAACCACCTTCTACATGGGTGAGTTTGATTCTGAGGTTAATGAAGGTATAAAGTTATTATGTGATGTTATTATTTGTGATGTTATATTGTCACTGTTTGCTGATCCACATTTCAGACTAAACTGTGACAGTTCTGACCTTATTTGTTCAATCCAGATCTTTAGTGCAGCTACTGACAGCACAAACCGTATAGAAAACAGAGGTGATTTGTGGTTTTACTGTGGCTGTTTTTACATCTGAAAACAGAACTAAGCTAACACAGCTATAATGTAAACTATCAACTGACATAGCACATGATGATTATAAGACACAGTGTTATTTTGACCGACTGTGAAATAACCAGTATTTCGCAGCCAGTATATTAAACAGAGCCTTTGTTTAAAGACAAAAACTATATGATACCATAATACTAACCAAAATAGGTGAAGAATAAGTGAGAAAATAACCCTACTTAGCAAATATTAGTATTTTTCAGACATTTGAGATGCCATTGTCTTTTCAGACTTTTAAAACCTGGAGCCCTGATATGAATGTGTACATGAACTTGGTGCTGTGTGTCTAGCCCTGAAGCTCAGTGCTGTCAGAACCAACAGCGCTCACACTTCTGGGAGCCTGTGAGTAAGTGTAATGATTATGCAGTAGTCACACTGTGCAGCA
The DNA here is from genome assembly GCF_902148855.1 of Sphaeramia orbicularis. Classification (NCBI taxonomy): domain Eukaryota; kingdom Metazoa; phylum Chordata; class Actinopteri; order Kurtiformes; family Apogonidae; genus Sphaeramia; species Sphaeramia orbicularis. The sequence goes on along the minus strand of NC_043967.1, from coordinate 15,771,721 downwards.
CCATACTGGTTTTGATTCACACCAAGCAGAACAGCTTTATCATCACGTGGTCTAATCCTCCAAAAATAAATAAATAAATAAAAAAATTCACACTGGGTACAAACATCGGATCATTTTTTGGAAAGAGGATACAATTTGGTCACAAGGAAATGATCAGATTTAAATACAGTGATTACAAAGGTCAAACAGTTACAGAATAACCCTGAAAACTAATCCCATCGGAAGTCAGTATTAAACTCTGGCTGGATTAAATGAATCACAGTTGTTACTCTGACAGTGCAGGGCTTTCACTCCCACAGCCTGCAAATGGACTGATCGATTCTTATTAACCTGTTGCTCGGGCGGGGTCATCGCTTGCTCCTCTTCCTCTTTCTCGTCCGTGCTCATGCTGCCGTCAAAGTCAGACTCTCGGCTACGTTGGCTGTTGCCCTGCTGGTGGTCGCCGTGGTGATTGTTGGTGCTCAGAGCAGTTTCCGCTGCGGCTGCCATGGAGGTGTAGTGATCGTCAGCGATGGTGATCTCCTCGTTCTCCTCAGCCTCCAGTTGGCTTTGGTTGAAGCGCAGCGCCCCCTTCAGGATGTCTTTGATCTGATGTGACAAAACACACAAAGATGCACACGTGTAGATGGTCATCCCACTCCTTTGCAAATATGCAAATAAAGTCATATTTTGTTTATATATATATATATATATATATATATATATATATATATGAATAAGTTTTCATGTTTTCTAGAAATCTGTTTTATTTTTAGACACTAAAGTAGGATTATTTTGTTTGTTTTGTTGCATATTTGAAATAAACTGAACTGAACTAGTTACATGTACCATCACACGGCTAAATAAATCTACTCGTAAGCTTAGTTAGGGTGAAAAAAAATATGACTAAATCACAATAAATTATAAAATTAGGGCTGTCAAAATTAATGACTTTACACGGATTAATCCATCATCACGATTAATCTGAGTAAAAAATTTAACACAATTAACCCATCTGCAGCACAGAATGACTCTGAATGTCTCTGGCAAAACATTTGGGGCACTTTGTCCAAGTAGATTTACCGTCACGCATGAACAAAAGGGCAGTAGACCCGGTAGTGACAGGGAGAACATCCCATAAAGATGGAAGACACTGAACAGCACATTGGCCCTCTGGATGGAAATATGAGGACAAAAAAACCAAGACAGACGACCGACAAGCACTTCCAGTTTAAAATACCGCATTAACACAAAGCGTACGTTAGTCGGGGATTCTGCTAGCACTTCGGCTAACCCATCGCCCAGCTCATGACAAACATGTTAAGTGCATATATATTCCCTTCTTTCTTGAGTCTGTTAACTGATGCAAAATGAAACGCAATTTATATAGACGAGCGTCATTCTACCCGTGGTGTCATTGTGCAATAGCGCCCTCCAGTGGTGCAACAGCGGCACTGTACCCGTACGCCCTCCTGTGCTGCAACATCGATCACACACAGGGACAAGGGGCGGGGTCGAAACATCCATTATACAGTAGGATTAAAAAGGAATGATTTAATCATGATCATTCGAAATTAATCCACAGCAACCCTGTGATTATTGTGATTAAAAATGTTAATCGTTTGACAGCCCTAATATTAATATAATTCTAATATACATGTACTGTCCAGTTAAAAGCTTGAATGTAATATACAACATTTATTCTGCCTCTATATGCTGTGTTTTCAGACAACACAGGTCACCAAATTCACTGGTATAAACCTGAACACAGCTCCCTAAAGGATAGGATGGCTGTCTCTACATCTGTCTCCATTCATTTTGGCAGCTTTGTGTTTGATTGGTTTTCTTGTTTCAATGTGCACTGCCTCTCATATTTGGATTAAATCGATGATCACTACTGTAAGAAACCCGAGTCTGCCGTGTCCAGCTTTCTGTACTGTTCCTGAGGATGTAATCTATTAAGTTACATTACTAAGGACATTTTAACAGGCAAAAGGACAAGTCATAACTTATGACATTTCATCCTCCAACACTGGAAGTGAAATTCACATCACAGACATGAATGGACATCCTCAAACATGACACTCACTTGTTTGAGTCCAGCCAGTGACACCAAGACTTCATCCTCTTTTTCCAAGTTTTCTTGGAGTATCACTTCTTGGATCTTACCTATGAAGACATAAAAAGTGGTATGAAGAATGCCTGCACCTGCAAATTAAGTAATTCCTCTTATAATAATGAAAAAATCAGATGAATTAATACTTGGATGAATTTGGAACCTGATGCTGGTATGGTGTTTGTATATATTTTTCCAAGTGTGCCTTAAAACTGCAACGATTCTCACATGTTTTTTGGTAACAGTCTGTTCCAATCTCACCCTTCCATTCCACTCAATGACAGAAAAAGCCATGAAATGGACATAAAACTTAATTTTCACATTAGTTACATCCTAAACCATTAACAAATACACCCATGTCATATTTTCATGTATTTATATGAAGATCCTAAATACTGCTGAAGTACAGGCTTCCCTCCTGTCTGCTGCAGCTGAGAGGCAGGCCCAGAGGCTTCTGGAACTTTGTGTGGGTTTTCCCGCAAGTCTCTGAGACAGATGTCCAACACACTAAGTTAGAGTCAATATGTTTTAGAGTGTCACACCCACAACCCCATACACTCCATTGACATTGGCTGAGGGTACAACACGTCTGCCCGTCAGTCTGTCCCTCCCTCCTTCCCTCCCTCCATCTTCATCACTCATTTATCCATATAGTTGTGATAGTGTTTATTATATAGTTACATGGGTGGGAGAGGTTTCTATTATTGGTATTAACAGCTGCAGTAGCAGTATATCTACTGATAGTGTTTGTATTTTGAGTAGTAGTGTTAGCAGTTGGATATTGGAAATTTGTTGTAGTTATTGGTAATTATACTAGCAACAGCAGTTTTAGTTTTTAACAATTATAGTTCAGTTTGCCGTGCATCCATGTGTGTCCCCCCCCCATCCCTCTCCCTCTTTCTCTTCCTTTAACCCCAACTGGTCAAGGCAGATGACCATCCTCCAGGAGTCAGGGTCTACTCACGGTTTCTGCCTGTTAAAGGTAGTTTTTCCTTCCACTGTCACTAGGTGTTTGCTCCTGGAGGATCCTGTTGGTGTCTGAGAATTAGCTACAGAGTCTGGTCTAGACCAGCTCTAAATGTAAAGTGTCATGAGATAACTTTTGGTATGAAGTGGTGCTACATACATAAAATCTGACTGATTGATTCCTAATACTGGGAAACATGAGGATTATATTTATTACGTGAGATTTCAGTAAAATGCTGGATTCCCATGTTTTGACATTATTCAGACCATTGCATTCAACAGCATCAGCATGTGAACCAGTGTCTATTTGTGATCATGATGACGTGACCAGAGTTTGTGTCTATATCTGGTTGCTGGTGTGTCTTTCTGCTATGAAGTCAGACTCACAGATGTGGGTGTTCATCATCTTGGCGCAGTATTTGCTCATTGCCTCCAGGTCATTGATTTGACCCTGTAGGAAAGATACCTGGGCTTCCAGGTCCTCTTCCTATAGAAAACATACACACACACACACACACATAAAGGTCAGAGGGTGATAACAAATCCAAAGAGGAACAGAGGCAATATTAGTAACAGAGGGTGAACAAAAGCCATAGAAGAGAGATTAAAGCTTATGACACAGCGAGAGACGATGAGACAGACGCCTGTGGAGGAAACAGCACAGCAATCCACTCACCGTCTCTTTCTTGCCCATGGTTTTACTGTGAGAACGTGAGCGAGTGATGTTGAAGAAAGACTCCTTCTTGGTAGCAGAGAGGGGCGGAGATGATGTGCTGACATCACTCCCTCGGGATGGCGGGAGGGGTGGGGATGCTGTGGACAGAGCACGCCCCCCAGTGAGGCTTTCTATGCTGGGGGAGGAGCTAACTGTCTGTGAGCTTTGGCCTGAGAAAGACACAATTCACAAAGAAATATTTGTATTTAAAAAGGGTTCAGAAAGTGCATAACCCTACAAATGTTTAAGTATTAAAAAAAAAAAAAAAGTGATATTTTAAGGTTAAATTCTAATACTAAATTATAGAAAAGATATAAAATAACAATCGCTAAATTGACAAATATGAAAAACATTTACAAGCTGATTGCGTACATTTGCATTTAGATGATGCATTAATGAAGCATACGTCAAAAAGATAATTACATTCACAAATTAAAATGTCCTTACTTCATTTTTAGTGATGAATTGAGAGAACTCTGAAATGGAATAGCAAAATACTTAAAATTGTTGTCACTTTCAATAACGTGACTCTATACTGGTTTTTTGTCTACTGCTTTCAGATTTGTTTCCAAGTTTGTTCCATTAATATAAGTGTCTGTCTTTAATTAGCAGTGGGAGCTGTGTGTGTTGAATCAATCAGACCTGTTGTCCTGTGAATAACATCCATTAATGCATTAACATTAATGCATCATTTAAATGTAAATCTAATTTAACAGTTTACATCATTCACCATTTATTTACTAATTAAAAATTAAAAGTTAGGTCTGTAATAATCCAAAAAATTTCAAGATGCACAGCAAACAAGGACACTGCATTTACTTGTGAAGGGCAATCAACTGAAAAACGTGCAGGCACATGACATGCAACAAGTTCTGGCCACTGTGGAATAAAAACAAATCACAAACAAGCTCACAAGCACATGCTCAAAACAATGCTGACATCACGTGCTACAGCATAAGTTTAATTGGTGCTGATGTGGTTAGCTGTGATCTCCCTCTGCTGGTTTAACTTTAGTATAACAGCATGTAGATACTAATCCATATTCAGTGTAATTTAAAGTGTATATTTAGCACTGATCTGACTAAATGCACCCACTGCATGATTATAAAAAGTGGTGCAAGTTGCAAACAGAATAAAAGGTCTGAATGTCCAAAAGTGGATGTGTGATAAGAGCCGATCAGGGACGAAAAATGATAAAACACCGATACAGAACCCTATGAGGGCCTGACCAGGTTAGTTGTGGTTTTTCCGCTGCTTTACCTCAGTGTCATACAGTTCTTTCCGACATTGAACAGACACCCTGAGCTGCTCTCCAGTCCACATAGTAAGTCTGAGTCTGCCTCAATTGTCCTTTCAGCTTGTATTACTGTGTGACTTTGTCAGTTTGGAACTGGACCAGCTTGTTAAAACACCAAACACACTCACTGATCGAGGCAGCGGTTAAAGACGTACAACTACAGGATTTTTGCGAGTCAAATCCAGTGATTTATAATTGTCATATACAGGCTTTGGTTCCACTAGGAGACAAGGGGACTGCACCCACCTCATTTAGAGGGCATAAACACCTATTTTTCATGGAAATTTCATGACAGAATGATCCCAAATCGTCGACTCTACTTAAGATCAGATCACTGTGGGAATGCTTAACCCAGTGGTTCCCAACCTTTTTCACCCCTGACCCCATTTTAACATCACAAATTTCTGGCGACCCCAGACATTCAAAATGGAGACTTTTTTTTGCTAAAAACTGATTTGTTTTTGATCATGTAATAGTTTGCTATACTATGCTACAACTAAACGTTAATTTTAGATGACATTTAGTCTATATAATGTATATTATTATGGACGGGGGCAGAAAAGCCAGGTGTAGATTACTGCACAAAGTGAGAATTTGATTTTCCTTGGTCAGGATATGTACAGTCAGTCCAGCTTGAATTTACAAGGCTGACAATTAATACTGAACAAACAAGAACTCAAACTATGAATTATGAAAGAGCTGCAGCATCTGAAACCGACCACAATGAACATTTGAAAGATAAACAGTACCACAGTGCTTCAGTTTCAGCTTCACAGTTTGTCATGTCTTTTATGGATTGGGATTGTCTCTGTCAACTCATCATATATTTTTCATTATCAATTTTATTTTCATTTTTCTCAATTACTAGAAGTTTCAGGCGACCCCATTTGAATTCCAGGCAACCCCATGTGGGGTCCCGACCCCAAGGGTGAAAAACACTGGCTTAACCTGTTAAACTGTGGGCCATTTGTCTCCAGTCTGAATCATTTCAACATAGCACAAAACAATGGACTGGCCAATAGCAGAAGCTTCATTCATATAAAACCAAGTTATGATCCGAAAACAGCAAAGGTTAGAAAAAATTTGTAATCCTGATGTCATAATGCAACCTTTATTGTTGCACATCTTTGAGTCATTCAGTGAGTTTTAGTGCTGGAGGAATAATACTTGTACTATTAGATCTTAGTGCTAGCTTAGCTGTGCAAAAAGTATCACATTAGTCTTTCATTTAACAAAACTGTTCATTATTCATGCTGGTCTCAGACTGTTATCTTGTTTTCAATATTTGCCCATTTAAAGGGGTCTTATTTTGCTAAACCTACTTTTATTAGTCCTTGGTACATTTATTTGTGTATTTGGATTCTAATAGTTCCAAAAGTTAGAATTTGAACCCTCCAGGTGCTGCAAAGCTATCTTTATATTTATTTTGGCAAAAATCAAGTGGATTTCTACAACCTGTTTTAATTAATTACATTTTATAACTAGTTACATCACAACATTTCCACATATAAGGTCAAGACTTCCGACAAACATTTCTCCGAGTACGACAGAATTGTTTGTCAGCAGCAGCTGTTGTAGTCCATACGGAAAATATGTCTACACTTCAAGCCAATTACCTAAAATGTTCAATTGTTGGTTGTATCAACAAACTCAAGTGGCTCAACAAGACAGAGCAGCACGGTCAACAACCTGGAAGTGGCATTTAAAGGGCCAGCGCTCAAAACCAACTTTCTGGTGTCATTACTCAAAAACAGGGTTGAAGATGGACCTGTGGAGTTGAATTGATGAAGAATTCAGACCCAAGCATAGCATTTACAGTTTATGTAGACCACAGGGAAATGTTTTAAAATGCATAATTCCATTTTTTAAAAAAGCAAAATATCACTCCTTTAAGTGCTTGTTCTTTTTTTTTCTTTTCTTTTAGTTAGGTTGTTTTCCAAAAATTGGTTTTGTTGAACTTTTAGCTGATGTTCTGGTTATGTGACTGTATAGTATGTGTATTAGTGCTAAAACTGTCGCATAGCAATACCATGGCAACACAGACAGAACGAGTTTAAGCGGTTAAGATGATTTTAAAGCAAGAAATGACACACTGAGGCATTGTCACCTACAAAATGTAAATCATTTTGTATATGTGTTGAGTTATAGCCAGATCAAAAACATGTTTCTGTGTTTACTGTCACTTTAAACACCAAGTGGGATTGTGAATAGTGACAAGAGATATGAGTCTACAAAGGCTTCATGATTCTTCTCGATTAAGTTTCACATCTCAGTGTATCCTCATTTGACTATATAACTGTACATGGCTGCTTTTATACATTAATATAAATAATGAATATATGTGCTCCAAAAATGACATTACAACAGTCTAAAATATAAGAAGCTGCGTATTTCAAATGCAGCATCTGTGTGAAGTACCATTGTACATAACATCTATAAAACAGCAAAAATCCATGGTGTGAATATTCACTGCCCCCGCAATTATGGCCTCACAATTTGATGATGATGTCTGCTGCTATGCCTCTGTGTATCAAGAAATTTCTTCAATATACGGCAGAATAACAGATGGCCAAACAATGCGTTACACTCACAATACTTAAGACAAGCGATGGGAGCAACACAAGCACAAATGAAAGGGAAGTTTGTCACACAAGTGGTTGCCATGGTAGCAGTTACCTTGTGTGTCAGTATGAGTCTGGGCTGGGGGAGAGACCTGAGACACTCCACCTGAACCTATATCTAACAGACAGGAGAGTCAAAGCTGATGAGGCCACACCCACCCACACCTGAGATCGTCCATACAAGTGTTAATCGGTGCATGCGTCATGTTATCCAGTTACACCACTGCCAGCCAAAAGGCATCCATTAGTCGCAGTGAAATGAACAAACATCTGTCCTGACGTACTCCTTCGTGTTTCCTCTGTGTTAATGTACTGCTGCTCACCTTTGCTGAGGTGGACTGGCATACTCTCAGACTTGAGCAGGCGGTAGTGCTGGGTCTGGGCGTGGCTGTGGCTCTGCGGCGGGGCGTGCCCTGACGGAGGTTCGGCCAGCGGATGGGGCATGGCAGGCACGGGGGCCGAGGCGGGGGAAGTGGATGAGGAAGATGAGGAAGAGGAGTGTACCTCAGTGTTGATTGGCGAGATGCCTCCAGATCCTCCTGAAATGGCCGGGGAGATGAGTTTCCTGCCGAAGTTGAGCAGGCTGCTGGAGACCTTGTTGATATTAAGAGGGGCTGCTTTAGAGGTGGAACCAGACCTAGAAAGACAGGGGAGAATATAAATACAGTGGCGGAAAAAATTTATTGGACCACCTTTGTTTTCTTTAATTTCTTGTTCATTTTAATGCCTGGTACAACTAAAGGTACATTTGTTTGGACAAATATAATGATAATAACAAAAATATCTCATAAGAGTTTAATTTCAGAGCTGATATCTAGCCATTTTCCATGTTTTCTTGATAATAACTAAAATCACTGAAGTTCTTACATCAGTAGCTATGGCATTGTCCCACCAAAAACAGTACTTTTAGACATTTCATGTTTTCTTTTTTGTCTGTTTTAGTCAAATGATACAGACAGGAGTTAGTACTTGATTGCATAACCGTTGTTTTTGATGACTTTTGATGGTCTAATATTTTTTTCCGTGACTGTACAGTGAGTAATTTGTTTACAAAAGAAGTACATTTGTCCACAGTTGAATGCTAAATGTATTGCATCTCAGACTATGTTCCATCCTCTCTGTAGAGGCTGTTTAATACTTCCAGAAGGTCCAATGAAGCCCTGTATCAGAGCACTGTCCCCTGTTTTTCTTGATGTAGTTTTTACCCACATGGTTGTAATTATACCTACACCACTTTTTTCATATTAAACCCATAAAGACCCAGTGTGACCTCTGCAGCAGATCCAAAATGAGTTTTTCTCTCTATTTAACCATTCTTAAGTGATATATCACCATTTATTATAATATTATCCTCTGTACTTAGTGCTTCTACAATAAAAATCAGGTATTTTCCCATGTTTGATTTACTGGTGATGTAGATGTTCATAAAAGCTCATATTAAAGTTAATTGCCATAAAATCAGAAATGGAGAAATATGAAGAAAATGTGACTTTTTCCAACAAAATTTATCATTAACTGAACATAAAACAAGTGTCTCCATCTATTGTCATTGATCCAACTCCATTGGTTTTACTGGTGAATCAATGTTGTAGAAGATGACGGTGTTTCCATGGTAACTATGGAGCCTCTGAACGTCCAAATGGGTCATATCTGATGACCATGAAAAGATGATAAACTGCATTTTACACCAATTATTTACATGCATTGATAAGATTAGTGGATCAGAAGTTATTAAACATTTTATACTGGTAGATGATTTTGGTCGTCAGTGGTTGTTTGGGTCTTTATGGGTTAATATTTTATACGGTTTTGTTGCTTTATTGATTCTGTGTGGGGCCGGGCAAAATCTCCAATACAATCAACGTTACTGCAGCTTTTTCTGTGTGGGATACTGTGATTTTGCTTTTCTCCCTCTTTCCTACAGCTCTCTGCCTCTCACACACATTGAATTAAAAGAAATCTAAGTGAATTTCACAGAGTTTTGCATCATGCGTTTTGTGGCATTACTGTAGCTAATCTAGAGTTCACTGAAGTATGACTATATATAGGTTATGACAGCACAGAGCATGTCATATCATGTCATGTCAAGATTATGATTTGTTTTCTTTTAGTGCTTCACAACATTTATATATCAGTGATGACAGCTACATATTTATTTAACGTCAATTTCATACATTTTCAGAACAGTTTGGTATTTGACTTTTCAGTTGGTCATATCTTGATGAGAAGCAAAACGTAATAACCTGCAATCTGCAAACAAAATAAAGTCATTTAAGATTACCTTTTACTTGACTGTAACTAAAATGAATTTGTAAGTTCAGCTCATAGACACACTGTTCAGTGGTGGTTTGAGTGAATCAGCTTTCAGCTCTGATCAACAGGTTGTATAAAAAGGATCAATCAAGCAAAATGTGCTCAGCAGGTCAACCAAAAATCAGGGTTGAAATGGGACTGAATCAGGTTTGAGCTGCTAAATAAATTAAGAATGTGCCATTGACCTACACTTACCTTCCAAACCACCGAAGATCACTTAAATCACTTTAAATCATTTTGCCCTGAAATGTGTAAATACAATCAAAAGTTTTTATTGTCAGTATTGTACAGGAAGTTTTGTTAGAGTAAGTTCTTCAAGTTTTTTCGAGTATATACTGACCTTAATGTCAACCTGGTTATTAACCCACCTGTTTTGGTCTGTCTGTTTTTTGTCTTCTTGTCCTGTATGCAAAGCTGCTGAATACTTGAATTTCCCTATGGATTAATAAAGTATCTCTCTATCTCTCCATCTCTCCATCCATCCATCCATCCATCTTGAATGGTATTATTGTATATATCCCTGATAATTGCTATCTCTTGATCAGAAAATGACAAATACTATAATTAAAAAACATATTTAAGAGAAATGGTAATTGGGGTATCTGTATTCCTGCATTTTTGCAAAATGGAGGAATGTTCACATTTGATGCCTCCTCCTTTACAGCAGTGAATGAAAGAGCCATTTTTTACTGGAAACACCTGGGATGGATGTCTTCTTTACCATGGATGATGCCATCTTCTTGAATAATATATATATATATATATATATATATATATATATATATATATATATATATATATATATATATATATATATATATAAAAAAAACAATAAGTGATCCATTTGTCTCGAGATGCCTTGTGCATTGTAGTTTGTTTTTTTTATTATTGTCATGCTTTATTCAACAATAATAACTCTGTCCTCCTGAGTTGTGTTACTTAAGTGTAGTTTTTCCACTGTTTTATCAATATGCGCAAACTAGTTGTAAGACTTTTAATATGTGGTAGAAGATGAATTTAAGGCAATACATTGGATAACTTTTAAAATGATTTCAGTACTTACACAAAAACTGTCATTTGGATCTTTGATAATAATAGTATTCTTCCTTCTTTGGACTTTATTGTTGATAAATGAGTCTTCTACATGTGTAGAGTCACACACACCTTGTTAACCTTTTTCACAATAAACTTTTGTAAATGGATCTTCTGGACTAGCTGTGACCAGATCAGTGATTTCATGAAGCAAATGTCAGACAATCTCTGTTTTTAAAGAAAAACTAAAAGAACAAGTGGTTCTAGGCACAACAAACCCCGCCCCTCGCACGTATTGTAGCTTATTTTGGCATCGATCCAACTGATGTTTTTATAGACTTGTGAAATTTCAGCCATTATAAGTAAACAGGAGAAAAAAAAAGATTTTAAAAATTCATAAAAAATGGGAACTTTGACTTACTTTTCCCAAAATGTAATGACATCTATTCTGGGTCACTGGCAATCTATAAACCCACGTTGGTATGAATTCAACCAATAGTTTTGCTGCTACAAACGTGAAATTTTGCCTATTATGAGTAAATGGGGAAAAAAAAAAAGTTAAGAAAATTTTAAAAAAATTAACTTTGACCTAGTGTTCCCAAAATGTAATGAAATCTATTCTGAGTCACCGGCAATCTATAAACCTTCCCACGAAGGCTTGAAGCTGAAACACGTAGAAGTGTTTTTTAGGTCGAGATATGACCATGCCGTGGTAATAAAGGCATTTTAATGTTTAAAGAGAGTGCCTTGGAGTTTTTCTCCCGGTTTGGTATCTACTTTATGAATCCCTTTTTCCAAAGAGCACCTCGAACAAACTCTTTTTTGGTCCTCGAAGCATTCCTTCACATGAATTTTTTAATCTATAAACCCAATTTGGTATGAATTCATCCAATAGTTTTGCTTCTAGCGTGTTAACAAACAAAGAAACAAACCGAACCGAAAACAATACCCCTTGCCTCCCCTTTTTTTTGGGGGGGGGGGGTAAAAATAGTGTATATCGTGTGTATTTTACCGTGTCTTATTCATCAGGTCAGCTCCCCTGGTTTTGTAGTAGTCTAGGTTCTGCTGGAATTGGTAGTTGACAGGTCGAGGATTATTCTTAAAGAAGAAAAAAAAGAAAAATCACTACACCCTGCAGATGCTCAGTGGCACAAAAGACAAAAAACAGTGTAAACATGTCAGCTTTAAGTGTGTGTGTTCGTGCCTCTGTGTGTATGCCTGGATGTTTCTGAGTCAGTCATTATGAACAACAAGCCTCTTTATGACGCCCCCCACACACCCCCCTCTGGGTGTAACGGTGATGCGGACGTGGTGTGACATGGCTGATCACCTGCGGGTAACACTGTCATTTTCGATTGCACTTCGCTGAGCTGCCATCCAAGGAAAGTAGTGGACAGGAGTGTGGTGAGCTGTGCTTTTAGTGCATGGGTCAGTGAGACTTACAGGGAGCATAAGATTTGTTTGCTCAGGGACAGGGAGGTGTTAGCTCAGGTCAGAGAAGAAGCAGTGCTGCCACAAATACAGAATGAAGGTAAAATGATGAATGTGAACTATGTAGGATTGTCTGGGTTTTCTGGGCAAAAAATTCCATAATTACCTTTTATCATATTATAACTCAAGGCAGTCTTGGAAAAAAAACAAGACTTCTGCACCTCCTCTTGATTATAAGATGTACGAAATCGAGCTCATGACAGGTGTTCTAAGACAGGTAGAGGGGTTAAATATGTATGTACATGACTGTATCAGATGTGACTCTACTGTTCTACTTCATAGCTTTACGTGGAAGTAACTTGGCAGCTCCTCTAACCTTGATATTATAGTTTCACTTTTCCTGAGTGGCATGAAACAACATTAGCTTGACTATCTCTGCATTTAGTCTTGATTTGAGCAGAGCAGAAAGGGCATGTGTTAACAAAGATATTATGACTGATCTACTTAAATCGGGTCCATTATGCAACTTCAGAAAGTAACAAGTGGTGCTCGGCACAACAAACCCCGCCCCTCGCATGAATTTTGCCCATTATAAGAAAATGCGAAGAATTTTAAAAACTATAAAAAAAAATGAACTTTGACCTACTGTTCCCAAAATGTATGATAAAAAATGAATGAAATCTATTCTGGGTCACTGGCAATCTATAAACCCAATTTGGTATGAATTCAGCCAATATTTTTGCTGCTACAGACATTTAAAATTATGCCTATTATAAGTAAATGGAGAAAAAAAAAGATTTTAAAAATTCATAAAAAATCTGAACTTTGACCAAATTTGCTATGAATTCAACCAGTAGGTTTGCTGCTAGAGTGTTAACACACAATCCGAATCAAAAACAATACCCCTTGCCTCCCCTTTGGGGGGAAGGGTTCATTAAAATGCTCATCCCTAATTTTTTCCCAGTTTCAGGCTCCTTCAGGTTTAAGAGTGCCTCTGGGAAGAAACACTAACACTGAAACCCATGGTTGTAATAACAGTTTTTACAATTTACACTGTGAGACATCTTGATTGAAATGCTTAGCTGGGATGCATGTGTTTAATATTAAGATTAATAGATTACTCATGTTCTAGGTATATTTAAATGCATTGGAAAAATGAATTCTTTAGCACTGATAATCATATAATGGGAACTGTCTATCAGTTTCAGTCACTTCTGAATCAATGTATTTCAAGCGGCAAGATGTTTACGTCTTGCTTATTGAGGAATACAGTTGAGTGTTTTGTGCGTATAAGTAAATTTCACTTCTGCAAATCTTATCTTGTCTGTACTAAGAACAAGATCACTCCACTTCCACTTCCAAGGTTAACTACTTTTTTGTAAGCACTACAAGTAGAGACATTTAGGTAGAATACAAGCTCCTGGAAATTTTTCTTTTGCTGCTTTTTACTTGTCTGCATTGTAACTTGTGACTAGTCATACCAAAAGTCCTAAAACCACCACAACTTCACAGGAAATGAAACTTTAATACGACTACTATGTGACTATGTAACCAAAATCAAACCAAAGTGTAACAACTTTCCGTCTTATGACAAGACCGTAGGGCCATTGTAGGCCAAAAAAAAATGTAGGACAGGCAAAATTAAAGTTGTAACACTTGTATTTTTTTAATCTATAATGGCTGCTTTATAATGTTTGTTTCTGCGTGTACTAGGATGGGTAAAATACAGAGACCATATTTCTCTACATGGGGTGAGTTAAATGTTAACCTCTAATATGTGTCAAACCTTCCCGATGCATGTGATGTATTCTTACTTTGGGATCTCTGAGGAAAAGAGACTTTTGCAGCAGAGAGTTGATGTCTCCTATTGGAGGGTAGTGCATGAGCAGGCCCAGACAGGTCTGGAAGTTACTTGCAATGACTGAAAAAGAAAGATGAACAAATGCAGTATTATTATAGTGATGGCAAATTTATTTATTATTGTATGTTACATTAATATAGTATGTTAATGTTCCTACTTTATAGTACTGCCTTTCTTATGGCTTTTGTTCACTATGTTTTGGATTTGACTCAGTATCACTCCAAATGAGTTTCACTTGTTGATGATCCCGTAAGTGTAACAATATTTCCCTCATCTGTGTTCAATATTTGCATCTTAGAACTTCACTTTTCTTTCTAAACTAAGTGGTATAATGTGGCTGAAAGTATAAATTGATTATGTTGCTGCATTTATGTGGAATTCGCTTGCTGGCATCTGCTTTACTCCAGCAGGCATTAAGTATATCACTAAAAAGAAACTTGAGCAGAAGGGATGTTAGCCAACATTACAGCTTAAATCTCCATCCAGCTCATATTAATGACAGTAACAACCCACAGTGTTCTATTTAAAGAAATATGACTCCATTTGATTAAACGTGGTTGACTAAATCACGTTCTTCCAGTTACATGCATTCTGAAATTACACACTACAAAGATAAGAAATGACAATATCAGCCTTCAGTAGTAAATGAAGCGTACGAGCATCTCGAATGTAGAGCAGCATGGCCACAAAGATGTAGTCCACCAGGTCAAGAGTGATACTATCAGCAAACAAGGCATCCCACACCACCAGCAGGTCCTGAAGGGGAAACTCACGACCAAACAGCAGGCGGACCCACCGTCTGAGGGCCACACAACAAGGAGTAAATGGATTTCCACAGTATAGAGTGTTAAGATTAGAACTGGACAGACTGACAGGGTAGATACTGACATGCCATAGATTTGTGGAGCGATTTCCAGGCGGTTAAGATGCATGTGCAATTCCACATCATGCTTCTTCACCAGCTGGTCCTGGATGCGGTTGACTTTGGTCACTATGGCAACAGATGGCCCTGAGTCCTGGGGCCGGGCAAATGGGATGCTGGTCAACATTTCTTCCTTACCCTGGAGAGGTGTATGATTATGTCATTAGCATATCATTATATGACAGCAATTAGCAGAATCTGCTTTCAGATGAAAAACATTTACAGAAAAATAAATTCTTTTTTCAAAAGGAGAAATCAAGATGTGGAAGGGTTTTACACTGAATCTTTTGATTTCAAGATAGGAATGACACCTGTAACATTTTGCCAAGCACAGTTTAACCCCGTCTATACTGCTATGGTGAAATTCCAATCAGCTGATACTGTGTTTCAAAGGACAATTGATGAAATTACAGTCTCATACAAAAGCAGTTTTTTTTTATAATAATGAGCTTGAACTGACCCTGCGTATTTCCCTCTCAAAGCTGGAGAACCAGGGCTCTGCTGTGTCCATCAGCTGGGAGAACATGGCACTGCAGACAAATAAAAAATCATTTCCATTTGGGGCTGCGCAGTACAACAATACTCAAGATGTGACAGTCGAAATCATTTCATATTATACAATATCACGTCTTTCACTGACCGGCCAAAACAAGGCCCTTATACTCAATACGCCCTTTTGACACTAATATAGATATTTTTCTGTCTATTTTCCATATCAGTTTTATTTTTAAATCCATCCACATAATCTTTGTTTTATCAAATACCAAATATCAAATATTATATAAATTTTAACATATGTTCATTCTCCAAATGTGTTCGTCCTGACAGTCTACTGGAGGTTACAAACTGACTAGTACATCTGTATGACCTGTATTTAACAGTTCAGGTGTATGTTCATTACACAAAAAAACAAATAGGCTTGCACAAATCACGGTGTGATGCCATCATTTTCTAATCTCAAACTACAATTTTTAAGAATCTCCACACTGGAAAGCATTTTTAGAAATCTATTTACATGTGACCAAGAGGCCCAAACAGAGAAAAATGGCAATTTTTTAAAAGAATCTGCATATTATGGTTGAAGGTCTACTTCTGTCTCATAAAGATTGTTTGTGCTAAGTGTATAACAGTGTTCCTATACATTTGCAATTTCAAAATTCCATACTTTTTCCAGACCCTAATTTCCAGATGTCTTGGTAAAAAAATTCCAAACAGTCTTTATATTTGGGATTATGATGCAGTTGTCAGAGAATTTACATTTGTCTATTATGAGCTCTGCCAACGATCATTCAAGGCATGGTGAATAGCTCGCTCATGAACAGTGTGTGGCCATCTCCTGTCCATCAAAGCAGCAGTGAAACTTGATGACACCTGGGCAGGCCTGAAAATGGGTTGGAGGAGGATCAGCGCAGAAGGCTGGGCATTCAACTTGTCGATCTGCCCAAATGTTTTCTGGGACGCGTAGTGTACTGTATGTGCTCTCACACTGATATGTTAACTGTGCTAGCAAGTGCCTTAAGAAAACAGATCAATCCATTTCTGTTTTTAGATATTCATAATTTTATGTTTTAGAAAATATAACAGTGGTAACAGTCTTGGAAACATGAATTTATTTTTAAACATTTGTTTCCATTTTCCATACTTGAAACTGAAACTTTATTAAATCAAATTCCATACTTCTCCATACTTGCGTAGGAACCTGGTATACTATGAATTGTTATCTGGATATTACATGGTATATATCCAGATATAAGTTTTTATTCATTAGTAATGGCCTATTCTTAATGTCAGTTATTTTACACTGTAATAAAATTGTTTAGTTTCCACAATCCAAATGAAAATGTTATTACTACTAGAATCATCCACTTCTAAATGTACTCACTAGGCATCATGTTCAAGGTACAGTGGGTTCAACAGACACTTCATCTCATCACTGTAAAAAAAAAAAAAGACAAAACCATTTAGTGAATTCCTCCCAAAAAATAAAACCAAATACATTTTACCTTTGCAGAATGGCACAATAGGGTTGAGTGAGAGCAGGTCTGAAGGCATAATTCAGATCAAGGTTTACATTTTTGGACAGAGGTGAACTGACCTGGGACTGGCTGTCTCACTGGCATGCTGGAAGGCTTGATGGTCACAGTGTAAGACAAACACTATGGGAGCCAGCAACTCATGCATCCCCTGCAGACAGAGAAGAAGTCATAAAGGTGTAGCAGGTTCCACATGTTAGAGAGCACTGGAAAGAAAATCCACAGCTCCTCTGTGGTCAGACTTTCTTTAATGGTGATGCACGAGCTTTCTAATCCGTGATGACAGGTTTAATTTAGATACTGTTAGCCACTGTACAGCCATGTGTCACTTTGAGTTTGCAAAAAAGATGCTGCACTCGCCATCTATTCTTTTCCTGGCACCTGTTACAGACACTGATAATGATTAGGTTACAAAGGCTTTTTGTTCTTTTGTCTGAGCCACAGAAAATGTCCCTCACACAAACACACATATACAACTACTAACACAATGGGCCTGTCACAAAACACGCCCAGAGACAAAAGAGAATGCTTTCAGGGACCTTAAGAAAAATAAAAAGTCCTGACTTTCAGCTTTAGGCGTAGTAAAGTTGGACTATATGTCAACAGTACCTGCTTATACAGTAACTGTTCATTTTCTCTGGCGTAACAGAAGAGGATGTCCGTCAGCTTGGTCCTGACATCCTCGTCCTGAAAGTAACGAATCTCTGGGAACCTGGGAAGTAAGACACAGTGGATATTTAATGCTGACAGCAGATGGCTTCTAGGTTATTATGTATACAATACGATAGTGATACCCACGTTCTCAGTACATCTTGTTTGATCATCCCCTTCAGCTCTTTATCCTGGAAGAACTTGTTCCACAGGCTCTGGACATACGGGGGGCAAGAAGACATAAATTAATCAGAGCTCCAGAGAAGTGGAGCAAACAAAGAGGGACTGTACGGCTGCAATGAAAAAACATGGAAAGGATGTAATCAAAGCAAATTAATCTAAGGAATCAGTCACTGAAAGAGTCTGAACTGGTTCCAAACTGTTCGACCCACTGGAAACACAAGCCTCTGAGCTCATCATTTCCTTTTATCAATGCTGGTTGTGACTGAACAAGGATGTTGAGCTCATGCATCTACATTATTGGAAAGTTGCAGATTTCACCTAGAAAAAAAAATGTCAGCAGCGCTAATATCACCTTTTTTTTTACCAGCAATAACATCAGTAAGCTAGAATAGGCAGAGAAACCATGTATTTTTTTTTTTTTTTTCAGATTTTCAGACACTTTCCTACAAAACAGTTCAGGAAACAGCAGGGAATCAAAAAAGTGGCAGAAATAAATAACATCTTATCAACTCCCATCTCTATATGACACTATGCTTACAGTATATATGTAAATTTAAAAGTAAACAGATTCTCCCTCTCATGCCCACACATACTGACCCCTTCGTCCTGGGACAGTGGGTTGTTGACCACCAGGTCCTGCTGGCCTGCAGCTTTGCGAGGGTTAGTGATGTGCTGTAGCAAAAAAATGCAACAATGTCAGCAAGTTTCCCCATATCACAACAAAATAAATATGGTAATGACTTCTTTTTTTATTAATTGTGTAACTGTTGAAAGAGCAGTTTTCTTAAAAGCCATAGCTATGAGTGATATCATTTTCCTTGATCCATCATCGTATATTATAAAAGGGAAATGGACTCTGTTTTTGCATGTGTGTGTCTCGGGCATCACACAAAATCCAGAAAGGGCTGACTGCTGCAGTTTGGCATACTAATGTATTTTTGGTCAAGGAAGAGACTAACAAAAACGGTAAGTTGATAGGACCAATATTTTGGGAGATATTAGTAATTTTGGAGTACAATAGCCTTACAATCACATTGCTATGCCCAGAATCACCTGAATGCTTTGGCAGTGACTGCTGGACAAGCGTGGTACAGTATGAATGAATACATAACAAATATCCGTGCTGGAGGACCGGGATGTTGCCCCTCAGGGTTGGGATGTGGATTTTAAAAACACCCCCCCTTTTCACATCCCACCCTCTGTATTGACAATGATGAAGTCCAGGATCTAGAACCCATGCTAGTAATCATCTGAACAGATGAGGCTGCATAGAGACCCTCTCACCGTCTCTTTGATCTTCTCATACTGGGCTCGGAGCTCCTTCGTCTTGTTGATCCACTGACCCTTGTCTTCTGGAAGAGCCTCCAGGTACAACTGCAGACACCCAGGGCGCAAGTTAGTGCAGGTTCAACAAGAAACCCACTTTTAAATGTGAGAAAAATACATAGAATTTACATTTTTTAAAAGTATTTTAGCTCCGGACTGCCTTCACCTTCATGAAAAGGCAAAGCTGCCAGCTTGCCAGAGCTACAGCGTATGAGTTTGAGGAAATTGCCAAAGCCACTTTAATCAAACTGGATAGAATTGCTTGATCCATTTGGCAGTTACCTTCCAGCACACACTCCGAAAGCGGCTGCTCCTCAGTCGGCCGTTGATGCCTGCCTGCCGGATCCTGGCCAGGTAATTACTGTTGAGGAACAAGTCGTCCCATTCTTTTCTGCGCGGGGGAGAGGAGGTAGAAGACAGGGAGATTTATGAGCGTCTCAACCCAAATTGGGCGCAGTATTCCATCTAATGTGTCAGACAGCAGTAAACCGAGTGGCTGAAGCAGCAACTTGGGCCAGGAGTTTATGGTGCACTCACACACAAAACTACTGGAAACACTCACCTGTATGAGAGGAAGGTTGACTGAGACTGTGAGTAAGTGCTGCTGTCAAGAGAGCCTCCTGTTAAAACACAAAGTCAGAATTACAGGCTAAGCCACAAGGGGGAGATATGAGCAACCGAACGAAGGAATAAAAGGGGAAATCAGTATGATTTAAAAGCTTTTCAACAGATATAAATGAAACCCTTTAGACGATAATGAGGAACATGTTGGCTTACAGCTTAACTTTATTGTTATTTTAGACACCTGTTTTTAAGTCTATGCAGGAATGCAGATGGGCCAGAGCAGGCAGACTGACAGTACAATGCACAGAACCATACTTCTTTGTGTCTTTATTGGCTGTAATAAGTCTAATTTGGCCTGCAGGTGAACATGAATTCAAGTCGGAGAGCTGTCTATCAACATTAGTTACAGGAGTGGATCATTCCACAGAGACACTCAGCATGAATATTCATCAGTTCCACAACATGCCAACCCCCGACATTTTCTCTCACTGACACGCACACAAATAAACAGAAAAAACACAAAAACATTCTCGGCCTAGGGGTGCCGCCAGCTACGTGTATGACTCACACCTCACATTCACTTCCAAATTTCTTATTCATTATATTTCTAGAATCTATCTAGTAATTCAAATAATCACAGCTGTGTCTCTAATCTATGACCCGTTTACAGGTCAGAGCTAATATGTCGGGTCTGGTTCAACGTATAGGCAGGTCAAGTCAAAGGAGAGCAGAACCACTGGTATTTTATGGTAGAAGTACAGAAACGTAAAAGGCAGGGTCTGTGGAGTGGGGGGGCGGGGGGCTGACGTACTGCTGCGGTTCTTGTTAAAGTTGTGTAGAGGGTCAAAGCCTGTCTCCTGCTGCTCGTCTGTCTGGAGCGGGTGGCGGGTCTCAAAATTGGGGTGCTGCATGACCACAACCCAACCGGACCTGCAACAAGTCAGACAAACCGAAGAAAAAAACATTTAGTTACACAACACAACCAGCAGGACTCCCTATAATACTATTTTGAGCATCTCATATCTAGAACCAGGCTTACAACATTCTCAGTACAGGTAGAGATACCAGTCGCAAAGCAATACTATTTAATGAAAAGAAAATTACACAAACAATTACTGATTAAGTCTCAACAACGCAAAAATATAAACCCACTGAACTCCAGTTTTATGTTTCAGTGTCCTGGAATTTTCCAGTTTAAGGTAGTTTTACAATATATAAGAAACTTTTCACATGAAGTTGCTTTTCGCTTGAAGTTGTCTGTTACACAGTGTCAGCAAATAAAAATCTATACAATCCTCTGATGTTGATGACATTTGCTCCTCAGCAGGGGTGTAAGAAAACATCGGTTCTACAATATATTGTGACATTTCATTTCATGATACTGTATCAACATCAAAAGTACTGTATCGATACTTTTAGGTATTTATTCAAATGGAGATATGGCGGAGGTTCATGTTTTGTTTCTTATTATTTTTTGGGGAATCCTGCAAGCTCTTTTATTTCTATGTTCACATGGGTATTTTACTAAGTTGGTTGCGTACTAAAAAAGTAGTATTGTGATATTGCAGGTCATGCATATAGTTTTTTTTAATTGATAACACTGTTTTGTTAAATAACGGTTATTTCAGTCATCCTAAAAGCACTTTTTACTGTCTGAAAGAGGCAGATGTTGGTTTCTTTGTTGGGATCACACAAAAATAATGTTATGATGTTGGATGATTCAGGGACTGTGCACTATGCATTCTTTTCACAACTAATAGAATATGAACATTTCAGCAGGATTTGAAATGGTAACATCTGTAAAACATAATCATATTTATCTATTTGTGTGTGTTTTTGTACTTGTAATTTTATTCTTTATTTATCTATAAAAAATGTAGATTTTACGGAGGAAAGTTTTGTGATATAGTATTAAATCCTGTTCTGATCAAATAAAAATTTGTTTAGTATTTGTGCATATTTCTGGTATAATTAAATTTTTCCAGGAAATAATGTCTTAAAAGAAGAAACAAAAGAAACAAAAAATATTGCCTTGTTGACAGTATCGTGATGTATTGTGATATATCGTATCGTGGTCCTAGTATTGTGATTTGTATCGTATTGCCAGATTCTTGCCAATACACACTCCTACTCCCCAGGGATTGAAATTTTGTTTTAAATGACAATACTAGTAATACCAGTAAACCTGTCTGTGCCGCAAAATTGAAGCTCAGTACTAGGGCTGTGCGGTCTTAATGTCTTAGATTGCGATCAATCTTAATTTGTCATATGATCTACTTTTCAGAAGGACCATAGATAGTGTTACAAAAAAATAACTACACTATTAAAACCTTCCTCTGCAGCCAGCCTTGGTTTTCCATGGCCTGTTTATTAGTTTAATTACAGAGACCCTTATGGGCTGTAGCATTATTGTCTCCAACACACGTTGCTAGGCTAGCGGGTTTATTGCAATTTGTCTATAGTGATATTTTAGCATCAGTCTGCAGTTAAGTGTTTGGGTTTAGTCCGTATTAACCTGCAGAGTTTGTGCAACATGGTTTGTTGGTGAAGAAATAATGAAGAATTTCTGTGGGTCTATCAGCTGCAGGCTCTGCTTCTGAACTCTGATGTGCAGTAATTCTAGTTTATACAGATGTTTTAGACTTAAGCTAGTGTGAAAAGATTAACTGATTAGAAAACAGGGCAAAATGGGCCACCACAATCTTAGTAATTAATGGAAACATATGATTGTGTTTGATTTCATCTAAATATTGTTAAAATATAATATTTTCAGTCCAAAATTAGTTTCTAGTCAGATAATAACCTATGTAAAAGCCATCACACACAGCCTACAGCTCCAGAAACCAGAGAAAACTAGGTGAAAACTTAGTTTGGATGTAACTTTCCTGTATTTTAACAGAGATTGTGAGTTATCAGATAATGATTCGACCTCAAAAGATCATCATATGATTTTTTTGGCCAGATCATTACTTGAAACTCAGGCCTACTCGTGGTTTTGTTGTATAACTTAAGAACCTCCAAAAAGCTGCATCTCCTTATACCTTTCTTTCCGAACCACCTCACAAATCCTGATAAGACAGACCTGCGATCAGAGCATATGCTGATAGACGTTTTTGAACTATGACCTCTCAGCAGAAGGACTCAGGCAAAAACTCTATCTACTGCAATCAGTAAACCACCGAGCTGCAAAATTTACAGCAATAATCAGCCTTGAACTGGTTCATCTGTTTACTTACTGTCACAGCCTTGTGATTCTCCTCAGCCAAGACTCAGAAGAAAGGGATGTTTCTGCAGGAAAAAGAACAAGCGCAAATCAAACTTAACACTTTCAACACAAGGGGAAATAATTGGCTCTTAAATGACTCAAGCAGAATCACTTTTATAAACAACATGTGTATAGCTAATGGAAATACAGCAAAGAACAAAGACAACTAGATTAATAATGATGAGGAATAAATATGTATGAATATCAGAGCAGTGTACCAGTAACTTCTCATTCTTCTCTCACTGTTATGATCACAAACAGGAATTACAGTTTCTCCTTTTGCTTTTGACACAATTTTATTGCAAGAAATAAAACTCTAACACTGATTACAGCTAGTGAAGAATGGCTTAGATTAACCATAAGCACTTGCTGCCTGATGCCTTGCCATGCTCACTGTGATATATTAAACATAACCAGTTATGCTAATTAGGTCATTAAAGCTGGCAAATTATTGCATTAATTAAATATTTTGACGTCAACAGACTGGACTGCGCATAAGACGCAGCCTGTATTAATTGTGTTTCTGAAGTTATTAAGGAACCATTACAGTTTCAAGAAAATTTGTTCCTCATAATGCAAATATATGTATGCTCACATGGTGCTTCACAATGTAATGAGATGATCATCACTGCAGGGGAAGTGTGATGTGACTATGTTTCTGTTTACAGTAATAAGTGTCTAAACTCTGATCATTTCCTGCATGCGAGAGAATGGAGGCAAATAGAGAAAAAACATAATTCTGAAAAGTCATGCAAGGGTGCAAAGCAGCATTTCTGGAGAATAAAGCGCATGTATACAGTTTACAGAGATGTTTTTGTTAATCTGCCTATGACTTTTAACAGCCGAACATGATGTCTACAGATTGTCAAGCGAGAGGTAAAGACTGCAGCTCCAAAGTGAAATGAAAGTTGCAGCAGCTCAAAAGTGAAACCGCTGAAAGCCACTAGATGTTGGCTCTAAAAAAAGGCCCGGGTTCTTACATGGTATAGTGGACGACGGAACCATAACATCACCCAAGTCAGTGGTTTGCAATCTGGCCATCACCACATTGACTTTTTGGAGCCAGAAATGACCATATTTGGACAAAATGGACAGAACTACTTGAGGCCATAGGTTCAGAGTTGAGAGACCGCTAAGGGCTGGTTTAATGCCTCACTAAAACAGTAAACTTCATCTAGTATTGCGTAACAATGTCATTTTACAATCTTGTTAGTTGAGACTGTTATCCACAAGTACAATGAAGCTGTCTGTCAGGAAAAAAAAAATTAAGTAAACCAAAACTCAAAACTAGGCTGGTGAGTTAACTGCTATAAAGATCCATCCATGAAAGCAATAAAATTAATTAAATAAAAAAAAATGAGACCTGAATAACTCCTGGAAAAAATATTATTTACTTGAGATGTTTAGTAATAAGTTCAATGTATGTCTATGGGAGTCAGAGCTGTTGGGATAAACCTAAAATGGCTGTTCCCTGTATGACAACAAAAAGATATTTCCAACACTGGCTTAATCTCCGAGTCAAGGTCCATACAACTTGCCAGGGTCCCATCGACTGGAGTCATTCTGGTCACATTAGTATTATTTAGAACCTCTAAGAACTGTTTCCGGTGGTCCATCTGGAATGTATTGACTTCATTATTGAGCGATTATTAGGCTGATAGATGGTTTTGATTATTAGGTGCATATGACAGCTCTGACTTTCACATCTTCTGTTTATAGTCATTAAATGAATTTGCTGTTGAGAGGTTTTCTGTGTCATTAAGTTAGCATTTACCATTAGGTCATGTATCACTATCACATATTGCATTGTAGTGCAGCTGCTAAACCATTTCATCTGAATATGGTCACCTCTACGTCCAAAAAAAAGTCAGCATGGAGTCAAAATGCAAACTTCCAGACTCAGTTTCACTTTCATTTACAAGGAGCAAAAAAGGGGACAAATTATTTTGAATGCTGACACTAGAAAAAACTTCTTTCTTTTTTTTTTTTTTAAACCCGGTGATTACAAAAGACTTATTTTTCTCAAATAAATAAGTCATTGATTCCAGTGACACACTTATGGCTGACCACAAAAATCAACCAAAAACCTTCCTTAAATAATTAAATACATTATAAAACTCCAGCAAATTCATTGTGAAGTTTCTGCTTGATAAACACTGAACTCTCCACTTTCTGCCAAACAGTTCTGGGAAAAGTTTTTCTGTCACAATCTAGGTTAACCAATTCTGCCTCCATTCTTTATCCGGCTTGAGATTATTCCATGTTTATGAATATGGTTAGCCTAATACACAAGCCTAAAGAAAAGCACGTTTCCACCGAGTATTATGTTGCCTTTCGCTTTATTAATTGTGGAAATAACACAACAAAGGCATCTCTTAAACCTATTAACCGTGTGAATGGAATACCGCTCGATAAATCAGCAGCGTATGCCATTAAAATAGAAATAATTTTATATGCATAATGTATGTGCCTGTTTTCTTAGGAAACATCTGTTCTCCTCGAAGACTAATGCTCTCCTTAAGTCAGAGGAATTTTTCTCCCTTCTCTCATAAAAAGGACATTATCCCATTAAATAATCGGAACTAATCCACAACTATAGGAAGCAGAGAGGAATGTTGGGAGTAAGTATTGCCATCAATAGCCTGTTGTCTTACTTTAAAAGGTCACCGTGAAAAATTTATACAGATCTCTTGAGCAATTAAATGTAACACAACTAACTTCTGACAGAATATTCATTCATAATCAGCAAAGTGTCAAAAGATATTCCCCACAGGCCTGCGAACGCATCCAGTGCTTCGTTGACTCTTTCCAAAAATAAAAAGTCATTCTCAACTTTTGCAAAGGCCTTCAAAGATTTCTCATTGCTACTTGTGCTTTGAGGAAGCATGTCTTTGGTGTATGTGTGTGTGTGTGTGTGTGTGGACGCCTCTGTAAGTAAAAGACTCAAGGCCTCACTGTGTTAGCACAATTCTGCCCTGAAGCTAGTCTTCTCTTGGCCCTCTGCTTCCTTCATTACTGCATCCCAGAGTGAAAACGACATCCTAACTTTACTACACAATAATCAACGCAAATTAGCTTCTGCATAATTTAATCCTCAGCACCTGGAGACACCTCAATTATTCAAAACACGAATCTTTCATGAAATAATCAAATCAATACATAATGAAATGCATAAATAAATCAGCAGACAAATAACACCGCGTCCATCTGTTCTGAGGTAGAAGATCTGTTCCTGGGATTTACATCAGGAAGCTAAATCCAAACTGTAGCTGTTCCATTAGATTGTTGCCAACATTATGCCTTTTTGACCAATTACTTTTTCCATTTCAAAATGATCGCCTTAGGCAATTGTTCAAGCGACTATCGTAGATGTCTGGATTGTGTAAAGAACGCAGAGAGTCAGCGAGCCTCGTTTCCTGCATCTTCCCTTTAACAATCCTCATTGACATGTGTTTTACCTTTCACTTCCCTTCATGCACACAGAACTGCAAATTTGACTGAACGTAAACATACAACTTTTTCCTACTTGTAGTTTTCTGTAAATTAAAAAAAAATCCATTCTTAAATTTTTACAGAATATTTGAGTTTTGCATAAGTGCTGACTGGTAAATCAGTTTCGTTAATGCTGCATGATTTCCTTGTATTTTTTCCTCAGCCATGCTGCTCTGTGTTTTCCTCTGTTACACTACACAGCGTGCGGACATACCTCAATACTACATGCTCAAGACCCAATGAATCGACTGCCGAATTTGTTGCCAGCTCTTTTAATAATCAATTTGGATCAATTTAATCAATTCATTGTTGCAACACTAATGACAACACAAAACACTACCTAAAACTAGATCTGTCACAGTTATTATATAAGCACTATATTGCAGTTGTTTCAGCTACAGATTATGTGTACAGTTGTTGCTACATTGATAAAATCATCTCCATTCACCTGTATATGAATAGCTGACTAAAATTAATAGAAGTAACATTTTATCATTATTTCACATCATATTCCATCATTTGACCTATGAAATCCCTGAAATCGTCTTGTTGCACCCCATTCTTCTACTACTGTGAGTTAATGACCTAAGCTCCACTAACTATGAATATACCACTAACAATAATTTACGCTAACATACAGATGTTTCTGCATTTCAAATGGGCTCGATTGATTTAATGTTGGTTGTAAAGTGAAATACCACAAAAATACAAAGGGGAACTCATAACTTTTCTATATTTTTGTCATGTTACATCTGGCACGTTCAGTTATTAATAACAAAAGTAAAACAAATTTAATTAATGTAATATGCTCGAAAATTCTATGGCAATCCATTACTCTTCTTCATGAGATTTAAATGCATATAATTACATTATTATTGGACTTATAGTAGATCAGCAGCATAAATTTAACAAAACAGGCAATATTATCATTAGTTCTAATTATGTGAATGACAGTTAATCAAATTTCAATATCATGACAGCCCTAACTGAAATATAATTAATACCAAGAACCATTTTATTTCCACAAAGCATACCTTCACACTCAGCATGTGAATACTTGGCCAATCAGAAGAAGCCCCCGCTGGCGGTCAGCTTGGTGCCGATGTGGTGGAAACTGTAAGGTCAGCAGGTACGGCAGGTGATGAAAGAGAGAAGAGCAAGGAAAAATGTGTTATGAAAAAAATCTCTCATTTCTAATTATTCTGGATTGCAGAGAGACAAACACAGATAAAAGCACATAACAGTGTTGTGGATTTATCACAAATCACGTTACAGATTTGCCTCATATCACACAGTCCTAATTTGCACAACAGCGAATCAGCAATGGCAAGATGTGGATTTCCAAATGCAACTTCTAACATGACGCAATTAACTATTACTATACCACACCTCTTCTTCAGGAACTTAGCCATGCTTTGCTCAAGACAAACAGTGATTACTTACTTAGTTTATTAGCTAATACACAATTAAGTGTTCTTTTAATCACTGTTTAACTAATAACACAAACACAAAGGAACATTTAATGGCTCTTGTAGGAGAAAATGTATCAGCTCCCTTTGTAGTGGTGAACTTTTACCAAATTTGGGTCAGTAATAAAGAAAGAAATAAAAGAAGTAAGTCAAAAGTGGCAGTAGTTCAAAAGACACTTGAGTCAAAATGTGAAATTCTATGAATTAATGAGAGAATAGGTATTACTCAAAAGGAATGTTTGTCCCTCAGCTACAAGTTCTACTGCGAAACATTGCAAATTAGAGTACACTCACTTAACAGTTTCCTTCTAGTGTAAGATTTACATATCTATTATATACAAATACATAAACATATGTAAAAACTTTAACATGTATCTTGAAACATGGGTCAGACCGCACTTTAGTCATTTGTTTTCCATTTCATCAAATCAAAGTATTAAAGACTTATCATTATTTATCTCTGAAGAAGATCATTTCCAAATAATTGGAGACTGGCATCATCTATGATGGACAATTTTTGCAGTTCTTTAGAGTTTTTATTAACCAGAAAAAGCAACTGATTCACAGCAAAAATAATTGTTAAAGGCAGTTCTATTCTACTCCTGAACAGCTGCAGTTAGCTCAAAGCTCACTGGCGTACAGGCACAAAGGCTAAACTATTCTGAAACTAAACCAAGATTAGTCAATTGTGTTAAATGTTTTTGACTGAAAGACTCTCCGAATTTATACTTAGAGACATCTGACTGAACAGCAAATTTCTGTCCAAATGACTAATCTGGAGCCTCTTCATTTCTCTCAGAAACCTCAACTTCAAGTATAGGCTACTACAAATGTCTTTACACATCAGCCTATCCTGTCTACTATTTGTACACATCAGATCCAATACTACCAGAAAGGTAAAAATATGTCCCGAAAGAGGAGAAAAAGATCAGAGCATTCAGAAAACAGTAATTAGACAAACAGACCACCAAAGTCAGAGTGGCATATTGCAGTTTAGTCAAACCGAAACACCCCAGTTAAACAAACTCACATGCCTCTACTTCAGTACACAGCTCTCACCCCGGAGCCTCTCCAGTCACATGCTCCACAAGAGGCTGAGAACATGCCTGGGACTGTAACCTTGGCAAATACCATGAATTTGCTGGGTCTTGACTGATTCAATTACGGAATACATGAGGAGACATTTTACTCATGAAATCTGACAGATGTCTTACTGTACACCAAGACCAGAGTGGCAGTTCAAAAGGCGGGTGTCTAGAAAAACTCCAAGATAAAGAGAGAGTTTGGAAATGATCAACTCTACATGACAGTAAGAGTCGTCTTTTTCTGTCTCATAAGATTTGTTTTCCAGTCTAGGATCTACTTAATGATTCCAAAACCTTAAAGGAAGAAAACACTGAAAATCACTTGTTGGTTGAACTGTGCATAATCTTAAGATAAAAAAGGCTGGGAAACACATTAAGTGAATTCAGAAACTTATAAATTACATATTAATAGTGTTTTAATATGCAAATTTAGCGCTTTATGCACACATACATATCTATTAGTATTGATCATTTTTTTCTGCTATACTATTTCTTATACTCGCAGGAAGCAACTCTAACACACAACAATTTCACCTAGGGTTAATAAAGTATTCTGATTAAAAAAAAAACAAAACACACATACATTGCAGTTTACAGGAACAGACTGTGATGGTCAAGCATCGCACATGACCCCACCATTGACAGACTACAGAGCAGTTCCTCTCTCTGTGATCCTCAGTGTGGGTGAGTTCAGTAAAAGTGGGCCAGTATACTGAGTCAGCTTCACAGTGAACAGACTGGTTTATGTTTGTTCCTCCTTTCTGCAGAGTTGTAACAGTCAAGTGCACAGTCTTTGATTTCCTTTTAGTATCAAATATGTTGATCTCTAGTCTGAAACGGTCTCTGCGAACTTGCCCTGCACACATAGCTGAACTAGGTCAGGTCTTGGCAGGAGAGGTGTGTGAAAGCTGCAGTAAACCGTGC
Source organism: Sphaeramia orbicularis (assembly GCF_902148855.1). Lineage (NCBI taxonomy): Eukaryota > Metazoa > Chordata > Actinopteri > Kurtiformes > Apogonidae > Sphaeramia > Sphaeramia orbicularis. Next base: position 15,741,476 of record NC_043967.1, on the reverse strand, counting down.
AGGGTAAGCAGGGAGATGTGGCTAAACCTCTGCACTGCTCTGAACCAGAACCACACAGGAGGGGAGGCTTAATGCACATGATAGTGGCTAACCTTTTTAGCTTTGATGAACATCTCCACAAATATTCAGGAAGGATACACTTAATACAGCTATTATCAGGTAAACAATGGATGCAGAACCCGTTTTGGTGCAAAATAACTCTGGGGATTATCGATGCAGGCAGGGCAAGACGCCAAACGTTAGCTAGCTTGTATCTTGTGTCGGCTAACAATGCTAACAAGACAGCAGAGTTAGCTAGTTAAAAGCACATTGGAATGTCATAGTTGTCAGTATCTGCAGAAAAAATGTATATTAATGACAGCAGGTGGCTATGCTAATGTCACTTTCGCTTGAGTGTTAGCAAGTTAGAACCGAGCCGAAGCACGGACGGGCCTGGCGCTACTTCCGACAAAAAAAAAGTCCGGACGCGTTCTCTGACACACGCAAAACGCACGCGCACGGACTAAGACGAGGCGTAATAGAGCCGTGGTATAGTCAGCAGATATTTCTGTGGTTTATGTGAGGTTTAGGTACCTGTTAGGATCATGCGGGACTCCTCATTTCTGCTGTGTCGGAGTGTCTGCTGATTTGTAAACAGTAGCGGGTCAGGCGGAAGTACTGAGACCCAGCTGACTGGTCACGTGACCGGCGAACGGTTTGCAGGTAGTTTCGTTACTGACATGCGCACTGGGGATTATTTGAAAGTATTCTTGTTATATTCATATTTTTTGTATGTTCTATTGTTGAATAATAAATGCATTCTTCAATAAAAAAAAAAAAAAAAAAAAATAATAATAATAATAATAATAATAATAGTAATAAAAAATTGTCAACATTTTGTTTTGGTGTAGTCAACTATTTTTTGAAATAATGACCACTTCTTCCACGTCTTACTAAAAACTAAATTAATGAAAAGTAATTGCCCATGTAAAGAGAAATGTGGTGATCTGAGCTAATCAGTCTTAACCACTAAAGACATTTACAGCCACGTCTATCTAATGCACAGGTGTCAAACATGCAGCCCGGGGGCCAAATCTGGCCCACCTAAAGGATCCAATCTGGCCCGTGGGATGGATTTGTGAAATACAAAAATTACACTTAAGATATTAACAATCGAGGATGTCAAAATCATTTTAATTCAGATTACACATGCAGTCCAATTAGATCTCAAGTGGGTCAGAACCAGTAAAATACTATCATATTAAACCTATAAATAATGAAAAAAGCAAATTTTATCTTTGTTTTAGTGTAAAACAAAAAAAAAGAGTAAAATTATATGGACATGTTTATATTAAAAACTGTTATTTTACAAAAAATGTGGAAAACCTGAAATGTCTTAAGATAAGTAAATGCAATTTTACCAATATTTGGCCTGTTATTAAATGCTTCATGCATTTATAATTGTAATGTAAGTTGTAAAGCACATGTGTCACTGATAAACTGATAATCTGAGGCATAATATTGTTAAAATTGGACTTGTTTTCTTGAGATGTTTCCAGTTGTTTGTGTTGTTCAGATTTTTGTAGATGTTAAAAAAAAAAAAAATCTTGAATTAAGAAAAAAATCTTGAATTAAGCAAAAAAAAAAAAAAAATCTTGACTGAAGCAAAAAAAAAAAATCTTGAATTAAGCAAAAAAAAAAAAAAATCTTTAATTAACCAAAAAAAAAAAAAAAAAAAAAAAAAATCTTGAATTAAGCAAAAAATCTTGAATTAAACAAAAAATCTTGAATTAAGCAAAATAAAAAATCTTGAATTAAGCAAATAAATAATAATACAAATCTTGAATTAAGCAAAAAAAAAATAAAATTTTGAATTAAGCAAAAAAAATCTAATAATAATTGTATATTGTTAAAATTGGACCTTTTTGTTTCTTAAGATGTTACCAGTTGTTTGTGTTATTCAGATTTTTGTAGATGTTAACATTATCATAATTTAATAATTTTTAAAACTTTTTTCCACTGTTATTATTTTACTGGTCCGGCCCACTTGAGATCATATTGGGCTGAATGTGGCCCCTGAACTAAAATGAGTTTGACACCCCTGATCTAATGCATCTACTAATCTAATATGTTTAATAACATTTGAACCACGTATCCTTTCAATGAATTATTTTAGTTAAAATGCAGGTTCTCAAATTGTAACTGACATCAGATATGGATGTTCACAATCTGTAGTGGACATGGAAGCGCTGTCACATTCTATAACATTTATCAATAAAGCTCATGTAGACTGATGCTCATTTATGTTCAATTATTGATGTACTTTGCTGGAAAAGTAACTTTTTCTATGTTTTTTTTCTGTATTATGATATGATAATCTTTGAATTTACTGTGAGCATCAGCATGATGAATAAATTAAATCTGGAAAAAGCACTTGATGTTTGCTGAAAAGTGCAAAAATGTGGAGGACATTATTGTAGTAAAAGTTGATAAATCCCTTGAATGTTGAGGAAAAAATCATTTGGAAGTCATCTCAAAAATTGTTCTAGGTTGTTATGGGTTAAGTGAACGGGAAGAATATGAAAACAAAGAATAGAATGACACAAATGAAAATGAATACAGTGCTTGAATATAAGTACAATGCCCCACCACCACCACACACACACACACACGCACACACACACACAAAAATACACACAAAAATACACACAAAGTGCTTATGTAATCTCATAATATCTGTTGCATTAATTTTTCTCACAAATCTTATAAATGATGGAAGGGCGGACTTCTGTGTAAAGGCTTCACCCGCACATCCCAAAGATTCTCTACGGACTTCAGGTCTGGAATCTGTGGAGGCCAATCCATGTGTGAAAATGATGTCTCATGCTCCTGAACCACTCTTTCACAATTTGATTCAGATGAATCCTGGTATTGTCATCTTGGAATGTATCTGTACCATCAGGAGGAAAACATCCACTAAAGGTCAGACCCGGTCATTCAGTATATTCAGGTTCATCAGCTGACCTCATGTTATAGACACATAATGTTGTTGAATCTAGATCAGACAAACTGAATCAACCCCAGATCATAACACTGTGCCCACAAGCTTGTACTGTAGGCACTAGGCATGATGGGTAATCCCTTCATCCACCTCTCTTCTCATCCTGATGAACACATCACTCTGGAACAGGGTCAATCTGGACTCAGACCACATGACCTTTTTATACTTAATCACAGTCCAGTCTTTATACTCTCTAGTTCATACATTTTAAGAGGAAAATGTGAGTAATAAAAGCACAATTTTTCTTAAAGCTTTTCTTATTTTTCAGATTACACATTTTTATGAATCTCCAAATGTGTTGATTTTTAATGCCTGTGATAAACTCAAGGACAACGATTAAATTCCTCCCTCTTGAGATAAATCAGCTCTTTACAACACTCTTGGGGTGCTACTAAAATGTATTGACACAAAGCTGAAAATGTTTTGCACATGTAAACAAATTATGCTTTTACAGGATATGATGTAAACTACCCTACAGTATACAAAGTAGTTAAATGAGCTCATGTACACCAATAAAATGCAGCACATGTTAACACAGAGTCCAATCCTTTTCAATACTCAACAAAACCCAAATATGTTTGACAAGTAATTCTCAAAAATGAAAACTAAATGATGTAAAATGTTATACAAGAGTGCAATTTAACCCATAAAAACCCAGGGGTACTTTTGTAGTAGTTTTCAAAAGAATTTTTCTCTATATTTAACCTTTTGTAAGTGATTTATCACCATTTATTGTACATAAGCCTCTTTATTTTAAGTTTTTTTCAGTGTAAATCATATATTTTCCTGTATGTAATTCACTGATCATGTAGATCAGGGGTGTCAAACTCATTTTAGTTCAGGGGCCACATTCAGCTCATTTTGATCTGAAGTGGGCCGAACCAGTAAAATAATAATATAATAATATAGAAATAATGTCAACTCCAAACTTTTCTCTGTGTTTTAGAGCGAAAGACGTAAATTTACATTATGAAAAGATTTACATCAACAATCTATCCTTTCAAAAGACATGAATAACATGAACAAACTGAAAAAATAAGTGTAATTTTAACAATATTCTGCCTCAGTTTATCATTTACACATGTACATTATAACTTACAGATCACAGTGGACCTATAAACACACAAAACATTTAATGACAGCCAGAATATTGTTAAAATTACACTTACTTCTTTTAAGACTTATTCACTTTTTTTTTTTTGGCAAAATTATACTTTGTTTTAGTGTAAATACATGAAAATATTTGCATTTACAAAGTAAAAAATTTGGAGTTCTCATTATTTATATGTTATTATGATAGTATTTTACTTGTCTGACCCACTTTAGATTGAATTGTTCTGAATGTGGAACCTGAAATAAAAGGATTGTTAATATCTTAGTGTAGATTTTGCACTTCACAAATCCATCCCAAGGGCCGGACTGGACCCTTTGGCGGGCCGGATTTGGCCCCAGGGCCACATGTTTGACACCTGTGATGTAGATGTTCATAAAAGCTCAGAGTAAATTCAAAGGTTATCATACCAAATCAGAGGAAAAAAATTAGGAAAAAGTTACTTTTTCAGCAAAATGATCACTGAGTAAACATAAAAACAAGTATTTCCGTCCACTGTCATTGATCCAGCTCCATAGGTTTTTACTGGTGAGTCAATGTTATAGAAGATGACAGTGTTTCCGCGGTAACTACAGACCCTCTGAACGTCCAAATGGGTTATATCTGATGACCATGAAAAAATGAATAACTGTATTTTACACCAATTATTTTCAGTAGATGCTTTTGGTCGATGGTGTGTGTTTGGGTCTTTATGGGTTAAATTACCCTTAGATAAATCAAAACCCAAAAGAAAAGTGAATAAAGATGCAAGAAAAAGAGAAATAAGGAAGAAAAAGTGAGAAAGAATATTGATGTTAAGAGGCAGAGCCTTTAACATTTATCTTGTGAAGTGTTAAAGCACAAGGCACAGGGCCACACCACAGAGGAGGAACGAAATACGCCATGAATAAGCAAGGACACTGGAGGGGCTGAACAACATGAGGGTTAATTAAGACACTTTTATAGAGACTTAATTACAGCAATTTCAGAGGTCAGACAAGTCAAGTTTGTCTGTGGAGTGCTTTTAACAAACAGCCTCATTACAACTCTTTCCAACACAAGATGCAAAAAACAAACTAAGCCAAAGCAGCGTGACGGTCCTGATGGGAAAAAGCAGTTTGGAGAAATATAGAGGTGGTGACATTAAACAGCATTAATGAGACAAATGTGTGCACTTGCAAATGTGTGTGCTCGAGTGTTTGTGTGGTTTTGGGAATGAACACAAAGCAGTCATAATCATCATCATCAGCATTATCATCATCATCATCATCATCATCATCATAGGCATGGCATTTCAACAGCACCATTATCATCATTATTATAGCTAATATTACTGATGATGAGGCTTCATGGCCTCTTGTTGGCCCTGAATAAGGTATCGTCATGGAAACAGATGGCAGAAAAGAGCACAGTTTTATTGAATTACTCTATAAAATTCTGACCAAATGGAGCTTAAATGTTCCACAGTAGAAGCAGCAATGTGAAAAGTCCTAAGAAACAGAAAGGAGCAGAGGAGGAGAAAGAAAAGACAAATGAAAACAGAACTTCACATAAATAAAAGAAGAAAAGCAGCGTGAGGGGCATGTGATCTATAGAGACACGCAGAGCAACTGGTACTGAGAGCCCTGCTGATCACAGAAGAATACTGTCTGATGGCTGGACACAATGACACCGATTCACCGACACGGACATTCATATGTAAGAGGAATCATCAATGTTAAATCTATGAAACTAGTAGAGACAGTGGAAAGCAGAACCATTGATTAAATCTTTAATGGGTCTTTAACAGCAGGCTTCTGCTTGTCTAAAAATAGTGGTCTGATAAATGGGCTTCATCTCTTTTCTGTTTTACTTCTCATTGTTTCAAAGAGTCTCTTGCAGATGAATCCAACAGATATAACCTAAATTTAATTCCATGCACTGCTCCTTCTGAGTATATTCCAAGAATTATGGTGATATCACTCAGAACCTGGTTGAAGAGTTAAAAAGGAAGACAAAAAAAACACCTCTTTGTGTGTCGGGAAGAAGAAATAGCATGATGCCATCCCAGCGATCTGAGCCGACCACATGTGGTCTAAAACCTGCAGTTGAAAAACATCACATGACTCAGGTTGTATCAAAGGGAAAAGTTTCTAGATTCATTATGCATGTATGTCTTTGTCCATGCCTGGATGACAACCAGATATGTGTCAAGGGTCATGCCCAAAAACCCATAATGCTTTATTATTGTTTCATCATTTTTAAAGAAGAAATTATTTCAAATGGGGATTTCATATATCAGATGATAACGTACTTTCAAGTTATGTACATATGTCAAAAAAAAAGACAAACAGGCTAAGTAAAGTCTGCTACTTAAAATTTAGTTTTCCTGAAAATTAAAGATGTAATTTTATGGTGGTCAGTAATTTTATACCTTTATCATACTCAAATCATAAAATGAAAATTTGAAACTTTAAATGAAATCTTACATTATCTGTCTTTGCTGTGCACAATAACTCATCCCATAAACAATTCAAGAGCCAATATATGTGTATAGCATGTACAGTTTTTCTTTCTTTTTTTGTTTGAGAAAAGATTATGTTGGCCAACAAGGGCCAAACACATTGCAACACCCCAATGCATCTCATTTAGAGAAAACAGCAGCAAGTACAGAAATGATGCAAATTCACAAACTCAAACACAAGTCTAAACGAGGTAAATGACAAAATGCGCTGCAAGACACAAAAACAAATTTTGCTCTGCAAATAGAGAAACGACGCAAAGCACAAAACGATTCAAACCAAGAAAACATCTGCAAATGAAAAACGCTGCATAACCAGTCACTACAACAGAAGTGCTCCAAACCTGTAGGGGGCGCTGTCAGCAGAACAGCTCAATGCAGAGACACACAGGATAGAGAGAGAGACAGAGAACAGCTGACAGTGTTTCAAACTACAGTGGGAACAAATTGAAGTTACTTGCAATGCATTTTTTCATTTGCACCCCGTTTCTCTTTCATACCTCATTTAGACTTGTGTTTGAGTTTATGAATTTTCATTGTTTCTGTACTTGCAGCTGTTTTCTCTTAACTGAGATGCATTGGGCCATTGTAATGTGTTTGGCCCTTGTCGGCCACCGTAAAAGATTTACAAATGCACGCATCAATAAAAATCCAGTATCTAAATAATGCTTTCAGTGGGTTTTAACAAAACATGATACTGTGAATAAAACCAAGAAGTACGAAAAAGGACAGATTTTTAGATTAGTCCATCCAGTTTTTTTTTTTTTTTTTAATCCATGCAGTAAAAAATGCTCTGGCTACAGTGTAATGGATAAAAGACTTCATTCAAAATGCTAAGTAGTCTTAATTCATCCATCAATGTTTTAAAATAATTTCACTTTTTGTCATATAATGTCATCATGTCAAAAAACATATAATGTGATCAACTTTAATCATTTGAGTGTAACACAAATAGAGTAAACGTGACATTTTACACAATATGACAATCACAGACGATATATGGAAGAATAACAGTGAGCAGTCTGCTTTTAAAATCTGATTTAAAACTCAACAAATTCATTAACAATAATAAATACAGAAACAATGGGCAAAAAAACAAAAAACGACAAACTGGCAGTGCCACTTTCTGCAAGGCATTTCTGGCATGAACATATCTCAAATTATAGATGAACTACAAATATGTAATTGAAGGTTTTTGTATTAGGCCCCATTCATCCAGACATTTGCGTGTCTACTCACAGAAATCAAGTACTAATATTATCTGTACATAAAATCACAGTTATTTTCTGTCTCAAGTCCATTAAGAACATCAAAGTTTAAGTATAAAGTAGGTCTTGAGTTATGAATCTTTCTGCAGTATTGCAAGTCTAGTCTTTCAACAGCATTAAGGGACAAAGACCAGTAGTAACATACTATCACAGTATGTAATATGATTGAGCTGGATGTGGATCAAGCATGCGGTTTTCGTGAAAATCCCCCCAGTGTGTGGGCCTGGTTTAGATGTAGCTCTCCTGCTCTTCTTTCAGAGGTTGAATGGTTTGAGTACCAACATCCAACTCCTTTAAAATGATCATTTCACTTGTGTCATCCTTCTGGATTTGCCTCTCTTCCTGTTTTTGCTCTGTTTCGGTATTCCCTTGTGGTCCACCACCTTCCTCCTCCTCCTCCTCGTCTTCCTCCTCTTCTTTATCCTCTGTAGTTCTCTCTACCTGGGACGTGTTTGTTTCTACATTTATGTGGCTGTGTTTTCGGGTCTGGCTGTGGTACCAATGCTTATCTTGCTCTTGTTTCTGTCCGTGGTCTTGACTGTTGAAGAAGCTGCGGATGATCTGTTTAGGTAGACCGAGCTGAGCCGACAGCGTGTAGATCGCCTCCTCGTCCGGGTTGAGGCCCACATCCTGGATGAAGCTCTGCAGGATTCCCATTGCTTCATGAGACACTTTTAAGCCCACACCCTGGACCCTTGGTCCACTTTCAGTTTCATTACCTACATCAGAAGGAACCCCAGCTCTAACTCTGTCCTCACCCTTTAAGCTGAACCTGTTCATGGAGAGCTTCTCCTTGACCCTGCATTCTTTTCTATCTTCACTGATCTCATTTATGCCTTCCTTACCCATATTTCCATTTCTTAGCTGCTCATCTTTTTCTGTGCCATTTATTCTTGCGGTGCAACCTTGGTCCTCTCCAAAGCTGGCCCTGTCTCCTCCTCCCCCTTCAAACCAATCCTTAGTGTCCTCTCTCTCACCGAGGCTACCTCTGCCCTGCAAACACACTCTCAAGTGTCCCCAGTTACCCCCAGCTTCACTGTCTGCTGGTGATGTGGCGCATGGTTGCCGTGGAGACAAGTGAGGTCCCGCCTCTGGCTGCGAAGTTTGGTGAGGTTGAAGGTGATGTGGCTGTGACAGTGGAGAGATTCGTTGGTACTGAAAAGTGAGCAAGAGGAAGAGATTAGAGGTAATTAGAGTAGGAAGCCACACGTGATCTGTTAGATATTTACATTTAGATATTGGAATGTCAGTATAGACTCATTAACATAATATTAATACCTTTTTCCACACAACGAAAACAGCAGGAAAATAACAGATCACACTCATGGATCATTGCCTAATGTGGTAATTGTCCTTTTTCTGGCGTCTATGGCATTTAGCTGCCATTACTGTAATGCATTTGAGTTGTACCTCTTGGAGACTGAATGATGCTCACTGAGATGGGACCTCTGTGGACATTCTGTAGGTACATGGTAAGATTTAGAATTCTGTTTATCTCAGAAATTAAAAATATATATACATTACAATTTTTGAATGTTGGATGGGGGAGTTATGGGGGTTAGGATGCAGGGTAAAGGTAAATCATAGGTCACTGTGGTATGGCCAAGAATGACAGGTGAGCCACCACTTTTCAATATTTGAAAATTTAAAATGTGCAAACTAGTTCAAGAAATGAGGCCATACTGGTCAGTGAAAGCCTTGTATACTGCACTGATTAGAATAACCCCCTTCTTTAAAGGTCCATTGTGTAAAAATAGGCGGGATGTGATTGCAGAAATGGCATTTAACAGTTATCATTATGCTTTCCTTGGTGAATGATTATGTGAAAATGGGATTTTTTTTGTTTGTTCAGTACCTTAGAAGGAGTTATTTAGATCTACAGAGGAAACAGGTCCTCTTTCAGAAAATCTGCCGTGTTTCTACAGTAGCTCAGGATGAAGTTCCACCTTTTCCATTCAAGTCTAGACCAGAGTTAATATCCCCCTCAGTTAAGAAGCCCCAAGTGGTTATAACAATCAGTGGATTTCTGCATTTTTTCCAGTCACCATAATGGAAGGTATGTCTGTTGGTGGGTGTCTTCATTTGATTGCTAATTGCAACTTCATCACCAGATGCCACTAAACTTCACACACTGAATACTTCCAGGAGTTTTTATGAGTATCTACACTGACTATATAGAATAGTAAATTAAAAAAAGTTTCATATAAATTCATATTATGTTCTATTTCAGAAATTCTTTAGATTAAGGTACATATATTCACCATTGACTAGATAGTTATTTGCATATATACAGGGTGGGGAAGCAAAATTTACAATGAATATTTAGTTGTTTTTTCTCACCAGGCACTACGTCAACTGTTTTGAAACCAAACATATATTGATGTCATAATCATACCTAACACTATTATCCATACCTTTTCAGAAACTTTTGCCCATATGAGTAATCAGGAAAGCAAACGTCAAAGAGTGTGTGATTTGCTGAATGCACTCGTCACACCAAAGGAGATTTCAAAAATAGTTGGAGTGTCCATAAAGACTGTTTATAATGGAAAGAAGAGAATGACTATGAGCAAAACTATCACGAGAAAGTCTGGAAGATACTATTAAAGAAGAATGGGAGAAGTTGTCACCCAAATATTTGAGGAACACTTGCGCAAGTTTCAGGAAGCGTGTGAAGGCAGTTATTGAGAAAGAAGGAGGACACATAATAAAAACATTTTCTATTATGTAAATTTTCTTGTGGCAAATAAATTCTCATGACTTTCAATAAACTAATTGGTCATACACTGTCTTTCAATCCCTGCCTCAAAATATTGTAAATTTTGCTTCCCCACCCTGTATTAGTAGGATGTTGATTCTTTGTTAGTCATTATAATGCATTTATCAGTGCCATAGTCTGCATGACCATATACTACAACTATTATTCTAATAAAGGGGTCATATTTTACTAAACCCACTTTTATTAGTCTTTGGTGCATTTATTTGTGTATTGGACCATAATAGTTCAAAAAGTTTGAATTTGAACCCTCCAGGTGCTGCAAAGTTATCTTTATATTCATTTTGGCAAAAACCGAGGAGATTTCTACAACCTGTTTTAATTCCTGCTTAATTTGTCACATTTTATAACTAATTACGTCAGGACATTTGCACATATAAGGTCAAGACTTCCGACGAGCATTTCTCCGAGTACGACAAAATTGTTTGTCAGCAGCAGCAGTTGTAGTCCATACTGAAAATATTTATTTATTTATTTATTTATTTATTTATTTATTTAACTTTTATTTAACCAGGAAGTCCCTCGAGATGAAATCTCTTTTTCAAGGGAGACCTGACTAAGAGGCACATCAGTACAATATGTCCAAACTTTGAGCCAGTTACCTAAAATGTTCAGTTGTTGGTTGTATGAACGAACACAAGTGGCTGAATGGGACAGAGAAGCACAGTCAACAACCTGAAGGGGGTGGGGCCTGAAGTGGCTCATTTGCATTTAAAGGGCCAGCGCTCAAAATGACCTTTCTGGTGTCATTACCCAGAAATAGGGTTGAAGATGGACCTGTGGAGTTGAATTAATGAAGAATTCAGACCCACGCAGAGCATTTACAGTTTATGTAGACCACAGGGAAATGTTTTAAAATGCATAATTCCATTTAAAAAAGGAAAATATCACTCATTTAACTAACATAGTATTAACCAAATTATTACCTATTGCTAGTAAATTATCAGGTGGTAGCACCACATGAATAGTCACTCTCTACTCTTAGTGCTTAATTAACATGATTTATTGTTCTAAAATGAGATATATAATGTAGACCTCACTTCATTCTCTGTCAGAAAAGTATAATTTGGGCTTAAATTCGAGTTGTGTTAAAAATTGTACTTTCATGTGTTATAATAGGCAGATTTGTAAAGACAATGTTTATTAAAGCACTTTATTAAGATGGACAATGACTCTCGTGGTGCTATTATCTTATGAGGCCCATACTGAGCAAAACAAATTAAGATCATACAATGATTTGCAACTAGACAATAGGAAAAATGTGTACAGTAATAATTTTTAAAACTGTTAATGCTTGTGTCCATGATGCCAGATTGTGTTTCAGTTCTTTTTTAAACCACTCTCACCAGCGTATTATCATTAGTGAACAGAGCCAGCCTCTCGGTGCAGTGCTGCTGTGCAGAGTTGTTGGTGCTTTCCTGTTCATAAATGGCGTCCCGTTCCGACTGGGGCAGGTTGAGGAACTGACGAATCGTGCACAGGTTCTCCCACAGAGTCCGGTTCTCTGGACTTGGATCTTCTTTCCAGTGCAGCAGCTCACACAGCCAGCCCTACAGGAGGAACGGAAACAAGGAGCTGACCGACTAAACCAGTGTGCAAGGCTCAGCAGGTAAAAAATAATCAGCCCTTCATCACAGGGTCAAGATCGATGTACTGTTATACTATATAAGTCTGTTACACAAGAAAAGACAGAATATAAACGTTGTGTGATGATCATTTATAATACTTGAGTCTCCTGATGCAGGCCCAGACTTTTTCAGCTTAAGTCTCAAAAGGTTAATGATGTGTCTACTCTGTTCCCTGGTTCACAAAATTACAGTTTACTGACTCTTAGATCATCAAAACAATACTGAATAAATTCACTTCGCTGGAATATCAGAACGTCAAACACAGATAGTAACATGATGCCAAAAGTTGCGAGTCCAGTGTCACCAGCTAACAGACAAACCAAATTAAATGTTAATGAGGAAAAAAAGGCGAAAAAAACATGGCTGACTTTTGTGCTGTTTCTTTTTTCCTCATTTTCTTCTTATTACATCATTTTGGTTGTGTTCATCTTGTTGCATATTTATATAATTTGAGGCTTTAACATAATTTTTGTCTCACTATATCTTCCTCTACATTTCACATCAAACATAAGTTTAGTAGAGGCAGGTTTAATGTCTTTTCTTATTTTCTGTACTTCAATTGGGGCGGCCATGGTTCAGGAGGTAGAGCGGATCATCCAATAGCTGAAGGGTTGGTGGTTCAAATCCTACTCTGTCCTAGTCTGTTTTGTTTCCTTGGGCACGACACTCACGCTGGTGTATGAATGTTTGGTGGCAGTCGTGAATTTGACGCTTCCAGCTGCGGATACATACACTACAAACAAAAAAACTGTAAAAGTTTCATTTTTTTGCCATTTGTAAATAAAACTATGTCTGATCATTTAAAAAATGTGTTTCAATTCACACACAAAAACATGAAAAGCGCTGTGCAAGAATCCCAACTGAAAAAAATAGCCCAAAAATTAAAAATATCCTTAACTTTTAGTGTGTAGTGTATGTAGTTTACCACCACCAGAGTGTGAATGAATAATGGATCAATAATGTAAAGTATACATTGGTTAGTTGGGTGTCTTGAAAAGCATTATAGAAATCTAATCCATTATTATTATTAATAAATATATGCAATGGTCATGTTTATTCATATATTTGATAGATGTATATAAATGCATCAGCGTGCTTATCTTTATATAGCAAAGTGTATCTGAGTACTCTCACTATTACTTTACTACTACTATACTACACTGCACTGCACTCTTGTCTCCAGGGGACCTCAGACTTATTTTGGTTTTCTTGGTCAGAAACAGCATTTAAAGAACTCAATTTAGCTTTTTTTTTTTTTTTTTTTTACAGAAATTATTATTCTTTTTATCAAGAATACAAAGACTGAAAAATGAAAATTGACAAAAATGAATAGTAGCCACTGGTGCCTGCTGTTTGATTGATGTGGAAAGAGACGCTGTTTATTTCTGTCATAATAGTAGTCCACTTTATTTCTGAAAGAAAGTTCAATAAAAATATATTTTCTGTTTTACAAAGGCAAGAGGGAAAATCAAGTCCTTTATAAATGTTGCATCTGCTGTTTCGGACCGGGGAAATGAAAATTACTTTTTCATATGCAAATTTGGAATTGAAAATCAAGAATCTCCGGCCAGGCAGTTCTATCTTTTTCCCTTTAATTTCTGTTCTGAGAACGTGGTCAGAAATACAGTACTTGATTTAGCTTTTATTCATCATTTTTCTTAAGTAAGAATCAGACATTGATAATAGGGTAATTTTACACATGATCCTTGGTGATGAAGATACGGAAATATTTTAGAGACCCACTGAGGTTTAACAAATCATGATTTCAAGAGAACTAATGTCTTATTGAAAGAAGACAAGCTTTTGTAAATATCACAGAAGTTGACCACATCTCAAATTTATTTGCCACTAGATGCAGTTTGACCTTACCTGCTTAACAGCGCATATGACCATTACAGATCTTGGAAGAAAAAAAAACTGGAAGTAAATGAAAAACAACAAAGTACCCATATATGTCATGTCATTTGTCATGTGCAGTGGTGTAGTCCAGCGTATACGGTGGTTTATGGAGTACACCTACTTATTTTTCAGTCAGCATTGGGTATACCCACTTCTAAATCCCCATCATTCAGTAGCATCAGTGAGTCAAATTGCCTGTGTTTTCCCTAGGATGGTGAAGCCATGACCCGCCCTACTCTGCCCCTAATTGGCTAGTACTCAGTGCCTTCACTGATTAGATTGGTTAATTTTAGGCATGTGGACTGATAAGCCAATCAGAGGCAGAGTAGGGCGGGTCATGCCAGGGAAAATATTGCTAACTAGCACCAGAACCAGGGCTCTGCTTAGCACTGTCCACCTCTGGAACCTGATTGGCCACCTCAAGTGCCAGTGCCACCCCAGTTGATTGACAGGTCACTGCAGGTCTCGTTGAAAGATGCGTGATTATTAGAAATGCGAATAGGAAAGGCAGAATAAACGTCTTTCAAATGAGTGGGGTAAAGTAAGCTGAGGTAAGTTTTAAGGTGGTTTCAGAATGAGTCACTGTTTTAAACTACTGGTTTTATGACTGTACATTTAGGAGAAGAGATTTTGTTGCCAATAGTTCAACTATATGAGTCGGCTAACCTTATGATGTTATCCTCTGTTTGCCTCATACTGAATACATTTACATTCATGCAGCTGCTTGTGTGACCAGTAATACCTACAGACTGCTCCTGACTGATCAAGTCAGGATAATTTTATAATGGTGAGCAAATATTACTGATGGGCTTTTGGATAAATTATATAGAGTAGTCTTATATGTCACTGTTTCTAAAACAGGGTGTTTTTCTAGACTAAAAAAAAGGGGGGGGGGATTTAGAGTATACCAACTTCTCCAGGGACCACTACACCACTGGTCACATGACTGTCCTGGCAAATTCACAAGATGGAAACTCAGAAAGAAATCTAATTTGGAGATTCAAGATTGTGAAATAGTGATGTCTGAGGTCTGAGATTGAAGGAGTCTACATCATGAGGAGGAAACTGAGGAACAGACTGAGGAACGTAAAGCCAAGCTAGTTTCAGATTCATGAACTGGAGAATGATTACGCGTGCAAGAAGGCTGATATGCACGCATGCACACACGCACCAACACATCTGTGTCAGCGCACATGTATATACACATGAACACACATACATTTGGCTGTATCCCAACCCTTGCACACAATGCCATCCAGATGCACAGCGCTGATAGAACAGAGAGATCCAGCCATGGTTCTGCCTGCCAAACAGCCGGGTAATACAGAGAAAGAGAGAGAGAGCGGTAAAGAGAACATGCAGAAAGTAAGGTAAAAAAATGGAGGCCAATGAAAAAGAAAAAGGGCCTCGGGGGTTTTAGACCACCTGTCTATACTGGCATGACCGCTGACTGACCTCTAAACATCCAAATGATGAGAAGAGAGAGCTAGGAAAAGAAAGAGAGAAAGGAAGAAAGATAGAAAGAAAGAAAATTGGAGATGTGCACAAGAGGAAGAGAAAATGAGACAGCTAAAATCCCCCATTCCATGAAAGGAAATTATCCTCAAAACAAAAGGCAATAACAAGCTTATGGGGCTGCCATAAAAATGAGAACAATAAACACTCAAATCATGCCCGTGTGTGTTTGTGCGTATATGCATGTTTAGTACAGTATCTCTACAGTGTGTGTCTGTGCACATGTTGTTGTATGGTGACTATTAAAGTGATAATTTAGGACACAATAGCTGCCTGATGCACTGATGATAGTCCTCTGCAGAGTACAGCTGCTGGTTGATTATCTGGGCTTTCCACACACACACATGCACACTAGCCATCCCAGCTTTAACCAAGGAGATAGATTTGCTAAATTTGAACAATCACTGAACAAGAAAACTGGGTGCGATATGTGGTATGCTTATGGTTGAATATCTTCATCAAATAGACTGTGAAAGCAAACAGAAGCAGATGTTGTACCTGGCTCTTGGAAACTGCCACTTTTGCAAACATGGCCTGGGACACCTTGGCCCGCTTCATCTCATGCTGAATCTCCTCATAGATCGCAGAGCTGACACTGAGGGCGCCGTTGTCCACCCTCAACATCCTGTCTCCTGTAACCGGAGACAATCTTGCCTAGAGAGAAAAAGACATAACTGTTGTTTATGTTTATCTGTGAAAGTCAGACTGCTTCTAGGCAGGAGAAACAGATGGTGAAGAAATGTAGCGGTCTACACCCATCACACATTTTTGAAAGCAATACCTTGATGTCTAAACAATGCCTTTTTTTAATACTTATTTCCCAATGAATCCATAAAGACCTACACATCCACTGGCAATCAAAACCATCTACTGACCTAAAACGTTTACTACCTTTTGATTCTCTAATCATGTCAATACATGCAAATAATTGGTGTAAAATGCAGTTTGTCATCTTTTCAAGGTCATCAGATATGACCCATTTGGATGTTCAGAGGCTCTGTAGTTACCGTGGAAACACCATCATCTTCTACAACATTGATTCACCAGTAAAACCCATGGAGTTGGATCAGTGACAGTGGATGGAGACACTTGTTTTTACATTTAATTATTGATATCTTTGCAGAAATAGTCACTTTTTCTTCATTTTTTTCTGTTTCTGGTCTAATTACCTTTAAATTTACTCTGAGCTTTAATGAACATCTACATGATCAGTCATTTAAATACAGGAAAAAACATGATTTACACTAAAAAATGCAAAATGCCGAGGATAATATAATAAATGGTGATAAATCACTTAAGAAAGGTTAAATAGAGGGAAAATTTCAAAAATAGCACTGGGTCTTTATGGGTTAAAAAAAAAAAAAATCAATACACATTGCAAAACTAATCTTCTTTTCCTTTCTATCTTATAACCTTTAAAACTATTCTAAGTTATAAAAGTGGTTCATTTAACATATTTTTGGTAAAAAACAGTAAAGAATCTACCTGGATTTCATGTTTTTTGTGTGATTTTAGCTTCATTGTGTTAATACTGCTTGTCAAGTGAAAAACAAACAAATTGTAAAGTCACACAGGTGAGCTTGTGCTGAAAAGTTTTATACCAAACAAGGCAAGATAAATAGTTTTTTAATGAAAAATGTAAAGGCAAAATCAAAAGTATTCAAAAACAGCCAAAATGCACTTAGACTCCTAAGGGTTAATCTGTTTTTCAATTGTTCAAGGCAGATCTACAACAGCTGTCCATTAACATAATACTATTACTAAAATATGCAGGCAACACACAATGTCCTGATGTATTCAAATTTATGATCAAACAATACAAAATAATACCGGGCAGGTATTAATAGTGTTTGAACAATCTGACTGGTGCCACTGGTGAAGTTCAGTACTCAGACCTATTTATGAGCAAATAAGACGAGAAAGTATGGGAAGGTGATATGGGCTGATTAACCGGCTGCTATGTTTTTCCCCTCAGAAACTACTGTTATTATGTCAGTCCTTAAAAACATCTAAAAATATCTAATATCTGTACAAAAAAGTGCAAAGAGCCGACAGCTTAGCTTCTCCTTAACACACAAATACTGCAACTTCTGTATCGGTTGGTGTGTGTCTTCACTACAAGAAGCAATGAATGTGGTGAATTGAACTGGGAGGGGAATCCATTTAGAGCACCAGCATGTATTGATAAAAATATTGATATGTGGCATCATTATATCAATAATGTATCAAGAGCGAGTAATTTGATACAATCCTGTATTGGTACACTGTAAGAGCGGACGTCAAATGTACAGTACTTAATCAATTAGAATGCACTTAAAAATATAAGTTTGATGATATTACTAGACAATATTAAATATCGTCAACTCATTTGTAGATATAGTTGAATGTGTGAATAAATTTAAGTTAAATGAATTTACTTATGACCACATCTCTTTTTCTTTTGACCACATAAATTGTCTACCAGTCTGAGTGTTTTTGGTCAAAGAGTAGCTGCTATAGGAGTTTCGGTTCGATCATACTTCAAAAAGTTCTAAGCACCTGTCGGCTATCAACGATTGTTTGTTTTAACCATGAGAGTACGGTGGCCGACAAGGGCCAAATATATTGCAACGGCCCAACAAATAACCCCTCAGTGCAGTTAATGGTAGCCTCTTCCACTTTTCTCCGCCAGTGCTCTTTTCTTTTCATCACGTTTCACATTCCTCTTGCTGCTGACTGACCTGGGTTGATCTCGGTGGCGTGTTGCTGCAGTTGGGTGTGAATCCCGTCAGGCTCCGTTCTTTCTCTTCCTGGTAGATGCGTTCTCTCTCAGCCTCAGGCAGCTGCAGAAAGCCGTACATGGCTCGCAGGTTGACCAGCAGAGACTGAGAGGCGTGCTTAGGGTCTTCTTCCTTACGCAGGATCTCAGAGAGAAGACCCTGGAAAACGTAGAAGTGGAGCATTGAAAATCAGTCCAAATTTTCAGACGCACATTCTTTTTTTAGATGCTTTAATCACAGTTTAAGAGGGTAGATGTTCCATTTTGAGGTCTTCTAAATAAACCATGTTTTGGCATCATGAACTTCAACAGCAAATAGGTGCCTTGACAAGCTCCAGCTATAGATGTGGAGCCAGATTCCAGTCAGTGCTAAGTATGCGACTGCCTGTAGAGCTCGCTTTATTCTGAGTGTATCTGTCTTTGCTGGAAAGTCCTCAAACATCACATGCAGATTGGAGCTTCCTTCCTGAAAAGAAATCAGATTTGACGCTGGCTCAGAAATGGTAGATGAAGAAAGCAAAGTTCTTATTCAAATCAGGGATCATCTGCAGATCCACCCAACAAACGTTGCCTTCCAAACAGGGCAAGTCTTAACGTGAATCTCTAAATGACAAATGCTTCTCTCGCATCTAGATGGCATCTTGGCATCGTGCCCAGCTTATATGGCTGGCACCAGAGCACCTTGGACTTAGTAATGGGGAAACATGGGGGTGGATAATAACTAGCTCTGCTTATTGTGATGAAAATGATAATAGCGGTAATAATAATATTAACAATGGGCTGAGCCTGTCCTCTGAGCACCATATCTGGGGGTGTAGTAGTGAATGGAAGATGATGGACACAGGCTGTAGAGCAGTGTGATGCTGGCAGTAATGGTAGAATACAAAATTAAGGAAACCAACAGTGAGCGAGAGGGGAAGACTTTAAAAAAAAAAATGACAAAGAGAGGTAGAGATTATTGGAAGGCTGGCACAATGAAAGGTGGTGAGATAGAGGGATAGTGAGATAGAGAAAGAGGTAGAGAAGGAGACAGCATTTCTCTAAGGGGATGTGATTAGTTTGCCCAGCAGCTGCTTCGGTGCTGGCACCAGCTTTGTGCTGCAGAGAGTTGGCACAAACACACACATACACACATGCACAGTGGGAGGGGGGACTGCGGCAAAGGCCATGCCAATGTGCCAACCACCAAACACACTCACAACACCCTTACCTTCTACCATCTCACATCAGAATCTTCCAAAAGATAACCGCACTTCGATGCAGCCTACTAGATATCAAGTGATAGATCCGGTTGGTGGAACTTGGCTCCAATAGCGGGTGAGGACTGTGGAGACTCCACCAGTCATGAGGGTATATTCAAAATAGAGATCAACCAGTGGTGTTTTTTAAATGTAGGCGGGTAGACACTAAGGATGTTTTGGAGCAAGGTGAAATCTAGAGAATCAGTTGGCCCTCACCCCTAAAGATTTTACACTAAGAATGCATTAAACATGTCTGAGGTTTATTTGTTGAACTGTATTAAACTGAACATTTAAGTAAATAAATTAAAATCTATGAACATCAAACTCAAAATAATTTATCAGTAAAGTGAATGTCAAACCAGCCATAAAAACCTAAGTGGGAGTGAGCTTTGTCTTTTGAGTTTAGAAGCCTCAAATTATCCATTCCTGTTATGGTACCATCACTATTTGCACAGCATCTTATCAGCATCAAAGTATAAAGTCTGTTAGAGGGCCATGCACATACTCATAGAATGGGAGTTACATTCAACAAACGCTATTTTTACATCAAGCTAATGTCACTAGGGGTATTGCAGTGAACAAAACAGTGAAAAAATGACTTCAAGTGAAATAAAAACTTTTCAGAAACATGCAAAATAAATAAAAACTACAATGATAGATTGAGCTTAAAAACAAAATAAAATTAGATTGATTACATTCATCATGTCTTCCATTCCAAAGGTTAGTAAGAGGTTTTCTTGTGATCAGACAAGTAGAGTTGAGGAAAGATGTTTTAGCTGCAGACGGTTTTAGCTGTAGCTTCAACCTTCATCAGAGCTATCAAACGCTTCCTGGTGTGACGTGTCTACTGGTCTGATCACAAGAAAACCTCTAACGGACAAAATAAAATTACTGGTAAAATAAGCTTCATTTCACGTTCAGTGGTTTTGTAAAGTCATATTTGATGCTGTGCATTATTTCATCCTACCTTTTACAACTATGTAAAAGATTTCCTGTTAATGCCTGAAAAACTGTAAAAAAAAAAAAAAAAAAAAACTAAACTAATACTAGTCAATTGAAAATAAAAGGATAATTATATATATATATATATATATATATATATATATATATATATATATATATATATATATGTATATATATATATATATATGTATATATATATATATATGTATATATATATATATATATATATATATATATATATATATATATATATATATATATATGTATGAATGTTAACTTTACAGACAACTTTACAGAGCATCATTATCAATCTACAAAGTTTATATAGTAAGGACATGGCTTTTGCATTAGACTTGTTAGTTATTTGAAGATAATATATAATATCATTTGCTGCAGTGAACATGTCTCTATTGCAAGCGTGCTCATCATTTGACTAAATGGAATTATGCATTTTCAAACATTTCCCTGTGGTCTACATAAACTGTAAATGCTTTGCTTGGGTCTGAATTCTTCATTAATTCAACTCCACAGGTCCATCCTCAACTCTATTTCTGCGTAATGACACCAGAAAGGTCGTTTTCAGTACTGGCCCTTTAAATGCAAATGAGCTGCCTCACACCCCACCCCTTCCAGGTTGTTGGCTGTGCTACTCTGCCCTGTTCAACCAACAACTGAACATTTTAGGTAATCGGCTTCAACTTTAGACATGTTTTCAGTTTTTACTACAACCACTTCTGCTGATAAACAATTACAGTGTCCTCAGTGAAATGTTCGTCAGAAGTCTTGCCCTTATATGTGCAAATGTTGCAACTAGTTATAGACGTTATAAATTAATCAGGAATTAAAAAAGGTTGTAGAAATCCACTCGATTTTTGCCAAAATGAATATAAAGATAGCTTTGCAGCACCTGGAGGGTTCAAATTCAAACTTTTTGAACTATTAGGGTCCAAATATACAAACAAATGAACCAAAGACTAATAAAAGTGGTTTTAACAAAATATGACCCCTTTGAGCATTTACTACTTTCACCATTAGGTTCAGTTCAGTAATTACCCTGTCTTTAATAAAGTTTGCTCATTTCACATACGGGTGATTTTTTGTCCCTTTGCACAATAACAGGGGATCTGTGGATCATTTGCCTATCAGGTTTTCCTGCTCTAAACTGTTGATGTTACCTATCAGTCTATTTCTATCCTCTATGACAGGGGTCTAAGACTCATTTTCTTTCAGGGGCCACATTCAACCCAATTCGATCTCCAGTGGGCCAGAGCAGTAAAATAATAGCATAATAACCAATAAATAATGACAACTCCAAATTTTTGTCTTTGTTTTAGTGCAAAAAAACCCCCATTGACTTATGAAAATACTTACTTTTATAAACTATCCAAACAAAAAACATGTGAATAACCTGAAAAAACAGAAATTTCTTAAGAAAAATAAGTGCAATTTTAACAATATTCTGCCTCAACTTATCATTTATACATGTGCATTATGGATCGGATCTACAAAGACACTAAACACTTAGTAACAGGCAACAAATTGTTAAAATTGTGCTTAATTTTCTTTAGACATTTCAGTTTATTCACATTTTATTGTTACAGGTTAGTTTGTACATGTAAATATTTTCATAATTTAATGTTATTTTTTACACTAAAACAAAGACAAAAATTTGAAGTTGTCGTTATTTATACGCATAATGTAATGTTATTTAATGTAAGAATGTTATTTTTTTCACATCAAACCAAGAAGAAAAAATGGAGTCATTATTTTTTGTAGGTTATTATGCTATTATTTTACTTGAGATCAAATTAGTCTGTATGTGGAACCTGAACTAAAATGAGTTTGACAGCCTTGACTGTGGAATTTTTGCCCTTTGCAAATTCATTCCACGGGCCGGACTGGAACCTTTGGTGGGCCACATTTGGCCCCCAGGCCACATGTTTGAGACCCCTGCTCTGTGGGATGTTTCAGAACTTTAAAATTTCTGAATACCCGACCTTTTCCATACCTGAGTCCTGTTGAAGGCCACACGAGCAAAGATGGCTTGGGAGATTCCGGCTCTCTTCAGTTCCTCCCTCACACACTGGTAGATATCACTTGGCACATCTGTGGGACCCACAAACGACACCGACCCTGTCTGGCTTTGTGCCATAGCTGAGATGCCTCCCACTGGGCCACACTGGGCCTGCTGCGGCCCTTGGGGCACCTCAGACACCTTGGGGAACACCTTAGCAGGAGGCCTCCCCACAGGCGGGTGGTTGAGATACTGCTGTGGGGATGGAGGGAGGAACTGGCCAGCTAGCATGTGGCTAACAAAAGACTGCTGGTTCAGAAACTGGGCCATAACCAGCTGCTGGCTGACCATCTGGGGGTTGAGTGGTTGGGTTACCATCCCCGACGGACGGAGAGCGAGGGAAGAACGACTGCAGATACTGGCTACTCCTCCACGGGGAAACACAAGGGTGGAGGTCTGCTCAGTTGGGCTACTTGTGATTGGCTGCTGGGTGAGAGGAACGTGTGAGGAATGGTCAGAGAAGCTGTCGATATCTGACAGAGAGGCTGAGGAGAAGAAGAACCAAACATGCACAATTACTAACAGACCCAACTCTGTCATTTATTAGGCATACAAATTGTTTGAAGGCTCGATTAAAATCTTTTACCCTTGAAGAATTTGGTCTTTTTGAAGTGCTTGTACCACCGACCAAACTCATGACACTTGGCAGCTGAGACATTTGCATAGTAAGTGCTATTTACAATAGATGATATCATACTCTGAAACAGAAGGGAAAAGACAATAGAAATTCATTACATTTTCCAAGCTCCTGCTATGGGCGGCCTGGGTGTCTCAGCTGTTCACACATCTGATATTAATGAACTCAGATCTGTGTTATTAAAAAGACCCCCAGGTAAATAGGATAATAAAGACAGATGAGTGTGTCAGTGTGTGAGCCATGTGCGTATGTGTACAGTGTGTGTGTGTGTGTGTGTGTGTGTGTGTGTAATCAAACAAAACACTAGAGGTCATCAGAGACTATGCCTCTCTGCTCTCTCTCACTGTAACACACACACACATACACTCACACATACACACCGTTTTTCCCTCAAGACCATCCTGTGCAATCTTTACATCTGATTACACCTTTCATCTTCTCATATTTATTTTAATCTGCTTCTCGCAAACAAGAGACTGGGTAAAGGGAGTGATAGAAGAGAGACAGAGAGAGATGGGGGAGGGAAGATTGGCTCGTATCAGATCTTAAAACTGCAGAGAGGAGGATTCTGAAGAAGAGAGAGATAGTGAGTAATTTCTCATTATCAAACTGTAGATGTCCTACGCCCCCTCAGGCAAAATAACAGATAGACTAAGTTGATAATGTTAAATATTCATAGCACCCATTTCCAAATCGTGTATGATTAATGTGAAATTATTTGTACGCTTGTGTCTGTATGTGCTTAATAAAACCCAGGTTCAAAGGAGATGTCAGACAAAGATTATATTGTGAATTATTGCTGAATCAGTCAAGAGTACGGGAAAAAAGCTAAATACCACAGGAGGACAGTGATGGACAGAGTGAATGAGAATTAGATAGAGTGACGGACAGCCAGGTTGGCAGGAAAGATAGGCAGCAGCTGAGGGAGTAAGGCTTTTTAAGTGATAACAATCGCTTGTTATCTTTTCTCTTGCGTGCTCTACCCCCGTACTTTATCTACCTTTGCATCTGGACTTCCTGCTTACGTATGAGACCACACGCTTCTCTGAATCATGCACCCACACATACCCACACTTGTGCAGGGCATAAAAGGATAAAAATATTTACATACAGTTTTCAACTTCAGTCCCATTCCTCTTATTCTTGGTTGTTTGTGTGCATATTCTACATTGGAGTGTGTTTGTTGTGCACCTGTGAAAGCGGACACTCCTTGGCCAGGGAGCTCTGGTTCATTTCCTTGAGAAGCTCCTTTAGTGCATTTCTCACTGTGGAGTGACTCCACTGCTCAGCTGGCAGGTCCTCCAATTTAGGACAACTAGTGCAATAGGAAGTAGGGACAAGTGTTAGGGATAATTCATAATTTTAATAAACATTTTTATATTAATCTACATGATCTTAAAGCTGCAAGAGCCATAATTAGTCTGGAAAAAATGCCAAAATTGGAAGAAATGTACTGATCTTCTGCAGCTCTCTCCTCTCAGTCCAAATCAGAAGACTAAATATGAATACAGATGAACCTGACTGTTTCAGTGTCCCCAGTGATGAAAAAAAACCAAACTATGAAACACTGCAGCTTTAAGACAAAATGTGATTTATCTGTATGCTGTAAATGTGTAAGAACAGTAAACGGTACACTTTAAATGGACACAGCCTGTGCAAAGGTGTCAATGTGCATTATGTGTTATATTTTACAACAAGAGAATAGAAGGTAAGTATTTTTACTGTAGCATTTAAAACATATCCTGGAAACATATCACTGCTTATATCTGTCTATGTTATGCACTGCCCTTGTCATCATGCACTGAGTGGTAAACAGGATGCGTATATCAAAGCTGCAATCACGTTCAGATTACCATTCACCTAAAGGATGCACGCTTAGTACACCAGGATACACACTCTTACAAAAAACTCAAAATAACTCTTGCAAACATAGACCCACAGGTACACGCTGTAAAAAGTGTAACTGAAGTTGTACTGTATGAGAAAACTAAAGACTTGTGTCTTCTTTGTTGATTTAAATGTCTTATCTATAAGTTTGCTGATTATTCCAATGGGACCTAAAGACCAGTATGTAAAACAGCTGAGGAACTGATGCTCAAAACATAGACGGGCTGTTCCTTCTTATTTATTTATTTATTTATTCATTCATTCATTTATTAATCTGGCAGCTAATGTTGAATGTTTACTACAATTAAAACACTATATTGCATTATAGCATTCATTTAAATGTTATAACCAAGTGCTAAAAGTAGATGCACTAGTTGTCGGTATCTTCGGTGAGGCTTAGGGAAGTCTTCAGTCATTCTTATGCTAAAACAACTTCTGCAGTAATTTACAGTTTGTGTTCTTTTCTATTGTAAAATATAATGAAACAAAAGTCCAGCTCAATTATCATGGTTGTGGAACGTGACCAAGGCACACCTTACTTACTAATAACAAATAATTCAACCCCAGTCTGACTGCATAGTTTTACCTGTGCAGTTGTATTTTTAGAGTGATTACATGGTATATGTCCTGCAGCATGTCAGCTACTGTGGCGTCAGGAGCATCTGTAACACAGGACAGAGGTACGGGGTTCCACCTGCCCACCTGGATCAGACCTGGACACAAACACAAATAAAGTGATCAGTAAGTTGGACGTTGCCTTTTTGTTTCGTTGAATGGATGCCTGTGTGTGTTGTGTACCTTTGGCCTGTGCAGCAGAACTGTGAGAATACCCCAGGGTCAGCAGGGCCATCTCTATCAGCTGGTTGAAGAGCAGATCTCGCTTGATCAACACAAACTCTGCATGGTCCTCTCGCCGGACTCCCTCCAGAGGGCTCTCCCTGTGCTCCACCACACAGAACACTGGCAGCAGGCTCCCTGAGGTCAAGGACAGCAGTCATTACACATAGAATTGTGAATTTAGAGTTGGATGAGAGTAGTTGAATAATTTTAAGGCTGCACTTACAGAAAAAAAATCACGTTTGCTGTGGAACTGGATTAGTGTCATGCTGCTGTTACACTGGGATAAATAAAGTACATCTATCTATCTATCTATCTATCTATCTATCTATCTATCTATCTATCTATCTATCTATCTATCTATCTATCTATCTATCTATCTATCTATCTATCCGTATATAGCACTTTGTCAGGGAGAGTTTATCAGTGTGTAAAAATGATTTCTAATTTCTTCATCAAACCATATATTTCTGTATTGTAATATTGCCAGTGTACCTCTGCTGTGCCAGCTCTTGCTCTGTGGCCTCACTGTGGGGGGTTTCTGCACCAGGCAGGTTTTTTTGGCCCCCGGACTCCCTTGTTTGCTTCTCTCCTGGGCTGAGGGTCCCGCGCCGTCTTGTTCCAGACGAGCCAGCTTGGCAGGAGGGGGTCTGGGTTCTACAAGTGGATCGCTGCCCTCAGTTTTCTTGGTTCCATTGCACAGTGGGTCCATCTGTGGTTTTACACTGACACACAAACACAGGCTTAAGAATGCAAGAGTCTGGGAGGCACGTAGCGTACCCTGACTGTCTGGAGCTTATGTCAGTGAGGATCAGTGTGGTTATGGTGACTACTGGTTAATCATTTTAACCTAAAAACCCTTTGATTTTTTTTCTACATTTAACCTTTCCTACGTGATTTTATTCTAACACTATCCTTTACAATTTGCATTTTTCAGTGAAAATGAGGTATTTTCCTATGTTTCATTCACTGATCACGTAGATATTCACAAAACTCAAAGGTTATTACATGAAAGCTGAAGAAAAAGTGACTTTTTAGCAAAATACACCATTAACTGTTTGTAAAAACAAATGCCTCCAACCACTGTAATTTATCAAACTGTATGGATTTTACTGGTGAATCAATGTTGCAGAAGACAACATGTGTTCCCTATGGAGTCTGAATGTCCAATGGGTCATATGTGATGGCAATGAAAAACTTAGAAAGTGCATTGATGGGATTGATTGGATTATTGGTTCCAAAGTTATTAAGCATTTTAGATCAGTGGATCTATCTGCACTCTTCTCTTTTACTTTGTTTTAATTGATTATTATTTATGTTTTATTATGTTTTAATTGTAATTGTGTGTTTTTAACCTGTCTCTTTTCCATTTTTGTAAAGCACTGTGAATTGCCCTGTGTATGAATTGTGCTATACAAATACATCTGCCTTGCTTTGCCTTTTGGTTGCTGGGAGCTGTTTATGACTTTGAGATTTCAATCTAATTATATGACAAAATATATAATATTACTATAGAATATTACTTTTTAAGTAACTTTGGCGAGTTCTTTTGTAGTTTTCCCCTAAAAATGTGTTGTTTTTCATGCGACTCCAGTAATTAACATCTAAATACCTTGTTAGGGCAAAAGCGTGTGGGGGTGCTCCAGGATCAGTCAAAAAAATACAAAAAATACAGATCATGCACGTACAGGACCAACCCGGATCTGAAGGATATCTGGATCAGAATCAGAATTTGGGGATGACCTTCACGGCAGTCCAACGACAAGGAGGATAACCCTCTAAATCCAATGCCAGTCCGGTGAATGGCACGGTGCAGTTTCCCATAATAAAGCAGCCGTCATTTCCACGCGCGCTACTGTACACGATAGTGATTCAGTTCATCTACAGTAAATGCGCGCTAATGGTCCCACGTCCGATTTCGCTGAAGTTTGATTGAGGTGAAACCAAACTGTTGTGCATGTCCCACCTGCCATCACACATCTACATCCCATTCCTGTAGACATCGGCTGGATCCATCTGTTGTGCTTTCATCCATTGAAATCTCCACAGGCGGAAAAAAAAACACAATTATTTTCTCGGATGGCGGTGTGTGTCCATGCGTCTTTTTCTTTTTCTTTTTTTTTTTTTTTTTTTTAAATCAACACTATCCGTTTATAATCGACTTATTTTGGGGTTGACTAGTCTAACCCCCGTGCGTCGTCCTTACCCGGTCCGCCGATCGCGCGTCGTTTTCGGTTATAATTTGGCTTTGGCGCAAGTTCGCAGCGACCCCCCCTTCATCCAGAGCACCGGGACGCGCTGTTACTGTGGATCGAGCTGTGGTGAGGACAATACACGGCTTGGAGCTCCTGGAGAACATTCCCTATCACATATGGCTATAACACTGACTCTGGGACAGCAGTTGTTGGTTACACTTCAGAGCCCTGTGCGCACGCAGAGAGAGGAGAGAGAGAGAGCGAGAGAGAGAGCGAGAGAGAGAGAGAGAGAGAGAGAGAGAGAGACGCACACACTCACATATACACACACTCACATACACACACACACATACACACAGACTCATAAATACACCGACCCAGCTGCATTAGCATATGGTGTAATAATGAATTCACTAGCGCGCTCGGTAAATGTATTAAATGTGACAATTGCGCATAAATCTATTTATTATTTTCTGCCGCATGCTGTGCACGCACTTATTATTGTCTTTAGGGTATTGGCGCTCTCCATGGTAACAAAGTGGAGCAGGACAAGGTGGAACTGGCTGGCTCATGTTAACTTTTCGACACTGATGTTCTGTTGTTATGAGTAGATCCTAGACTGATGCTCAAAGGCACATACACCTTTACCTGATGCCTTGTTATCATTTAAACTGGATCTACTGTATGTGGCAGTCTGCAAAAATACTCGATATATCACTTAAAACCTCAAAATTGCAAATACAAATGCAAATTTACAGTAAAATCATCACTATTCTTTTGTATTAACCCTTTCATGCATCCTGGTCACTACAGTGGACAGTTATTCTCCAACTGTTGTTTTGTATATATTCATGGGATTGGTTGTTTTAGTTCCATATCAGCCAACACAGTGGATGCTTATGCATCATCCCATACACTGACATTCATACCATTACTGTAACTTTATGTTCATGATAAACCTGATCTGCAGTAACATGATTGAGTGTAAATCAATTGCTAATTGTTATAAGACTGTAATTAACATTTTTCTTCAACAAAAAGATTTTTTTAGTATTATCTCCATGAAGTAAGAACTAGTATTAGAGTATGATAAAAGGTGAGAAAACATCAGATTAGCTGCATCAAAAATGCTTTTTTTCCATAGTTTTCACACAGTATATCACTTTCTGATATTGGATTTTAAATACATGTTTCTTTGCTTTAAAAACTAAACACATGGTTTCCAAATGAGTGGACATTTTTGTAACTCCATGAAAAATAGGTTAATTGGGGGAAAAAAATCAATCTCATTGTTTTTTTCATGCCTAAAGAGGGATCAAAACACTCAGGAAAAAAAAAAAAATCTTGACTGAGATTCTCATATTTCATGCATCAAAGGGTTGATATCATATTCTGTAGTTGAAGCCACTGTTTTGCTGTTCTCTACCATTTTTTTAAATCAACTTTTATCATTTTATCATATTTCGTACTCATTGTCATTATGTCTGTATATTATCAAAGATGTGAATCTCTATGTTGAAGATGACCCTCATAGGAAAGCAAACACAGGGTCCAAAGTCCTGCTTGGAAGTACTCAGAGGGACTCAGTTTCAGAGCCCCCTGGTGGGAAAAAGACATAACTGTAGCCACACGCTGATTTATATTCATTATGGAAATTAAAAATGAACAAAGTGTATAAAAAAAAGATAAACTGCAACCTAAAAGATTATGATACTACAGTGATTTGATTTCCACTCTCTGTAAATTTACTGACAAAGCTGCAGCAAGTGTTGTACAGATACAGATACAGATACGGATATGGATACAGATGCAGATGCAGATGAACTTTATTGATCCTGATGTGGAAATTCACTGGTAAGTATTTTGTCATTATTTTAAAGGAAGACAGTAAAGAAATACATTAACAAACTGTAAAAAAAAAAAGAAAAAAAAAAAAAGGTGGAAGTGAAGCTGCTGCCACTTCATTATTGCAAATTAGCATAATATAAACTGGTATAACATCATATTGTATACATTCTGTAGTGCAAAGTGTACAAAGTATCATATATTACACCTATATGGTCATGGTAAACCCTACTTTATTATACAATCCTACTGGTTGACACAATATTCTGTCACCTGCCCTATGCACACACTGCCTTTATATTATTTACTATTTGCGAATCACATATCACTTTAAATATACTTATGACCATATAACTTAAAACTACGTAACAGAATACTTATGTAGGATCAACAGAAGTACCGAAGGCTAAAACAACAAACAGTAGTAGAGACATTTTTAAACATTACTATACCTCAAAGTTTTCATGTAGCTGAGATATTCAGTTTCAGCTCGTCCTGGGAAGTTGCAACCAAATCCTACCAGACCTTCTTCCATGTAGTCAAAGTAGAGGAGAGGAGGAGAAACACTTTAACTGTGGAGCCGTGATCCTTTAACGGTGCTTGAAATCTCTGTGAAGATGTCACAGACCAAAGAGTGATGTGTGTAAGACTGATGTGTGTATTTGTGCATGAGATGTGGGGAGAGAGAGAGAGAGAGAGAGAGAGAGAGAGAGAGAGAGAGAGAGGGAGGAAAAGTGAGAGATCCTTAACACTGGCAGATAAGATTCAAAGACTTGCCCTACGAAATGTAACACCAGTGTGCTTACAGGTCTGCTTTTTTTTCTGAGTAAGAATGGGCACATAGATAGGCTGATGTTGTGCAATGAGAGCGTATGTTTGAGGAGAGAGAGCGTGCTCTACTACTTTTGACTAATTAAACAAAGTGAATTAGCTATCTCCCCAGCCAGAACGAGTCATGGCTGGTTACACATCATTCATCGTGACTAATTCAGAGAGAGAGATGTCACTCAATTTAAGTGGAAATGTGTGTGTGTGTGTGTGTGTGTGTGTGTGTGTATTTGCCACTGCACTTGTACATCTGAGTAAGCCATAAGTTCACTGTTCTTTGTTCATTTGCATGTGTTTTTAGTGCTGATCTGCGATTAATAATATGTGCATGTGCCTTTAAGTATTTACACTTTTTGCATTTCACTTACTGTGCCCCCCTCTACTTGTATTTTATCACTAGCTTGATACCTTGTCAATGAGGCTGGCATGCTAAATGATAATTAAGACCATTACACGCTCACAGAGCATGCTACCAGTGCAGCACACGGCTCCCTCAATCGCAGCTTCATCTCAGGGGACACCCTACTACTCACACAGTCGTGTATCTCTCCAAATTAGGTTAGATTTTCATTCCACCCCATTCACCATGGATGTGATGTGGTTATTATAAACTCATGATATGGTTAGTGAGCCTGCTGACATTAGATGGGTGGAGGCATCATGCTAGCGCATTAAAGGGAAAATGGATTGCCAACATCACTTTCTGTTTTTCCAGCTCATGCAAACCCATGTTCTTAAGTATGTTTGCAGACACACAGACTCACCAATAAGTGATGACTGAGAGGGTGACATGCACATTGGTGGGTCACAAATGCACACATCAATAACTTTATATACAAACAAAATCAACCCAAACACGTTGTTGTCCTACACCACAAACACCTTAACCCAGAAACCTTTATCTCAAGATAACCTACAATATTCTGATATTGATACAATGATCTTATCGCTGACATTGTGCCAGAGCCAGGTTGTAGGCAGCTGTCTCTTTCTCAGGTTTCTTACGATCTGGGGTGTGTTCTCGGCCCCTCGGCCTGCTAACGTACCAGCAGAGGTATCAAATAATCCCCGAGAAAAGTATACCCTCAGGTTAAGGTGGGTCTCCTGAACAGATTTGATGTACGTATACATATACAGGTATATATATACGATAGCCTGGCTGTGTTTGACAAATAGATTCAAGTGTAAACTCTAGGATCTAAAGATTGTGCCCTCTTTATTTGCCCTCCTTTATGAGATTGAAGAGAATGATTGGTTTGTTTTGCGTGATTATTGAAAATAATTGCCCTGAGCTTTTGTTTGAGATAAGGGTGAGAATAAACAATACAAGGAAAGAATGTGAGAAAAGCAGGGTGACATGAGGATTTATGGGCAGTATAGGAAGCTCCTCTGAAGTATTATATGACAGTTCCAGATCATTTTTTAATAGTGGGTGGCAGAGCAGTATTGTTAATAAATAATGCGTGCAGGACAATTGGATGTGTCAGTGTGACTGTGTATTTAAAAGCCACTCCTATGAACTTTGTCAAAATATGTGTCTAAAATGAACATGTAGCCACATCTACAGACACGCCCACTTTCTGTCCAGCACCTGAGAGCATCATAAAAGCATTGTTACTCATCTATCTACATATGAAATGTAGGAAATGAATCTTAAAACATATAGTACATGTGTGACATCCTGGTTAACCCTTGTGTGGTGTTGACATTTTTGTTATACAGTCAGTGTTCATGGGTGTGGTGGACCCACTGCATTTGTGGGTTTGTAATTCAACATAATCAAACAATTATATGTTGAAATACTCAACAGATGTTTACTTCATCCCAATGACAAGCAATATACAAAACATGTTTAATATTTACCTTGTGCCTTTGCTAGATCGCATTTATCGTTTTTAGTTTTTAGTTTTTTTGTTTATTTTTAATATAATGTAATATAATCAAGATATGAGAGGGAAAAAATCATTAAAAAATAATTACTCATCATTTTTCTTTTAATAAAAAATGAAAATGGGTCCCACAGACCCAGACACCATACAAGGGTTAAACTCTAACTCAGGGGTGTCAAACTCATTTTAGTTCAGGGTCCACATTCACCCCAATAAGATCTCAAGTGGGCCGGACCAGAAATAATAAGAGTGACAAAAGTAAAATTAAATTATGTCAATGTTTACATCTATAAAGTTTCCTTAAAAATCTGAATAACATGGACAACTTGAAATGTCTTAAGAAAAACAGGTGCAAGTTCAACAATATTTTGCCACGGTTTATCATTTGCACGTGTGCATTACAACTTACTTTACAATTACTAATATTTACTAACAGGCAGAATATTGGTAAAATTGCACTTAAATCTCTTAAGACATTTCAGATTGTTCATATTTATTCAGGTTATTCACATTTTTTGAAAAAGGAAAGTTTGTGTATGTAAACATTTTCATGTAATTTTACTTTTTTAAAACTAAAACAACGAGAAAATTTGTGGTTGTCATTATTTATAGGTTACTGTGATTGTATTTTACTGGACTGACCCACTTGAGATTATATTTGTCTGTATGTGGAGCCTGAATTAAAATGATTTTGACACCACTGATGTTAATATCTTCAGTGTAATTTTTGCATTTCACATATTCATCCCACGGGCCGGATCTGACCCTTTGGCGGGCCGGATTTGGCCCCCGGGCCACATGTTTGACACCTGTGCTCTAACTCTTCCTGCTAAGAAAAAAAACAAAACATACAGACTGTTGAAACTACATTACAGCAAGACATCAAATACAATCCACTGTTTGTTATTGATTGAAACCTGTTGACATTCACCCTTTGCCAGTGTGTTTTTGGCTATTTGGTGTATCCACATACATGAGCAAATAACAGAAGTATGGTATCCTACTGGAGAGATAACATCTTCCAACGGTTGGGTTTATGTGACATGTGGTTAAAACAGAACGTACATTATATCAATTCAAAAACTACTCAAAAACAAGCTTTTTGGTCTTCACCTAAAGTAGGTCAAATATGAATAACAGTAATACAAATATGTTTTGTGCCACATTTATAAAACATCACGACATATCTTGAAACATCTTGTCAATGACACCTGTAAGATATTGTAGACCTCCAGGCCGAAGCGTACGGGAGTAAGAGGCTTTCATATGTACCCTTATCAAAATACACTGTATACCACTTTACTTTGTGCAGTATAAAAATATAGAATGTTTATGAATTGTTAAAAAATAAAGAGAACAACAAACGGAAAAAGCAAAAGAGCCTTATGTGCTCAAATAACTAAAAGATGGGACTTGGTATCAAAACAAAGTGATACATCTTGTCCACAGCTGATCCATCGATGATCTTTGGCTCCTTTTACAGAAAAAAACCTAATTGGCTGAAATCCTGAATGACTGACATTTTCAGAAATAGCAAGGACTGGATGTCCAGCAGTAATATGCACCACATGGAATAAGGGTGGAATACTTTTGACAGTTTTTGATTTTGCTGAACTGTGGAGCCTTTATATACTATAGAAATATGGACGATCCCCCGAATCGATGCATGTTTGATGTAATGAAGGTAGCGATCAGAAATTCTATTTTATTTTTATTTTTATTTTCTTTATCATCTCTTCTGCTTACCATGCTGGTATATTTGAGTGAATTATACTCAGGTGCTCATGATTTCTATAAAATCACTCATATAGCAAAACTCTGGATAATCTATTCCTATCGATGCACAGCAAGAAAATATTGGCTTGAGTAATATATTTATGATGTAATAAACTTTGAGGAGGGGTCTATGATCATGATTAGAGGAATTGCAGGTGACCCAGTGAATGTTTAGTGTTTGTGTTAATTCGTAAGGTTACTGAGGTAACTTTGGACCATTTTCTTTCAGAATACAAAGGAAACTCTTGAGTGCTGTACAGTTTATAACATAACATAACATAACATAACATAACATAACATAAGGTTAGGAATTTTATATCAATGAAGATACTCAACAGGTGATATGTAAGTCAACAAATCCATTCTAGAAAACTGGAGCTAGAACTAGAAAATTTGTTTTTTTGGTGAGGGGGTATAAGTCTTAACCCATAAAGACCAAAACATCCACCGGTGACCTAAAGCATCTACTGATCTAAACTGTTTAATACCTGCTGATCCACTAATCCTTTGAATACATGTAAATAATTGTTGCAAAATACAGTTTGTCATCTTTTCATGGTCATCAGATATGACCCATTTGGACATGCAGAGGCTCTGTAGTGAACGTGGAAACACCGTCATCTTCTACAACATTGATTCACCAGTAAAACCCATGGAGTTTGGTCAATGACAGTGGATGGAAACACTTAGTTTATGTTCAGTTAATGATAGATTTGACTGAAAAAGTCTGCTTTTCTTCCACTTTCTTTGTTTCTGTTATAATAACCCTCATCTTTAATCTGAGCTTTATTGAACATCTACATGATCAGTGAATTAAATACAGGAAAACAGCTGACTTTCACTGAAAAAATGCAAAATACAAAGGATAATATTATAAATTGTGATAAATCACTTAAGAAAGGTTGAATTGAGACAAATATTCATTTTGGAACTGACACAAAAGTAACACGGAGTCTTTTCTTTATTAACTTTCTTTATGTGAAGTAATTTCACAGGTATGACAGTACAATGTGATAAAAAGGACTTCCATTCTTTCATTTTTGTTTTTGTCCCTCGCACAAAATCCCCCTACCCAAAAGAAGACAATCCTTAATGTAAATCCAATATTGACAAGCAATCAGTACAGAATAGATACAACAATTGTCTAATTAAAAAAAACAAAACAAAATAAATAAGTGGCTAAAATAAAACAAAACAAACAAACAAACAAAATAGAACCAGGAAAAAAAAGAGTGGGGGGTGGGGGGATCAGTCATCACAATCAGGCAGAGATGTCAAGGTTTCAATATAATTTAAGAGTGGCCTCCAGGTTTTTTCAAAAGACTTTAAGGAGCCATTGAGGGAAAATCTAAGCTTTTTGGGTTAATTAGGAAGGTCAGTCCTCTCCCCTCCTTCCTGCCTAATTATTAAGTCTTTTGATGCTGGTCAGAAGACAAATTTGTGAAGGTTTAATGAAACTTGTGGTTAGTAAATGCTAAGGCCAATGACCCACTTTGATTCAACTGCCACAAACAGCATAAACCAGCACACACAGGAACTCACACACAGAATTTGTTTCCGAAGCACTGAACAAACTTAAATGATGCATTAAGCCCTTAATTACCCAGGTGAAGCGTCACTGTGCGTTGGCTGTCTGCTTTAATTTTATTAGCTGACACGTCTAGGGAAGTATCTCTCTGAGCTTAACTACTCCTCACTGCTTCACCTCAGGGAGATGACTCACGTGTCACTGTGCACCATGTTTGTGTTTGTGAGAATGTGTGTGTATATTTATATAAATATGTATATATACAGCCAGTGTGTGTATGTTCGATCCACTGAGATGATGTTTGATTCACGGTATTCAGCCATGGAGCACTTGATGACTTCATCTGATCAAAATGACATAACAGCTGTAACAACTGCTTCATTTTTGTGGAGTATCTGAGTAGGCGGCACAGTACTTGATTCCCGGTGTTTGGTCCCACACTTTAGCGCTGTTAGTAATGGGATTGACCTAAATTGAAATTTGGTTCCACCTGTTACAGTTTACGCGTACATGAGTGTATCATCATACTCCAGGTGTGTTGCTGCTTGCCAGAGAAATGGAGTAGAAGTGATGGTTGGTATCTGCAAAATGAGCCCTCCACTTTCCCACTTTGGGAATAAATCCATTTCTGAATTAATAAAGCAGGATTTGGGTTTGCAGGATCTATATATGTATATCATCATAAATCCAATCCCTGTTTTGACAGAATATGTGCTTTTCTATAAAACTACACCTGATATTGTAAAACTACAGTATACTGTAAGCCCAGACTTTGTATTTACTAAAATGCTTTAATTACAATGTACTTAAATGATTTAAATTTTACTATAAAATGTTAAGTATATTCTACTGATTTGTAGACATAGTCCAAAGTACGAAAAATTTTAAGTTGAATGGATTTAAATCACTAAGTTTTAGCCATGACTACACCTTCTCATCTTCACATTGCATTGTGGGTATTGGGCATGTTGTTGAAAATGTGTTATTTTTCTGTGCAGGGGTTCAGTGGGGTTGTGGTGTTAGTGTTAATTTTGACTTAATGTGTGTATGGCAATGTTTATTAGCATTTTTGTGTTTGTTTTTGTATTTTTGTAGAGCTGCACCATGAGTGAGAGCCATAGGCCGTACAATCGCTTTCCTGTTCGGCTATGATTAGTTTTTCATTATGTAAATTATTATGCCTTGCCAAATTAAAAACACTTCCTGTACTGGCAAATTATGTTCAGCTAACTTCCTGTCTAACTTTCATCTACACTACAATGTATTAAGTTGAATAATTATACAAAGCACTTTATAACGCAAAAGATTTTAGTGTAAATCAACTTGGAATTGAGGTAAATGAACTGATGATATTAAGTAGTGATGGGACTTTTGGCTCTTCGAAGGGAGCCGTTCAATCAGGAGCCGTTCACTGAAAAGAGCCGTTCAAAAGCCTTGCTCTTTTATGTTTTTTGCATTATTTTGAAACACCAGTGTTTTAATGAATAAATAGGCTGCATGTGATGACTGACATTACATTTTAAAGGTGTTTAATTGGCGCGGCAGTAAATATTATCTTACCGTAAAAAAGAATAGTTAAAATGTGTGGGCTAAATACATGACATGAGAGGTGACATCAGGCAAATGCTGGAATTTGACCAAAAACATCACGGTAGATTATGTGGACTAGTTTGTAGCCTTAAAATGAAGAAGAAAATGAAACATTTTCTTATGAAATAACATTTTATTTTCCTCAAAACAAGAACAACAAATGTGTGTAAACATATGGAAAAAAACTGCACAAAACATAACAGTGATTAATCACTGCAATTACTTAAATACCTCCTTTTTCTTTAGCTTATTATTCACAGGTGGTCACTCACTCACTCTCAAACTTTTCTCCAGTCTTCAAGCTCCGCCTCCTCGAGTATGCTGATGCTCACCTCACGCTTCAAACTGTTGTTTTTTTGCTAACTTCTTGCCATGAGACGTGCGCAAGTGTGCAAGCACTCTGTTTTTTCTGCTCGAACATTCTCCTCCTGCCCAATGCCTCCCCAGTGACGCTAAATTGACAGGCAATCGGACACTTCCCCCTTAAAAAAATAAAAAAAATAAAAATGAACGGCTCTTTACAAAGACTCGGTTCCCATCGTTCATTTCAAAAAGCCGTTCAAAAGATTCGATGCATTCGTGAACGTCACATCACTAATATTAAGTTAATGATTATACAAAGCAACTGATATTGCGACAGATTTTAAGTTAAATTAACTTGGCATTTATTGTGTTGTACTTTAAATAGCAATTCCATTCAAATCAAGCATTTAAGTTTAATATACTCAAGTTTTCATTACTCATTACATAAATTTTTTAAGGCAACCGGTTTCCTCAAATTTTTTTAAGTAAACTCAACTTATCCAGTCTTAGAGTGTACTGTGCAAAGGTCTTAAGTTTGTGGTTTTTGAAGGGTTGAAATGAGCATACATATTTATTTATCATTCTCTTTTCCTCAGATACAACAAGAAATGACAGGAAATATGTGCACAGCCTTGAAAATAGTGTTGTTGTACTGGGGTCTCAAGAACATTTTCTGCTTTCTCTGTCTCATCTCAGACTTGACCCTTCAAGGACTCGGTCTTGACCACAGTGGGGGGAGAAGGGCTTGTAATTTCAGAGCGAGTCCTCGGGACAAACAGATTTTTTTTATGTTCATGTTAACAAGAAATCCAATCATCCATCATTACAAATAAATCTAAATAATAATAATTTTAAAAAAAATGGAATGTTGACGGGCATTATTTGAAAAGGACATCCATGGTGTAATGCAAAGATTCTGCATTCAGTGGGTGTCAGTGACTGCTCCTATAGACAATTCCCAGTCTATCTTAGTCTGTTGGCCTGACTGTTGATTATTAACCGGGGTGATATTAAATCATGGTTATGAAAACTGACTTGTTTTTATGTTCTTGGCCTCGACTCAGTCTCGACTCCTGAAAGACTCGGTCTCAACTCAGTCTCAACATAGTCAGTCTTGTCCCCATCACTACTTAAAAGACTCACAAAAAAATGAACTAAATGGGTTCTAAAGATTAAAGTCAAAATTTCATGTGACCTCTGACCTCCTGACAAAAAGCAGCACAAACAATTAGAACCATCTGACGTGTTGAATGAAACCTGGTATAAAATGTAAGAAAATGGACCTATAAGATAAGGACTTATGACAGTGGTTCCCAACCTTTTTTTGTTCGTGACCTCATGTTAACATCACAAATTTCTGGCAACCCCAGACATTCAAAATGGAGACTTTTTTTTTTTTTTTTTTTGCTAAAATTAATTGGTTTTTGATCATGTAATAGTTTGCTATACTGTGTTGCAAATAAACGTTAATTTTAGACAACATTTAGTCTATATAATGTATATAATTATGGATGGAGGCAGAAAAGCCAGGTGTAGATTACTGCACAAAGTGAGAATTTGATTTT
The DNA here is from genome assembly GCF_902148855.1 of Sphaeramia orbicularis. Taxonomy (NCBI): domain Eukaryota; kingdom Metazoa; phylum Chordata; class Actinopteri; order Kurtiformes; family Apogonidae; genus Sphaeramia; species Sphaeramia orbicularis. The sequence continues at coordinate 15,701,844 of NC_043967.1, read as the reverse complement.
CCTTGGTCAGGATATGTACAGTCAGTCCAGCTTGGATTTACAAGGCTGACAATTAATACTGAACAAACAAGAACTCAAACTATGAATTATGAAAGAGCTGCAGCATCTGAAACCGACCACAATGAACATTTGAAAGATAAACAGAACCACAGTGCTTCAGTTTCAGCTTCACAGTTTGTCATGTGTGCTATGGATTGGGATTGTCTCTCTCAACTCACCACATATTTTTTATTAGTAAGTTTCTTTTTTTTTAATCAGTTACTAGAAACTTCAGGCGACCCCATTTGAATTCCAGGTGACCCCAAAGTTAAAGGAACAATGTCAAGAAAAGTGGGAGAAGTGGTCTGTTATTACAACAGGATGAGGACAATTTTATTGATAACAACAATGGTGCAAACTGTAGAGACATGGTAATCCACTTTGTTCTTTCTCTTTTGAGATTTGTATTTCTTTATTTTTTTCTTTTTGTGTTCCCTCTGTATGTCCATATCTGCTACATGTTCTTAAAAAAGGAACAATAAAATGAAAGTGTTAAAAAAACATAAGAAAATTAAATAAATCTCATATTCTCTGAACAAAAGGGTTAAAGACATGTTGAGCCTACACTAAATACAACTGTTTTGGTTTATAGAAGCTGTTTCTTTCTCTAAAAGTGTTGTTTTGCTGTACATACTTCAAATATATCCAGACTGGATCTTAACCCCTTAAGACCCAAATATACACCAGCGTCCAAAAGCATCTACTGATCTAGATTGTTTAATAACTTTAGAGCCACTAATCCTATCAATACATGTAAATAATTGGTGTTAAAAACAGTTTGTCATCTTTTCATGGTCATTAGATGTGACCCATTTGGATGTGCAGAGGTTCCGCAGTGAACATGAAAACACTGTCATCTTCTACAACATTGATTCACCAGTAAAACCCATGGACTTGGATCAATGACAGTGGATGGAGACACTTGGTTAATGTTCAGTTAATGATATATTTTACGGATAAAGTCACTTTTTCTGAAGTTTTCTCTGTTTTTGGTATAATAACCCTCAAATGTAATCTCAGCATGATGATTAAAGTACATGATCAGTAAAAATAAGTATAGGAAAATACCTGATTTTCACTGAAATAAATGCGAAATGGAGAGGATAGTATTATGATAAATAGTGATAAATCACATTAGAAAGGATTAAATAGAAAATAATTAATATGTGAACTCTCACAAAAGTAGCACTGGGTCTTTATGGGCTAATACAGAGACTGAGAAATGCATATGTATGGACATTTGAACTTCACTAAACCAACAAACCTAATGCTGGTTCAGGACTTTTACCCAGTACTGGACACTGAGGCTACATTTTCAGATGTTTTCAATCATTACCTGTGAGTCTGGTGATATTTATTTCAAAATAAATGAGAAATGATTTAATTACAGTTAGATTTACTTTGCTTTTGACTATGTGCACTGTTGTTTTTTTTTGTTTTTTTTTTTTCGTATAGAAACTGCTATCCTTTACTGCGAACTAAATATCTGATCAAGCTCTTCGATGCTTTTATTGGAAGTATTTTAACTTTCTGTTAAATCATCTGATTTGGCAATGCTGCTGAAATACAGTAAAAGTCTCTCAGGAAAACCACAACTGCAGGCTGCAAATTCACAGAAGTACACTTCCTAGTATGGAAGGCTTCTGCAGCAAAAAAACAATGACAATTGTCAAATCTATTTCTCTGTCTGTAACTTAGGTACCTTGAAATTTTTTTCATTTTTTGTGGCTCATATAAGTACCACATAATATCAAATCAAATTTTATTTATATATAAATCATAACAAAAGTTATCTCATGACACTTTAATCGAGACCAGACTCTCAAGCCAATTTACAGAAACAGAATCGTCCAGGAGCAAACACTTGTGACTGGTGACAGTGGAAGGAAAAACGTCCTTTTAACAGATATAAACCTGGAGCAGACCCTGACTCCTGGAGGATGGACGTCTGCTTTGACCAGTTGGGGTGAAAGAGAGAGGGTAAAGGAAGAGAAAAAGAGAGAGAGAGAGAGAGAGAGAGAGACTGGGGGAGAAGGGGGGAAGTAGGGGGAGACACATGGATGCAATTGATGCACAGATCCAATCCAATCCAATTTTATTTGTAAAGCACTTTAAAACAACCACAGTGGACCAAAGTGTTGTACAGAAAAATGAATAAAAAACTAAAATAACACAGTAAAATACAAGAAAAGATTAAAAGACATAGAACAACTGTACAAAAAAAATAAAATAAAAATAAATTTAAAAAATTAAAAATAAATAAAAATACAGATGAATAGATAAAACCTAAATTAAAGAATAAAATACAAGAATAGATTAAAATATAAAAAGCAGATAACTGAACTAAAACTGTCATAAGTAGATCACTTGGTCTAAGTAATATTACTAAAAACCAGAACAAAGGTCCATGACTGTTAGTACTACTACTACAAAACAAGTATTAACAGTGGGTGTACTACTACTACAACAGTTAGTACAAATACTATAAACCTCTACTACCTATGGAACTATAGGATAAACCCTATCACAACTATATGGATAAGTGAGTGATAATGAAGACAGGAGAGGGAGAATATGTACTGCAATAACCCACAAGTTCCTTGTTCTCTACTTTTGTCCTCCTTTGTAAGCAGATCGGATGAATTTGAGCTTAAACCAGTTCCATTTTTATTGAAGAATGCTGTCGAATTCCCACACGAGGGCGCTAGTGTGCAGCGGAAGGTGCAGCTGAAGTGGAAAGAACCTCTGCCACCCACCTTTGTGCAATGGGTGGATAATTTACTTTTCTTGGAAAAGATGAAGTTTTCTTTTCGTGGAAAAATTAATTTGTTTTATCAACAATGGAATCCTTTTTTTTCTACTGTCAACAAGAGTGTCCTGCTGTCTCCTATGTCCTTTTGATGGAGAAATGTGTTGTTAGTATACATTATATTAAGTCTTAATCAGCCCTGAGCATTGTAAAGAGGAGTCGATAATATTATTTATTTTATTGTTGTTGTTGTTTTTTTTGTTGTTGTCGTGTGTGGGGGGTTCTTTCTCTTTTTCGTGTTTAATTGGTTTGTAGGTCTGTTGTATAATTAGGGGTTTTGTTTTTTTGTTTTGTTTTGTTTTTGTTTGTTTTGTATTGTGTCTGTGTGGTTCCTTATGTCTAAGTACATATTTACGTAAATGTATCATTTAAAATAATAATAAAAAAAATAAAAAATAAAAAATAAAAAAAGTGCAGCTGAACATATCTGAGGTAATGACATACATCGCGTGTGATTTTTGCCTCCAGGTGGCGCTAAAACCACGTGTTGTCTTTGTTCCAGCGTTCAGCTGAGTCGTTGCTCAAAGATACAGCATGTGTGAGGGAGAGGAGTGTGGACATGTTAGAAATGGAAATGAGACATGCACTTATTTTACCATACCTCACTTAGTATTACTGCTTTTTTTAATCAAATAAATAATGGTAGATATATGCACTTTTTTCTTTTTAACATGAACTAACTGTGCATCTATGTTTCTACTGCTGCTTCCTCCATATCCCACTGTCTGTTCTTCTTTTCTGTCTGTCAACGTCTTCTGCCTACTCATCATACTAGAAATAAGCATACCAAAAATACACACTAGTAGCACAGCTCATTTACAAGTCAGTATGTATATAAATCTTTTTTTTTTTTTCACACTTAATGGGCAGTCAGTGGAGGTGGCCATGGAGTTTATATCAAAGACTGTGAGGAAATACAGAAAATAGAGAAAACTTGCAATTAAAAGTTGCGTTTGTGTTTGTGTATTGCGCCCCCACACTGAGAAAGTCCCTCATTTGCGTTTTGATCACTATTGTTGTTGAGAATGATTGATGTCTCCTACCATTGCTCGCTGCAGAGAGATGATCATTGAATCCCAAGGCATAATAATGGCATCGCTGACAGGCAGCCTCCCTCTCTCACGGTCGTCCCTGGCTATTACCTGAACTGCACCTGTAGGTTTGGTCTCCTCCTGTGGCTAACACACGCAACAGAGGCTCCCCAGACTCACGGGTGCGCGCGCGCGTCACGTGCACTCTCCCCGGGCTAGGCTTCGCATTGTGCTGACTTGGCCGGATAGCTCCCTGTTCATATATTCTCGGCGTCTCCTCACGCGTTTGGAGCAACCCCGCACGTTTGGACGACTTGCAAATTTCTCCTCAGTAACTTTGATGGGGACTTCGACATTAAGCAGGGAAAATGCCTGTGATGAAGGGATTATTAGCGCCGCAGAACACGTTTCTGGACACAATAGCCACACGGTTTGATGGCACTCGTAAGTTTGCGTTTTGATTGTTTTAACTCCTTCTTTTTTTTCATTGAGTGATTGCATAGAGTTTCCAGGTGGGTTGTGTTCCTCACTTTGCAAGGGATCTGCTGTTTTACAGTAATACAGTAGGTAAATTAATAGCCCATTCTGTAAAACCAACTTAAATTATAGCTTCCAGTCAAGGCTTAAATGTTTTGCACAATTGTGATTTGTTTCCCAGGCTTGTAATTACAGCTAGACAGATATTCCAGGCACAGCCGTTTAACTTCAGAGTGCTAAATGTGTTTTTTTCTCCCTCTCCACAGTAGACAGTTATGGAGATCCAGAGCGCTCCAGGAGCAATTAATGGACTGAGGCTGTCGCTGTCTGTGGTGCTGAAAGCTCAGCAGCACCACAGACAGCGACAAAGGGTTAACTGGACTCTCACACAGGCTCCAGGATGGACATTAACACAACTAGTTCACAACTTGCAGCCTGTGTCACTGATCTGATACATATATTGATAGTGAGCCAAACTTCCTCCAGTATATGCGTGTGAAGTTAACCTTTTTTTATCTGCTCCTGCGGCTATCTTCCTCCCGCCGGTCTGAAAGCAGCAGTCGCATTTATCAAAATTAATTGGTCGGCGGCAGCGATACAGTGAGTCTTTCCGAGGGCTTAGGCGCACACAGGCATTTCTATACGTCAACTTTTTGTCTGAACTCTGGCCTCTTTCCGTAGTAATATTCTTTCTTCATAATGAGTATCCTCTTTACAAGAAGACAGTCTTGTTTTTTCTTACACGTTTGGTTAAGACCACTTTCTCCAGACCATATTGCTCTTTCAGCTCATGTGTCTTTTAAAAGTTATATCTTTACCCTTGGTGTTGTACATTTGGCACCTGTATATATCCAAAGGCATGCACTTTGCAATTCTTAATTTATTTTTTGTTATTTCTTAAATACGCATTGTGCTCCTGTGTGGCATGTTTTGCTTTATATATCCATCCAAAAGTCCTAATCTGTGTTTTTGTTAAATCTGAGCCATCAGCCCTTCATTGTAAAAAAAGAAAAAGTCTAATATCTACATGTCAAGATTATCCTAAAGTTAGTGCTTGAATCCTTTTCTGCACTCATGGCACTCAGGACAGCACCATAATAACCAGACATCCCTGGTTCTCTCAGTTCTCAGATACTCTGCAGGTTGAGCACCACTGCATGAGTAAGAACAGGCTATATGTCGAGTGGCAACAAACATTCGTGTGCCTGGGCATTCAGCCCCATTCTAACACTGGGGAATTGGAGTGGTACTGTACCTAGCACAAGTGGTTTGTCAAGCCGCCACGAGAATGAACTGCTGTCCTTGAGCTGGAAGGTGGAGGAAATTAATGGTGGATTTGAACTGGAAGATGGGCCGAACTGCGGGCAGCGGAGCCTGACGGGACAAATTGGGTCTGATAGCCTGGTCAATAGCAAATATAAAGGAAGTGCGTGGGTTCACTGTTATGTGAGTCCCTTTGACGTCATTCAAAGCCCAAGCGGGCAGGTCAGCCCTGGAAATAGTATATGATAAATGGGTAAAACTGAAAGTAGACAAGACTTAAAGTTGATCTGATTTGCACTCAGGGAATACTTTAAAATTACTGGTGGCCTTTAAAAGAGATTAAAGTTATCCTCTGCTTAGAAAGAGAATTTTCCATGTGCATATATATTGAATTTCTGGGAGGATAAGGAAGAAAATACACAGATATTCTAGATAACCCTAGGTGAAGTTGCTGTAGTTGTTGGAATAAAGTTGTCTGATAGCTCAGCTCAAAAGCTTAACAGTATCTCTGTTTCACTGTGTGCTTTGTCAACTCATGGATTGACAAGCACAAACACCTCTGATCACTGTGTCAGGTTTGGTGTGTCCCTGTTTGCTGCTGTACTGTAACTAAAATAACATAACCTGTCTGTAGCTGTGCACAGTGATGACTATGTGAGAGTGCTGTGACACCTTCTGTCATTACTACAATACTGGGGCATTCAGGTGACTAATCTCACCACCTGTCCGTCACTGGAGCTCTAATTTGCTGATGTGGAGCTTGTTACAATCACATATTGCTCATCGAGGAGTATGTAGTTTTTTGGGGTTTTTTTAGAGAAATAACATGTTGAGAATGAATGTGTTGTCATTTTAACATTACCAAATTGAGCCATTAATCGAAATAAATACTATTTCTTTTATCTTATCCGAAATGGATGCGTCATTTAGAATTAACATTCCTATTAGTATGAATGTGTAAATGCTCTGCAAAGCCCACCATCACACAATACCTCTAAGCTGAAATCATCTCTGCAGTCTTGTCACCAGTACAGAATATTTGCTGACGTGACTTTCTGTCAGCCAGTGATGATATTCATTGGGGAGATGGAGACCGCATTGTTGTCTGTCCCCTAGCCAAATTAAGCAGACGGTTTGGTGGTAAAGTTGTAGCAGAGGACTGTGAAAGTCTCCCAATGAGTGCGGGGTGCTCCCTGTTCTGCAGCATTCTCCAAGACGGCTATTTTATAGCTTTCAGCACAAACTAGTTCCACCTCCACCTAGCAGGTAATTACTGTCACAATCACTGACGCCGAGACTTGGAACAGCTGTGTGCTGAGTCTATATGGGGTGGCGATGGTAATGGTGGTAAATGTGTAATGAATGAAAGAGAGAGAGAATGAATAGAGATTAAGAGACAGAGGATGAAGATAGTGGAGCAAGAAATGAAAGGAAAGTGTGCACTGTTTTCAGCACAATGCTGCTTTGTGACACAGAACTCTATGTGCGTGGATGTTCTGCTGTCTCTTTCTCTGAACATAAGGGTAGTAAAGTAGAAGTTTCCTCTACTGATTAACATTCTTTAAATGCAGCGCATCTAATTAGGCTGTTACAAAGTGACGATGGGATCCTACTGTGGTTATATTCACTGCCAGGTGAATACTTAAAAACTTATCTTGAGTATTGCACACTTTAGAAGCATGTCAAAATAGATCCCAATGTAACAGAGAGAAAAGAGGGTATATAATGTTGCTATGCTGCTGGACCTCATGACTTCTATGAAAACCTAGGGAGCTAATTACTGAGGATAAAAGACCACAGAACACATGTATGTTTCAATGAGGTTTATTTATGTAGAGATAACCTTGACTGTTCGCTTAATAAGCAGAAGTCTATTTATCATACAGGATCAGTAGAACTGTAATTGACTTAATACCCATTGAGTAGAGTTATTTTTACAATCTAATTGTCCAACTTGTGAAAAGCAGGGCATTACTGTCCACAGCGAGGGAGGGACTGTAAAAGAAGTAATGAGTGCAGTTATGAGACTGATGGAGTAATCAATCATCATTGACTGTGGAGCTGCAGGGTGCAGAGGGTTTCTCAGTAACTGGTAGTGGACTGGCACTGCTTTTCCCATTTTCTCCAAAGCCCACTTGATATAGAGACTGTTTAATTCCAGGGTGGAAATAAACAGGAAGGATAGTACTGTCCTACATTAAGAGAACAAATGGTAAAGGATGTCCTCTCTGCAAAAACTGAGGACGTGAATTGCATGTTTTGTGATTTTGTTTTGTCACCACAAATAGAGGAGAAAAATCAACAAAATTCTAATCTCCCAGGCTTGTAATTCATCATAGCTGAAGGCTTAGCTAAGTGTGAAAATGTAAATGAGTGTTTTGAATCAAGAGCAAGTCAGAGGTGTGCACTGGATTTAACAAGTCTTTGACTAAGTGTCCAGTCAACACGACACCGACACCATCATCAGTGCAGACTCAGCAGTCAAATGCAGCCCTCGCTGTAAGGTCACCAGACTGATTATTACTGTGCACTCAAAGGGGGTGAGCGCCTCGTCTGTTCCAGCAAACTTCTGGGACTTCTGTTCCAGAGGCTCCCAGTCACCGTGGACGTTCCGCCTTGTTAAACTGCCTAATTAGTGAGATTCGTCTCCTAATCACCGCCTCTAATGGACTGTCCAAAACGACGACAAACGGGGTTTCACCAGTGGAAGTCTGGGCCAAGTTTGCCATTTATAGACTCGTTTAACTTCTCAAATGAGAGGATTCAGTGCTGAGGAAGACAGAGGGTGTGTGACAGCATGTGAAGAAAGGAGGCAAACAGGGAAATAGACAATGGATGATGAAAGAAATATTGACTGTGACAGAGAGGAAAAGAAAAAGGAGGGGAATGGTAGCAAATTACAGGAATGTAATGACTGGTTTAATGTTTCAGTTTGTGAGAGCCTGGGGGACTGGATGATAAAGAGTCACAAAAGTGATTAAAGATGAGGATTTCTAATCACTTTCCTGCCTTCGCAACATGTGAAATTGTAAATGACTGAAGGAGTGTGTCCATAGGAAAAATTTAAGACCCATTTCCATGCAGTTGTAAGACAATAAGAATACTTCAGCAATAAAATGAATGTTTGTACAAAAGCTCAATAACCTTTTTTTTTGGCTGTCAAACTGATAGAATTTCCACTCCTCCTGGTTGAAAAATGTAGGCCAGGGGTATGCATACACCCAGGGGTACTTGGAAGAAGCCCCAGGGGTACTTGAATTTTTTATTTTTTTTTAAAAAATACATTAAATAAGCCATCATGTACTGAATACAAAATAAATAATGAGAATTTATGCTGAAATGTAAAACACAATAAATACATTCATGTAATAATTTTATTGTCAGTCATTTTGTTTAAACTTTGGTAACATTTTAACATCATTTCTGTTTTATATTATTCATAATGAGTTTATTTTAGTAGCTAAGTAATTGTTTTTTGTTGATGAAAAGTTCAGTTATTAGTTAATGACCTATCTATTTATTTTTCTTATCAATGAAAGAGGGCACTTTTCAGTTTATATTTTGCACACAAAATTTACTTTAAAAAATGTGTTTTTTGTTTTTTTTTATATATATATATATTACGTTAAATATATGGTGTTTTGTTTTGTTTTTTACAAAGTTTTGAAAATATAGACAGACACCTTTGGTACAGAGACAAATTTTGCCAAATTTTTTTTTCAATCAAAAATGCTGAAGTGAGAGTTGGGGGTACTTGGCTAAAAAAGTATATTTCATGGGGTACTCCACTGTAAAAAGTTTGAGAACCACTGATCCAGACTATCTGAATTAAGTTTATCTGGTAGGTACTAGATGTTTCCCGCTTTTTCCTCAATAATTCTCTTCCCAGGGTTAATAAAGTATTCTGATTCTTTTCACATCAGACTTCTAACAGATATGTGCTGGATCACCATTGTCTCTGAACTCTACTGTTGGGTTTTGTGAGTGTATGGTAATTATGGCAGTTTTGCCCTCTTATGATCCCTGATGCTGATTTTGCAATTTGATCAACTTGTGACATTAAGTAGTTATAATTAGTCTCCATTATCTTATGGGAATTTAATTTCTAAACATAATCGGGATTATTTTTCAGTGCATTCACACATGTTCCCTGTCAGCCATGCTTGTGATTCTGACCACAAAAAGAAAAGTCAATCCTCCTTAAGAATCATAAAATTGAAAGTAATTTTATAATGAAAACATGCATTTACAGGCCAGTATTATACTCATCATGGCCAACCCCCCCCCCCAAAAACAAACATCTATATATGTAATTTCTTTGATGACCAGATCATAACACTGCCCCCGTAGCTTTGTACTGCAGACACTAGGCATGATGGGTAATCACTTCATCCGCCTCTCTTCTCACCCTGATGCGTCCATCACTCTGGAGCAGGGTCAATCTGGACTCATCAGACCACATGACCTTTATTCACTGAAACACAGTCCAATACTCTCTATCAAACCGATTGTTTGTTTCAGAACTGATGAGCTACTCACTGCATCAGTTAAGAAATGTATTAATCACTGTAGTAATTATCTAATGGGAGGATCTATTTGCTGAGTTCAATCCAGGTAGGGACTTTTTTGGCCAGGCTGTGGATTGACCCAGTGCAAATCTCTTGTTTACTTAAGGCTCTCCTGTAAAATTAAACTTTTTCCTTCTTGCAGACATGTTCACCCTTTAGCAGATGAATGTGAGAAAACTCTTATAGTGTAAAAGTGTACAGACATCATTCTGCAGAGTGAAAGTCAAAGATTAAGTAAAAAAAGACAGAAATAGAAGAATAAATTCATGTCTTTGAGTGGCAGGGTTGAACAAGTAGCATTCTTTCCAGTATGTTTGGTTTCTGTTGGAGTCTGTGTGGATTCCAGGTGCTGGTTGTTTGATAGCAAATTTCTAAGCTAACAGTAGCTGGTGTTGTACACTGCTGTCACTTCAGACACGCTAGTCACCCTAGTCTTCCACATAGAAATCAATGCAAAGGCTGTCATCATGGATGTAGACAAACAAAAGCCAATGATGGATCCTCCATGTAGGATTTGCATGTGCTTGTATGCTTACGGATGTTGTGCAGGGCATGTCTAAACTAACAATGTCTAGTGTTTCACATTTACAGTGGTAGAGGAACAGAAGAGAGGCTATGATAAACTCAAAAGAAAGCATTAGGATTTTCATGGAAAATCAGTGTATCGGGGCTGTGATATTCGGTGTAGGCAACTGAGATTAGAATAGCAATTGAGATGGCTAATGTCAATACAACAAACCACAAAACCAACTTAGATAAGTACATAAGACCATGGATGAATCTCAAATATGGAGCCATGAAGTCATTAGTTTCACAATTTTTAGTATGTGTTTGAGTAAAATTGTATCTTATTCTGCTTGCAATATTACTCACACATTCAAATAAAACCTGATTTCCTGCATATTGTGTTGGCTCCTGACATCAAATAATCCAAGAAATCAAGATCAGTCATTAAATTATTTTCTAACCCGTTAACTGAGCAAGAGTTCAGAAATCATAATTTTGTTGAATAACCCTGAGTTTCAGTCACTGCTGTCATGTGTCTTGGCATGATCTCTACCGGTCTCTCACATTACTGCTGGGTGGGTTTTGTCACTCATGGTGCAAAAAGGCAAACAGCTGAGCTTTTTTGGATGTGTTATGATTATCCATATTTGTCTTGATCCCATAGGGTTAGACATACGCTCATGTTCCTAAATGTATGTTCCACACAAAATATAAATCACTACAGAAACAGATTAATCTCTTTGTATGTGATGATTACATTTTTAATGGTATGACTAAATCAGATTCAGTATTCTGAGCTAAGTACAACTGTAACCTTGGTTGCCATGGCATGTTGGAGGTAACTATGGTAACCCTGAAGTGACTTTCTTGCTGTTATGTGGCTGCTCTGTTGCAGCTTCTGAGATGCTGGTATGAATTCTGGCAAAGAGGTGAGGAGGTCTTTCCATCCATCTTTGTATATCCCGGACAATTTCTACCTCGCTCCATCTCCATCTTTCATCACTCTACCTCTCACAGCTCCATCACACTTGCTTTCAACTTTCGCCCGCCACATCTCGCTGTGTCCCTTACCCACCCTCATCTGTCTGTCTTGGTGTATTTGTCAGGCTCTCTTTCTCTTTCCCTTACTGGTCCATAACATCCCTATTGCTCACTTCCTCACCTACCTCACCATCAATCCCTTGCTTTTCCTTCTGGTTAACCCCTCCAAGCCCACTTCCTGTCTCCTCTCCTTCCTTCCCTATGCTCATTCAGTTGTTGTTGTAGCTTCGACAGCCCTGGGGCTGCTCTAGGTGGTGGCACAGGACTGTCTGGAACTGGTGAATGTGCATATAGAGCATTTGTGAGGCTTTTTAAACCCACAAATCTGGGACAAAGCAGTGTCTGGACAAGAAATTCTGGCATAGCACACTCACACTGACATGCTTGTTTCACTGTCCCCTTGAGGCTATTCATTGGCATGATGCATTGCTGCTACCCTCACCTCAACTATCAGGCCTGACCTCACCAGAAAAATGACAAGTCCGTTGTTTAAGGGGGTTAAAACATTTCATCATTTCATCAGCAATGTGTTGCAATTGTTTGAATAGGTGTATGTAAAAAAAAAAAAAAAAAAAGAGAGAGAGAGAGAGAAGATTGACCAATGCTGGTCTAGAGACATTGGTTGAAATCACAGGAAGAAATGATTTGGACCGCTATGGTAGGATAACAAACTTCTCAAGCTAAACATCATAACCATAAACAAGAGATTTTTGACTGGAAAGAGAAAGACTCTAATGGACTGAGGAAACTTGACTTCACCCACTGGTGTCTCAACTGTTGTTTAAAGTGAATAGTTTTCAATTTGTCCATTATCATATTAGATTTTTGAAGCAAGAACTGACCATATTTGGATCAAAGGGATGGAGCTGTGGGAGCTGAAGGGATCATAACCATCTTTAAGGGGTTATGGATGAGCTAATGCAAAATGTCAGCTGACTGACAAGGTTAGACATTAAGCTTTATCAGCTTTATCAGCTTAACTAGATCAATTTTATCAAATTACTGAGTTTGTATTTGTAGAGAGAGGCTCAGTGTGACTCTATAGGAGACAGGATCTTTGTAGAGCTAACTTAAGCCCTACAACTTTAAGATACATCTGTGTCATCTTCACTTTAAAGGAAGGTTCTAGCACTTTACCTGTAGCCACAAAATATATTTAACACTCTTTACGTCTTGTCAAAAGCTGGGTATTCTGTAGTAGCGTATTTATGATTATTTGATGTTTAACTTTGCATTATCATTACAATAATACAACGTTGGTGCATTTATGAAATTAAACCACTAAAGATGTAAAGAAAACAGTTGGCCTACACTAGTGTGTGTAGGCTTCTTTGAGTTTGTGATATTGAGGTGGCAAAAAAGAAAGTACCAGGCCTGAATATAGTGTATAATGGTGATTTTGGTTGATGAAATGTTAAAAAAAAATCTATGTATGGGTGGCATATTTTTACAGTTGGACAATATAAAAATTTCTTCAGGCCTACAACAATGATAGCAAAACTTCCAAACACTGGAGAGAGGATGTAATTCAGTTCAGTTCAGTTTAGGTCAGACAAGGCAAGACAAGACAAGTCAACATAACATAACATAACATAACATAACATAACATAACATAAGACTTGATCCCCCCATAGGGAAATTGCAGTGTTTACAGCAAACAGCAGCAACAACAAACACTGTGCAGAAAGAGTAATAATTTTGGTTGATGAAATGTACAAAAATACAAAAAAACATTGTGCAGAAAGAGTAATTATTAAAGCTAGACATGCACACTTTTCCTGAAGAAAATGTAACCTGTGTGCTTGCCTCTTGCTGGATTTGTGGACTTGTGGCTAGGTGTGATGTAAAAGCAAGAAATAGTACCAAAGAACTATATATAAGTAAAGTACAAATATTTGGATGAAAGTTATGTTGTTCTACATTGCATTTGTATGAACAAGCTACTTACTACAAAAAATGTTTGCTAAAACAGTGCAACAGCACAACAGGAAAGAGGAAAAATAAGGGTCAGCTGAATTATTGACACTATTTTTCAAAACCTAAATTTACAGATCACATAAAATTAACAGAAGAATTTGTAATTTGCATGAACATTTTTGAAAAGGTTCGTGTAAATGTGTTATATTTCTCACAAACACACACACAAAAACACACAACTCATGGATGGAGGTGGCGAATTGGGAAAGCAACTAAACAAACTGCACGAAAACCATAAAAGGGGTCAAACCAATAAAGGACCTTTTTATGGGTTCTAAAAGGAGACTAGAAATACAATTTACAATCACCTACTGAGTCTGTCACAGAGATAGATAACACAAAAAGATGGGCCTTAAACGGTATTTAAAATGGGGGTTAGTGGTCAGGATGGGGGGGGGGACTGAGGTGGGAGGGACAATCTCCTTTTAAAGATTTCAACTGACCAATCACAGCCAGGTGAGGACACACATGGCAGGTGCACCAGATCACCACTAACGACCTGTGGACAAGATCCAACCAAGAAAGAAAACCACTGTAGGATCTGTGTCTGGAACAAATGACTATCTCCTGTGCACCCCTCTACCATGTGTCATTGTGGAATTTTCTGGAAAAGACAAATCACACAGTCAATGAAAACCTGTTTATAAACATTTCTCCTTATGGAGAAGACATGGGTGTCCATGTTAAATTCACTAAGAAGCCACCTCTCAAACAAAATGCTGTCAATCCATAACCATACATCCTATCTCAAAAATTCTTGCACGTGAGGCCTGTAGAGAGTCTTGTGAACATATTGATATATAATATGTGGACAAAAGGTCAGAACTGAATAAGCAGTGATTGTGGGAACATGGAGTTAGTCAAACATGTAAAACATATATAAATAAAAATACTTGTTTGCATAATTATTCACCCCCTTTTAATTTTTATGGTCTAATTCAATAGAGGTCCATCCACTTGGTGACAATAATCTCACAATTAGTGAAACACTCCAAGCAGCTCAGGGGGTTAGGTGGGTTATTGAAAGTTCAAGTCAGAGGATGGATACACAAAAATGTCCAAGGCATTGAACATCCCCTGGAGTTCAGTGAAATTCAATAGTCAAGAAATGGAAGGAATGTGGCACATGTGTGAATCTGCCTCGTAACCTGAGTGACCATGTAGGTAGAAGACTAGTGACAGAAACCACCAAGACCCCTATGACTAGTCTGAAGGAGTTATAAGCTTCAGCTGCTGAGATGAGAGACTGTGCAGATAGAAACTGCTGCCCAGGTTCTTCAGCGGTCAAAGCTTTATGAGAGAGTGGCAATGAGACAGCCACTAATGAAGAAAACTCATATTAGATCTTCAACATGCCTTTTGGCAAACTCTAGTCGAGATCTAATATGAATTTTCTTCAACAATGGCTTTCTCATTGCCACTCTCCCATAAGTCATAAGTCATAATAACAAATATGATGAACAATAGTCCCCTGTGCCTGCATGAATGCAAGCACACAAGGACTAAATGATAATAAATAAGTCACGTCACACTCAGGAGTCTTGTGCAGACCCCTGGTACAGATATAAAGATGAGCATACTGACAGCTCCCAAAAGACCTTTTAAACTTCAGACCTCTTCCCCAGTGGCTAGCTGAAGTACAGGTTACACCCTGTTACTAAACATTATTCAGTGGGACCTTGTCTTAGTATAAAAAACTCGTAGTACAAAACCAATAATCTATGAGGTTTATGTCTTTATAGGTAGATTGTTTTGAGTTTTTAAGTCACTTGAAGATATGAAAATAGGTAATTTACAGCAGTAATGAAAAGTATCTGTCAAGAACCAACCAAAAGTGCTTGCAAAATTGAATCAGGCAGACATCATATCAGTGTAGACCCAAAATTGCTTGATGGCTACTTTGTCTGTATGATTTTTGCTTCACTTACACAATAGCAGGACAAAACATTGAATTATGAAAAGAAAAGAAAAGAAAAGAAAAGAAAAAAGAAAAGAAAAGAAAAGAAAAGAAAAGAAAAGAAAAGAAAAGAAAAGAAAAGAAAAGAAAAGATTTTATTGATCCCACCAGGGGGAAATTTAACCGTTTACAGCAGCAGTATGCAACACACCAGTGCACAACATACCAATTATCTATCTAAATGCAGCCTATAGTTGTGTTATTGTAACAGTTGTCATGATAGTTTAGACCTTACTAAGATCTTTTTTGAGCTAAAATATTTTTGTGCTTAAACCAAACCAAACCAAATCAAACCAAACTAAACCAAACCTAGCCAAACCAAACCAAACCAAACCAAACCTAGCCAAACCAACCATACCAAACCTAGCCAAACCTAGCCAAACCAAACCAATCCAAACCAATCCAATCCAAACCAAACCAAACCAAACCAAACCTAGCCAAACTAAATCAAACCAATCCAAACCAAACCAATCCAAACTAAACCTAGTCAAACCGATACAAACCAAACCAAACCTAGCCAAATTAAACCAAACCATTATGTAGTATTTTCGAGTTTACTCTGAGATCATTTGTTTCCTTGACAGTAACTAGACTCAATCTGTGATGCTAACAGGAAAACAAATGGAAACATCCTAGCTGAATTCTCGCTCTAAAACCAAGCTTTAAATGTGCTTGACCAGTGTGGATCGCAATTGTTTTGGCTGGAGTCCCTGATTTATTAGTGTGAAGTCAGGTCAGTCTACCTACAAAAGGAGAGCAGGTAACATCCACACACAACAGATGCCTCCTACTCTGGTTTATACTGTTTCTGTACTCAGTTACAACAAACAACAGCAAAATGGAGCGCAACATTGACTCTAAGGAATATTTAGAACATCAGAATCTGATTTATTTTTTCTCTTTAGTTCTCAATAGACTCATTTTCATTTCTTTGTCATTTTTAGATGATGATAATTTGTCTTTCTGTGTTTGTGGTTAAGACTTTGCTGTTTCTAGTGACCAGACTTTACACAAAAACCACTTTGTTGAATAATAGATTGCTGACTATATATTTATTGTTATTTTTATACATATTATTTCAGTCTTGCTTGATTTTGGCTTTATTACTACTTTATTCACTCCTATTGTTAAGAGCCACATTTCGAGCATTTATCAGTATATTTGTTTATTAAGATTTTGTCAACTTAGAAGGACTTCTAAGTTTGTTTTGGAGGAAATCGTTTGAATGTATTTGTTGATAATGTTGGACGGAGAGATTAGTGATCCCTGGAGGTAAGGGACTGAAATAAAACAATTTTATGTTACTCAGGCAATAGGTGGGAGAGAGAATTACAGTGTGTTATTTTTGTGAAACAGAAACATAAATTGCAGTGTTAAATCTTTAAAATTGATAATGCAGTGAAGTCACGTCTTGATAGTGAATGTGAGTAACAGAGCAGAATCATAAACAGTAAAAGACTAAAATAGATAAACAAAGAATTGGACAAGACACATTTATATATTTCATTGTTTTCTTTCTTGCTTCTTTGCTGCATTGTAAAACATTTTTTTGATTCTGGGAAAGTTGAGGACACTCAGTACTTAGTAGCAACAAAAGTCATCTACTGATCTAAACTGTTTAATACCTATTGATCCATTAATCCTACCAATACATGTAAATAACTGGTGTAAAATGCAGTTTGTCATCTTTTCATAGCCATCAGATATGACCCATTTGGACGTTCAGAGGCTCCGTAGTTACCATGGAAGCACTGTCATCTTCTACAACGTTGATTCACCAGTAAAACCCATGGAGTTTGATCAACAACAGTGGATGGAGACACTTGTTTTACATTCAGTTATTGATATTTCACTGAAAAAGTCACTTTTTCTTCAGTTTTCTCTGTTTCTGATATAAAAACCCTCAACTTTAATCTGAGCTTTTATGAACATCTACATGATCAGTGAATTAAATACAGGAAAATACATGATTTACATTGAAAAAAAATGCAAAAATGAGGTGGATAATATTACAATCAATGGTGATAAATCACTTAAGAGACATTAAATATAGAGAAAAATTATTTTGGGAACTGACATAAAAGGAATACTGGGTCTTTATGGGTTTTAAAAAAAGAGATTCTTGATGTTCTATATCTTTGTAACTTTTGGGACAGTCCCATTCTTAAAAAGGACAAATATTTAGTTAAAATACTCTTAATAGCTGCAAAAAACAAAACTATAACAAGGAACTGGGGGAAGGCAATCATTCCATCAAAGGACGAGTAGACATCCACAACTGAAGAAATAATTCTAATGGAAAAATTAAAACAGAGATTGAGACTGCAAGAAGCACAACTGGATAAAAAGTGGAATAAATGGACTATATTTACACAAAAGCAATAGACTGTTGCTACCTGGGCACATTGTTTTCTTTTGTACTCATTTGTTCTCTTGTTTGTCTTTTCTTTTTGTTTTGTTTGGGGTTTTTTTTACTGTTATTGATTGATTGATTGATTGATTGATTGATTGATTGATTGATTTCAAATATGAATGTCAAAACAGAAGAAAATAAATAAACAAAACACTTAAACATAAGACATATAATACATATTCAAAAAAGGAGTGAGAAGATGCATAACTTACTGCACATAAACCTCAAAAAAGATTTAAGTTATTAAAAAAAATACAACAAAAGTGCTTCTTGCATACTTTTCTGAATATCCATCTGCTCTACACTGTCATTGTGGAGTTTCTTCTTCTATTAAATGAACACCTCACGCATAAAATCACTCTTCTACCAACAACAGGGAGGCGCATCAGTTGGCTTTTATTGCATAAGAAGGGTCTGTAACAACCTCTTTGTGCGTCCTTTTTTCTCATCTCTCCGTGCCCTGTTTCCTTCTCTGCCCTCCCTCTCCCTTTCTTTTCTTTGGCTTCCCCATTCTCTCTCTTCTTGCGTCCCTGTGGGGCTTTCTCCAGCAGCTGTCATACAGCAGTGTGAGCATGGGGGTAGATGATCTATGGGCTCCTTCATAGGAGCAATTAGCCAGAAGAAATTCAGAATGGAGAGAGGAGTAGAGATGTGAGATGATGAGGAAGTTGAGGCAAAAGAATGAGGGAAGACCCAGAGCAAAAACAGGAAGGAGACAAAGGGCATGGTGTGGATAAATGGTGGAGTGGTAGGAAACAGCCAGATTAAATCTAAAAATGACTCAAAGAGAGAGATGATTCACGTTTTCCTTTAGCAGAGGTTGAGAGTGCAGCAAAAACCTGAAGCAGATAGAAGTTGCTCTCAAAAAAAAAAAAACAAAACATGGAATTGAAGGTGAACATGTGCAACGAGTGAGGGAAATAAATGGATCGGGGAGAAGAGGGGAAAGTCTGGTGAAATTCCAAGGGTAGAGAGGAGATGAAGAGTAATTAGGTGGAGAGATCCAAAACGGTAGGAGGGATTAAAAGAACAGCTGGGAGGAAAAGAAGGAGGGACCACTGGGAAAGGAGTGAAAGTTGAAAGAGGAGACATGGAAGGAGTGATAGAGCAAAGGACAGTGGGAGTGAGTGAGAGGAAGGGAATATATAGAAAGGAAAAAGAAGGAGGAGGTAAGAGGGAAGGTGTTGTGCTGGAGATGGGAGGAGGTGAGAGAAGCAGACTGGAAAGTATAGCAACGGAGGGAAGCAACCGGGGAAAGTAGGACAGAAGGGGGTATAGGTAGAGGACATGATTAATGGGGGAGAGTTCATCATATTACCTTACATTATTCTATTTCCATGGTTAAAAATTTGACATTGTTGTGCATATGCTGTGTTACAAGGGCTTTCAGGGGATATTACTACAATAACACAACAGGAGTGGATTTAACTCATACAGATTCAAACATCCATCATCTACTGATCCACACTGTTTAATACCTGCTGATCCACTAATTCTATCAATACATGTAAATAACAGGCGTAAATACAGTTGGTCATCTTTTCATAGTCATCAGATATGACCCATTTGGACGCTCAGAGGCTACATAGTGAACATGGAAACAGTGGTGGCTTTTCCATTGACCCTCAAATTGCGCAATATAACTTGCCTAATGGAAAAAGGACAACTTCGCCAAAAGTCTCATTTTTCGATTAAAAGTTTTTGCGCTTTCAAAAGGTGAAAAAGTGGAAAGGCAAAGGCAAATGGTATATCAAGCAAAACTGCAATGCAACCTTTTTTCGCAACTAGAGTCAGGTGAATTAATAAACCGGATGTTGATGAACGTTACAACAAGCAAAGAAGAAGAAGAAACATGTTGCGGTATGAGTGGACACACCAGGAAACCCAATCATTTTTTAATTTAGTACGAGATAGAGGAGTAATGTATAATAATCTGTAAATCAACACCACATTTACATTCATCATGTTTATGGAATGACTTCTCGTGTCATCTCGCGATAATAAATAAACAAATCATCGCATTTGTGATTTATTGGAAAAACCAACATTATGCTCTCCCGTTTTTTCAACATTTAGTAAATATCGGTAAAGTTTTGCACAGATGTACAATGGAAAAGCGACTAGTTTCATCTTCTACAACATTAATTCACCAGTAAAACCCATGGAGGTGGATCAGTGACAGTGGATGGAGAGACTTGGTTTATGCTCAGTTAATGATAGATTTTTACTGAAAAAGTCACTTCTCTGTTTTGATCAGTAAATTAGATATAGGAAAATACACGATTTACTTTGGAAAATGCAAAATACAGAGGATAATATTAAAATAAAAGGCGATACACTGAAAACATCTAAATCTTACCAAGTGTATTTTTGTCATTTCTAGTCAAAATATCTCAACACACTTAAAATAAGACATAACCATCTAAAGAGTAACTTGTAAGTGAGATATAAGAACTTATTTTTAGACAATAGATCTTGAAAATCTTATTTCAAGAAATCTTACCAAGATACTTTTCACTTGTTCCATTAGCAGATTTTTTATTTTTATTTATTTTCTTTTTTTTTTGGGCTTAATTCAAGCATAAAAATCTGCCAATGGAACAAGTGAAAATTCTCTTGGTAAGATTTCTTGAAATATGATTTTCAAGATCTATCGTCTAAAAATAAGTTCTTATATCTCACTTACAAGTTACTCTTAAGGTGATTATGTCTTATTTTAAGTGTGATGAGATATTTTGACTAGAAATGAGAAAAATACACTTGGTAAGATTTAGATTTTTGCAGTATAAATCACTTGAGAAAGGTTAAATATAAAGAAATATTCATTTGGGATCTGACACAAAAGTAACACTGGGTCTTTATGTGTTAAGTACAGTGTTGGGAGGTAACTTTTTAAAAGTATTTTAAAATTGAATGACCAGTAGAAACCCAGTTACCAATGTCAGAAGTTACATACATGTGATTTATGTTTGATGACAAATGTTTTAAACTTATATGAACTTTGTTGACTGGAAATATGCCAGAAGCAGACATACCTGCATGGTGAAACGATGTTGTATTCTACAGACAAGCTTTTTACTAAAAGAGTGTATTTTGTAATCACCAACACATTGATTACATTATTTTCCTCATTATTTTTAATGTATTTTCATTTTGTTAAAGTAATGTACACTTGTATATACAGTACATATACCCCAAATACTGTTTCATAGTATATTTCAGGCAGGTCTATACAATATGTATGACAATGTGCATCATTATATATTTTTTTCTATCCATGACTGTTAGCAGTAGATAGACCTATTGTTTCCCGAGTTGTTTTTTGAAGCCACAAGTTTGTATTTTGGTCATCCTCAGTTTTAATTTTATCGAATTATTCATGTATTTATCTGGGATAATACAATAAAATACAGTGGACATACAGAACATCTGAAGTACTGCACAAAGAGTATATAACTTTTAGCAAATTCATAACTCCTGTCCCTGGTTGGGCTTTTCAACAAAGAAAATACATTTACAGAGAGAAAGAAGAAGTGGGTCTTGTTTTGTTGTCAGCCAGTTCTTAACCTTTGCTGTGAATGTTTTGAAACCTGTTATCAGTTTTATTTCATTGAGCTTTGTGTTCCAGATGTGACTACCCTTTGTGGAGAAAGCTGACTGTGTGTGGGATATTCTACAGTTATTGTTGTTGACAGAGCTCCTGGTAACTCTGGTGCCGTCCTGTCTGAAACCATGAAACCACAGTCACTCTGGTGCTGACTGATACATTTGAGAATTAATTTAGTGAAGTATTCAAAACTCAATAAATTACATTTTTCAGATGTGACATGTATGTGTGAGCTCAGTGAATCTGCTTTTTTTTTTTTTTTTTTTTTTTATATACATATATTTATTTGAATTTTGAATATTAGAATCAACGTATACAAAGTGAACATAGACATACAATATGAACTATAGTAACCCCAGTCCCAACCCCCCAGCCCCACATCTCATTTATCAAGGTTTACAAAGAGGAGAAAGTAAATATATAAATATATAAAAATGAAGAACATAAATATACATAAAGTTACAAAATTAAATGCATAGTGCATTACCATTTAAATGTATCCAGACAGCAGATTGACACTACTCAAGGGATTGCAGAGCCAGTGTAGATCATGGCATACAAGTGTTACTGCAGTACACCCAATGACAAATACATTTCTAGCATAAAAAGAGCTGGGTTTGTGAAATGAACATTGAGTGCCCTTACAGGATGTGTCAGGAGATAGTTACAGGATCAAAGGTATGTTTCAGATCAGTGTTTTGGAGAAACTTTAAGAAAAGGCCCCAAATTTGATCAAATTCACCAAGCCTATGTTTAAGACTATAAGTCAGCTTCTCTGCTGCTAGACATGAAGGTAATTTTTTTTAACCCTGTAAAGCCTGAACAATTAAATCATTGACATAAAATTCCAGTTCTTTGAAACTGGAGCCTTTATTGGTCCTTCTGAACAACCAAAAAAATGTTTTTCAAATATCAATTTCCATATATGAGTTTCCATTTTGTATCATATTTGATACATTGGGTCTCAATGCTCAAATATTATTATTTTTGAACAAACGAAAACATAATACAACACAAACATGTCTAATAAATTGGTAATTCATTTTCAAAATTGCCAAAGTTCTACCTCCTGACAATCTTGTAGTGTCACTGGAAAGGCCTCTGGTGAACAAATTCTTCCCCTCTGGTGGATTATCTGTGTATTGCATGTATCTAATTACATATATCTGGTTTTTCAAGAAAAAAGATATCACACTGATCATGTAGAGGGCTTCAAAACTCATGTATCAAATATGATACATTTGGCATTATAGGGTTAAGCCAATGACTAATAGGAGGACATGATATATTCTTCCAGTACAGTGAATCTGCTTTTTATTCCTTATTTGCCGGACTTGATTGTTTAATGAACCTGTGTGTTTTGGAGCTGCTTGAACCCAAACTGTCTGACAGTATTATATATTTTTTGCCTCTATTTTTGCTCTGTGACACCTGAAGTGACTATATTTGGGTAAAAGGGTGGATCATTAGGGGTGACTGGTGAGCTACTGCAAAATATTAGCTTAATACCACAGTAAAACTACATATTTCATCAAACATTTTATGCTGCAGCACCAATAAGGGGGGGTAAAAATGACAAAGTCATGGGGTCCAGCATCTGTGGGGGGGGCCCTAGAGCAGAGGAGGGGGTCCAGCGGATACAGGCTAGAAGTTGTGAAAATGTCCTGTAACATCCACTGTATAGGAGAGGCATAGAAGTCGGGAATCAGACGTTGAAACCATGTTAAGTTTCATTTTCATTTTCATGCTATCGCAGGTGATGTTATGTGTGGACTGCCCCCCACCCCCACCCCCAGCTCCGACAGATCAACAAGATACTGAATGTTATGAAAGGGCCCCCACAATGTTTAGCTTTCATGGGGCCCACAACTGGCAGCCGCACCCCTAATTTTATGGAACAAATTGACTTCTACTGTTGACAACAATTGAGCTTTTTGTCAAGAATAAAACTTTTTATTCAATAAACAGAAGCTTGGAGCATTCTCAGTATGGCAGGTGAGCGAGGCATCAAACAGAACTAACAAACTAGATTTGTCACAGCAGTCATGAAAGCGCTTAAGAGTATTAGCCTTAAGATCTTAATAATGGAGCAATAAGTTAAAGATAAACCCCTAGAACACATATTAGATGGTGCCAATAAAATTAATGAAATGATTGGTTTAGTATTTTATTACAGACGTTCTTAGGAGCCAGTTCTTTTTTGAGCCAACTCCTAGTGGCTGACAGTTGTATAACACCACTGCTGTTGCTCTGTTGTTTATTTTGCAGAAGTTTGTGAATATCCTCAGAATTGTAAAGCACATTCCTTAGTACATTTTCAATATTTGGCAGATTCTTTGTGCTTCTACACAAGACATCTGACATGAAAGCAAAGACAAACGTAGAAGGACAAGGTAAATCTGAACAGGAGAAAGAGTCAAAAAGAAGGGCTTGCTATTGCATGAATGTGGTTTGGATGAGCACAAATAACTGACATGGAATAGAAAACCATACTTTGCAAATTGTACTGCAGACTAGTTCCCACAAGGGACTCAAACACCAGCTCTCCACCTACGCATGAATCATGTCAAACAGTATGCAGACTCACATTTTAGACCTGTATTTAATTCATTTGTATAGTATTTGCATTGAATGAAAAGTGACAGTCTATTTACATTGTTATGCTGCATCTCATATATTAATATGTTCTGTTTCATCAGATGCTTCATTGAATTTATATAACAAAAGATGATACGAAATACACCGTTCCACAATTTTTATTTAAAAAGTACTCTATTGTGATATGAAAATTATCTGGGTTTGACATTGCAATTATGAGGATATGTGATTTTGGTTATATACAGTCAGTCTGAGCCACAATCATGTTCTTAATAAAATCTTCCCTCACATATATGCGTTATCTGCATATTCGCCTATCATTTTGTCTGTAAAATATCCATTTGAGTTGTCTGTCAAGTCTATCCAACCAAAGTAATCCTCTGTCAAACAGTGTGTTTTTCACTGTAAACATTAGCTCTCTGTCATCACTATGCCCTCATACTGTGGGAGCTGCTACTAGACAGGTTGCAGGCCTTTGCATCGGGTCCCTGGGTGGCCAGAAGTTCTGTCGGTCTCTCTCTGCCTCCCTTAAGCCTGAGGGGTCTGACGTCTGACAGCTGGTCCCATAGCTGAGACCCGTTCTGACCATCTGTCTGGGCTATGTACTCAGAATATTACTGCTGACAAGACGTTACCAATGTTTTTTTGTTTTTTTTTGCAGATATCGCTATCATATTTTTTTTATTTTTTTTTTTTACTATTTTATATATACTATCTTCATGACTGTAAGATAAAAAGTCCCGGTTTTCACAATCTGTGTTTTATTTTACCATTTCTTCCGTTATATCATTTTAACTGTCAACAAATAATATCTGGTACCACCAAAGCGTGATAAAGAAGAAACACAACCAAGTCACATTGTGCTTTGGTTGACAAATCACTTTGTGCAATGAACAACTTCACTGTTATTGTAAAGTTTCGGAAAAGAAAGTAAATATTAGTGACCTATTTTAAAGATTTAAGTAGGACTCAGCCACAGAGTACTGGGACTGACTCAGATGCAGATTTTTTTGGTCTATTCATTGGATTAAAGCAATGTCTAACATTTTTGTACCAGACTATCTATTAACAAATAGGCCTTGTTATGTCATAGACTGCATTTAAGCTTCAGTGGTATCACACATTGGGTTTTTTTGTGCTGTTGTGTAGACGCAAAGAGTTTTCATTTTGACCATGTTGACTTTGGACACAGAAGCAGAGAAGAATCTTTCCTACAGTCACAGAAAAAAAATATCAGACCATCAAAAGTCATCCAAAACAATGGTTATGCAATCAAGTACTAACTCCTGTGTGTATCATGTGACTAAAACAGACTAAAAGCACTGTTTTTGGCAGTACAATGCCATAGCTATTGATGTAAAAACTGAAGTGATTTTGGTTATTATCAAGAAAACCATGGAAAATGGCTAGATATCACCTCTGAAAGTAAACTCTTATGAGCTATTTTTGTTATTATCATTATATTTGTCAAAACAAATGCACCTTTAGTTCTACCAGGCATTAAAATGAACAAGAAATTGAAGAAAACAAGGGGTGGTCAAATCATTTTTCCATATGTGTCAGTATGTATTGTAAATGGGGACATGCAACACAGTGGGTTGCCATGTCAGGCACCCTGGGAGCAAATGGGGGGGGTTAAGTGCCTTGCTCAAGGGCACATCAGCCAACAATTTATTTGCCAGTGGAGGGCATCAACTACTCGAACCCTCTGGTCTTAAGCTGCTTCTACAATCTTCTAGGCCACGGTTTCCCCTAAAGTATTCCCAAACACCACCATATTTGGACAAAAGTGTAGAGTTGAGGAAAAAACAGGAAACTTAATTAAACATTTCTGTATAAAGTCATTTTACAGCGTTGTTAGTGTAAGTTATTAGCCACAGTCAAGCTCTCTGTCAGAAGAAAGTATGTTTTATTCAATAATCCCAAAATCAGACTCAGTAAATCCTGACATAGTAGACTCTAAACCCCTCTATTAGGCATAAAATTGCAGTTATAAAATAATAATTTAGAGACCAGCAGAATGTTTCTGTTTCTAAGGGCTCAAAGAAAACAAATGAGACTAGAATAACTCTGAGAAAAACAGTTTGAACCAGTCTGTTCACAGAGAATATCATCTGTTTGAGCCAGCCGTTCTTGGCCCATCTTGTGGCCGTCTACGTATACTTGCATATATTTTTGTACTTGGGAGATGAAGCCCTCGTTCCTTGGTTTTTCCAATAATCAATTGTGCTCAGTCTTTAGTTTTTCATTGAATCTCTTCTGTTCCCCAACAGTGGCTACAAAGACTAGTTAATGTAAAGCCTCAGTCACAAATGTCGCTACGAACGGCTACGATCACCTTGCGAACGATTTACGGACTATTTCATACAACCTTCTCAAGGCAACCTTATAAGAATGGAGTGTTCGTGGACTGTTCCTAAATTCGTAGCCAGGTGAGTGATGTTGTCCAAGATTCTCCACAAACGCAGTATGAAACCCCCTTTTGCCCCTTTACCATCTTGAATGCGATGATAACGACATGGGACTATTAGTACACAGCCACTGTTATATACCAATCTAAATATTCTGAAACAGTGTAAGATCTTCCCACCATCGACTTGAGAGCGCCGTGGGTTTCACATAGTTTGACGTACATTCCCCTTACGACAAAATAATTCATGAAGTGGCCGTAGGTCTGACGTAGGAAGGTCTCAAGGCACCCTTACAAAGACCGTGACGACTGTATACGGTGTTCGTACGACACAAAATCGCATCATTTTCTCACAGAGGCCTCAAGATGCTCTTGCGATTTGAATGGCAGCTGTACCGATTTCATAAGACTGCTGTTGTTGTGCCGAATTCTACTCCCTGCCGAAAACTGCATTGCGCAGCAGCTGCCGAAAACAGCTCCCCCTTCCTAAGTCAGCCATAAAGAGAACAGTGTGCACAAAATTCACCCTGCCACACCAGAACAGCTCCAAGTCTGAGCTGCTAGAGTAATTTTACTCCTTTAGCTTTGCAAGCTAATTCTGATGGGGGATGCAGTTTTTGGCAGTACCCGGTGTCGAATTCTGCTCCCTGCCGAAAACTGCATCCCCAGCCATGAAAGATATAGTTTTCGTTAGTATCTGTTTTTATTGTTATATATTTTGTGCGTTGTGTGTCTAAGATTTAACTTTTGAAAGTTTTATATACCTTACAGTTGGCACATTCTTTAATATTAAACAGACAAAAAACATAACTGTAATATTGTCCTCTTCATGGCTGACTTAAGAAGGGGGAGCAGTTTTCGGCAGGGAGTAGAATTCGGCACAACAGCTGTAAGAAACTAATGCTCCCTCCATGCATGTCTACAAATGTCTATGAACTCCAGGACTCATATGAACCAGGAGATTCATACGAACCCATCATTTATAAGAAGCTTTGTGACTGAGGCTTTAGTTTAGAAATTGAGCCAGTTACCATCAACAGCACTTGGACTTGGACACAAACATGTAAGATCACATTTTAATCTTACATATTGAACCTTTTTTTGCATTACCTCATGTGTAAACCTCTTAATTTCTGTCTGAGTCACATCAGATACACTTAAAAACATTGCCTAATTGCATGACAGACTATTGATTTCAATTGAGCAACAACTTGCAGCCGATATTACATAATGTGTGCTTAACCCATAAAAACAGCAGCACTGTAGAACGTCTATTGTGTTGAAAGTCTAAATTACAGTATATTACATAATGTCATAGTATAAAAATTCGACATATCCGCCCGACATGAAACATAATTTTTTGCCAGTGCCAGAAAGTGTACCAAAGCAATTTCTGATTGGCAAATGGCATTATAAAAAGGAACATGCTGCTTTTCTGATTTGAAGGACATATACAAGGTTTTGTTCTCTGGTGCCATATTCCTAATTCAGAACCTAGGTGGTTTTTCTCAACGACGCCTGACATACAACATAAAATAATTAAGCATCAGCGTTAGTGGAAAAGAAATTATCGATGCAGAAAATTGATTTTTGTAATGAAATGCAATTGAAACAAGTAGTTTTGCGGGATGTCTCAGTAAACGATCTGTGCCTGTTGGTGTAAATAAACGTGTGACTCATTTGTTTACAGTGATTACATTACTATTTAGGGTAAAATTTATTACCACTACATGTACTGTACCTTTAGATGTGTGTGCAGTCAGACCTGTTCGGCCTATAGCGCTTGTGTTGCATAATAACACACACACACATTATATTATAGGACCTGCCAAACCAGTTATGTGTGGTATAATGTGCTTTATTCTGTAAACATTAGCTGTCTATCATCACAGTTCAGCCTCATCCTACATGTATGTTGGCACTGCGGCTGTTTGTTTGTGCAGATGGGAGTGTGTTTGTGTGCTTTCATATATCAGTGGAGGTAAAAACAGCTGGTCTACTTCAACCACATATTTAGAGCTCGACACAAATAGGCTAATTAATCGTGATAGTCTTCAGTGCTAATGTGTATCCCTTTTCATTGTCATCACTTGAGCATGTCCTCCATCCCAGCTCTACTTTTCTGCTTTTCTTTGCAAAAAATTTCTGCTTAACAAATAAACCTTTCTTGCCGCAGCTCTTACCCAAAGGGTTGAACAAAGGCAGGGTCAGTTTCTTCACTCTGTGGAATGGGTTTCAAGAGGGGGATATTGTTGCACTTCAGCTTGCAGATAAATCAGTCGTTTATTGAGGTAAATGACCTTGATGATGTAGCCCACACAAGCTTTCATCTGCCTGAGCTGAGGGCCAAACTATTCTCTGAACATGTGCGGTGAAAGTCATATTTTAGCCTTTGTGGCTTTTGAGAGCAGTTGAGTAAAATGTCCAGAGAGGTGCTCCTTGACCGGTTGAATTGGTTTCCATTTTTATGATATAAAGTTTTAAAAGTGACTAGTGAGTAGTGGGGCTTGAATCTCTAAAAGTACTGTTTTTTAGCCTCTAAAAACATCTTATAGCTGCTTTAATTAATATTTTACAATTGACTAAACTGTGTCATTCAGGTGGTGACTAACTGAGAAATTGAGAAATATCTGCATCACAGTTCTCTACGTGAACTGATCTTTTGACTTTTTGGCACACAGCTGTATTGTTTGGCTCACTTACACTGTGCTCATATCATTTTCATTTTCAGCTGTATGCAGGGGAGACAGATGTTTCCAGTAATGAAACAGCTGCAAGCTGTCTGTCAAAAAAAAAAAAAAAAAAAGGTGGTTGTGAACATAACATTGGTGTCAAAATTAAATGTTCCTTTACCGACCTTTCTATTTTGTTGACTTGTGTTTTTAGATTATAGCAAATGTTTCTAATAATGTTTACAATCAGAGATAGAAGATATATTTTTACTTACAAAGCAGTAAAAATTTTTTACCGCCCATCAGTGAAGTCATAATACTTGATCTTATTTGCATCTGTTTCATTGCAGCTGTCAGAAATAATTACCAAGGAGACAAGATATTGTCACGTGTCCTTCCTTAATACCCTTACAGAACTTTGGGTTCACACCAAACAGCATGAACGAAGTTGCATTCAAGATAGGTTACATATAGAGGACAAACTCGTGTAAAACCATTCCATATATGTCAATTTGCATATTTACCCAACCAATCACCAGTTCACTCTTGGCCTTCAGCCAATCCTTCTAAGGCAGGGGTGTCCAACCTTGGTCCTCGAGAGCTACTATCCTGCATGTTTTAGATGTTTCCCTCTTCCAGCACACCTGATAGTTGTTATCAGACTTCTGCAGAGCTTGATGATAGACTTATCATTTGAATCAAGTGTGTTGGGAAGAGGGATACATCTAAAACATGCATAATAGTAGCTCTTGAGGACCAGGATTGGACACCCCTGTTCTAAGGCATTTTTCCCCAAACTAAATAAGAACACACAATAGCTGATTCCTGCTAGGCAAACAAAACCTTTTAACAGGCTGGAGTACGTTTTTGTTATAGTCGGC
The DNA here is from genome assembly GCF_902148855.1 of Sphaeramia orbicularis. Lineage (NCBI taxonomy): Eukaryota > Metazoa > Chordata > Actinopteri > Kurtiformes > Apogonidae > Sphaeramia > Sphaeramia orbicularis. Next base: position 15,671,594 of record NC_043967.1, on the reverse strand, counting down.
ATCTCTTTTTTCCTGTCAGCAACAAAGTGACATAAAACATGATGTAAGTAAACCTTTGTCTGTAAATATGATTTGAGTGTTTCAGCAGGGATGGTGAAAACAACAACTCCCATGATCCCACACTATTTCACAATACAGTGACCAAGTCCCAACAAGTCATATGTAAGACATGTTATGAAATCTGAGAGCTAGACTTACATTTAGGTGCAATGATTAACTGATCAAATAAATACACACAATATAATAGATAAAAGACAAGTGCATTTTTTCTTCTCAGAGCTACTGTACATACATTTTCTCTTCTCTTCATTTTCTCTACATTTTCTCTGCTAAAAATAACTATGCTCAATAAGAATGAAGATTTTTGTGAAAGTCAGCATGTACTCAAAATCAACAGAATAAGCACAAAATCCTTATAATGAACCAAAGTCAACAAAAAAATGAACAAATAATAAACTAAATGAAATAATAGGTATCATAGGAAAGTCAATTTGTGACACATTTAGATGTAAATGTGACTTTAATCAGCTGGAACTCTTGTATTCTCTTCAAAATCTAAATGTGGGACATTGTCTAAATATGTGGGACACATAGTCCCACACACCTGGTCACCCTTATTCACAGCATCATCGACTACTTGTTTTGTAATTGTTCTCATTTAAAGACCCCTGGCACAGAAAGATTCAGCTGTCGCAAACTCTCACTTTGTCACTATCTTCTCCTACTCTCCTACAGACAGCAACTTCATCCTGGCCAATGCTCAGGTGTCAAAGGGGTTTCCAATCGTCTACTGCTCCGATGGCTTCTGTGAACTCACAGGCTTCTCTCGGGCCGAGGTCATGCAGAAGAGTTGCGCTTGCAAGTTTCTGTATGGACCTGAGACCACTGAAGGCATCATCCTCAGTATTGACGAAGCTCTGGAGGAGCGTAAGGAGTTCAAGGATGAGATTATATTCTACAATAAGACAGGTGAGGTTTGGGAAAACAAAAGGGCGGGGATGGAAGGTTTTTGCATTCAATTCATGTGGCCTTCATCTAACTTTGCCAAACAAGTAGTTCATTCAGGAGAAGACAAATGAAGAAAGCAGTGAATGTGCAAAGGATGTGTTCGCGCACAAATGGATTACACTTCAATGAGGTTATTTCTGAAGCAGCTCCATTCTGCCTTTGCAGAAATGGACTTGTGGATTTATGAAGTCAAGGGTGGAGGAATAGATGTATATATAAGTTTTTTAACCAGCCCATTCTCATTAAAAGGTGATTAGACAGAGCCGTCTGTCACAAATGTACCCCAGTTATCACTTGCTTCAACACTGGTTCCACATTAAACTTTCATAGCTGTCAGCTTACTCTTTAATCCTGTGTCCTTCTAATACAGTCGGCTCAGACTAGTCATGGCTAAGAATTGTTTGGTGTGTGTCCTGCTGATGAGCCGGCTGACCAGCGAAGACAACACATATAAAAATAATGAGCACATTCAAGCATCAGCAGCTACATACTTTCTGCAGAGTGGGCCAGTGCCTCCTCTAAATGCATGATTTTTACAGAGTTTACTTTACTTTTATGTATGACCCTACAAGAAAAGAAAAATGGAAAAGGAAAGCATCCATGTTTAAATTGTTCAAGTCAAGCTGGACAAAAAAAGATCTGTAATTTCATGACAACAGGACAGATTAATGTGCGTTATGATTAAAATATAAACAACAGCTTTATGATGAGATTATGACATGATATATAAAACATAAAACAACCCCAAACAACTATCAGAGGTATCTATTGCCATATTCTGCCACTTTCTCATGATATTTCTTCTAACTGATGAATTATGACAGCAGATTTTGCAGGCAGCTCAGCAGTACAGTTTGTGTAGACACAGCTAAACTAATACCGTCACAGATGTGACTTGTCTAAGCTGTTCTGTCTCTTGCTTTGTTGTCAGCTCCGTCAGACTCTGCTCATCTCTAATTTCCTTTTGTCACTCACTTTACATTCACCCTGTGTGTTTCATTTCAATGTCATTTCTTTCCTTTTTTCCCACCTCATTTTAGGTGTTGGAACCAGTTTGTCTCATCGTCAGTGGTTTTGTCTTCACTTACCTCTGTGTCGTTCGTGTTTGTCTCATCCTTATCTGTCTGTCTATCTGAGCTTAACTCTGTTTGTCCTCTGTCTGTCTGCCTGAGAAAAGAGAGAGCTGTTCGCAATCAGGACCTCTCTTCTGCTCCCAGTGGGCTTGATAGTATGCAGATAAGCACACGCACACACACACACATACCAACAATCACACACTATGATTGAGTCATCAGCAAGGAAGATTGAGTGAGTGGGAGTGATGGGAGGGAACTCCATGGGAAATCCCTCTTAATCAGCAACTCTTTCCTTCTCACTGAACAGAGCGACTGGTGCAGAATAACCTTTCTTTGAAAATGCTCATCTTAATGAAAATTGAGATTCCCAACAGGATTTGTCGGAGAAAAAGGTTGAAATCTTGAAAAAAGGGGCATTTTTCTGTCGAAGCCCAACATCAGACAGTGACAGTAATAGGAATTTGATATAGATGAGTAAAATATCTGTCCGCTCCCGCTCACATCAAACAAAAATCCCCAAAACAACATTCAGTACACTTCCACTAGCATACAGTAGATACTCTAGAACACACAGTGATGTGTTATGGAGACATCAAACAGCTGGCTCAGGCTTGTGTGGTGGGACTTCAGTTGTTTTTTTGTTTTTTTTTTACATTAGGCCTCACACAACTCAGCTTCCACAAGTAAACTCACAGGTAATATCAAAGACTGTATAGAAAAGTGGTCGTTATGAGAGAGCTTCCAGAACATCTCCATGTTTCTGTGGTCCCACCCCCTACATGTTATTCAATGAGACATATCTAAAACTGTGTCCCCAAAGATGCTTTAATTAGCTTAGTTTTGATAGAAGAGAAGAGATTTGGCTACTCTGCTGTTTGGCTAAAAAGCTACTAAAATTTACTGCATTTTATGTTCTACTAATGTTTAAGTTCATTTATTTTAAGGATAAGATGACAAAAAAACAAAAACACAAAGAAAACTTTCATGTAAATATGTTCAAAGTCAAATTCATTAAAAGTTATGCATATGGCTGCCGCCCTGTGATGTCAGAATATGCAAATTAGATGAGTAAATTTACTCCCATCATAAACTTTGGGTCATTTACAGTATGACTTTATCTCTAACCACTTACAAACTTACTTAGGCTACAGCTTTTCAAAATCTTGATCTCGAAATTGGATATTTTTTAAAGAAAACTCAGGCGCCTAAAGGGTCAACAAGGTTGAATTCACTTTTCTCCATTTTTAATTTGATAATATTACATTTTTTTGGCTACAGGAAGTATTTGATCAATGTTTCTATTTAAATATGTTTAAATCTAATATTAAATCTGCTCAAGACTATTATGTCATTATCTTGCCACATTTTCTTAGTAAATAATGTAAACCATATTTTTCACTGCTGATGTTGATTTTGTGTCCTTGGTGGTGTATTTTTTTCTGGTTGGCATTTGATTTAAGGGAAGTCTGAAAGCTGCAGCATGTCACAACAACAGTATGGCTCTAATTATGTTCCATCATTTTCGTAAAAAATAAAAAATAAATAAAAAAACATATATATACTGTATACCATCCTTTATCCACACTGCTACAAAGCCAGTTCCATAAAAAGAATCAATCAATAAAAAAATGGTTTGCAGAGTTTAGTTTGGACAAAAAGTGTCTGATACAGTCCTGGCCTCAACCCTGTCCAACACCTTTAGGGTGAACAAGAATGATGATTTATTACGTACGAATCGGAGCAGATCTGCATGTTCAGACTCAGATGTGAGAAGAATTAGCAACAAATTCATTCTTGTGCTCTTGTATAACGTCATCATGGAAAGTTCTTCAACTGTTGTCATACTTTAGGTCATATACAGTACCTGACCCCATGATGACTACAGGTATTTAATTGTCAAACTGAATGATTTACATTTCCCCAAAACAATATTTAATATAGTAGTCTGTGCATACTGTACACTTTTGATCAACAAGTGCATCTGTGAATGTTTTACTAAATTGCTTTCATTGTAGTGCTGGCAACAGAGCTGAATAAAATGATGTATCTGTTCAGTTTTTAAAACAAGAGATTCATCCTTTGCCATTGTTTTCATGCCTCGAGCTTACAAAAATGACACAGTAATGAGCCCGAGCACACCAACACCAGTACAAAAACACACATGCCGACAAATGCTGACCCAGAGTTCCTTTGAAAAGCAATCTATTTAGCAGAGATGGGACCTCAGTGAAGGGTTGATCTCTTGCTGTGCCTGGGGAACAGTGGCTTGGTCTATTTAAAGGCTCTGTTCCTCCTCAGGGACTTCCATCTGTGGACATTCTGACGAGGAAGTCTGGGATTCAGTGAAACCCTTCCTTAATGCACATACACACACTCACTAGTCCACACATACTGTATATGAAAACAATTCTAGAGTATAATAAATGATGCCTGATAATAGTGTTATTAAGAGTCTTTTTTTGTGTGTGTTTGTTTTAGCGGTTCAGTTCTGGTGCCTGCTGGACATCGTGCCAATTAAAAATGAGAAGGGAGACGTGGTGCTCTTTCTGGCCTCATTTAAAGACATCACTGACACTAAAGCCAAAGCCATCCATGAGGACAAGAAGGAAGGTCAGTATGCACATGAATGAATATGGAGTAGGTGTGTTAAGGCTGCACAGACAAAAACATTAGGATTTTCAGTCATACAAAAATGGATTTTATGAATTTTGACGATTATTTTTGAGAAAAAAAAAAAGAAAAAAAAAAAGAAGCTAAACATTTTTCTGTAAAGGTTGATTTTGCAAAATTTTGGTTGATAAAATTGCAGAAATGGAAAATAATACTGGAATATAATATTTGTGACTGTATTTTCAATATTGTAGAATCCCCGGAAAATAGAAGTGTTGTGTTTTCATTACTTTAGAAATGAATTGTTTATGTCTGTAGAGAAACTGTGTGAATTGGTCCAGAGAGGACAAGTTTCGGCAGTCACATGAACTGACTCTTTACATAATGATTACATTGTGATTTATTTGCCAGTAAAAAAAACCTTTCAGTGTTATAAAACACATATAATTGTTTTTCAGTGCACCTCATCAGACAACTCATGAAAATGTGTTTTTAAAAACCTGAGGCAGCAAAGTTTGTAAAAAACAAAATCTGTGTCACTGCAATGACTGTAATGCTCATTTTACAATCATATTTGGCAGCTAACTGTCTGAACAACTTGACCACTAGGTGTCACTGTAGCTGAACAGTGGAAGTTTAATGGGATTCGGTAGCCCCTTGCTTACACCTGGTTGCCCCCGGTTGCCATGGTAATGCTACAAGATGCTTGAAGTAATATATCCCTAAGCATCCATGTAACCAGAGGCACATCAGCTTAGTAAAACCAAATTTCAAACAACAGAACACAACTCAAACAACTAGAAGCACTCGGACAGCGCAGACCTCCGCCAAGGCTGATCAGTGGCCCCCCCCGTGGGCCCCCCCACCCCCCATCACCACCAAAATTTAATCATTTCTTCCTTATCCCATTTCCAACAAACCCTGAAAATTTCATCCAAATCTGTCCATAACTTTTTGAGTTATGTTGCACACTAACGGACAGACAAACAAACAGACAAACAAACCCTAGCAAAAACATAACCTCCTTGGTGGAGGTAACAATCGCTTAAATGGACACATATCGAAAACTAGAAGCACTCGGAGAGCGCAGACCTCCGCCAAGGCTGATCAGTGCCCCCCCCCGTGGGCCCCCCCACGCCAAGGAGGTTATGTTTTTGCCAGGGTTTGTTTGTCTCTTTGTCTGTCCGTTAGTGTGCAACATAACTCAAAAAGTTATGGACAGATTTTGATGAAATTTTTTGGTCTGTGCCCCCCCATGGGCCCCCCCACCCCCAATCACCACCAAAATTTAATCATTTCTTCCTTATCCCATTTCCAACAAACCCTGAAAATTTCATCCAAATCTGTCCATAACTTTTTGAGTTATGTTGCACACTAACGGACAGACAAACAAACAAACAGACAGACAAACAAACAAACCCTGGCAAAAACATAACCTCCTTGGCGGAGGTAACAAGCAACGATCAGCAAACAATCCAACGTTTGTCATGAATTATCTCATAAAACAAAAGACCAGTGAGACAGACTTTGAACTGCTAAGCTAACACTAAGCAGATCCAACAAGTACAAGTATTATTTCTCCACTGCTAAAACTCACTAAACGAGACAAAGAACAGCCAAAATAATGGTCACATTATGAAGCAAGGATGACAGATTTTGTCTTTGATTAGCTGTTTTCTGATCATAACTTGGTTTTATATAACTGAAACACCTGCTATCAGCTAATCCATTATTTTGTGTTATATTGAAATGAGTCCAACTAGGAACAAATGGTGCAGAATTAATGAATAAAATCACAATGACATGCCTTTGAGACACTAAGATTAATAATTGCCATTATGGCTACATTTTTTTTTTTTTTTTTATCCTTGCAGAGGTGTCTTTGGATTGTTGCTTTAATAAAAATACCTGGGGGTTCCCTGGTGGCACATCCGGTGAATGTGCACCATGTACCCTGCGGCCTTATTACCTCCGCCAAGGAGGTTATGTTTTTGCCAGGGTTTGCTTGTTTGTTTGTTTGTTTGTCTGTCCGTTAGTGTGCAACATAACTCAAAAAGTTATGGACAGATTTGGATGAAATTTTCAGGGTTTGTTGGAAATGGGATAAGGAAGAAATGATTAAATTTTGGTGGTGATCGGGGGTGGGGGGCCCACGGGGGGGGCCACTGATCATTGGTGTGCAACATAACTCAAAAAGTTATGGACAGATTTGGATGAAATTTTCAGGGTTTGTTGGAAATGGGATAAGGAAGAAATGATTAAATTTTGGTGGTGATCGGGGGTGGGGGGGCCCACGGGGGGGGCCACTGATCAGCGTTGGCGGAGGTCTGCGCTCTCCGAGTGCTTCTAGTTGAAGCTTTTGACTGTAACCTGAGGCCATTTGTTGCATGTCATTCCCATAGACTATTCCCCAATTTTCTGTCCTTGTCTAATAAAGGCAGAAAAGCCCACAAATAAATCTTTTAAAAAATTCAAATCAATACCTCATGCCATGGTAACATAAATTAAGTGATTGATGAGGTTGCAGCCTGTAGTTTAAATGATAAACCTTTGTGGCTTATGTAGCTCATGACTGTACAGAGGCTTCTCCATTTTTGTCAAAAAGTGTTGAGTTGCAGTTTTTAATAATGACACAGAAGACAAGCACAAATGTTTTTGACTTCCAACTTTGTTCCATCTCCAAGTCTTGAACTGCATGTAAATGTAGTGACGGTTGTTTAACTCCTCTCCTCCTACCTTGTAAAGCAGACTTATCAATCAACCACCATAAAAATAACAAAAAAAGACTATCAAATGTGCATGGGCTTCCTGAGCGTGAACTGATTTTCCTCATCTCAGGCTTACTTTTCCTGGATTCGCCTAATTATTCTCATTACTGTAAATAAGCAAGAACAGGAAACAGAAAGCAAAGTTATTTTTACACACATAATGAAATGCTTTTCATAGGAAGGAAAAGGGGCTGATGTAGCAATGCCTTTAGACAGAGATGAACACCTCACCATAATGAGTTTCAGTCTGACAAAGTTGTTTAAATGAGAAAATGCGTGGTAAGACTCACAAAACATTTGCATTTATGTGCAATTCGTTGTGCTGATGTAGCTGGGGGTGCTAGTTTTTTTGTTAGGTTAAGGGAGTGCAGAATAATAATAACTAAGTTAGTGATGAGGATACTAACTGAGCATTTACACTCTATTTCTGTAACACATTGGAACAGCTCACAATGAAGAATTTTACTTTGCAGACACTAGAACATAATATTGGGCATTTCCATGCATGCTGAGGAAGCCTTTGGAGGACGGACAGACTTGCGTCCTGTGACCCAGTTAGCTCACTATCTGCATGAGCTCTTTCACACTGACCGGACAATGAGCACAAAAAAAGAGGGAAACCCAGTCTCTGGCGTCAACAGTCTCCTCTCTCCACCCCTCCTTACTCTCTTTTCTGAACTTGGGCTGTACCCTTGTTGCTGTCATGCTTTTTCACCCTGAGTAAAGTCCCACTCATGCTTTTATTTTTAAGTTTGTGTCGCCCTTCCCTCACCTCTATTTCTCATCTATTCCAGCAGCCCACATGGTACAGTACTCATCCATTCCCACCTCTCCGATCTGCCCTACATGCCTTTGCCCCACCACCTCTCCTCCCCACTTCTCATGTCCCACAACGCCAACCCACCCCTCTACCCCACAAGAACAGCTATAAAAGAGAGGGGAAATTCATTAGATCTAAAAATAAGCATGTCTCTGTCTCTGTGCTCCTGCCGTGTCGCGTCCCCCAAGGCTGCATTGCGTTATGGATGGGCCCTGTCTGTTTGCCTCGTCTGGGGTCCGTGCACACACTCAACAGAGCGCACACACTTTCCAAAGGACACTCAATAGCAGTTATCACTTCTATCCTCAAGCTTTGTTATTGCTGTTATCCACCCTCAAGCCAATCTGGCCTTAGTCCGCTCCTGTGGGTTCACAGCAATGAGAATGGGGCTCAGAACCCAGTAGCAATAAGGTGCCTTCTTCTATTACCCAACTCCTCAGTCTAAACACATCACTCCTGCACTATCTACTTAATCTACTGCTAGTCTCCAATGGAGGAAACGCACACAAATGCATGCCTGCAAGTGCACACACACACAAACCAATCTACCTTAACAAATCTGCCATACCACTCTTAACTGCCTCTGTGCCCCAGCAGTGACTTATCAAAGCTGAAAATTGTGCTGTTTTATTGAGGATAGCATTTTCACAGTAAGACATAATCCACCAATATTTACGGCTGATTAATGTGAAGTAAGTTGCAAATCTTTTCTGACATTTGTAAAAACCAATGACATAAATACGGTATTTTTCACTGTACTCAGAAATTGCGCAATTTGCTCAATAATGACACATTCTTTCCTGATGCATATTCATGTTTTCCTATTCAGGACAGAATATTATGTATTTCATCAAGCATAATGACTGATTCAGTCATCAGGAGTTAACCTATGGGGGGTAAAGTATTGTAGGGGGATGTGCACTGGCTCTTGTGTGAATGTGTGTGCATGTGTTTACAGAGCGGCGGCGCGGCAGGGTGAAAACAGGCTCTCCATTCAGCTCAGCGCGACTGCGTAGCAGCACAGTGCTCTATCACATCTCTGGTCACCTCCACAGCAGAGAGAAGAGCAAGATTAAACTCAACAAGGTATCATCAAATACTTCAAACAATGGGATAGGATATAACATGATGAAGTAGCATCAAAACTAGATGAACTGGGCTGAACTGTGGCATAGGAACTGTCTTTTGTGTGTAAAATGGTAAAGGTTTGAGTCTGCAAAATCGGCCTTGTAAACTGAGAATAATCATTGGATTATTTTTGTTTGTTTCTTGTAACTGTAATTGCCCATGGCCAACATGACACAATTTTGTATAAAACATAATGCATGTTTAGAATGACATACTAGATACTACATACAGTGCAGTATGCTGTCTATGAACAGTAATACAGTGTACAAGTGACCACCAAACCTCTGACTGTGAAAACAAATGTCTGTGTGCCGCTAGTGGATCATAAAACAAGTTTTTAATGTGTTTAAAGAGAAATCTCTTCAAATTGGTTTCCTACTGTTGCCCATGACAGCTCCCTGTTGTTAACTTGCTTATTAGCTGAACTTGTAGCATTTGTATTAGAACATATAACACAATAACAATCACTCGTCTCTCCTGCAGGACACGGTCTTTTTTGTCCTCATTTCTCCTGTATGTCTGTATTTCCTGTACATGGACAGTGAACCTAAATTCCAGTAGAGCAGGTGGCGGGAATGCATTAATTATGCTAATTGTGACCGTAAGACAAATGAAGATGGAGAGCTAAATGCCCATAATGCATTGGGAACACTGTATATGCTACAGAAAGCAGTATACTGAGAAATTTGACTGGATCATCTGAATATTTTTGGCAGGCTGCAGAATCAGTACACTGGTAGTATATGGTATGGCATTCAAAACAATGTCAGAAAATGACACTCAACTGTCATTTTTTTATTTTTATTTTTTTAACTTGTCTTGTCCAGCATCATAACAGCCGAATGGTAGTCTGGTTGCCTTTTGGTGCTGAACAAATTTGCTTTGCCAAGGGAAACTTCATAAAGTATATGAGGCTCCCCTTTACTTTCAACTGTCTTTATTTTGAGTTTTGTTGAACCACATTTCAATGCCGAACCTGACATGAAAGAACAGGGGGGAGGAGAAGAAAGGGGGAGAAGAGAAGAGTGAAGAGAGGAGAAAGAGGAAGAAGAAGAAGAAGAAGAAGGTGGTGAAGACCCTCACAAGAAAATACCAACAATACTAACAACAACCATGGTGATAATTATAATGGTAACAATAACTAGAACAAGAAGTCAGTAAACTAGGCAGAAAGATGAAGAGAAAAAAAATTACAATAAAATAAAAAAAAGTAAGACCTATTAAATGAGAAATATAGGAAAAGAAAACATGAACAGAATATCAACTGTCATTAAGGGTTTGGGCCATGTCCACTCACAAGAATGAAGTTTTGCCCCACCTTTTCCATAATCTGAAAAGTTTGTGAAATGTCATGTTTTTTCAGATTATGTTGTGTTTAACCTGCAAAGACCCAATCATCTACTGATCTTAAATGTTTAATCCCTGTTGATCCACTAATCCTATCAATACATGTAAACAATTGGAGTAAATACAGTTTGTCATCTTTTCATGGTCATCAGATATGACCCATTTGGACGTTCAGAGGCTCCTTAGTGAACGTGGAAACAATGTTATCTTCAACAACATTGATTCACCAGTAAAACCCATAGAGTTTGATCAATGACAATGAAAAGAGACATTTGCTTTTATGTTCAGTTAGTAATAAATTTTGGTGAAAAAGTCACTTTTTCTTCAGTTTTCTCTGTTTTTGATATATTAATCCTCTACTTTAATTTGAGTTTATATGAACATCTGCATGATCAGTGAATTAAACATAGTAAAATGCCTGATTTTCAATGGAAAAAAGCAAAATACAGAGGATAATATTAGAATTAATGGTGATTACTTAAGGTAGAGAGAAAAATACATTTGGGAACTGCCACAAAAGTAGCACTGGGTCTTTATGGGTTAATTAAAGATGCGCAACAGAAGATTTATGCATGCTTGTCCTTTAAGTTTATGTTGGAATCTCTTTTATGTCATTGGAGTTTGAACTGCAGTTTCCTACATCTATACACTGCTTAAATCAAAATCTTACCAAGTGTATTTTTCTCATTTCTAGTCTCATCACACTTAAAATAAGACACGATCACCTAAAGAGTAACTTGTAAGCAAGATATAAGAACTTATTTTTAGACAACAGATCTTGAAAATCTTATTTCAAGAAATCTTACCAAGATAATTTTCACTTGTTCCACTGGCAGATTTGTTTGCTTGAATTAAGCAAAATTAATTAATTAATTAATTAAAAACTAAAATCTGCCAGTGGAATGTGAAAATTATCTTGGCAAGATTTCTTGAAATAAGATTTTCAAGCTCTATTGTCTAAAAATAAGTCCTTGTATCTCACTGAAAAGTTACTCTTTAGGTGATTATGTCTTATTTTAAGTGTGATGAGATATTTTGACAAGAAATGAGAAAAATACACTCGATAAGATTTTGATTTTTGCAGTATACTGATGCTATAGAGTGCTAAAATCAGGTTTTTCCACAATAAACTTACTCTTGAGGTCAACATCATCTCTCTTCTGCTCCAGTCTGACTGCAAATGTTCAACATTTTTTACTGTTAACTTAGAAATGCAGTCAGCTAATAGTTAATTAGCAAGCTAACATTTTGGTAATATCGTGTATTTTGGACGGTTGAAAATTTATGGAGGGACAAAATTCAGAGGAAATGGTTGGTCTTACACTATTCCGTTCAGCACTTTGTTTATTTTTTATTAAATTTTCATACAGTTTAATTATAACTTGCCTACATTAGTTAGCATGTTTCCGGTATAGCATACTTGCTACGTGTTAAGCAGTGTAGTATTTATGAATGCTGCTTTTAGGATATGATATTAATTCTCTTAGGTAAAATATGAAAAAAAAAAAAATATCCGTGATTGGACCATGATATTTCCATTTGCTATTGCATTTGGTATACGTATGCATTTTCATCCTTTCATTGTTATTTATCGCCATTTGATGGCATGTCAGTGCGCTAGCCGCTAATCGCTAATCCTAAGCGCTAATCACGCTAGTTGCTAATCGCTATCCGCTAAACCTAACCCATCACGCCAGCCGCTAATAGCTAACCTCTAAACCTAACCCTAACCTTGCTAGCCGCTAATTGCTAACCCTAACCGCTAATCACGCTAGCCGCTAATAGCTAACCTCTAAACCAGGGGTCAGCAACCCTGGTCCTACAGAGCCACTATCCTGCATGTTTTAGATGTTTCCCTCTTCCAGCACACCTGATGGTTGTTATCAGGCGTCTGCAGAGCTTGATGATAGGCTTATCATTTGAGTCAGGTGTGTTGGAAGAGGGACACATCTAAAACATGCAGGATAGTGGCTCTCTAGGACCAGGGTTGCTGACCCCTGCTCTAAACCTAACCCTAACCCTAACCGCGCTAGCCGCTAATCACGCTAATGGCTTGTTATTTTACACGGCATAAATATACACGCTGAAAGCTTATTATGTGTACAGATAACACGCCAGTTTAAAGTACCGTGTTATCTGTACGCAATTCATGATATCATGTTGTGTTTCGGTAGATTATAGATGTTAGCATTCATACAATAAAATTTAAGGAATGCAATTTTATATAGCTACTTAGTGTGTCTGTCAAAGCCGTGGTATATGTGTATAAAACCACAAACATGTTACTGCGATGGGATGTGATAAACTGTTACCCTTGGGTGAGGCTGAAAATGTCGTTATGGGTAATACCACATTATTTATATAACATTTTTTCATTCTGCTCCTTCCAGAATGTGTTTGGGGACCTGCCTGCTCTGCCAGAATACAAGGTAGCCGATGCCAAGAAGTCCAAATTTATTTTGCTTCACTACAGCACATTCAAGGCTGGTTGGGACTGGCTGATTCTGCTCGCCACATTCTATGTTGCGGTGACGGTGCCCTACAATGTGTGCTTTATTGGTGATGATGATGACCTGACCCGCAGCACGACCGTCAGTGACATTGCAGTGGAGATACTATTTATCATAGGTTGGTTGCACTGAACTTTTTATAAGAAAATTCATAATGACAAATATTCAAGTACAAAAATACTAATACATGTACTAATTAGCTGTTTGTGTTTGTTTCTTCTGTTCACCAGATATTGTTTTCAATTTTCGTACCACTTATGTCAGCAAATCAGGTCAGGTGATTTTTGATGCTCGGCAGATCTGCATCCACTACCTGACCACATGGTTCATTATTGACTTAGTGGCTGCTTTGCCCTTTGACCTGCTCTATGCCTTCAAAGTCAGTGTGGTGAGTAGTCATTTGCTTGCTGCTTAATCCTCTGGGTTCAATATATTTGTGTATACAGAACACAATCGATCAGCGACTGTATATCCACACCATAAAATTGAATTTTTGTTTGTTATAAATGCTTACTGGCCTCCAGCAAATCTTTATAATACACTGCTTGAAATATGTCAGAGTGAAAATAAGAGGACAAAGAGTTTTTCTGTTGCTAGAGAAAAGACAGAATCGCAAAATAAATATAACTTTTAGCACTCAGGGAGAGGTCCACACTCTAATGCTGTCAATGCAGCTGTGTATTGTAAGGGCAATACCTCCAGCACATTTGACATTTCATGAGAATAGATTGCATGGATTGTTTTCAACACTGCTATAGCATCTCCATTGATTCAGCATACAGTCCAAGGCTTGGGAAAACAATCAAACCTGTATCATTAAAGCCCTTTTTCTGTTCTGCTCCAGTCAAATACATGACCCCCTTAAGAATAGCTGAATTGAGGAAGCAACAGAGATCTGGAGCAATTAGGTAGACGTTCTTGTCTTGTCCCTATCTGAATGATAGTGCCAGAGAAAGCATTGCTCTGCAGGGAGGTTTTGATTGGTTGCTTATGGAAGTTATTTTTTCTTTCCTAGCCTTTAATTTACAGAAGAGGCCCTTTGACTGTCCTTTATGCTACTGTTTACCCTCACCAGGCTCAATAACAGGATTCAGAGATCCACAAGAATGCACAGAATTGGATGCACAATATACATTTCCTCTAAAATGAATGCATGTGAGGACAAACACGCAAGTAATTTATGATCTGATTATAACTAAAGTGGCAAAATTCTAGTGGGTAGGCCATTATTTAATTGGCTGTAACATATCATTATCCTCATAGCGTAATAGCCTCAGTCATATTTTTGGCCAAATTGTCTATATATATCTACATAAAATGAAGCAGCACTGTCAGGAGAGTAAAGTTACGTTGATATCAGAATTTGGCCAAATATATGACTTGGGGAATTATGCTATGAGGCTAACAATATCAGATATGAACATTTGAACCTTAAGGAAAATAAATGACATTGAAAAATATTGAGAAGTAAGCAGTAAAAGAAAGGACAAAAGAGAGAAACCATGAGTAACAAAGAATAGGTGGTATTTTTCGGATTGTGAAGAGAGGGGGTGGGCATGGTGACAGTCTGCTCCAGGCAAAGGTGCTTGTTTGGTTCCAGACTCTATTAATGGAAATACCACCAGGTCCCAGGAGCTCTTGATTTGGGTGTAGGACCACAAGTTTCCCTGCCGTTGGGGGAGACCAGAAACAGTACATAATTGCTGAGCATTCTGCGTGATGTCCCCTCAAAGGATAGAGCATTCAGACTGATGCCCCCTTTGAGGACAGAAGCCATCTTTCACCAAAATGAGCCAAGGGCACAAGGGCCTCGACAGCGTTCCTCACTAGTGCTCCTTTTGCTTTTGTTTTTACTGTGTAACTTTGTTATTTCTACTTTTAAGCAGAGGTGTCAAAAGTGTTCACATTCATTACTCAGGTAGAAGTATATATACTAGGGTTTAAAAAGACTTCTGTAGAAGTTGAAGTTTTAACTCAAGTTTTTTACTCAAGTAAAAGTTTAAAAGTACTGGTTTCAAAACTACTTAAAGTATAAAAGTAAATGCAAGGGGAAAAAGTGCTATTAGGACACAGAGGGTCCTATAGTGTATTACCCCACCTCCCTCAAAAACATTTTTCTAAAGGCCATAATGACTATAATGTTATATTAAAATGTTAATTTGGAGACATTTGGGATGCACTAGTCTACCTGTTTCAGCTGCATATATGCCCATTGAAAATGAGCACATTTTAGTCCAATGCAAATGTATTAAAGAACCATATATTTGAACTACTGAGAATTAACATGTGTTTCATGGAGCGGAAGATATAATGACTATAAGTATCGTAATGGTGCAAAAAGTCAAACTTCAGAGGTATATTATCAATAACCTTTATTGGAAGGTAAATGTACGTCTAAACTTAGCTGAAGACATCTGTGAGGGCAACGGATGTAAGATAACAAAACTGGACAAGAAAAGTGGTGTACCCAGGGCAGGCTTACTAACAATTACCCTTGTATGGTTGTCTGTGTACAGTACAGTGGTTGGGACATTTCGCCTGAGTTCTCTTGAGTCTCTGCCACGGACATCTTTATACTAGGCTACATACGTCTGCTATGTCCATACTGGAGTGTGATGCAATTTGTGTCATGTGCTGGTGCGATGGATCACGTACAAACCAATAGGGTGTCTGAATGGTATACGAGGGCTGTTCAATAAGT
The DNA here is from genome assembly GCF_902148855.1 of Sphaeramia orbicularis. Taxonomy (NCBI): domain Eukaryota; kingdom Metazoa; phylum Chordata; class Actinopteri; order Kurtiformes; family Apogonidae; genus Sphaeramia; species Sphaeramia orbicularis. The sequence continues at coordinate 15,655,626 of NC_043967.1, read as the reverse complement.
TCATGGCCTCACCCAGAAATACTGGTTGTTATAATACAGGATGTTACATTCTTTCGTGATGGGATAGTGATGCTTGAACATCGATGGACCAAGTGCATTGCTGTAAATGGAGATTATGTTGAAAAATAAAATATAAATTATCAGTCTGTGTTGTTCTGTTCTGGGTGAGGCCATGAACTTATTGAACGGCCCTCATATGTTTATACTTCTCATCCAACCACAATCAAATTCATTCAATCCAGATGGCACGATTTATCTCGATAGTTTTTTTTAATGACAAGCCAGAATGAAAACAAGCTGAAATGAAATAGGAGTAATGAGGGTTTGTTTTAAACGCAAGGAGTAGAAAATACAGATAAGTGTGTGAAAATGTAAGGAGTAGAAAGTAAAAAGTCGATTGAAAAATAATTACTTCAGTAAAGTGTAGATAACCAAAATCTCTGCTTAAGTACTTGGCACCTCTGCTTTTAAGAATGTCTGTCCTTTTAAATTTCGCTTTCTTTCTTTGCTTAGTAGTAATTGTCTTCTGTCTCATCTCAGTTAAGAAAGGTGGGAAATAATAAAGTACAAATGCTGTACTTTGTTATTGTATATTTCAGAACTTTGAGTATTTATTTATGCTGTCCTCCCTATATTTTAATATCCTACATTAGTTTTGATGCGTTTGAACCTGTGTGAACCTTCCCAACATCAAGACAGACTTACTCAACCCACTCAACACATAGAAAAGATAGAACATACATTTCACACATGAAAAATGTAATGTGATGAAAACCTAACAAGACAAAAACAGCCCATAAGATTAAGCAAGACAAATGTGACTACAAAGGCATAAAAAGGCATTTACAGTATAATCTCTGATCTCATGATTTAGTGCTTATAGTGTACATTCACAAAATAAATGCAATAAAACAGAAATTATATGAACACAATGCAAAAAATTAAACAAGATGAAAAAGCAAAAAACAAATAGAAGGTGTATTAGTACATTTCAGAGGCTGTACTTTTTTACTTTTAAAGCAGCAAAGTTGAAACAATGTGCTTTTACCCGTACTGGATCCAAATATCTAGACTTTTACTAGATTAGAGAAAGTGTTTACTTTTGCTTCTGCGAATGAAATATACTCAATGATTCTGTCTTTTCTAATAATTGAACTGCATGATTAACCCTAAACTGAAACGGGAGACCATCCTGCAAGCGCCAGTCTCCTCTGGTGATAACATCTTTACACCAAGGCCAAAGGCAGTTCAGACTATTACTGATATTTTTCTGTTACAGTTATTATTAATGGTCCTTTGAATACATCTACTAGTCCTGGAGGCCTGGTTGGTATCTGGCCACAGCAGTGGATCACAGCATGCTTATTGGCCTGATACTGAGGCATCAATAAAAGAAAAATACAGTAAAAATAAACATGACCAGTCACAATGTTGTGACTGGCTCGCAGGAAGGCAAGCGTGTTGTAGCTGCAGGGGCAGAAATAATGAGTATTTCTATAAGTTATAGCCTCATGTGCACAAATACTGCCTTATAAAAACAAAAAAGGAGGAAGTTAGCCGGCCATCAGGTAACTCGATGTAAATTTCACACCCGATTAACAGTGAAAATGGAAATGGGTTGTAGATGGGGGTGATAGAGGGAAATGGTGAAGTGGCAGGAGGTGTGTATAAGTTGTTTGTGTATATGTTACATTGGTTACTGCTCATGCTGCTGGAGGAGAATCAGGATGTGGTACAGGCTGCTCTCTCCATAGGTGGGAGGGAGGCTGGGGTAGTGATAGATGGTGGAGAAGAGATGGAGCTTCTCCCCAGGGCTCAGTAGGAGGCTTCATTACCCCTCGCACAGCACCGGTCCTCTATTTCTCACAGTGCAGAGTGGACTGGAAAAACCACCATATAACACTGCAGAGACACAAGCAGGGGCAGCTCTGATAAGGACTGTCAACATATGTTTTCCTCTGATTCGAATCCTCTGGTTCTGTAAATCTCCCTTTCACCGTCACAACCACAGACACATACAAATACACAAAACCTTCCTTCTTCTTTCTACATCACGCTTTTGCTGTATTTGTTCCACATCCCTTCACCAATTTATTTAGATGTCACATTATATACACCTTTTTCTATAACATTTCTGTCCCACTTACACATTCTCCACCCTTTCCCAGGTCCCCTCCTCTCCCCACACATATGCACACACACACATCCTGCACAGACACACAAAGAACACAGATTCTCATAAAAAGGTTACAAATAACCTCTTTGTCCTACATCCCTCTAAATAATAGCCAGTGTGCGAGTGTGCGCACATATGTGAGTGTGTATATCCAATGGGGATAGGTGATGGCAAGCCCCAAATGATAGACTGTTGCTGGAGATTGCCCGAGGAGCAGGTGCACAATGAATGACATTCACATCTCATCTACTGTATTGTGGGGAAGGTGTGAAAAGGGAACTTAACATTGAGCTTGTGTAAGTCGGTGGTGGGAAGCGAGAAGGTTAGTGGCAGTGGAAGGTACTTTGAATTGCCAACAACTGGAAGACTCAGGAAAAGACAAAGTGAGAGACGACAGAGTGGGAAGAAAAATGGAATAAAGAAGGGTGGCGATGGTGAGAGAAAAAAAAAATAGCAACAAAACAAACACATCTGTGAACCAGCGCCTGATTGCTTTAATTGGTAATTTGTATTCAAGGATCCTTCATCAGGAAATCTTCATATAGATCATATTGTTGATGTGTTAACAACCATTTTGTCAAGGTTTAATCATAGAATCTGAGAGAAGTGGTGTGGCTAAAACACGAAACATGGGAAAGAACCTTTTGTAACTTTAAAGACATTGCTATGTGTGCAGTCATGTATTCAAGCAATGTGTGTGAAAATATATTAAGCTGGTTTAAAGTGCTTCCCATGAGATTTACTCTCTGTAGAAGGGTGACAATTGCACTCTGTCCTCACTTTTATAGTTTCTATTTCACTCTCATTTGGGTCCATGTCTGTCTCTGACTTCGCCTTCAGCAGAACATCTAAAAATCTCTGTGGGGGTTTTAGTAGTTTCTCAAAGAACCAAAGACACATTGTCTTTCAGAGCAGCACAGTTGCCAGAATGAAATGCTGCTGTTGCATGTTTCTGTAAAACAGTTACGTATTACACCAAATTAATTTGTTAATGAAAAATCTGCTACATTTGGGCTGATTTGGGTGATTAGGATAAACAGTGGATATGCAAAATCCAGGACTTTGGTATCAGAGTTTTCAACCCTTGGCAAAAAAGAGCTTTGGCTGGGATTAGGAAACATACAGTAAGTCATATTTTAATTACTTTTGTGTATTAAATCAAGCCCTGGTATCTTTACTCAGCCTTAACGTAGTGTTGCCAGTGCCTGAACCTGAGTATAAAAAGTTCAGTAGTGCTTCTGAGAGGTGATCTCATTTTATTTCCTCAAAATGCCATAAATGATTAAAGCAGTACAACACTTACTGTGTATGTACAGGACTGTGTCATAAGCCATCTGTAGGTTTTCTGTTTTTGCAGAATTGAAATCAGCGTACATAGTTATTTCTTATACTCTTTTCCTCAGATACAACAAGAAAATGCAGGAAATATGTGCTTAAAAGACACACAAAAAAGGGAACTAAATCGGTTGTAAAGGTCAGTCAGAGCCCGTATTTATTGTGACCTCTGACCCCATGATGAGAAGCAGCACAAATAATTAGAAACATCTGATATGAATTGAATGAAACTTGGTGTAAAACATCAAAAAAATTAATTGAATAAATCTCATATTTTCTGAATAAAAGGGTAAAAAATATTTTAAGTGAAAAGGGAGGCCACATTAAATACTACCACTTTGGATTATAGCTGTTTTTTCCCCCATAAACCTTTGTTTTTATTGCTGTACTTCACAAATATCCAGATTGTATCTCAATATAGAGACTGAGAAATGTATATATGTGGTCATTAGAACTTTACTAGGACCGCAAACCTAATGTTGGTCAAATACTTTTACACAGTACTATAGATATTTAGAAAAGTTGATATGATACAGACTTGTCAAAGATCGCACGCTGTAGGAATAGCATTGTTCCCACTGCTGTTTCTTTCTTAAATAAGTCTTTGTGCACTTGTTAACCTTTTATTGAAGTCTACTACTCATTTATTTCTACTTATTACAGTTTGATGTTTTTTCTTCAGTTTGACGCTGCTTTTTTTGTAAATAAGTCTTTGTGCACTTTTTAGCTTACCGGCCAACAGGCCGTAAGCCATTGTCATCATGCGGCGTCCGTCGGCGTCGTCTGTCATCTGTTACAAAAATTTCAATCGTCTTCTTCTCCAAAACTACAATTCCGATTGACTTCAAACTTGGTATACAGCTTCTTTATGATGATGTCAACAAAAATTTGTGAAACTATTTGGATCCAGATGTGATTCTGGATTTGATGCGACTTTGAATAATTTCCCCATTATAAGCGATAGGAAGTGGATCGATGCAATAACTCAGTAAATCTAAATGATATCAAGTGTAAATTTCTACAGTCCAGCCCTGATGAGGAGATGACCAAAACATAACAGCCACATGCTGATCAGGATCTTCTTCTGGATCCGGGAACTGACAGAAAATTTAACATGGGCTCTTATGGGGAAAAAATTTCAATCATATTTTTCTCCGAAACTGAAGTCCTGATTGGCTTCAAACTTGGTATACAGCTTCTTTATGATGATGTCAACACAAGGTATTGAAATTATTTCAATCCGGATCTGATTCTGGATTTGGTGCGACTTTGAACAATTTTCCCATTGTAAGAGGTAGGATGTGGATTGATACAATAAATCTGTAAGTATCAATGATATCAAGTTGGAATTTGAATTCTTTACAGATCTGATTGGAATATGACCAAAACATGGGCTATTTCTGTAATATAATAAATACACAGAACTGGGTGATAATAAATGGCATCTGGATACATTTCCCAAAGCTTTTAATTTGGCCGGTAAGCTACAGGGCCATTGGTCCTATTTTTAACCTTTTATTGAAGTTTTCCATTTGGTTCTATTTATTATGGTTGATATTTTCTCTTCAGGTTAATGCTGCTGTATGTATTTTAAAGAAGTCTTTGTGCACTTCTTCTTAACCTTTTAACCTTTTACTGAGGTCTTCTACTGACTACAGTTTGACATTTTCTTTGTTCTGCTATCTTATAATTTATTTGATTTTTTTTTTTTTTATTTGAGTCCAGATCAGTGAGCCTCTATGAGTACTTGCCCATGTGTATTTGTATTGTCCTCTGTGTCTTTGTTTTGTTTTAATGTTGTATAAAGCAGATGCCCTCTCCTGTTACTGCACAACAAATCTACCTACAGGTACAAATAAAGTTACCTTGACTTTGACTGTAGATGTTATTCTGTTAGGATCTACAGTTTTAAAGAGAGTGGTGGTGTTGGGGGTAAGGTGATGAGTGACTGAGTAGAACACTGTAGATGGAGGCTCTTTCCTTCTTGATATCCGTCAGCCAATCACAAAAAAAGAAAAAACCCTGACCATCTGTGTCCTACAGCTAAACCGATTGTGGGTCATTGCACTTTATCCCCAGGTGTCCGTGGTGCACCTGTTAAAAACAGTGCGTCTGCTCCGTTTGCTGCGGCTGCTCCAAAAGATGGACCGCTACTCCCAGCACAGCACAGTGGTCCTGACCCTACTGATGTCCATGTTTGCCATGGTGGCCCACTGGATGGCCTGCATCTGGTACATCATTGGCAAGAAGGAGATGGATTCCAATGCCGACAACTGGGAAATTGGTAAGTGATTGAAAGGTAATCATGAACTGTGTATTCAGATATTACAGTGAAGGGTATTTTTCCATGAATGACATAATAATGCGTTTGGTGTGTAATGAGTGGTCTATTTTGTTGTTAGGGAGAGTTTGCACTTCTGTGTCAACAAATACTGGCGAGATGGTTACTTATACCCACAATGGTGTATATAATGCAAACAGTTGGTGCCTGTGTGTCCATGCCAGTCATGCTATTTACATCCGGATGTTGTGTAGGCCTATTATTGTATCATATTTGCCACAAAGTGCAAACCCCTAGGCAGAAAAGCTTTTGGCTCCCGTTTTATTTCCGTGTTATGTGGCCCATGCGGACTAGGAGTGCTGTGCAGGTGGATTAGCATATCACCTGCTGTGTCCATGGGTGCCTTCCCACTCAGGACAAAGGGAACTCAGAGTGTACACTGCAACATTGTCACAGTTTTGAAGTTGCATTTGTGTGTGTGTGTGTGTGTGTGTGTGTTTGTTTGTGTGTGTGTGTGTGTGTGTGTGTGGTGTACAGATGATTTAAGGCATATTAAATCTCCATGTGATTCAACCTGATAATGAAGAGAGGAATTTCTCACCTTTTTTGCAGTTATACATATGTTTTCAGCAGTTTTACAGATGTTTCTTTCACCACGGGTGAAATGTTTTGTTCACTGCAGTACTGTGGGTGACCATTAGAGGAACTGGTAAGTATGAGTGATAGGGCTAGGGATAAGGACCAAGGTGGGAAGCATGTTAAAGTTGGGATATCGCTGATGGCGGGGGTTGGCTCCAAAAAGGCCCAGCTCCCATTGACTTTCATTGAACTTAAAAATACTAAGTCAGTATTTTTTTCCAGGACTCAATCTAGTCATGTTCATTTTATTTTGATCCTCTGATAAATGATCTGGTGGTCCATCTTCAAATTATTGCTCGTGTGCTTCAATGTCGGGTTGAGTAAAAGGTTTTCATATCTGCTATTTTGGGCTTTGATCAACAGAAACAGAACCAGCTTTGTTCACCTACTATGGTAACACACCTCTTTGCTGGCACTTGTTGTCTCTCTAGCACAGACAAACACACAATTTTAGAAAAAAAAAGTAAGAAAATGTTTTGTATGACAGCTTGTTTGTGTCAGACTGAGTTTACTTTTATTTAATATAATGTGGTTAAAAGCTTCCACAATAAGAGCATAAAATGAATTTGTTATCTTACATAAAGCTTGATGAGCTAGCATTTAGCATTAGCTAACCTCAGATGGCTTGTATATGTCTCCACCTCTTTTGTCTAAATAAATCGCCAACTACAGGTAGTTCAGAAACCATTGGGTGACATCATTTGTCACTGTTCACTGGTTAAATATAATCTGTGATGGCAGCACAATATCAGTTCCTCTTAATCTCAATCCATAATGAACATTATAAAAGGGTCTATTTTATGCCAAGCCATTATCTTTTCTTAAACCTCCTAAACTTTTACAACTGTACACAACTGTGACTTATAGCTGAAAATAAGGATGAAGAAAACAAAAAGCAAATTAATTGTCTGGCAAAGTGTCTATTTCCACTCAGCTGCAAATCTGACAACACTTGTTTTGATGAAACAATAAAAATCAAACCGTCCTCTGGTCTGTTTACAAGAAAAGCAATCAAAGAAGTTCTTAAATCTATAAAAAGAGAACCTTTGTGGGGAAAAGGGACACAGATCTCTAGCCGTGGTGCTCTTTAGGTTTGGCAGTTTTCACAATGGTTATTAATTGATATTTGCAGCAAAATCCACCGACAGTTGTTCTGTCAGTTCAGATTGTGCATGTTCTTTGTTTTGTCGGAGAGGAGAACAGTGAGGCCATGAAGTGTTTTCATTAGATCTACAATTCCTACCTGTGGGAACTACCTATTTGTCAAGTACTGTGCTGAATCGATGCAAAGCAAACGGCATGTTTTTATGGGTGAAGTTCTGAAGAATGAATGGCTCACGACTTGTGGCTCAGAATAAAGGCTATAAAAAATAAACTGTTAGATTCTTTATTGATCTTCTGGCATTAATAAAAGAATACGATGTTCAAATATTTGAACACATAAATCTTACATGAATAATATATTGATGACTTTTTCCCTTTCCCTCCTGTTTTTCTGCTCCAGCCCTTTTAGTGTTCATATTTAATTTCATCATAATTTTCCTGTTATCTGTTGGACTCTGTAAACATGTCAGTATGTCAGTTTTCCTGGAGGATTGCTGTTTTATTTTTGCTCATTATTTATACATTAGCTGTGACTCAGAAAAGTGTAAAAGATTTTTTTTTGGAAGGGGAGGTCTGGATTGATGATGATTGTTGGTTTTTCAGGATTTAGAACCACGACAATCACTATAGATTCCTCAGTATTGACTGAGTCTGTATTAATCCCTTGGTATTAAAGACAACACATAAGGATGGGTTGGTATTGAGAGGCACTTGCCAATAACTATGTTGTGGACTGGTCACATTAGGGAGTGGGTGTTTGCAGTTCAGAGACAGTAATGCATACAATTATAGTTCAGTAAATGGTTTGTGTTATTAAGTTAAATGAAGTTTATGATTTCTTTATCTATTCTATTGATTTTATTGATTGTAGTAAAATATATAGAGAGGGTAAAATATGAGCACATTTAATGTGTGTGCAGCCTTGTTTGTGTGTGTTGTGATTCTGACAGAGATATTGTGGTGATTCTTCACATAATTAATGAACGAGCCCCCAGGCTTACCCTCAGCCTCATATAATGAGGCCTCCTGGGCTGATCTGTGGTCAGTATCGATGAGCTGCACCACTTACCTAACTGTGGTGTCCTCATAACTGTTTCCGGGTCAGCATTGACTGTGTCATGAGAACAATGCAGATTTATTTTCTCCAATTACTGCGTTTCAATGTCATAAGATAACAGGTCATTGTATGAGGCACGATTAATGTGTTGTATCCTAATTATGTGTTTCTGATGCTGAACTTACATTGAAGTCAGGCAGCTATGAGGGGCTTCTGTTCAATTACCATTCATCAGTGTCTTCAGGAGACTCTCCTGAGATCTTTCCGCATGCCTTCACATTGTACTGACCAAGGATCAGTTCTGGTTTCCAAGTATCTGATCTGCCTCAACTATTAAAGCCATTGTTCTGGGTGCAGTTTGGAGAAGAGCACTGCTCGCCACAGTTTCCAGGCCTAAGAGCTGTCAGCTTTGGCAGCATCTGCATGCTTCATTGCACTTAGCTTCAACCCCTGCAACTCGCAGCAGATATTGTGAAATTACACCAAGCATTTGTGCTGATAGCATCTGCTCCTTCTGGAAAAGACTGCAGAAAGTTTGTGAAAATGTGTAAACAGTCAGTTTTTCACATTTGTTTTTTTCATTAGTTAGAACAGACACTGCTCAAAGGAGATGTGGTGTCTTCAGAATTATTTTTCTGAGTTTATCTGTTAATGACTAAGCAGTTTTGACTGATAGAACTGACATTTTCAACTTGGAACGTCCTTTGTGTGAAAGTTAACATGCTGCTTTCTTACCTTTTGTCATTTTTATTTCCTCTTCACTTTATTAACAGGGTGGCTCCATGAGCTGGGGAAGCGTCTGGAGGCGCCATACTTCACCATAGGAGAAATGAATGGGACCAGCGCCGGTCCATCCATCCGGAGCGTGTACATTGCCTCACTCTACTTCACCCTCAGCAGTTTAACCAGCGTGGGCTTCGGCAATGTGTCAGCCAACACAGATGCAGAGAAGATTTTCTCTATTTGCGTCATGCTTGTAGGAGGTACATAGAATATCATTATTCTGTTCATTCTTGGCTTTAACATTAAATATATCAAGAAAATCAGACTTTTTTGCCTTGGATATTAATTTAATATATTAACTATTGCCGCAGATTAGCACATTATCATTTTATCAGTATCATTACAAAGTGTTGAGTGTAATAACCGTTATCTGGGTGATCTGATCCATTTTCAACCTGACTGATAAACTAGGTTAAGGTTTTTTGGGGATAGAGGCAGTGACTGTGGGGGGGTTTTCCCTGTGGACACTCCCCACTCTGGTTCAGCTAAATGTTAAATGTCCCTGACGGCCTGGGGGCAATAATACTCATTGCGACACTCTTTAAATGGGCATGACTGCACACGCACAGGCTGTGTAAATGTAAAATGAAAACTAACACAAAGCACCTGCTCATATTTATCACAGAGCAAAGGTCAAATGTGCTGAGTTTATGGAGAAAATTGGATTAATTCTCATTTATAGAATTTAATAGCAATTCATTTTGTGATTGGCTATACAAAAAAATCACATCAGAGAAAAGAAATCGCTAGCATTAAGAGTTACTTAAATAAATGCAACATTTTACAATTTTTTGTGCTGTAATAGAAAGCCTGTTACTGGACATGTGAGAAAGTAAAGACTCAACATATTGTCTGTACTCTGAGCTTTCACATCTGTAGGCACACCTGCAGCACTGCTGGAAAATGAATAAGATTAGGAGAATGTATTATCTGCAAGTGCATTAAGGGCAGATATCTTTCATTTCAATCAAATCAGTTCCTTTCCATCCTGACACTGATGTTTCTGTCTGGGAGGCACAGTTGCAGCACATGAATGTAAATAGAATCTTTACCTGGTTGACTGAATTTTCTGCTGGTCTGATGATATTCAATAAATTGACAGTTGTCAGTGAGAGGCATTAATGGTTGTATAATGATATTTTTGAAGATTCAGAGTGGGAGATTCACATCTGATTATGGGCTTGTGTAAAATTTGTATTGTTTCTGTTTTGTAGCTGTCATTTGTTGACATTAGCTTAGTTCATTTATAGGCTAATGACTTTGTGGGTTGCCTACTTTCATGATAACAGCCTACATGTTGATTTCCATGTGGATGACTCAGGTCATTTCTATGACAGTGAAAATCCTAATGCTCTCTCTTCCTTTTCAATGCTTCTCTTCTGCTACTCCACAACAGCAACAGTGAGCAACATTTGGTATCATTAACTTTGAAATGGAGTTGGGATGAAAATGGCATGAAAGCCAAAGTAAACAAACACTCGGCTCCCAGTAAAACACAGAGTCCAACACAATCAAGTATGCATAAATCTTGCATATTGAAACTTTAAGAGTCTGCTGGTTTCACATAATATCGTGTTTTTCTGTTTTTTATTTTCTCATGAATTTAGTTTTCGGGTTTATTCTGCTGTTAGGGGAACAGAATATGAACAACGTATATATATTTAAAAACATTTTAATTTCATTATATATATATATATATATATATATATATATATATATATATATATATATATATATATATATATATATATATATATATAAAGGCTTTGATTAATATTGGGTTGTCCTACCCCATAAAGCAATACAATATATAAAGTAAGTAGTCTGTAGGAAGCAGCAGAATAAGAATGTCTTTTATCCTGTAAACTGCAAATGTAGTGTAAAAAGGTGAATAAATAATGAATTAATAGATAAAAATGAGTATAACATCTATGCCAATAACTTAGTTCCTTTTCAAATCAAAATCTTGACAGTCTACATCATGTCCTCGCATAGGTATATCATCACTGCTGCTTTTTAATCTCACAAAAAGATTAAATTGTATGTCATTAGCACTTCGGTCCTCTAGCAATGAACAATACTTAGATGCCTGATAAGCAGCGTGACATGTAAAATGGCATCTATATTTTTAATAGTGTAGATAATTTACTTTTCAGAAGGTGTGTTTGAATCAGCTGGCTTTATTTCTTTTTAGGATATTTCTCCTCATTAGCATTCAATCAATAAAACCTATAGCTATATGAACCTCTAATATAATGTAGTTGGTTGCTTCTAGTGGTGTATCTTGATTAGAACTGTGTTTTAACCCTTTCATGCATGAATTATGAGAGCCTTAATCAAGATTTTTTTTCTCCGTGTGTTTTTAATTCCTCTTGGCATTAAAAAAATGATGTGATTGAAAATTTTTTATAAACCTATTTTTTATGGAGTTGCAAAAATGTTCACTCAGCTGGACACCATGTGTTTAATTTTTGAAGCAAAGAAACGTATTTACTGATATACTGTGTGAAAACTATGAAATAAAAACATTTTTAATGCAGCTTATCAGAAAAAAAAAACTGACAGTTACAGTCTAATAACAATAACAAGCAACTGATTTACAGTGCAGGGCGACACGGTGGTGCAGTGGATAGCATCACAGCAAGAAGTTCCTGGGTTTGATTCCAACACCAGTCGATAGGGGTGGGACCTCTCTGTGTGGAATTTGCATGTTTTCCCCATGTTTGTGTGGGTTCTCTCTGGCTTCCTCCCACCATCCAAAGACATGCACTGATAGGTTAATCAGTTAATCTAAATTGCCCATTGGTGTGAATGTACCCCGCCTTCACCCATAAGTAGCTGGGATAGGCTCAAGCGACCCCTGCAACCCTAGTGAGGATAATGTTCGTGTCAGATCAGGTTTATCAAGAACAGCAAAGTTGCAGTAATGGTATGAATTGCAGTGTGTGGGATTATGCATGAGCATCCCCTGTGTTGGCTAATATGGAACTAAAACAGCAAAATCCATGAATATACACAAGAACAGCTGTAGAATAGCTGTCCACTGTAGTGACCACTATGCACGAAAGGATTAATGTTGTGTTCTATGCACGACAGTAGTCTGTGTCGTACACTGGCATATTTGGTTGTGAAGACAATAAGACAATGTTTGACTGCTCCCTCCTGCTTTTCACTGCACCATTGACCTGGTTTGAGCAGGCAGGAGGTCTGAGTGCAAATCCCAGTCATTCCATTAACGTTGCTTTGCACTCTCAGTTGAAACAACCCCTGATGTGCCTCATCCTACTTTTTGGCACTGTCGAGTTTAGAACCCCATAACGAAATACTTCTCTCTTGGTGCAAAGCTTCTACCATAAGAATAAAATCCCATTTTTTCCCATTTTGCTTCTCTTTCTTGACGATTGATTGTCAGTCCAATCTGTTTTACTCGTTCTCATCGATGTTAATGCTCCATTATGCCTTCCCTGTCTAACTCTCTCTTACCGCTCTCCTGCTCTTCCTTTTCTCACCTGCAGCACTGATGCATGCACTGGTTTTTGGCAATGTGACAGCCATTATCCAGAGGATGTACTCACGATGGTCCCAGTACCACACTCGAACCAAAGACCTGAAAGACTTTATACGTGTCCATCATCTACCCCAGAGCCTCAAGCAGCGAATGTTGGAGTACTATCAGACAACTTGGTCGGTCAACAATGGCATCGACTGTAATGAGGTACCTAAAGAGCCATTCTCACAACACATGCACATACATTCAAGCTGACCACCACCTCGCTTTTTCTATTTAGTTTATATCACTCCCAACAGCATAGCATGAAGAAATCAATAATTAATTTGAAATCTCACATGCTTCATTCTCCTTACACATCAGCCGCATTTAACCTCAGAAGACGAGGATCACAGGGTCGCATGTAGGAGAATTTTTTGTTTTCCTTAACACTGACTGACATAAAATGGGAAAGAACACATTTCAGTTTTGTGGAGCGTCTTGTGTTAATCTTTGCGATAAATGTCAAATCATTATTTCTTGCAAACTGAAAGAAATCAAAGTGGAAACTGAAGTAACCAAATGGTTTATTAGTGCTTTGAAACATTTCGTAAACCTAGAAGTAGAACCTTTAAAACTATTTCTTAAATACAATTACCTCAAAATTACAAAAGAAATATGTATTTTACAATAATGATTATTCTAGCTCTACATAAAATAATGTCATAATAATTATTTTTTTATCATTCTGAATTGAAGTCTATGATGCTGTTGCATTCATTTCAAGTTTTTAAAACCTAAAAGTGAACTGATGCCATTTAGAAACACAAACTGTGTGAAGCATACACTGAAAAATGCAGACAGGAGAATACAGTTTAAGGTTTTCAAATGCAGCATGAGCCAAGGTTAAAGAAAGTACAAACAGAAAAGGAAGGTGAACAACACTATTTTTGACAAGTTCAGGGAAATAAAGGCAAACAGTCAGTAGTCTAACAGCTGCCCGTCCCTGCAGGCTGTGAATGCCTGCGAGACAGCTGTCAGAGTCCGACCAGCGCTTAGATGGAGTGATGATGATGAATCCCAGACAGATGAATTATAGATGGGCCTGTTGATTAAAGTCAGCCTAGCTCTGATGACTCATTGATCGACTCTATGTGATGTGAGCTCCAGATCTTTGTCCTGACAAAAAGACAGACAGATGATATCCAGTGTTTTGACTTTTTAAGAGTATATTTAAATGTTTATTCTTAATGCATTTCACACTGACTTATGCTTTTTTTTTTCTTTTTCTTTTTTTTAACAATAACGTCATTGGATTTTGGTATTTATTTACTTATTAACCTTTATTCAACCTGGAAAATCCCTTTGAGATTAAGAACCTCTTTTATAAGAGTCCTGGCCAAGCAAATACAACACACAGTTTCAAGATCACACAGTTAAAACACAAATAACAGACACATTTAGGCAATAAATAATTGGTAATAATAACATTTATAAGCAGATTAAGAAAAACAAGTGCAAGTTATAGAGTCAGACTCTAGAACTCTCAGTTTAGATTTAAAAGCACTCAATGAAAGTATCTTGGTTAGTTTCCAGTTTTTCTGTAGCTGGTGTACAGTTATAAGTATGCATGAAACATTCAGTAGTCACTTGTACAGTGTTATTTAGAAAGATAAATACATAATCCCCTCCCCCATCATGTGAACAGAACTGAACATCATTCTGCTCTCTTACTCTCAGTGTTAAAGAAAGTAAACTGACAAATTAATGATGTACGAGATAAATAAAAAACACGAATAGTCAAATACAAATATGAAAGGTACCTTTAATATTGTACGGTAAATAAACACCACTTTCAAGTGTTCATGGTCAAACACCACGGAACATAAAAGATAATACAATAATACAACAAGGCCCACACTTCCGGTAAGATTTGTCCAATATCTGTTGTTTTTTAAAACTGTACAGAGTGTTTCCAGATACCTTCAGATAATTATTTGCTTTTACAAATGTATGTTATTTTCATCAGGGCCATACATTGTGCCTTAGCATTAAACCAAGCACCTATTGTAGATGGCCAACACAGAGCTGTCATCCTTTAGGACTGTAATATTGCAAAGTCTATGAATTCAGCACTGACTAATTCTTACTTTAACTTGAAGACAGTTGAGTCTAAGAATTCATTTAGCAGCAGTGGTGTTTGTAGCCTGTTTTTGGGGCCAAATTTAATTCTAGCACCCCTAAAATGTAAGAGATTGATTGATTGATTGATTGATTGATTGATTGATTGATTGATTTAAACTTTATGTCGATTTGTATCAAGCTAGAAAAATGTCAAAACAATAAACAGTAACTCGGGTGTCCAGATCCTGTCCTCAAGGGCCGGTATCCTGCATATTTTAGATATTTCCCTCTTCCAGCACACCTGGAAGCCATTACATCATTATCAGGCTTCTGCAGAGCATGATGATGAGCTGATCATTAATCGAACCACGTGTGCTGGAAGAGGGAAATATCTAAAACATGTAGGATACCGGCTCTCGAGGACCGGGTTTGGACACCCCTGCAGAAAGTGGTTGAAATGTAATAAACAAAAATACAGCAAAGATGATTATATACATTGTAGCCTATACATTGTACCTTAGGCAGGGTTGCCTCTCTTTTTTGTATTTTTTACCTCCGCCAAGGAGGTTATGTTTTTGCCAGCATTGGTTTGTCTGTCTGTCTGTCCATGTGCAAGATAACTCATAAAGTTATGGACAGATTTGGATGAAAATTTCAGAAAATGTTGATACTAGCTCAAGGAGCAAATGATTAAATTTTGGTGCTGATAGGGGGGGCGCTGATCTGCCTTGGCGGAGGTCTGCGCTCTCCGAGTGCTTTTCTAGTTTTATTATTTATTATTATTATTTGTAGATTTCAAGCACTTTTCTTTTTTGAAGTTTCTTAATATTTGTATGTTTGTATTATATCAGTGGTTCCCAACCTTTTTTGGCTTGTGACCCCATGTTAACATCACAAATTTCTGGCGACCCCAGACATTCAAAACAGAGACTTTTTTTTTTTTGCTAAAATTAATTTGTTTTTGATCATCTAATAGTTTGTTATAATGTGTTGCAAATAAACGTTAAGTTTAGATGACATTTAGTCTATATAATCTATATTTTTATGCATGGAGGCAGAAAAGCCAGGTGTAGATTACTGCACAAAGTGAGAATTTGATTTTCCTTGGTCAGGATATGTACAGTCAGTCCAGCTTGGATTTACAAGGCTGACAATTAATACTGAACAAACAATAACTCAAACTATGAAGTATGAAAGAGCTGCAGCATCTTAAACTGACCACAATGAACATTTGAAAGATAAACAGTACCACAGTGCTTCAGTTTCACAGTTTGTCATGTCTGTTATGTATTGGGATTGTCTCTGTCAACTCACCATATATTTTTTATTAGTAAGTTTTTATTTGTATGTTTTTCAATTACAAGAAATTTCAGGCAACCCCATTTGAATTCCAGGTGACCCCACGTGGGGTCCCGACCCCAAGGTTGGAAAACACTGTAATATATGATAAGATGACAAGAGACAAACAATGAAAAACTCTATTTTTGTTAGTGTGTTGTACTTGTGCATTACATTTAAAAACAATACCCTGCGGCCAGTGTGGCCAAGGATAAAAAAATGTCCGAAAAATAAGTAAAGGTTCATTTTTGGTATTTTTTGTACTCACTATAGGGGCTGTTTTACTCCAGAAACATACATATACTATTTATGTGAATATATGTTGAGGATGCTGTATCAAAATGAATTGGCCTCACCCAGAAATTAGGGTTAGGGTATATTCCTTTTATGATTCTAATCCATTCCTCTTTTGCTGTGGTTCAGCATTTAAATACCTTTTCATCAGATTTGATGGTTTAGTCACACAGTTTTCCCTACCCAAAAATTGTGATGCTTTTCTTTCACAAATGTGGGAATGATGGTCCAAAATTACATTAAAATGTACAAAACAGTGAAATTTTTCTTGCTTGGCTGTCCAGCACTCTGAGTGCCCAACACCCCTAAACCTTTGATCCCAGAATTGCTCCTGTTTTACAGTATTGGATATTTTCCTCACTCTTTCCTGCTCTATTTTTCTCTTCTTTGTTCCTCTGCCTCCTCTTCTTCACAGCTGTTGAAAGACTTCCCGGATGAGCTGCGATCCGATATCACCATGCACCTTAACAAGGAGATCCTGGAGCTGTCGCTGTTTGCCTCTGCCAGTCGTGGCTGCTTGCGCTCCTTGTCGCTGCACATGAAGACCTCCTTCTGTGCTCCTGGAGAGTACCTCCTCCGGCAGGGTGACGCACTCCAGGCCATCTTCTTTGTCTGCTCAGGATCCATGGAGGTGCTGAAGGATGGGATGGTTCTGGCCATTCTCGGTAAGATAAAGGGACAGAGAGGAGGATGTGGCGTGGTGTGGCCAAGCGACAGAAAGAATCCCCACACACCGCCATTATAGTTTTGAGGAGAAACAGAGCCTCACAGTGAGCATTTTAATAAAGCTCTGTGCGGCTCATTGTGATGAAGCCCAGTCTTGTAAATGCGTTTATTGTTTAGAACTGGGACATTACAGGGTCCTAAAATCTGCAGCTTTTTGTCAGGATGTATTGTTATGAACCTCCTTTAACATCGACTATCTGAGCACCAATGTACACCAGAGTATTGACAATGAGACCAAGACTAGACATGATTCACAGTTAGGGCATAATGGCAATCAAGCCTTCCAAAAATTACACAGATTGATATGGTATGATATGACCAGACCAGACCAATTTAAATTTTCTTGCTATAATACTGAAATAGAAGTTATCTTTAATGGGATTTACCAATAAAGCCAGTAGATGTGTATATTTCTTTTAAAGGTGCGGGAGACTTTCGTGACTAATTTTTCATCAAATCTGTAAAACCTCAGTCATAGCCTAAGTATCATGAATCCATAAGTCTTTCTGTGATTACTCATCTGAATGTCTTGCATCACTGTGAACAATTTTGAAGTGCCATCTACCATAAGTAAACCATTTGTTTACAAACAGAGCTGGGAGGTCACTCGGGCATCTTCGGAATTTTGTCGTGACGTGCATTGTGGGAAACAGAGGTTCGCGCAGCCACCCTGGCAGCGGCAGCTTCTACAGACACAATGCGGAAACGGCAGGAGCTCCCTTCCCTCTATGCATATTTCTCCAGCCATTTCCGCATTTCAGACGTTTCTGCGTCGTGTTTGTTTCATCCATATAATATCATATGGCTGCAGCAGCGGCTACGCGAACCTCCATTTCCCACAATGCATGTGACGACAAAATTTCGAAGATGCCCGAGTTACCTCCCAGCTCTGTTTGTAAGCATATGTTTATGGTGAATGGCACTTCGAAAGTGAGTAATCACAGAAAGACTTACAGATTACTTGGGCTATGACTGGGGTTTTACAGATTTGATGAAAAATTGTTGACGAAAGTCTCCCGCACCTTTTAGTATCTAATACAAAATGTGGGAAATGTGGGTTTCGGTCGGTCCAGGACTTGAGGAGACTTCAGGCAGACCCAGTCCCATTCATTTCAGACACAAAAGTGAACTTGATTTTCAGAGTCTGACCAATCCTTTCACCCCAAACTCATACAAGTAAATATTACATATTTTATTTTGACCATTTTCCACAAGCTACATATCCTCTGAAAATTCTGAAATTAAATGGACCTTTCTGAAACACACAGTTCAGGAGAAAATGGACTTCGTTTGAGGTCTTTCTCTGTCTTAGTAACAAACTCTCAAAAGATCCCCCCAACTCAGTGTTGACTGCCAGAGGCTAACATGAGTAAGAAAATGAAGTGAATGACATGATAAAATCCTGAAAGCATTATTGGTGCCATGTCAGAAAAATCTAATCTGATGTTATAACACGAAAACTTTCATGTTATTACATGAAGATTTTTATATTAAAAACAACATACACTGTAATCTGATGTTATAATGTGAAAACTTTAACATAATGTTATAAATGTTTACATTGTTCAAAATGTGAAACTAATGCATAAGGAAATGATGTATGGAGAACAGACAAAAAGAAGAATATTGATGATTTATGCAGTTTGTTTTAAGTTCTGTTTTAGAGATGGTGAGATTCTGCTGTTACTGAAGATGATGGATGATGCTGTGATTAGTTGGTTCACACTAAGGATGATTTTAAGATGGAAGAATGAGATATAGCATCAGCATCTGAGATTATCAGGGATTTATCCAAACAACAGGTCTCTAAAACATCCATAGATTCTCCTGATCCTCCAGATGATCAATGACAGACCTGAAGATGGTTGGACTTGCTCTTTCTTCTGGTCACTCACATGTTCTGTGGTATGAACACATAAAGGTATCACTTCATGATCTAATCATGTGTGATACTAAACTTTTACTAACTGAACTTCACCACTTATATTGAACCATCAGAAGCCAAACTCCAGAGGCATTAGATAAAGGTCATGTGACATTACTGACCAATCAGTGCCCTTTAGAAACACACAGCTGTATTTAACATGGAAGATACAAACACTAACCTGTTGTAGGTAAACGCTTTGCATATGCATTAAAATCTGGAAAATCTATATTCTTCTGTTCTTCAGACACCTTTTACATGAGCATGAGTTTCATGTTATTTATAATGCAGGAATATCTCACAATACAGTCTGGAAGTTTTCACATTATTACATGATATGCTATGATATTTTAACAAGATAGGTTATTACGTATCAGTGTATAACGTGACACTTTTCTTGTTATCCCTGAGATATTGAACATTTTTTATTCTCCCAACATGGCAGCTATACACTTCCGTATAAAATAATGTTTGTTACTGGTACAAAAAAAAACCAAACAAACTGTGTATTAATATGGTATTTCAACTTTATCAATCTGTTGGAGAGATGATTCCTCTTGCCAACAAGTTGTTGTTTTTTTTTTTACAATAACAAATACATCAGACAATGTACAGGCAATTTAGTGCTATCCCTGCAGTTATGGTCGTTACTGGTCTACAAATAAAATTCAGAGCCTTTGTCTGAGCCTGTGAATGTGGTTGAGACAGAGATGAGACCAGGACCTTCAAATGTGATCTGGAGACCATTATCAATGTGAACACTGTTCTGTCGTACTATAACACCAGGCTGTAATTGCTGGAAATAGGTTTTCTTTCTGTAGAGTTACCTGAAATAGTGCAACATAGGTTATATTCAGGGTTGATTTGAAAATCATTGGTACATACATTTAAGCTGAGCAGAGCTGACAGGTAAACACCAGGCTTTTATTATTTTATATAACTATATATGAGTAACCTGTAATCTGTATTCCAGTTCTGTTCTACTAAACCACTCCAATGCTGAAGTCTCAGCCTGAATGTAGTCAAGACTGCCTTAGACCACTGTAATTCTGTCTCGTCCAGTTCAATCTGTTTTTTCCACTTAAGTCCAGCCCATCTCACCAGTCCAATTCCCAGGAGTCAGGTAATTTCACTCATTCAATTCAGACCAGTCCATCCAGTTTGTGGTGTGCTGTCCAGTCTATTAGAGGCATTACAGTTCTTAAAGCTTTTCCCCTTACAGATTTAAATGACTGCTTGATTCGCCCTGATAACGGTTAATTCCACCATCAGCCACCGTCACTGGCCTGTGTGCATTGTTCAACAAAAGGTTAAGTGAAGTCAGCAAAAAAGGGAGAAAAATGTGATGGAAACAATGTCCTCTAATTAATGAAGAATAGAGTCCAAAACAACTGCTAAGGCTGCAGTTCAGTTCCAGCTAAGAAAAGCAGTTTAATTTAAAAAAAAAAAAAAAAAATCCAATGATGCATTTCAGGTCATTATGTTATTGTTGTACCAGTAGCTTAACGTTATCTTTCTTTTTCTCATCTTAGATATTGGCTTGCAACTAAATCATTGCAGTTTGCTGTTATTGACTTTCTTTAGTAGCAGTCCTTCTTTGAGACACTGCTTTTTTGTTACTGTTGTGTTAAAGAAGCAGCTGTAGAAAAAAAGCACCAAAAATAATTTTCTAGGAGGAAAAACAAATGCCATGCAAGCAACCCTCTACCATCCAAGTATATCCTGTCTGACCTTAATGGGATTTGCTCTCTTACCTTCATGAGACAGCATTATAGACCAATTTTGTACGAACTCTGTATATGCGTATGATATGATAGGGCTGTGTGATATAACAGTGCATTGAGTGACAATAGAGAAACGTCTATCATTTCATATTATACTCTATGACACTTTTTCTGGGTTCCGACTTTTTTATAAACGACAAACCATTGCAACCCAATTCACAATAGGCCTTCTATAAATTGTGAGAAGGCAATTTAATCCATAAAACATGAATATCCTGACCATTTTTCTGTTATTTTATATTGTTATAAGGCTTATTATCTTGAACTGATAAATCAGCCAGTTGAAGAGATATGGCTGTTATTATTAAATGCAAACTTTAATAATCATATTCCCAACAAATACTTTATGAGACCAAATTGCTGTATTAAGTCAAAGCATGTTTTTTTTTCAGTAAAGTATATAGGAATAAGATAAAATAGATAAATTAAGCATGGTACTGTCATGAGGCATTTCGCTTTTCTCACCTGTTTCTTAATGATTTTTTTTTAATATTATTTGCAGTTTTTCCCACAACAACCTCAAAAAAAAAAAAAAATCATCAATCATCTTGTCACCCATGGTTGCAACCAAACAGAAATCTTTGTGGCTTTTGCGTGAAGTCAATGTGCGCATATCAAAAATTGCAGTTCCTCGAATGTCCTATAGACCCCTATGTTAACATGTCCAACTTTACAGCAGAGATAAAGGTGTTTACAGCTTGGTACAAAAAGCGATTTTAGCCTCTGTAGTTAATTTCTTGCTTCTTAACAAGTGGACAGGGTTTTATTTTTTTATAACTTAGCTGCTGTTATATTAAGGCGTGTCCACTTTGATTGACAGGTTAGTGTCACTGAATGATAGCGACATGATAATGATGGCGACACTGGACAGAATATAGAAGCAAAGAGACAAAACTGATGCTTTTTTGACAAATGCTTTCAGTTAGGTAGTTTGATTTGTAGTAATGAGTGTAGTTATAGAGATAAGAGGAGATGACAAAATTACAGTGGTTTTTGACAACCAATTTCAATCCACAGTGGCAGAGAAATGGGTCTTTTTCTGGACATTTCTGTTGCAATGGAACGGTGTATTGACTTTCTTTGCTCGGAGCTCATTTTATTGAATGAAATATATTTTCTGACAGACAGATGTACAGAAATGGTGTATAAGGAGTTACTCTAAAAAAAGCAGTTAGATGTTTACAGTTCCTTGATTACAATACCTGGCATGTTAGCACTACTCAGCTACATGTTGTTAATATTAGCATTATTTGGATTAGCTTAATAAATGTTAGTCAGCTGGCCGGTTAATTAGCCCAGTTTGTGCTAGTAATGTAAGTAATGTGCTAATATAATAAGCCAAGCAGACATTACTTTTATCAAAGACAAGTGTACAGTCACGAAGAAAATTATTAGACCATCAAAAGTCATCAGAAACAATGGTTATGCAATCAAGTACTAACTCCTGTGTGTATCATGTGACTAAAACAGACAGAAAAGAAAACATGGAATACCTAAAAGCATTGTTTTTGTCAGTGCAATGCCATAGCTATTGATGTAAGAACTGAAGTGATTTTGGTTATTATCAAGAAAACATGAAAAATGGCTAGATATAAGCTCTGAAATTAAACTCTTATGAGCTATTTTTGTTGTTATCATTATGTTTGTCCTAACAAATGTACCTTTAGTTGTACCAGGCATTAAAATGAACAAGAAATTGAAGAAAACAAGGGTGGTCTAATAATTTTTTCTGCGACTTTATGTGTTAACATTAAGTAGGTGAAATGACTTGGAGTTAACATGACAGTGACAGTCAGTGTGGTTGATCTATGTTCTTTTTTTTAAGTTAGCTTTATAATTAACAGGGCTCTCAAGTTTTGAACTGAGGTCAGAGTGAGATTTTGGCGGTGGCAGGGGTGGGAGTTTGGTTGGGGTGGGGACAGCGGTCTGATCTGATAAATGACATAAAATCATACAACTAAAAATTTTTATTTCATTCAGCATCTCTTAGTGCAGGTGTGTGTGTGTGCGCACACATGCGTGTGTGTGTGCATGCAAGTGTGTGTGTGAGAGAGAGGGAGAGAGAGAGAGATAAAGTTAGTGTTATTTATTGTTCTTCGACGAGATCAATGTGACAGCTGTTCTCTTCTGAAATGTTGTAAGGGGAATATCTCAATCTTACCTGGATACAGCGATGCTATTTTTTGATTGGCTGTTCAGTAGCTATATTCTTTTTATTTGATTAGCTGGTGCGTGGCAGCTGCCTTCTGAACTCTACGGGGAACCCACTTGATTCCTACCTGTTCCCTTGTTACTAAAAATAGCGGCACAACATGTTGGGCATTATCCTGGTCATTTTTCTGTGTGAGAAATACAAGGTGTGGCATGTGTGCATGTGAACGGGTTGAAATGTGTGAGTCTCAAGCCCAGTGTTTGAGACTTGAAAGCCCTGATGAGAGCACCTTCATATCCTAAAATGAGCTCAAGTGTCCAAAAAAAATACCAAGATCGTGACGACCAAGGCTTAAAAAAGCATAAAAAAAATAATGCTAGTCTTAAAAAATGCACTGTCTCGACCCAAGTCTTGATTGTAATATCTCAGCCCAAGACCTAAGGATGGAATCTATGAGCGGTGAACTCATTTGTTTCACTGTGTCACACTCATCACACTCATTTACGTTGATATAAGATTCAAAATTTACTGGAATCATAATGGAAGATGATTAAATACCTTTTAAACATCAAGTATATAACTGAAAATGCATTAAGGAATACACAAGTTTTACATAGACTATTTCTAAAATGAATTTATTGAAAAGTTATAATCTGTTATCTATATTGTACATGATGTTTTGGTTGTATTCTGTTGCCCAAGTGTATGAATGAATGAATGAGCCTGTAAGCAAAGTGTTAAAAAAGCGAGTCTGAATCTGCAGCCAACACTTTGTCTTGAATTAGACACTGTGTATGTGTGCAGTGTGTGTTTACAATACCTGTTGTTTTAGCTCAGGACCAATATGCAACAGCTTCTGTTGAAAAAGGGAAAGTTTGTGTGTGTATAGAGTAGGCGGAATTGTTTACTGGTGTACAGAATGATGTGTGTGTGTGGGTGGGTGCATGTGTGTGTGTAGGCTTGACAGGCGGAGAGCATTGTCTCTGTGTTTGCCTGCTGACTGTGCAGAAGGTCAGACTGACATTGAGTGTCTGACTGAAGGAGAAAAAAGCTCCCCACTCTCCTTCTGTGTTTCTCTGTCTGTTTGTGTGTATGTGAGATTCTCTCCACCCGTCTCTACCCGTCACACCATCAGTCTGTAGCCACAGCTTGGTACCACACAATAAAGAGTGGGTGAAGAGAAAGAGAGAGGCCATGGTGGGAGACATGAAACACAGTGAGGATGAGAAGGTAGTGGGGTTGAGGAAGAGGAATGAGTGAGGTCCAAATTCAGGCAGAAATTAAAGAAAAGATAATGGAGTTTGGACGGATGGAGACAGGCGGAGGATTTAAAGAAGGGAAGGAAGACTCAATGACATTTAAAAAAGAAAAAGAAGCCATTGTGTTGATGTAGAGGACTGAGGGGAAAGGACACAAGAGATAGTACTGAGCAGTGGTGCAAAAACAGAGCAGAAGGGATAAGATGGATGGGAGACGGAGGAGGGAAGAAAACAAAAAAAGGAACAGGAAGGACAGGAAGTGAGGAGAAACCAAGAAAAAGTGAAAAGCAAATGACAAGAAAAGTAAGAGGGAACTAGACTCAAAATGTAAAAAGAATGAGGAAACACAGAGAGGGAAGGAAAACAGGGATGGACGACACAGGAAAAGAGGAGTAAAAATAGGGGGGAGCAAAACCACAGAAATAAAAATGGGAAGAGGAGCGAGGCGGTTTATCCGAGGAACAGAAGACAAGCACACAGGGTTTTGATAGCAGGAGCACTGGGAAATCGAGAAATGGAGAGTGAGAAATGATGAGTGAGGTGAGGGAGGAAAAAGACAGTGGGAGAGAAAAGAGTGAGAGTGCGAGAGGAGGAGAGGGAGAAGGGGGAGTAAGAGCAGTCACGACGTGCCACTCCATCAGCCTTGGTGTAATTGAGCAGCGTTCACAGCTCACAATGACCATAATGAATATTTTATCAGCGCTTAAGGGACATTAACAGTAGCGTTATTAACAGGGTACTTAGCTAAATACTGTATGTATTAAGAGAACAGGAAATGACTGTTACTTGAGTCAAGCAAACAAAACAGCATCGCAGTGGTAGACAAATTCACATGCAGATGTTACTATTTTATTACTGCTGCATTAAGAACTGATCAGTTCATCTGAATATTTTCTGACAAGTCGGTGGCTGCAGGATATAAACAGAAGGGAAAGACTGCATATAAAACCTTGGTTTTGGGTTTGTTTGTTTATAGCAGCCTTGTTGGTCTCTGTGGTTTTGGCGTATTTTATCAAGATTTTACAGTAGTCGCTTTTCTATTGGACATATGTTCAAAACTTTACCAATATTTACTAAAGACTTAAAACTTAACTTAAAAAGCAAAAGTGCGTAATGTCAGTTTTTCCACTAAATCACAAATGCGATGATTTGTTTATTATCGCGAGATGACACGAGAAGTCATTCCATAAACATGGCAACGAACATAAATATCATGTTGATTTACAGATATATTCATTATTATTATATCACTCTATCCTGTACTACAATAAAAAATGATTCAGTTTTCTGGTGTGTCCACACATACCGTGCCATGTTTCTTTTTAAACCCTTCTTCTTCACTTGTTGTAATGTCCATCAACAGCAGAAAAAGGTCTTCCTATTGCAGTTTTGCGTGATATACCAATTGTGCTATGCCCAAAAAAAACACCTCTTGCCAGCGCAAAAACTTTTAATTGAAAAACGAGTTTTGGCGAAATTTTGCCATTAGGTATTTTTTTATGTGGAAGGGTCAATGGAAAAGCAACTAATTTGGTTGACAGCTATGTTCTGGAGGACAAAGTAATCACATTTCCATTGACCGTCAAATCACGCAAATATAACTTGCGCAAAAAAATTTGCCGAATGGAAAAATGACAATTTTGCACAAAACTCCAAGGGAAAGACCTTTTTGCGCAGCTAGTCACGCGAACAGAAAAAAAAACAGATGTTGGTGGATGTTACAACAAGTGAAGAAGAAGAGTTTTAAAACAAACATGGCGCAGTATGTGTGGACACATGAGGAAAGTGAATAATTTGTTAATTTAGTATGGGATAGAGGGGTAACGAGCATTCTAGATTCAAAACAACAGAGAAATGCAAACACTTTCCAGGACCTAGAGGGTGCTGTGAGAGAGAGAGAGAGAGAGAGAGAGATAGATAGATAGATAGATAGATAGATAGATAGATAGATAGATAGATAGATAGATAGATAGATAGATAGATAGATAGATAGATAGATAGATAGATAGATAATACATTTGTTAACGTGATATTTATGTTCGTCGCCATGTTTATGGAATGACTTCCCGTGACATCTCGTGATAATATAAAAATATATTATAATAATAATATAATAAAGCACTTATTAATGTTTTATTCAGGATGACCATTCTTTGCAATGACCACGTCATGAACTTAACATTTTTCCTTTAAAAACATCAAATTTTCAAGTGTCAGTGGTGTCTTAATAACTAGAAATTAGCCTAAGTCTTTACTCTTACTAAGAGTCTTACTAAGTCTTACTAAGATACTACTGCTATGTATGTTTAAGAATGTCAGGTTAGTTGTGAAATCTTATCAAAGAAATTACTAAATTACTATAATAATTGTCACATTTATAACGTGATAGCTCATTGGAGTTTAATAAATCATTGCTTTATAGATAATTATTATTAAGGCATAATATAGGTTCCCAGATTTTGCTCGCACTTTATATTACAGCTTGATAATAGCATGGTAATGGTTCAATAATATATAGGAAATAATATAGTAATACCATGCTGCTTCTGTAATCACCATTCAGTCCTGTAGTAACAGTAGGTAACAATAAAAATACAGTTGCCATTTCATTATGCTCAGATTCATCCTCCCTTATGTTCTAGGCATTTATGTTTATTTCAGTGTAATACTGTTTTATTTTTATTAATATAGGTTAGTTTTATCTGGAAGTACTTCTGGTTGTTTCTGTGTAGTAAGTGCAAAACCACACAGTTGGATTTCATTTCATGGTAACATTAGACCAGTGGTTCTCAGTTTTCTTCTGTCTGGCCCACTTTGGAGGACGAAAAATCTCCAGGCCCCCCTCAACCTCAACAACATTGTAAAAGTGGTTCAATTATAACTTTTACAGAAAGAAGCATCAATATTATAACAATAACTTTTGCTTTTCCTTGAATAATTAAAAATAACTTAGATTTTTGCTTGAATAATAAAAATAAACTCAACAAAACCAACCCCCTGGGACAATACTTTTCCAAATAAAAATAGGAAATGCGCAATTATCTTAAAACTAAGATGATAAAGTTACTTTTTTTTAGAACAACAAACAAATTTTGGTAACAAAGATGAACATTTTAACAATATCAGTGGCTGTAATGAGCCCGTTTACATTGCACATCTCAGAACATTAAAGTGCAAACTGTACAAACTGTGCAAAAACAGAAACATTGCACATTTTTTTCTTTTCCAGTCCAATCCTTGTCCATTCTCCAAAGCTAAACTCTTTGTCTAGTCTAGTGACAGATCACCATGGCAGTAGATTGGTTTGTTGTACGTCCCTAAAATAAGTCAAGGGTGCTCCAGTGTTAAAAAATTAGTTCCACCTGCTACATGTTCTAACCTGAAGAAAAAAAAACACCCAGGCATGATCCCATGCCCCCCCTGGCAAGCCTTTGTGCCTCCCGTAGGGGGGCCCGCCTCACAGTTTGAGAAACACTGCATCAGATTAAAATTTACTGGTAAAATGGTTACCGGTAAACACTTGTGGTCATTTCTGCATAATAACTATTAATCAGGGCTGAAAAATGCAAGCCTACCTGTTTCTATTTAACTTCATAAGTAGCTTCATACAGTTATTTTTAGTGATTTATGGTCTGATTTTCAGGTTTGGAGTAATCAGAATAAACCTTCCAAACTCCCAGATTTTCCTTTTTAACCCTTAATGGGACACTCATAGAAGTACTCTGAAACTCAAAACCTAAGTGTGTTATTGGAGGACATAACAAGACTATTACTTTTGTGAAATTTTTCAAAGTGTTTTGTTTTTATGTAGAAAATCACGGTCAGTGAAGTTACCATATTTGGTTCCCTGCCCATATGAGGAAAAAAAAAACAAGAAGTAAATATGAAAAATACAAGAAAAAAATATGTAAGTTGAAAGGAACATGTATTTTAGAACATTAGAACAACACTTTTATTACTCCCCTTCAGGTGAAATCACGAGCTCAAAGCGTTCTTGATAGTAACAGGCATTTATTGTGTATGTCTTTAACATGCCATGCCGTGAGAACTACATAAACACAAAGAAACAAATCACATACAATGAGCATAAAGCTATACAAGCATTCTCATAGAGAATGACAGACAAAACTAACCAAACATACATTTTCCCTTACATCCATTTATCTATTAACAGATTATGCTGAGCGTTGACAGAAAGTTGACTTTCACTTTCACATCGCATGAATGCTAATTAGCATAATTAAACTATAAACAAAACGTACCTCATTGGCTGCTTTAACTCAAGGGGAATAACAAGGAAACTTCTGTGGTAACAAGTCTTTAGAATCCAAATGTCCAGCAAAATCTGTTTTCCACAAAAGAAACAAGGAAACTTTACAGGTGCTCTTCACCACATGTGTCTGTAACAGAGATGCACAGTGAGTGCAGCATAAAAGCTTCCTGACCCCACAGCGACACAAAAACATTGGTTCCACTATAACATGAGACAGGTCTTATTAGACTAATGTACCAGGTTTCATGTTCCTATTTATGTTTATTCATTAATAAAAAGTGTCTTTATTATAACATGAGTTAGTTTTTATATTTTATATTAACTGAAATTGTATAACTGTCTAACAGCAGCTACAACTTTTAGAACAGTAGACCATCATAAGTGCTGATCCAGACACCTGTCTACATCCACATTCTCCCTTTGAACATCATTCCTTACATTAGTAC
The DNA here is from genome assembly GCF_902148855.1 of Sphaeramia orbicularis. Lineage (NCBI taxonomy): Eukaryota > Metazoa > Chordata > Actinopteri > Kurtiformes > Apogonidae > Sphaeramia > Sphaeramia orbicularis. The sequence continues at coordinate 15,626,444 of NC_043967.1, read as the reverse complement.
CATTACTTCATGGTACCGAACAAAGCAGGTACACTCACTGTTCATGCAGAGGTGGACCTTACAGACCCTGTAGACCATATTGGACCTGAGATTGTTTCCTCACTGTCCTCACTGGAACTGTTGCCGTCACTGTCTTGTAATGTATGTGGAAATTGCCAAAAATAATCAGTTGCCCGATAAAGGGTTAATCTTAATAAACCTTAAAATGTTAACACTTTGGTATTTCCCTCATACTGATTCTGAATTTAGTGAATCTGTCCATTTTAACAGAACTTGCTGCTGAATAGATCCATAATGACTCAGTTTTAATATTTTCTTAACTAAATGTGAGGGTGAGATACTTTGCCTCCAGCAGATGTGTCCAGCATTGGAGTTGGAGGTTAAGTCTTAACTAAACAGATGGTCTACTTAAAGTTACACCACAGTGTTGCAGCAAAACCTCTCACACACCTCTCTGAAACTGAAGGATCTTCAGTGTGTCTGACAGCTGACATGTGTACATACATTACACTATAACACCTACCCTGACCCCTCCGTCTGTGTTCTCTCTCCGAGCAGGAAAAGGAGACCTTATTGGAGCGAATCTGTCCTTGGATGACCGAGTGATAAAAACCAACGCAGACGTGAAGGCTTTGACCTACTGCGACCTGCAGTGTGTTAACCTGAGGGGACTGTACGAAGTGTTGGACCTTTATCCTGAATACTCCCACCACTTTGTGCAAGACATCCAGCAGGACCTCACATACAACCTGAGAGAGGGACATGAGACGCATGTGAGTCTGTCTGGGTAGTTTCTGTGAAATTCCCACAGCTGCTGCCCTTGTATCGCTTTGCTTAGCGTTTTTAGTTTATTGCCATATCCCCAAAATGATGTTTCCGTGCACCCAAAGGTTATTATGTTTACTGGTGACCAATGACAGATGGTTTTGTCAGTTTAGGTAGAGCAAAAGGGAAGTGAAAACAGAGTCATAGGAGTTAATGACTGTTTATTAAAGTAACTAAAATAACTGGCTTTACATCTCTGTTATATTATACTCTGATGTTCACCTTTTTAACTCATCTGAATAAACCTTCATAAATCCTAGTTTTTTCTTTCTTATGTAACCTTGAATTTAATTAACAGCGTAAGCAACAGCAGAACAGAGAACTTTATTCAGAGTTGCCAGTTTTGACTTTTTTAGAGTTACACAAATTTGCAACAAATGTCACTTTCTTACTGTTTTTTTTTTTTTTCAATGACGTGCAGCTCTTTCTAAATAATCCAAATGAACCAGTTTTTTGTTCATGTAAAAACCACCTTTTTAATTTAAGTTTAAGTGCCAGTTTTCCTCTGACATAAACTCTGCTTATGTATCAGAGTTTCTCAGACTAAAAACAATTAGAAACAAATGTATTTTTATTATAACTCATTTGTTATTAAAGCTTCACCTCTTTTGGAGAAATCCAAACTAACCTTGCTTACTCCCAGTTTTTTTTATTTGTATGTAAAAAAAAACAACAACCTTGAGATTAATTAGCAGTTCGACTCCCAGCGGTACAGTGAAGTGCTTCATACACAGTTGGCAGGTTTTCTGTAATCAATCAAGGTGGTGTAATAGTGTGCAAGAATGAGTGATGGGTTGAGAGAAATGGAAGAGGAAAGCAAGAAGGACTGGAGTCGGACGTGTGTAGAGTGAGAGAGAAAAGGGTAAAAATAGCTGGGGCACTTGGAGAAGCTCGACTCCTGTAATTACAGCCAGGTGTGCCTGTCTCTCCTGCCCAAACACCACTGGCCCACTTACAAACACACAGTCACACACACACACACACACACACACACATAGACAGACACACAGACAGACACACACATTGCTGCAGGGCTTTTAGGTGAGGCTAATGTGCAGAGGGCCAGCCCAAATCTCAGCACTGAGCAGAGAGTAAATGAAGGCAGCTCAGGATGGAGGGTTTGCTCGACCGTCGATGGTGGCTGTGAGATGTGGAGACTACTGTCCGGATATCACACTCACAAATAATGAGCACAACACATCAGCGTATTAAGGTGAATTATTTTCCTGCAACTTTGGAAAATAATTTACTGCAGGACCTTGTGAAAACACTTCTTCATATATTAACCCATAAAGAGCCAGTGCTACTTTTGAGGCAGTTCCCAAATGATTTTTTTTCTCTATTTTGAACTGGTCTTAAGTTATTTATCACCATTTATTCAAATATTATGCTCTGTATTTGGCATTCTTAAGTGAAAATCATGTATTTTTCTGTATTTGATTCACTGATCATGTAGACGTCCATAAAAGCTAAGTTAATGTTGAGAGTTCAGGGCTCAAAATTAACTTTTTGACCTAGGAGCACTGTGCTCCTAACCCTAAAAAGTTAGGAGCACAGGCTAAAATCTAGGCGCACCACTATTATATAAAAAATTTGGAGAACAAGCAAAACTCTTGGCCATACCAAGTAATATTCCTATATGTATTTAAGCAATGTTAACAACCTAGAATAAAGTATTTGAATAGAGTATGAAAGAAAAAGCTTACATTGACACAGGTCCAAAACAATTGTCAATGTGTGGTATATACTTTAGTTGGTTCTTGGAGAAGCAAGACGAATCACACCATTATTTGCAACAACCAACTTTTTTATTTCATGGCCTAAAGGCCCTTAGGGGCCGTTTACACGGCGTCGGCTTCAGTCGACTCCGGGAAGATTTCATCGCGGATTAGCCTTCTGTTAACATGGAAACGGTGCCTAGAGTGCCTGAATCAGGAAACTTTTGATACCAGGGTCCAGGGTGGAACGTTATCGATACGCTCCGCATTCCAGCTCCGTGTTAACGCGAGTCGGAGCGTTCCGGGGTAAAATATGACGTCACCGCATGCGCGCGCAGCCAAGTATCCGCCAATTAACCCACTCCGGGCCAGTTGGTGGCGGTAATGCGCCTCCAAGCTGGTTTGCCAGCCTCTATGACACAATAAAGCTGCAGAAAAAGAAGGAACAACCACAACAACAATGGCCGGTTTCAGAACAACATACGTGCTGCTAACTGTGCTCAGCTCGTCTGTCCAGACAAAGAAGTCCTGCATCTTTGTACGACCACTCGCCATTGTTGTTTGTAAATAGTGTTGTCCGCCTCCTCCTCTTCTTCTTCTTCTTCTCCTCATTTAAAGGCTGTCTAAACCGGAAATTGTTTGTGCGCAGGCGCCTGTTTTACCACCACTGTTTCACTACAGCTCTACATCGCCAGCTACTGGTCTGGCATGGCCACTACAGCGTATTCAGCCATTCTCGCGGACTCACGTTAACGCAGATCGTTATCATAGCGGCGTCGTCTTAACGCGGAATGATTTTATAACGCAAAGGAGAAATCTTTGCGGAGTGTTGCCGTGTAAACGTACCCTTATTAGTCACTGTGGTCTACACCACGCCTGAAGTCAGGAGATTGTTTCAAACGTCGGTGGAGTTATTTGATCCCTTTGTTTATGCCGCCTGCGCACGCGAGGGGGCGGGGACTAGATTTTCCGCTTCAGTCAGCGGGGCGTGGAGCTTGTTTATTTTCAGCTGACGAGTTACTTCTGCAGCCATTATTCTAGGCGCACGTATTAATTTTCGCTCATTTTTTTTATTGGCGCACCGTGCGATCGTAATCTCAAAAACAGTCGCACTACCGAAATTCTCAGGCGCATGTGACCATAATTCAGTCGCAGTCACGAGCCCTGAGAGTTATTATATCAAAAACAGAGAAAACGGAAGAAAAAGTTACTTTTTATTAAAATATATCATCAACTGAACACACTGATCACCATTTATTATAATATTATCCTCCATATTTTGCATGTTTCACTGTAATTCATGTATTTTCTTATATTTAGTTTCCTATATTTTATTTAGATATTCATGAAAGCTCAGAGAAAATTCAATGTTTTTATATCAAAACAGAGAAAACGGAAGAAGTGACTTTTTTATTAAAATATATCATTAACTGAACACACTGATCACCATTTATTAAAATATTATCCTCTGTATTTTGCATGTTTCACTGTAAATCATGTATTTTCTTATATTTAGTTACCTCCGCCAAGGAGGTTATGTTTTTGCCAGGGTTTGTTTGTTTGTCTGTTTGTTTGTTTGTTTGTCTGTCCGTTAGTGTGCAACATAACTCAAAAAGTTATGGACAGATTTTGATGAAATTTTCAGGGTTTGTTGAAAATGGGATAAGGAAGAAATGATTAAATTTTGGTGGTGATCGGGGGTGGGGGGGCCCACGGGGGGGGGCGCAGACCAGAAAATTTCATCAAAATCTGTCCATAACTTTTTGAGTTATGTTGCACACTAACGGACAGACAAACAAACAAACAGACAGACAAACAAACCCTGGCAAAAACATAACCTCCTTGGCGTGGGGGGGCCCACGGGGGGGGCCACTGATCAGCCTTAGCGGAGGTCTGCGCTCTCCGAGTGCTTCTAGTTTCCTATATTTTATGTAGATATTCTTGAAAGCTCAGAGAAAATTCAATGTTATATCAAAAACAGAGAAAATGGAAGAAAAGTGACTTTTTCAGTGAAGATATCAACAGAACAAACTCCATGGGTTTTACTGGTGAATCAGTGTTGTAGAAGATGACGGTGTTTCCGCATTCACTATGGAGCCTCTGAACGTCCAAATGGGTCATATCTGATGACCATGAAAAGATGACAAACTGCATTTTACACCAGTTATTTACATGTATTGATAGGATTAATGGATCAGCAGGTATTAATTATTTTATATCAGTAGATGCTGTTGATTGTTAGTTTATTTATTTATGGGTTAAAGCACCTCAATTTGCTCTTTCCTGCAAGTTCATTTTTATTTCCCCTTTGGTTCTCTTCCAGGTTAAAGCAAGGCTGTCCACGACAACTTTAGACACCCAGGTACTGTACTTCAACACAAGCACACACACACTGACTAATGATGTCAATCTAAAGGCGCCGTCACCTGCTTTTAGAGACATTAACTCAAAACGCTTACCCACCACCAGTCAGCTTAACCTTTTTGTTGACACCACAAGACGGCGTTTTAATCCACTCACAATGATGTAAAGAAACTCAAATGAATGTTCAATGTACATCAATTTTCGCCTTTTCTATTCAATGAAATGTCAGCAGGGCAGTCTGACAGGAGACCTCCATCACTGATAATGGACTCAATCGCTCTTTGTGACTTAATGATTCTGATGGAGAGATTTTATATAGAGCTTGACAGAGGAGAAAGATCAATCCCATGTCATTAAATAAAAGCTGAACCAGAATAGAATAGAGGGCGACGAAATGTGTTTTTTTTTTTCTAGTGTGTGTGAGAATTGGTACAAATATCATAATGTGTATTCAAATATTTGAGCAGAATCAATTCAGCTGTTTGAGGCATTAACCTTCTTGTGGTGTTAAGAGCAGGGGTCACAAACCCCTGATCAATAGGCTACTGTTGACCTTATTTTCTAGCATCTTAGCAGATTAATGCAGCTACAGAACCCTGATAATAGAAGACAAAGGTCACTGTGTTTATTATGAGCAATGTCAGTGTTTTCATTATTCAGCTGTAAATGTTGATCTTAGGATTTTTGGCCGACCTTGTCACACCTGAAGGTTACGTGAAACAACATGAATATATTTTCATTTTTAGCAGGCTTCTGCTTTAATCGTTATGTACAGTAATTCTCTACTCCAGGGCCAAGGCTTTGTGTGTTTCTGAATGTCCTTTAAATCACTCTCTGCAAAAACAACCTCACTACAAACAGAAAGAAGCCAAATATTATGAAATATGATAAAATTGTGTTAAAACAGGGATCTGCAACCTATGACTCCTGGGCTAAATGTGGTTCTTTATCCTCACTCAATGGCTCCCCTTGTCAAAAAACATAAGGAGCTTTTTGAAATGAACTGAATGAACAGTTACTTTTTAACATTGTTATAGGCCTAAATCAATTCTAACCCTGTCCATCTGCAAAAATATGCAGGCTATAGCTACACAGAATCAAAAAAATTTTTGACAGCATATAAACCAAAATGTATGCCACACTACATTATTTTTTTGCCAAATTTAGTCAGTTTGCATTTGTTAGTAGTTTGGCTGTTTAAAAGTCAGACCATATACATGAAAGTTGAGCTTTTTATCTATTACACAATATCATTTTGTTTGGAAATAGTGTACATTATTAAAAAATTGTACAAATCTTGAATGTTTTCTTTATCGTAGTTGTATAATTTCATAAATGCACCAAACATTGCATTATTGTAGTGGAAGTACAAAGTTAAATAGCAAAATAACAAACTAATCACAAATAGGCTACAGAAGAACAGCCCCCTCATGGTAAAATGTAGATGAGTTTAAATATTTTTTTTATGGCTTCAGTCCCATTTTTTCTTCTTTTTCGAATCAAAAATGACTCTTTAGGTTGTAAAGCTTGTAGATCCCTGAGCTAAAAGGTCTACCAATGGGGTAAGGATTATTAAAACTAGAATATGTCCCTTCTAGTCACTTAAAGACCATAATGAACCTTAAAACCTGGAAAAAAAACCAACACATTTTAATCACATTTCATATATTCCTCTGCTGTAATTATATACAAAGTATTGTTTTATGTGTTTATTATTAAAGTAGTAGTTGTGTTTTATATATTAGTGATTTAATGGGAAAGATCATATTAAGACAAACTTGTGCTTACAGACCATTTTCCCTTAAACACCATGCTGACAAATTTGGTTTTAAATATACTAAAAGAAACTCATCATCACCAATACTTATTTACGGTAGAGGCCTACTGTAAAAAGGTCAAGTCACAGTGTGATGTAGATTTTGAGTCACAGGTTCGGACATACATTAGTCTCACATAACCAGACCCATCTCCACACTTTATTAGCACCGTGTCAGTGCTGTAGATAGGTCTGACATCCTTGATTATCATTCTGGAATAGGGATGAAAGTTATTTGGGTGGTTGGCTAATTCTTGGGTGGTGGTGAGTGCAAGATGTTCCAATAGTGTCGGATGAGAGGTTGTGTTGATGGAATATGTCTACATGAACAGTATTAAAATGACAAAAATTCCTAACAAAAAAAACAGCAAATAAAAAGATGTGCATCTTTGCCAAAGCCTGGTATTTTCAGGGTGTAGTTGCAGGTTGGAAGATATTGTTTTTCACGTAGCAAGGAGAACTTTCAAAATAATAACACACAGTGGAAAGAAGAAGAATGAGAATCCTTCCACTGTGTGATTGAAATATTCATGGAAATATTCACCCTTATTCCAGCAAAGTACTTCCAGCAAGCCACACTAGCTATACATACATACATACATACCTACATACATATATTTCTTTATTTCATTATTTAAGGATCCCCATTAGTCTCTAGCAAAGCACAGACTATTCTTCCTGGGGTCCATTCCCAGTATTAAAGTATTACAATTTTTGCATTTACAAAGTACATAGACAGAAAAAAAAAAAAAACATAGTTACATTAATTTAGCGTTGTTTCATTATTGATTACAGATTTCTTAAGACTTGTTTTAAAAACAACATGATTACTTCTCAACATAAAAATATTACAATTATACATTTACAAAGCACATAGACAGAAAAAAAAACATAGTTACATTAATTTAGCGTTGTTTCATTATTGATTACAGATTTCTTAAGATTTGTTTTAAAAACAACATGATTACTTCTCAACATAAAAATATTACAATTATACATTTACAAAGCACATAGACAGAAAAAAAAACATAGTTACATTAATTTAGCGTTGTTTCATTATTGATTACAGATTTCTTAAGATTTGTTTTAAAAACATGATTACTTCTCAACATAAAAATATTACAATTATACATTTACAAAGCACATAGACAGAGAAAAACATAGTTACATTAATTTAGCATTATTTCTTTTTTTTTATTTAACCAGATAGAATCCTATTGAGATTGAGATCGAGATCTCTTTTACAAGGGTGACCTGGCCAAGAGGTCTGCAGCACACCCCATGAAAGAAAACAGGTTTTACAGAGAGGTAGTATCAACAAATTAAAACAAACAGTAATAATATTGTAATAACAGAAAAGTTAGACAGTTTTTATAAGTGCAAAAATTAAGTCAAGGTCACAACAATTTAAAAACACAGGCACTGTCCCATTGACTCTCGCTGTCTTGTCTGTAAGACAGCCCGAAAAGCTTGGAATGACATGAGTTCTGGCGTTTTCAGCTCCACTTGAAGTGTGTTCCAGGCAGAGGGTTCGGCAAAGCAGAGGTGGTGGCAAAGCTAAAGGCTCGCTTCCCCAAATTGCAGATTTCTTAAGATTTATTTTAAAAACAGCATGATTACTTATTAACATTATTTCTGAAGGTAACATATTCCAATATGAGATGGCTCGGTATATAAATGTCTTTTTGAGTGCATTAGTTCTTGGCAAAGGCAAAGTAAAAGTAGCATTAGAGACTTGTCTCGTGTTCAACCCATGTCTGTTACAGGTGTAGTTTAGAGAACAGGCTAAAGGGTTTGTGTGAGGTCCAGATTTTATGCAAAGACAACACAGAACTACATGCCAATCTGTTCTTGACTTTCATCCATGTCAGTCCTTGATGCATTGCATTAACATTAGTTCAAAACTCACAGCCCAGAGCTAGTCTAACAGCCCGATCCTGAGCTATCTGGAGCCTATCAAGGTCTTTTTTATCTATTTATTTATTTTTTATTTTGCCTTTATTTAACCAGGAATTCCCATTGAGATTAGGAATCTCTTTTGCAAGGGAGACCAGACCAAGGTAGCAGCCACACAAAGTCCAAACAACATGAAACACATACATGATACACAATTAACAATAAAACACAATAATCACTATTCAACCATAATGGCATCAAGAAAAACAGTGACATTCCTCCTTCACTACATTATCCATACTTTTAAAATCATTAATAGAAATTAATGTATGTAGTTTTACACTTTTTTGAAGATTATTCCACGACCATGGTTCATGGTAGGAAAATGCTGCAGCGTCCAACCACACAATGGAACAATAGTCCAACTGACATAGAACTAAAGACTGTAGTACGAGTTTTCTTGTTCCAGATGACGTAAAAGGGGCATTGCATCTAATACACACATACATAGATATTGTGCATATCCATACACACAATAAGAGTAATTTTGCAAAAATGATGCCTTTCTGCTTTCTTGAAATCCCTTTTTTGAAAGGTCACCATTCTATGTATTTTTGTTGCGTTTTGTTTTTTTTAAATTTCCAGTCAGGGGTGAAAAGGAACGGCCGTGTGGTGCAGGGCTACCCACCCATCGTCGAAGCACGGGTTGAGCATGAGGAAGATGAGGAGGAGGAAGATGCCATGTCTGTGTCTCTGTCATCGGAGCAGAACAGAGCGGTGAACCTCAGGGACACCAGTGGGAGGTCTCCACTGAGCCAACCCAGCCAGAAAAGCTCCGAACAGAGCTCCAGAAGGTCCCGAAGGAAGATTCAGGAAATTACTCTCACCACTTTAGATCCTTCCAACCTCAGTCCCAGGTGAGGTTGACTAGTATTGATTTGTCTTTCCGCTTATGTTGGCCTCTGTCACTCTGACTCCATGTTGTGTATTATTTTTTTTACCCTCAACTGCACATATTGTACAAGCAAGGGCTGGCCATAGTTAGAACATTTTGAGAAATTAAAAATCTCCTAAAACCTAATAAAAATGTTCTCTCCGCACTGAATAGTAATTTGTGTCTGATACGGTTTTCCACATAAAGTTCAACAAACTCATTAAAAATTAAAATGACAGCCCTTCCACCTCCCTATTAAAAGTCTCTGAGTATGCAAAAACTGTTCACTTCACTTCAGTTTAACTTCTGACCACATATCCTGCTCTAATAACATTTTTAGTACAGCACTGATGGCTTCAAGTTTCTGCTCAAGGTTGTACAGCAGACTGGAACTGAATGCAGATATTTGTCACAAATTCTGGTGTGACCGTCTATTAAGGCCCAGCTTGTGATATGAAATGACATATCACATATGGGTGCTTCTATGAAACTGGGTACATTTTGGTACCTGGCACTTTGTCTGCTTTTTAGACCCAATAATAAAAGAGAAATTTAGTCATATTACCCACCAGGATGTACCTAATGATGACACCAGATAAATGCAAAAAAAATTGTATTCTTGCTCTGAGCCATCCCATAATTAATGAATTTTTTATAAAATATTGGTGCCAAAAATATGACCAAAACTGGGACAGGAAAAGCTACCTAGGTGTCAGTGCATTTAATCTGGAAAACATGACTGTAAAGGGTCTTCTATAGCACTATAAATAAAGACACTGTGTTAAATTTGACGATCCTAGTAGTTTTTCTAATCCAGACATGCAGGTTTTTCATGAATCTCAGTCTCATTCCAGGGTTTGTATGTAACCCATCAAGTCCACTTGCAATACATGCAGAACCTGCCCATTTAAATGCATATAAATCGCGAATGATTTTGCAACAGTGGCCATTTTTGTGAAACTCTCTGCCTTGCATAATTAGTTCAATTCCCAAAATGTACCTGTGAGAGAATAAAGAGATTTAAAAAAAAAAAAAAAAAAGTGCGTAATTTTCATGTCCTTTTCAGAGTGTTACATGCAGATTTTTTGTGTTAAATATAAAATGTAAAATAATATAAAAATGTGTTATATATGAAAAATAGTTTCCCTTTTATCTCAGTAAGTATTTGTTTTTAAAATAGACCCAAAGTGCTTCCAAACTTGTTCCATAACATTAGTCTGTGTCTGGTTTGAATTTTTATCTCCCATGTCCTGTTTTAGGGACCAGTTTCATAGAAGCACCCATATAGCACTTCTTCATTGGAGTAAGTGTTTGTATTGTCTCTTCTAGTATTTTCAATTGAAGGGAAAATTGCTAGAGATGTCCTGAATTCCTTTTTCAGAGCTCCAGTGCTTTGCCAGTCATTGACAGCATATAATCAAAGCTTTGCAAGGATATAAATTGAAGTTTTCACATGGCATATGTCCTGCTGACATAAATTTAGACTTTTCATACTTGATTATTCGCTAGCATGTAATCATTCCAGCACAGCAACAAATTCACAGTCAGTCACAACTTTGACAACCCAAATACATAAATACATACATACATAAATGACACGGTAAAGTAAATGATAAAGACAATAGACTAGAAAATAGAACAATGTAATGTGACAAAATAAACACAACGGTTTCACTAATGTCATCTCTCTCATGGGCACTCAAAGTCCAGACTCACCACCGCGTTCACTCAGAGGTATCTGTAGCTGAACATGACTATAACTTTACTGAGACCTTTGACAAAGTTCTGCAGGTTAAAGTGAACAAATCGAACATTTTCAGTGTAGACAGACTCTAAAGCAGAGGTCTCAAACATGCAGCTCAGGGGCCAAATCTGGCCCGCCAGAGGGTCCAGTCTGGCCCTGGGATGAATCTGTGAAATGAAAAAAATTACGCTGAAGATATTAATCATTTTAATTCAAGTTCCACATACAGACCAAGTTAATCTTAAGTGGGTCAGATCAGTAAAACACTGTCATAATAACCTATAAATACTCACAACTCCAAATTTTTCTATTTGCTGTCATTTTACTGTCACCAGTCACAAGTGTTTGCTCCTGGAGGATTCTGTTGGGTTTCTGTAAATTGGCTCAGAGTCTGGTTTTGACCAACTCTATATATAAAGTGTCATGAGATAACTTTTTTGTTGCGATCTGGTGCTATATAAATAAAATTTGATTGATTGATTGATTTGATTGGTTTTCCCCTGTAAGTCACTTTGGAAAAAAGCATCTGCCAAATGCATAAATGTAAATGTAAATGTACTGTATTGACACTGAAACAAACTATCATTTCACAAACACACAAATAACCTGAACAAATATAAACATTTTGAAATGTCTGAAGTGCAAGTTTAGTAATATTCTGCCTGTTATTAAATGTTTTGTGTATTTGTTGATCCACTGTGATTTGTAAATTGTATATTTGATAAACTGAGACATAATATTGTTAAAATTGCACTTAGTTTTCTCAAGAAACTTCAGTTTGTTCATGTTCTTCTCATTGTTTTAAAGGATAGTGGGTAGATGCAATCATTTTCATTGCATAGTTTTACTTTTTCTCTCTAAAACATAGAGGAAAGTTTGGAGTTGACATTATTTATATATTATTACGTTATTATTTCACTGGTCCAGCCCACTTTAGATCAGATTTGGCTTAATGTGGCCCCTGAACTAAAATGAGTTTGACACCCCTGCTCTAAAGTATCACTATTATCAAACTGAATAAACCTGTTCATCTAGTTACAATATGGTGGATAACCAGGCAGAAGATGACCCTCACATCTTAACAGAGAGAGGTTGTGTTTGACAGAATACAGAATTTCATGTGATTATACATTATTCTTTCATTCATTTTCTGAACTCACTTAGCCCAGGGGTGTCAAATTTATGGCCCATGGCCCAAAACCAGCCCACCAGAGGGTCTAATCCAGCCCAGTGGGATGAATTTGTGAAATGCAAAAATTACGCTGAAGATAATAACAGTCAAGGGTGTGGGAATCGTTCTTTGTTCAGGGGCCACATACAGACCAATTTCATCTCAAGTGGGTCAGACCAGTCATATACTATCATAACAACCTATAAATAATGACAAAGAACAGTTTCCTCTGTTTTAATGTAAAAAAGTTTCATTACTTGAAAATGTTTACTTTGTCACGAACAACCATGTACAACCTGAAATGTCTTTAAGTGCAAATATTACTATATTATGGCTGTTGTCAAATGTGTTGTGCCCTTGTAGATCCACTGCGATCTGTAAATTGTCACGGACATGTATAAATGATCAGCTGAGAAATACTAATGTGGAAATTGCACTTATTTTTTGAAGAAATTCCAGGCTGTTCATCACTATTTGTGTTATTCACATTTATTAAAGGATCGTTTGTAGATTTTTTCACTTTTTTTCACTCTAAAACATAGAGAAAAGTTGGGAGTTGACTTTATTTATAGGTTATGTTATTATTTTACTGGTCCGGCCCAGTTGAGGACACAGTGGGCTGTATGTGGCCCCTGAGCTAAAATGAGTTTGACACCCCTAACTTAGTCTGTCCCAGGGAAAGTGACACTCCTGGGTTATCAGTTCATTACAGGGCTGACATGTAGGAACAACCATCCACTCTCACATTCACACCAACAGGTGATTTATAGTTACATTTAACCCAAAAGGCCCATGTCTTTGGACTGTGGGAGGATGCCAGAGTACGTAGAAAGAACCCACGTAGACACAAGTAAACATGCAGACTCCACAGTGAAAGGCCCAGCTGACTGGTGCTGGGATTTATTCCCCTTAAATCCCCTCAAATCCTACACATTGAACCTTTAAATTCAGCTTTCAGGTGATGTAAACCCATCCTGACAGACTTAACCTTTGAACAGTCATTGTCACAGTAAAAGTCAAACATCACGGTAGAGGCAAGAACCTGCAAATTTATTTAGGTTTGATGGAAGAGCCAATCTCATCTCATGTCAGGGTTTTTGCAAATTCTCAGTTAACTCTTTACAAACATGCTTCTTTGTTTTGTTTTTTTTTTTTTTTTTGCAGGATAGTGGATGGCACTGAAGACAGTGAAGGGACAGAGAGTTCCATGGCCTTCTCCTTCTTGTCAACCCGAGGTTGTCCTGCCAGTGAACCAATCAGTGCCTCAGCGTCTGCCACAGGTACGTTTTTAGCAGTAAAATCTGATTTGTAGTATTTTCCAATAGTCTGGGTTGTGAAAATTGAATGATTTTAGGGTATTTGGCATTTGGATTGATTTGTAATATGCCGATTTGTACCTTAGATATGCTGCAGATCAGCACAGCAGAGTTAGCGGCCAAAGCAGAGGAGACCAGAGGACAACTGAGACACCTCGACCAGCAGGTACGAGTGTGTGTGTGTGTGTGTGTGTGTGTGTGTGTGTGTGTGTGTGTGTGTGTGTGTGTGTAATAGAGAGACAGTGACGGACACAGACAGAGGGACACAGGTTTGGCTAAAAGCACCAACACATGTAACATTCAGGCAGGCGCCCAGTTTTCAGGTAAGCACAAGCCATATGGCTATATCAGCATGTCAAGCAGAAGGCAGGTGAAAGGATTAAGAAAGTAATGAGCCAAAAAGATTTAAATAAATAAATGAGCTTAAGGAATATGACAGCGTAAGAGTATAGTGTTAGAAGTGTGGAACAGTCAGATCTTAATGGTGTCAACAGTCTCCTCTGTTGTACCCTGTGATTTTGATTGGCAGGTGGCTAAATTGATGTTAGGACTTTGGCAGGTGATGAGGAGTGTGTGCCCTCACTTGTTAAGCCTCAGTCAGAGACCTGGGATGAAGAGATATAGAGGAAAGTGTGAGAGAGAAAGGGAGCAGATGAAGAAAACACACAGGTTTATTTGGGGAGAACAGAAAACAAATGGGAGAGGGGGGAAAAAACAAAGTCACTCAGCACCCTCACAGCTCTGTACAGTGTCTCTGCGGTCCATTCTCTGTCTCTGTGGGTGACCAGGACGTCTCTCAGCATGGTCTTGTTGTTAATCCGCTTGGATCCGTCCACAGCGGTCACCACAGGAGATATGAAAAGTGGTGTTGCTTTAAATCATGTCAGCTCCGTCCACAGACTCATATACAAATAAACGTGACAGTGAGATCAGTTATGCTGTAGATACAGGAGTCTAAAATCTGTAACACTTGCACAAAAGGGTCTATTCTTAGCTCACAGCACCTGTGAATGGCATTTCTGAAATTACATTTCAAAACGCAAACCCGAACAAAAAACTGACAAGTTAAAAATGAATGATTCTGACCTGAACCACCCACATTTTAATGAACTGGAAATTCTGTGAAAACAGCAAAAAAAAAAAAAAAAGAAGCTTGCCCTTCGTTGTTCTATGACCTCATAATCTTTGCCCTTTGACTTCATGCTATATTTGTGAACAGTGAAGGGTTGATTCCAGTGGGAGACGAAAAAGGCATTATTGTTCAAGCATCATAGAAATTAGGAGAGAGCTGGAACAGCGACAACCTGAAAAGTGCACTTAGAAAAAAACAAAAAAACAGATTAAAACACTGAAAACACTCCTACACTTCAGACTCACTTGAGAATGAAACATGCATGCACACACACGCATAAAAAGCAGTTGTGACCCATTCTAGTGAACTGTGAAATAAGAAATAAATTAAAAATAAACATGAGAATATATGCAAATATATTGAATTCTTTGTGTGGGTATTGAAGGGGAGGTTATCCTTATTCAATGCACTCCTACCGTACATGGCAGTTGACACATCCCCGGTTTGGAAAACACTGTCTGACAACAAGGTAAAACTGTGAAATATCTCAAATATAGCATATACTTCAACTGATTGTTTTTTGCGTAGGTGTTTTGTACATTTTTCCTCTCCTAACTGGGGGTGTGTTGACTGCTATGTAGGGTAAGTAGTCCACTGTCTATGCATAAGTACCTTATACAAATCCCACTTCAAAAACTCCAAGGTAAGTCTATGACATTACATTTATTTTAAAGTCTTAAAGCCGCAGTGTTTAATAGTTTTCCTTTTAGAATATTGTAATTCAAGTGGTCAGAAAGAGGATGAGACATCTATTCCTTGCGTACGTTTTGAAACCGTAAACAATCTACAGAAGTGTTTTCAGGTGGGTAGTAGCATTTTATTATTGGCAGATATAATAATGGTTGATCAGAGTTTGTCAAAAACAAACTCACTGTGAAATATCAGGAGGTCTCAATATGGAAGCTTGGAAAAGTGGCTTCTTTTTTTCATAACAGCATGAAAACAAGTCAGGTTATCTACTGTATATTCAGTCTTTTGACTTGCACCTGTAGGAGAGAGCTGCACATGGAGCGTGTGTATTTTTTCCCCTTGATTTTGACCCCTTCAGATTTAAGAGTCCAATCTGTCAGATTTAGATGCAGAAATTGAATACATATTCCCATTTATGTTTCATAAGAGTATAAACATGATAAGAAGGATTGTGTTTTTGTTACCTTAGGAAAGGAGTGGTCACAGAAGCATTACTCACCTACTAAATGTGGACCAAATTAAATATCTCTTTGATTAAAAATCCCCAAAAATGTCTGTAACGACAGTTTGTTTTTAGCCACTGTAGGGGTTAGGGTTATGGATGTGGTGTTCAGGTTGTTGCAGTCTGAGTTTTCTCCACTAGGTGACACTAGAACAGTGGTTCCCAACCTTTTTTTTGGCTCGTGACCCCATTTTAACATTACAAATTTCTGGCGACCCCAGACATTCAAAACAGAGACATTTTTTTTGTTGCTAAAATTAATCTGTTTTTGACCGTGTAATAGTTTGCTATACTATGTTGCAAATAAACGTTCATTTTAGATGACATTTATGCTATAATATATATTATTATGGACGGAGGCAGAAAAGCCAGGTGTAGATTACTGCACAAAGTGAGAATTTGATTTTCCTTGGTCAGGATATGTACAGTCAGTCCAGCTTGGATTTACAAGGCTGACAATTAATACTGAACAAACAATAACTCAAACTATGAATTATGAAAGAGCTGCAGCATCTGAAACCGACCACAATGAGCATTTGAAAGATAAACAGTACCACAGTGCTTCAGCTTCACAGTTTGTCATGTCTGTTATGTATTGGGATTGTCTCTGTCAACTCACCATATGTTTTCTATTAGTGAGTTTTGTTGTTTTTTTTTTTTTTTTATCATTACTAGAAATTTCAGGCGACCCCATTTGAATTCCAGGGGTCCCAACCCTAAGGGTGACAAACACTACACTGGAACCTCTTTCAAGATATGTAACTTCCCTATAACAGAAATTCACGAATTTTAATGGACATTCTGTAAAACAACGTTTTGTCCAAACGTACGTCAACATTTGAAAGAAAAAGTCTTGAAATAATTTGATTCTTGGAATTGTCACTAAAATCACTGTAATACAACTGATTGTCTGCTTATTACGACCTGATCTGTCTGTATTCATGTGATGTAGCAGTCATCTCAAACACTTCTTCACATATTTTTATAAATTCTACTGTAGGCTTTTGTCATTGGTGACTTTTTGGACAGGCACCTGTATGAGCAGTGGGTTCTCATAGTCCGCTGCTGTGTTTTTTGTTTTTTTTTTTGTCTGACCATCTGTACAGACGGTTGTCTCTGAGGTGGGAGTACTGGAATCATGTTGACAGCGTGTCAGATTGGACTGTCCTGTCGCTCTCAGCTTTTCTATTTTTATCAGAGCCAGAGTTTAGACCCAGCCTTTTATCGGCCACTCCAGAGACGCAGAGATGGAAGACTTATTTAAGAGAGGATAAGGAATCCGTATGGAACACAAAAGCTCAAATACAACAGGATCTAAAATGACTCAGAATAGGAGTGACTTTGCAACACATTTGCAGGGGAAACTGCATGTGCATAGTTGGTAATCCTTTAAAATACGTGTTCTTGTTATGAGACAGACAGATTAAAAGATGATTTGAAGTTTGATTCGTTGTGTTGTGATACACACTTCCTGATCAGCCCTTTGACATATTCACACAGCGACTGGAGTACATCCCACCTGGACTCCTGTGTCCTGCTCAGGGCTGATGTTCATCCAGTTGTACTGATGTGCGTGATTGGCCTGATGAATGGTCATGAATCCTTTGACTGGCAAAAGCAGATGGCACGTTGGCAGGGCTTCATGGTTCGTGCTCTCTGCGGACGTGCCACTTGCAGAGAGCAACTAATCAGCCACCCCTCTCATCGGTGTAATGACCAATTATAGCAGCAAGATGTTACATGCAAAATGACATGAAGGAGACCCAAATATTTTGACCCAAAATGACTGACCTGAAAATACAACTTTGTAATGACGCGGTGTAAATCCTGGGTGTAGACATAAAATGATAGACACGCAGAGGCCTATAAAAGCAAGTTTCACAGCTGTTAGATGATTCATCACTGAGACAATTATGATGTCATGAACAGTTTTGACAACATAAATGAAGACTGATATAGAGATACAACATGTGAGTCAATATAACAGTTGCCACACGCTGAGCAGCCACTCCCACTTGGCTCCAGTAAGACGGCAGCATTATGGTAACAAGAACACATTTCCTACATTCAATTTTCTACCTATGATCCTTTTTAGCTTACCGGCCGACAGGCTGTAAGCTATTGTCGTCATGCGGCGTCCGTTGTCGTCTGTCGTACGTTACAAAAATTTCAATTGTCTTCTTCTCCGCAACTACTTTTCCGATTGACTTCAAACTTGGTATACAGCTTCTTTATGATGATGTCAACAAAAGTTTGTGAAATTATTTGGATCCGGATCTGATTCTGGATTTGGTGCCACTTTGAAAAATTTCCCCATTATAAGAGATAGGAAGTGGATCGATGCAATAACTCAGTAAATATAAATAATGTCCAGTGTAAATTTCTACACTACAGCCCTGATGGGGAGATGACCAAAACATAATGGCCACATGCTGATCAGGATCTTCTTCTGGATCTGGGAATTTAACATGGGCTGTTATGGGGGAAAAAATTTCAATCGTCTTTTTCTCCGAAACTACAGTTCTAATTGACTTCAAACTTGGTATACAGCTTCTTTATGATGATGTCAACACAAGGTATTGAAATTATTTCAATCCGGATCTGATTCTGGATTTGGTGCCACTTTGAAAAATTTTCCCATTATAACAGATAGGAAGTGGACTGATCCAATAAATCAGTAAGTATCAATGATATCAAGTTGGAATTTGAATTTTTTTACACATCTGATTGGAATATGACCAAAACATGGGCTATTTCTGTAATATAATAAATACGCAGAACTGGGTGATAATAAATGGCATCTGGATACATTTCCCAATGCTTTTAATTTGGCCGGTAAGCTACAGGGCCATTGGTCCTATTTTTTGTTTATGTAAAGAGTAGGGATGTAAGAAAATATTGGTTCTGCAACATATCGCAATATTTTATTTCACTTCACGATATTGTATCGATATTAAAAAGTACTGTATCAATATTTTTAGGTATTTATTCAAATGCAGATATTGTGGAGGTTGATTTTTGTTTTTTATTTTCTTTTTTGTTTATATTTTATTTATTATTGTTTAACACTATTTTATTAAATAATGGTTATTTGATGCATCCTAAAAGCACTTTTTACTGTCTGAGAGGCAGATGTTAGTTCCTTTGTTGGGACAAAAATAATACTATGATGTTAGTTATGAACTAATAGAATATGAAGATTTGAGCAGGATCTTAATCTATAATGTCTGTAAAACATAATTTAAGTTTTAACAAAGGAAAATTTTATGATATAGCATTAGACCATGTTGTGATCAAATAAAAATGTGTTTAGTATTTGTGCATATTTCGGGTGTAATTCAATTCTTCAAGGAAATAATCATAAAAAAAAGAAACAAACAAAAAATTGCCTTTTTAACTGTCATGATATATTGTGATATATTGTATTATGATCCTAGTATTGTAATTTACATCGCATTGCCAGATTCTTGCCAATACACACCCCTAGTAATGAGTAATTGGCCATTTTTCAATATGCGTTCTTGTTTCTGCAGGTCATTAAAAGTCATTAAATTGATTTTGTGAAAATTAAGGCCTTAAATGGCATTAAAACATTAAGTTCTATGTCCAGAGGCATTAAAAATTAAATACACTTAATGGAAAAAAAGCAATGTTATTCATGATTTATTTTGATTGTATAAACATTTAATAATTTTGATCAGAGGTATAGTGTGATGATGATTGACAGGCGGAACCCTTTAATTGGCTTTTGTTTATGGCTGATACACAAAGTCACAACACTGGATGCTTGGAATGCAACGTGCTGTGATCGTGCTCATGCCGAGTGGAGGTGAATATTAGCAAATGTCTAAATGGGAAAATGCAAGTTTCAGCAGAAGTGATTAGAGGAGGAACTATTCAGAACCTGGTTAAAGCCTGTCGACAGTAAACCGTCATAAAACTATATATAAAACTGTATCTGCCGTTGGACATGGGCATTACATTTGTTTAAAGTGGCATTAAAAAGCATTAAATTAGATTTACTGATACCTGCAGAAACCCTGTCTTCTGTTCTTGAAATCTCGTGAAACATCATCAGTCACAGACAAAGTACTGTTCCATTTAAAAGTTCGCACAAACCAAGATTAGATGGAATGCCCAGATGTTGTTCTTGTCTGCTAACTTAAACCAGGGATCCACTGGTTGGTGACTCATGTAGACTTGGCTGGCAAATATCCCAAGATGCATTTTATGTTACTCTCAGAGGCAACTTCAGTGACAACTTACCTCAGAAATGTTTTATTGAGTAGATGACTGTCAACAAATGATGTGATACAATGTTGGAACATGCGCGAGAGGCAGAAGAGTGAGAAAATACATCTTTATTATCATGATATGGGATTCAACGACATTTGTTTATCCAGTTTTGAAGAATATTTAAAATGTAAAAAAATATATATATAAATGACATGTAAATAGTTGTACAAATGTACTGAAATCAAATCGAGTGGCATATTGTGGTGGATTGTGGGAATATGTTAGGAAGCCGATGGTGGAAATGCAGCAGAGACAGGGAGGAAAGTTCATAAGTACACAGCCGTTTGTGTTCTTAGTCCATTCTCTGAGACCGCTCTTACCAAGACCGTACTCGAGAACCTGATATTGAGAAACAGCCATTATTTCTGATCAGCTTTCTCTAAACAGTTGTGAAAACATGTGGGTACTTAAGTACTGTGCTCTTGTAAATAAGGCTGTTGGGGGGTGGGGGCAGTGGGATTACCTGTATAAAGAAAGGTTACAAAAACAATAAATAAATAAAGAAGTATAAATATGTGGGACTTGTATTTTAACTCATAAAGACCCAGTGCTATTTTTGTGGCAGTTTCCGAATGATTTTTTCTCTATTTTGAACTTCTCTCAAGTGACTTATCACCATTTATTCAAATATTATGCTCAGTATTTGGCATGCTTAAGTGAAAATCATGTAGGTTTCTGTATTTAATTCACTGATCATGTAGACGTCCATAAAAGCTCAAATTAAAATTGAGGGTTATTATATCAAAAACAGAGAAAACAGAAGAAAAAGTGACTTTCTCATTAAAATCTATCATTAACTGAACATAAAAAGAAGCATCTCCATCCACTGTCATTGATCCAACTCCATGGGTTTTACTGGTGAATCAGTGTTGTAGAAGATGATGGTGTTTCCATGTTCATTCATTACGGAGCCTCTGAACGTCCAAATGGGTTATATCTGATGACCATGAAAAGATGACAAACTGTATTTACACCAGTTATTTACATGGGTTCATTGATAGATCAAGTTATTTCACTTTTTGTATCAGTAAATGATTTTGGCCGGCAACTTCCTGCACCTTAATCTTTCTACTCCACTTCAATTCCACAATTTTTACTCCACTATATTTTTCCAACAGCCATAGTTACATTTCAGAATGCCACTTTTGGCTTATTCTCCTCTTATTCAGCTTCAAACCTCTCTTTGAATCACTGTTGAAAATTAAAAACAGGGCTGTTGTTCTGAATTCATGAAAATTTGATTTTTTAGAGGTATGTTTCTTACAGATCGAGCCTACAGATGTGTCACGATCGTATAGAGTGCCATCTATTGGCACAGAATAAACAACCAATAGTATATAAAGACATTCAAATGAGCTCAACCTTAAACATTTACAGTAGTAAGATGCAACATACTCATTAATGTAGTTGCGAAATTAATGTAAAAAACCTCAAATATACTGTCAGGTTCATAAATATTTGGGCAGTGACACAAACGTATTTTGGCTTTTGTTCACCACCACAATAAATCTGAAATGAAGCAATCAAGTGTAAAACAAAAATATTAAATTAACCTTTTTATATGTACATAAAATATAACCATTGTCAGAAGCTCAAGGGTGATTGGACAAACAAACATTGTTATAAATATGGGAATTTTTTTTAATGCTTACTCTAATACTTTTGGCCCTGTAATAGTAAAGCATAAGGAGGATTTTACTGCATAATAACTACTTTTTTGTACAGTTTTAAAGTGTGAAATTAGTACTTTGAAGTACTTCAGTAAAGGAACTGAGTGCTTCTTCCTCTTAAAGCGGGTTCTAAATGGTTTGTTTTTGTGTCTGCAGGTGAACACCCTTGGAAGGGAGGTGGCCGACCTCGGGCGAGTCATGAAGAGAATGGCACAACTCATGGAAACCTTTATGTCATCAGCGCCTCCACCCTCAGTCGTCTGCCCAACGTACTGCTCCCCAGCGCACCACCCCTTCCTGCCCCACCCCAACCCTCCTCAGTCGTACCCCTCCCCTCCCTCCTGTCAGACTGCCTCCATCTGGACTGACACACCCATGTCACTGCCTTCCTCTCCCCTCACACACCCCCAGCAGCATGGTGCAATATTTCACATGGACTCCGCCTGCCACACACACAGACCCCAGGACCTTCTTCTGGGGTACCCTCCTGTTTCCAGCTCGACACCGCCGCCGACCCCAAACTCCTCAGCCCTTCAGCTACAGCCCTCCTCTGCCAACGCACAGTCTCAAATGCCTTCATCAGAGATTACCTTCTACACAGACGGTGTTTCAGGTTCCATCAGGTCAACGGTACACAGCCCACCTCCGCAGGACGGGGGGGATGAGGGCTCTCACCAGAGGTCCGGGTGTTCTCCTCAAACTGGACTTGAGGAAACATACCACAACCCGAACACAGGCTTGTAGCAGACCACCATCTGAACTTCCCTGGCACCCGCAGGACCCTGTCCAGGATATTTTTGGATTTGTGTCTGAATTCCCGAGGACACTGATTATCTATGAGCCCTCTTGTTACTGGAGGACGTCTGCAGGAATGCAACTCATATTCCTTTTGTTTTAAAGGCACGTGTTTTAAAAAACCCAGATGCATGAAAATAAATACAGATGGTTTAGGTGTGTTAGCTTTACCTTATAGAAACCTAGTGTTGTTAGACAAAATGTAGAGAATTGGATCAGTTGTTGAGCTATATGAGGGCACAGGCCGCCCACATCCCCTTAGCCACAACTCCTTGAGGCCTTCATAGAAGAGCAGCAGCATTGTGCCATAATGGACAAGAGCAATATGGTAGAGGGTGTCCTCTGTTTTTTTGCTCCGGGCTACAGAATGTTTCAGGTTGGGTGGGTTGGATGGAAGAAGAAAGAGGCTTCAGAGACAAGGATCGGTGGAGGGTGGTAAACATCTTTACCCCAGCCTCATCCCCCACCACCTCTGCCATTTCTGATCCTTTTAAGCCTCCTCTGCTTGCTCACTCAACCCGTGCAGGATGCTCTGGATGTGGTGGACCAGCGTGGGGCTGGCTGCTCTTGGAGCACTGGACGGTGTGAGGATTGAGACGGGATGAATTGTGCTCTTTCCTGTCGACCCTCAGGGAACAGGGGTAGATGGTGGAAGCAGGAAGTGGAAGTTGGTTATGGGTTGCTGGGGTGGTGGTGGTGGTGGTGTTACGCCTCGGGTGATGCAGCTCCTGCTGTCAACAGTCATCTGAGTACAGGGACTATTTCCTCCTCTCTGTTCCTCTTTTCTGATGTTTCTCGCCATACAACTACCACTCCTTCCCTTTCTCTCTCTCTCGCTCTCTCTCTCTCTCTCTCTCTCTCTCTCTCTCTCTCTCTCTCTCTCTCTCTCTCTCTCTCGCTCTCTGCATGCCTTTCCGAGCCTTTTGAGTAGTGCCTGTAGACACATTAACATGCTGCATGTCACCCTGTGGAAATCCAGCTTGCCATTTATCTATCTATTTAAAGAAAACATGGATCATTCTTTTAATAACTGGCATTTACTGATGCATATTTATAATATATATATATATATTGGATGTGGGCTCAGTTTTAACAGCTGGGTAATTTCAGGCACAAGGTAAGACGACGGCTGCCCTGACATGAAGTGGCCTGCAGCTAACCGTCAATATAAATTGGTTCACAATACAAGATGTAGGCTGTTTCCCTGATCATCACAGAGGGTTAGCTGCTCTGAGATCCACTTTCTCAGCTGTCCAGAGCGAAGGCAATATTCCCCCCATAAAAGCACAATGAGAAAATAAAGACGCTTTTATATTTCTATGAATGTATCAATACTAAAGATGTATTTTTTTACCTCAAAGAATGCAAGAGTGTGGGATAACAGTAAATGATGCTACTGTATATGAAGTTATGGCAGTGCCGTCTGCTGGTACCAACCAATGCAATCCTAACCAGGAGGAGGTCATAACTCTCGTCCCAACAGATCTACTGTTCTCTTTTGAATTCACGTAGGTTTGACTCTGCTTCTCTGCAAATGGAATGTACTGTATTTAAACTTGTTTTTTCCCTTAACATTTTGATATTTATTAGATACAAGAACAACTGTTATGCTAATAAATGACAGATATGACTGTTATATCCTGACTATTTTCTATTTCTTAAAGTAAATACAGCACATGTCTTACACACTACAGACATAATACACTAATAGAAAAAGGTTTGGACACTTTTAAAACATTTTAGATTAATTTCTAAAGGATGAAATTACAGCACGTGGACCAGTATCAGTTATGCATAATGTAATGTGAGGTATGTAATGAACTTCCAGTATGAAATATATATACATATGAATGGAAAACATCATATATGTAGTTATATTTACAAAGTATATTAAATCTGTTAGACACTGAACACCTTCATAACTTGACAGATATTGTCAAGCTTGCACAAAACGTATTTGAAATATGTGTATAAATTTTACTACGAAATGTTGATCAGCCATAACATTCTGACCTCTGACAGGCAAAGTGGTATCAATATTGATTTGTCTCATTCCAATGGGACCTGTTAGTGGGTGGGATATACAAGGAAGAGTCAAAAAGTTCTCAAACAAATGTAATAAAAAGTTTATCAAAATAACAAAAATATTTTTCTACTCCATTAGAGTCAAAGCACTTTTGCAATCTATGTTTCCATCAGTAGATTCCTTCATTGTAGAATTACTGCACATTTTGAAATTAGAATATTTGTCTGAGAAGTTTTTGACTCCCTGGTATTAGGCAGTAATGAACATCAGGCCCTTGCAAAATGAGCAGGAGTAGAAATCTGAGCAACTTTGACAAAGGAGATATTGTAATGGTCAAATCACTGAGGCATTCGTGATGAAAAGTGGTTTGTACCAAAAGTATCTAAAGAACAGCAACAACCAGATTTCAACCAACTGAGCATCTATGGGAGCAGAACATCATTACACCTGTCTAATATTGCATAGGTTCCCCTTTTTCCACAAAACCAGCTCTGATCCGAGGCCTAGACTCCACCAGACCTCTGAAGGTGTGCTGTGGTATCTGGACCAAGACCTTACAGCGGATCTGTGAAGTCCTGGAAGTAGAAAGGTGGACCTCCATGGATCAGATTTATTTATCCAACACCTCCCACAGATGCTCAACTGTCCTGTTTCATTTTCAGTCGGTTCTAACCACTGCAGACCAGGAGCACCCGACAAGACCTGCAGTTGGATCTGCTCTGACCCAGTCACCACTGTTACAATATGGACCTGGTCAAAGACATTCAGTTTCTTATGTTGATCATTTTGTTGCTTCTAACACATCAGCCTCAAGGACTAAACTTGCTTAATATATCCAACCAAGTGAAGGAAATAATCAAAATTATTCACACTTCTACTGTCAGTGGTCACAATGTTTAGGCTAATCTGTGTATTTCTTCATCCAGAGAATTTATGTATGTGATAAGATTTTACCTAAATAACACACACGCTCTTGGTTGTAGATATGTCTAACAGCATTACATAACTAAACTGCTAATAAATGTAACTGTAATCCATTATAATGACAGAACCAAATGCATTGTTTTCTGTTAAAAAGCTCATATGTAGGGTTTCATCCATTCTTTTGCTTTGGAACTCTTACATTTTGATTCATGTTTTTGATTGGCTCCCATGTTTTACTTTGCACCGCCCCTACCAATCAAATCAGTTGTTTATTTAGTTTAACCCATAAGAACCCACCGTTACTTTTGTGTCAGTTCCCAAATTAAGTTTTTTCTCTATTTAACCTTTCCTAAGAGATTTATCACCATACATTATTATATTATTCTCTGAATTTAGCTTTTTTTTCCAGTGATAATCATCTATTTTCCTACGTTTAATTCACTGATCATGTAGATGTTCATAAAAGCTCAGATTAAAGTTGAAGGTTATGATATCAAAACAGAAAAAACTGAAGAAAAAGCCAATTAAAAGTACCATATATCATTAACAGAACGTAAACCCAGTGTGTCCATCCACTATCACTGATCCAACTCCATGGGTTTCACTGGTGAATCAATGTTGTAGAAGATGGCGGTGTTTCCATGGTAACTACGGAGCCTCTGAATGTCCAAATGGGTCATATCTGATGAAGATGAAAAAATGAAAAACTGTATTTACACCAGTTATTTACATGGATTGATAGGATTAGTGGATCAACAGTTTAGATCAGTAGATGCTTTTGGTCGACGGTGGCTCTTTGGGTCTTTTTGGGTTAACACACTGAGTAAAGTAAGTGAGTTGCATTAGTTCAATGAAGTAACTAAGTATATTTAACAAGATCATATTACATTTAACCCTTTAAGCGCCAAAGTCACACTATTGCGCCAAGCCACAACTGAATGAAACAGACAGATTTTTGACACCTTGATATCAAAATTGAATATTTAAAAAACTACAACAAAACCTTTGGCACCTAAAGGGTTAAAAAAAAAAACCTCTCAGTGTTGCACTTAACATATGTCTATATGTTATGTATTACACCATGAAAACTGAGATTTACACTAAATTCATTCATAATCAATGGATAATTGTAATATTTACCTAATAAAGCAGATGGAATTAGCTTATTTAAGCTCAATTTATTCATTTATTTATTCTACTTTTACAGTATTGAATACCATTAAATATGGAAAATAGTTAGAAAATGTATCTATTTTACTCATTTTAAGTTCTCAGGGGTTTTTTTTCTAAGTTTTTTTTTGTTTTTTTGGGGTTGTTTTTCATTTCACTGCATGCAACTGTTCTAGTTTAATGCCATTTTGATGATTACAAAGTTGTTTTTAATTGTTTTTTTCCCTCCAAACATAAATCAGATGGTCTAAAATATTGAAGCAGATGGATAAATGTAATTACATAGTATCTAGAGATCTAGCAAAGATAGAAATATCCAGGGACTTTGTAAATCAAAAGCATTTTTTCGCAAAATGTTCAAGTATTGAAAACATAGTGATGTGTGACTTGGTTGCCCCGTATTTCTAAGGAACAACTCATCACATTTTGTCACAGTGCGTTTACACATGCGGTTTTAATCTTGTGGTAATGATTAAACATATTTATGCACAGTGTCTGTTGATGAACTGCCTCTGAGCCATTTGTTCAGACAAAATTAATTATAAATTTGTGTAGGTTTTACAAGATCTGCTCAAACATGATGTCTGTACCTGCAGAGGCTGTTCGGCAACATTGTCGTCAAGACTATTTCCCTGAGGCTGTGTTGTATTTCTGCCATTGTTCTGCAGCTGACATGTTGTTGAGCTGTTCCAGTACTCCTCCTGCACAATGACAAAAATACACAAACAAAAAAAGTTCATAATGCATCATCGTGTCATGCAAATCTATAACTTGTCCATGATGTGTTTTTAATAGCAGGGTTGCATTTGTTCTATGCATGCGTGTGTCTTTCTTTTGTTAGCTCAAGCCACGGTTCATCTGAGGTGAAAGCGTGAAATCATCCCATCCTACCGGTGAAGTGGGCAGGGGGGAACACTGAGTAAGTAAGCATGCTGGGGATCACACCGACACACCTGTCAGGGGTCCAGCTTCCGTTCAGTGTGTGGTTCTCTGTGTATTTGTCTGTGAAAATGTCGAGTATGGGATGTTTTCTGCAGGTATCGATCCCTATGTTTTGTATTCATGGTGGACAAAAAGGGTCAGAGTATGACAGTGGTCAAAATATGCTCCATTTGGATTTCTTCTATTGTTCAGTTTCTTCTTCTGTATTTTGGGTGACTGGGGGCTTGTTTGCATTTAGGGCGATTGTTTGTGTATTTAGCAGCGCCTCCAGTGCATCTTTTGGAATGCTGTTATTTAGCCTAGAGTCATGAAGACCCATCCATATTTAATGGTTTACAGACAATCCCACCCTGCCTGTTTATGCATCATTTTATCCACCTGCTATCTAAACTCATCTTTTATTCACTGTTCTCCCACTTTATTTATCATTAGCAAACTGAGACCCATCTGCCTTCCTCTTTTGCACCCTTTCTTTCCCATCACTTATGATTTCCTATTAAACCTGGTCTCGACTAAGAGGAATGGAGGGGATTACAAAATAAGGATGGAGAAAAGGGGGAAAAGCGTGACACAAATGCTAAAAAGAGAAGAAGATTGATAAGGAAAAAAAAAAAAACACAAGTACATGGGCATTCATCTTATACTTAGCACATCTTATGCTTAACTATGTGTTTTATATTCTGCCTACCACTGTGTGTCTGTGTATGTGTTTAATACACTCTATTCAAACTGTTTAATAATGGCCTTGACCCAAATACAGCAACTATTCATCCCTGTCCACTCTTTTCATCTTAACACACACGAAATGTTGCTACAGCACACACACACATTCACTCTTCCATTCAAATGAGCACTTTATTCCAGTGAAAAGAGCCTCTTCACTTGTCCCTCGCCCCAGATTTCAGGACTAAAAACACCATTGCTGCGCAGAAGGTGAGAACTTCTCTCACAGGTAATAAAAAATCTGTCCATTTCTCTGCTTTCATCTCCACGGACATAATAGAGATATGCTGAAATCCATGGTGCGGGGTTTCCATTCAACTCCTACAGAGCTCTGATAGGTTCTCTGCCCACGAAAACAGGCCAGGCTGTGAACTAGGGGCACTTTTTTTTAACATGTTCCAGTGTGTAAAAAGTGACTTCAGTGTGTTTTGCGTGGTGTGCGTACACATGTAAATGGCGGGGAGTTTTTCCACACAAAGGGCTTTACATTTATCTGTTCCACTCTGGATGAAACTGTGGCTGCTGTTGCACATCCAAATGGTTACATCTGCATTGTGTAACACAGGAGGGGATGGGGAGATGGGGGAAGCTCGCAGGACATCTTGTGTGCTTGATAAATGAGTCTAAGCTGGTCCCTTGGGTGTTACGGTACAAGTGGTGGTGGAGGGAGGGGTGGCAGAACAATGCACACGTCAGACGTAGAGATTAATGGTGGTTCCTTCTCATAGCGGTGTAGGTCTGGCCATGCCTATCAAGTGAGGATACCAGAATGGCTGCTAAATTAGCTCTTTTGTTACTTACACGTCAGCAGGGTGTAGTCTGGGCTTTTCAGCACCAGATCGGAGCACTCTCACCATGTAAACCATTGGCAAATAGTTGTTCTCCATTGTGTTAAAGTATCAGTGATGCAACAGTAGCTGTTGATAGGTCACGGCTAAATTGCTGAGACACTGAAAAAGTAAAAAAAAAAAAGTGAACACCTGGCTGTGCCCCCCCTTCCCTATAAAAAGAAAAAACTGTGTACAGACAGCGGAAGATGATGTACCTTTCCATTTGTTGTGTGATGGTGTGTTTTCTACCATAACAAGGCAAAGAGTGGCATTTGAAAAGAGACCCAGAGCCCTGCAGCTTTTCTCTTTCCTCATCTAATTGGGATGAGATAGAAAACCAATAGGGTTCTATTTCAGCACCTGTATGTGCTAAACAAGTCTCACAGAGTTGTCTATTCATAGATATTTTGTGTGACACAAAAAAAGACATCACAAACTCTATAGAAACCTCCTTTTTCATAACTGGCTCATGCACAGTTTAATGTCGGCATCTTTTCTGTATTAATGAATCCTTAAAAATCCCATTTCTGGAGAGTGCAGTATCTGTTACATTTCTAAAATCTGCAAATTAGACAAAGTGAATCAGCTGGCTTCCTCATGCTAGGAGTGAAGTGATGAGAAAGAACAGAGGCGGCATAAAAATGGGCGATGGCAGTGGTGGAGAGAACAAAGGTAAGTAGGAGAGGATGTGCTCTCCTTACTCATTCTTTCCCAGAAGCTAGGCCAGTATTGTCCCCATTTTCTCGTTGATGATTTTCAAGTTCTAGCCAAATAATAGGCCTTAACTGTATGTATTCAAAAACATTCCCTGAACTATTATCCAAACTTTTACAATGAAGAAGAAAATTCACAAAAGTGACATATTCATTTGAATCTCACTCTTACAGCTACTCATTCACTGATAATTTAAGCCATTTGGCTGTTCAGCCTTTGACTACAGGATCTTTTTGTGAGGTAGAGGAACCTTTTTCTTTTTGACAGATATCTTGGAAGTAATGCAGTTTAAAAAGTGAGACATTTTTCTGCTGGCCCTGTGCCAGACTAGTTTGTGTTGCATTTCTCTGTGTGGGTCTGATAAGAGAAATCTCCATGTTCCAGCCAGTTTCCCAGACACAGATTAAGTCTAGCCTGAGTCTACAGAGAAAAAGTGAATGAAAATCTCTGGAAAAAAAAGTTGTTAGTATCAGACTAGGTTTAATCCCTGTTTTGGAAAATGAGCCTTAATTTCTCTCTATATCCAGTGATTGTTTATTTTGTCAGTCAGTCAGTCAGTCAGTCAGGGTCTTTTATGCTGTGTCATTGTTTTCTCAACCTCTGACAAATGTGGCTTTAAAGGTATCATTAACAAAAACTTAGTTCTGCAAAGGTTTTTTCTGCTTTATGATCTGCAAGGTAGTAAAACACTCCATTGGAAACAGCGGATATTAAGTGGAAAGGATTTTTAATAAATCATGCTTGTTTTTATCCAATCAGTCATTTCTATCCACTGAAGGCTGCTCCATAATTACCTCATTACAGATTTTACAAATGGATTTTTTTTTTTTACCTTAAAGTGTTGAATTAAAGTGTATGATGTATTGCACAAATACATGCAATAATGAAACAGCCCTCAGTATTTACAGGACATCCTCCTATTGTGCTTTTGTCACCAGAAACCTTGTAATGAGACATTCAAAAGCAGTTTTTGTGTCTGACCTTAATTGCTGTTGCAGACTGCGTTTTTGTCACATTTTAATGTACTTAATCTGTGCCTAGTGTCAGCCCAGGGTCCTGAGGGCCATCCACATATAGACTAAAGACACAACAAGAAGATTACATATGAGTGGGAAGAAGAAGAAGAAGAAGACGAAGAAGAAGAAGAAGAAGAAGAAGAAGAAACAGAAGAAGAAGAAGAAGAAACAGAAGAAGAAGAAGAAACAGAAGAAGAGGAAGAAACAGATGAAGAAACAGAAGAAGAAGAAAGAAGAAGAAGAAGAAGAAACAGAAGAAGAAGAAACAGAGGAAGAAGTAGAAGGAGAAGAAGAAGAAGAGGAAGAGAAGGAGAAGAAGAAGGAGAAGAGGGAGAAGGAGAAGAAGAGAAGACAAAGAAGAAGACAAAAAAGACATACAGTAGACCCAAGGCTCCTTGAGTGGCCCACAGTCAGTATAGTCACCTCTGTCTTGGATGAAACAGTCCCATGGATCTTCATAAAGAGGCCACAGCTTTCTGCAGTACAGCAGCTGAAATCTGTCTGCGTCATCCAGGTTCTCTGGAAGATGTGTGTGTGTTTGTGGAAGGAGAGGAGGAGAAAAAAAAGAGGAACAAAAGTACTTCAGCTGGTGAGTATGCAACATGTTCTGAGAGAGGAGGACAATTTCAGGACGAGGGAGTAAAGTCTCAGAGGACAAGGAGGTAAAACCAACCTGCAAATGGGACTTGAAATAAAGAACATGCAAATGTGGTCAAAGGTCTCATTAAAGGGTGCCTGCAGGGAATTTTCATTGCTAGCTGTTTCAAAAGATCACGTATAATACTAGTGGTTCCGTTCGGTAACTTAACATCACAGCCTGTTATCGAGTTCATGCTAGTACTAAGTCACTGCTCCGTCAGTCAGTCATGGTCAGAGACATGTTTCCTCCTACTGTTCCAGCACCAGTAGTGACGCTGAGTCATCGCATTATCTGATTACCTGGGCTGTGATGGACTGGTCACTGACCCCGTCCAGCAGACACCAGTCTACGATGACACATTATCACCCAGTGCTGGGTAGTGTCTCTAGGACAATGGAGGAGCACAAAGTTTACAGCTGCATCATCTCAATCTTAGTCCACTCAATCTCGCTCCCTGAGTGCTGCCTGTTTACTCACACTCATAACCCGGAAACAATAGTCGCTTTTCCATTGACCGTCAAATTGTGCATCCTTCCAAGGTCAAGACTCAGGACTGAATGAACTGATACAGTATTCTGAGTCTCTTATTTTTCATGCACAGACTTTCAAGGTCTCACCACATATAAGCATTTAACCCCCCCACCTCCCATCTCCGTCTGCCTCACAACATTCGTCTTCTCTTCCTGTCCCCCTCCCACAACCGAATCCATTGAAAAAGTTCCGTCACGTGACCACGTGTACTGTGTTTATAATGTCTTATGTCTTATGTATGTGATGTATGTGCTTGCATTATCTTCACTGTAATTCGTTCGAAGAAAAGGGTTTGTGGTAGCGCTCTAGTCGGAGCAGCGGCCCGATGTCCCTAATCATCGAACTCAATTTCGTTTGATGTACTTTGTACTGTCAAATGACAATAAAGGCAATTCTGATTCTGAAATATTACTTGCGCATAAAAATTTACCTAATGGAAAACAACATATTTTCACCAAAAGTCTCATTTTGCGGTTAAAAGTTTTTGTGCTGGCAAGAGGTGGTTTTTCGGGCATAGTGCAAATGGTATATCGTGCAGAACTGTGATGGAAAGACCTTTTTTTGCAACTAGAGTCAGGTGAATTAAAGGCAGGCAATGCAGGTTTATTTCTATAGCACATTTCATGTACAAGACAATTCAAAGTGCTTTATATAAAACATTAAAAGCATTACAGCAGAAGGCATGAGAAAAACAAACAAACAAAAATCAGATAAAACAGATAAAAACTTTTAGCTTAAAGAATAAAAACTCTGCTCAAATGCAGCTGAGAACAGGTGGGTCTGTAACCTGGATTTAAATAAACTGAGTGTTTCAGCTGATCTGAGGTTTTCTGGGAGTTTGTTCCAGACATGAGGAGCATAGAAGCTGAACGCAGCTTCTCCATGCCTGGTTCTGACTTTGGGAACTGACAACAGACCGGATCCAGATGACCTGAGGGGTCTGGTGGGTTCATACTGGGTCAGGAGGTCACTGATGTATTTTGGTCCTAAACCATCAGAGCTTTATAGACCAGTAACAGAACTTTAAAGTCTATCCTCTGACGGACAGGCAGCCAGTGGAAGGACCTCAGAGCTGGACTAATGTGGTCCACTTTTCTGGTCTTAGTGGGACTCTAGCAGCAGAGTTCTGGATGAGCTGCAGTTGTCTAATGGATTTTTTCGGTAGACCTGTACAGACACTGTTATGATAATTGAGCCGACTGAAGATGAATGCATGGACTAGTTTTTCCAGGTCCTGCTGAGACATCAGACCTTTTATCCTTGAGATGTTCTTAAGGTGACAGTAGGCTGATTTTGTGACTGCCTTGATGTGTTTTTCAAAATTTAGGTCTGAGTCCATCATTACACCCAGATTTCTGGCCTGGTTGGTGGTTTTTAGGTCTATAGACTGAAGCTCTGTGGTGACCTGCAGTCGTTTCTCTTTGGCTCCAAAGACAATTACCTCAGTTTTGTTTTTGTTCAGCTGAAGAAAGTTGTGGCACATCCAGTCGTTAACCTCCTCAGTGCATTTACCCAGAGCCTGTACAGGGCCTTGGTCTCCAGGTGACATTGTGATACAGATCTGTGTGTCATCTGCATAGCTATGGTCGCTAACATTGTTGTTCTTTATAACCTGCGCTAGTGGGAGCATGCAGATGTTAAACAGAAGAGGCCCCAGGATGGAGCCTTGGGGAAAACAGATGTTGACAGACGTTACAACAAGCAAAGAAGAAGAAGAAACATGTTGCGGTATGTGTCGACACACCAGGAAACCCAATCATTTTTTTAATTCAGTACGAGATAGAGGGGTAATATATAATAATAATGAATATATCTGTAAATCAACACCATGTTTACCTTTGTCGCCATGTTTATGGAATGACTTCTCATGTCGATAATAAATAAACAAATCATCATCATCATTTGTGATTTAATGGAAAAACCGACATTTCGCACTTCTGTTTTTTCAACATTTAGTAAATATCGGTAAAGTTTTGCGCAGATGTCCAATGGAAAAGTGACTAATGATGGTATGTCACTTCTGGCCGACAGTGGCTGCTCCTCATAGGGTCTGCCCCCACACATAATTCACATAATAAAAAGCTCCCGTGCGGTGCATTTATGGCAATTTTTTTTACCGAATTTGCACCTCTCTTGCTTATGAATAATACACAAAGAACAATTAATGTCTCAAGCATGACCAGTACAGGTACACTTTAAGCATCTGTAAAAATCTGAGTGAAAAGAACGATAATTAAACTTTTCAGACTTTTTATACGTTGTGTAGATCACACTTTGATTGACGTTTTTTTAGCTTCTAGCATATGCTACATGATCTCTTTATCTAATGCCTTTAAATCTGTCATGAACATGAGCAGCAACGAGAAGTTATAAGTTATAAACTTGAGTTATTTTAACTGCTCAGACTGTTAAAGTGTATTCTTTACCAAGGTTATAATAGTTTTGGATTTTTCATTATAGTTTAGTTTTATTTAGTTTTGACTTTTTTTTTCCTCCTCTAATTCATTTAGTTTTAATTAGTTTCTAGAGCAGGTTTGCTAGTTTTGATTAGTTTTCTTTTTTTTGTAAATGCTTTGTTTTAGTTTAGTTTTAGTATTATTTTTAGTATTAGTTTTAGTTTTGTCGTATCTTTTATCTTCTTCGCCATCGTATTCAAATAAATCCCATACAGGACTCTGCTGCTTTCTCCAAACATTAGTCTCCATGTTTCCAGGTAGCGTGGGGACCAGAAGACGACTCTAAACTCTAAACATCTAAAGTGACGAGAAGTGACGGACCGTGAAGTGTTGTATGGTGCTGCTAGCTAAAATTGCTAGAGCGAAATAAATCAATTTCGTATCAATCCGACATTGACAAAGACGAAAAGGAAGGGAATTTTATCCACAATTTTTTATCTGTTTTAGTTAGTTTTGTAAACACACAATACAGTTTCAGTTAGTTATCATTTTTTTCTTTTAATTATAGTTTTTATTTATTCCAGTTAACAAAAATGTTTTTTCAATTCTAGTTTTCGTCATTTCGTTAGTTTTTGTTAACAATAATAACCTTGTTCTTTACATTATGTGGATTTGACCATAACACTGGCCCAAAGGTATCTGTGCTAACCTCGATACTGCAGATCACACACTGATTTATACACACGGCTTTAATGTTTCAGGTGCAGCTTCATTACATGAAGCAATTACAGACATATAGTATGTAAAATGAGTGTGAGTGTGACACCATCATTTTCTCTGTTACACATGAATGTAAATAAAAGAGTGTTGGTTAGTAAAGTATTGTGCAATAACATAGACAGTTACTTATATAAATGTCTAAATTGCCGTTATTGTACTTTGACAACTACTGTCGATAGCTAGAGAGATATTTAGCGGCTAGAGTTACACACAAGCTATCCAATTTGGGAAGGATGGGAATCTTTTGTATGATTTATTTGTCAAATTACTGACATACCCAGGATCAGAAAATGCATGAAAGCTTTAACAGAAATCTTTGGATTGGATTTTGGAAAAAAAAAAAGTCACATACACAATATTTTGTTGGACTTCCTTTAGTTTTGATTAGGGACACATTTGTCTTGGCATCATTTCAATAAGCTTTTCACATTTATTTGTGTACATGAACCATGAATGAATGAATGAATGAATGAACGAATGACTTTAATTTTAGTTTGCACATTAATCATTACACTTAGTACAATAATTATGAAAAACATAAAAACCAAAAAAAGAATAGCTTCTTTTTTCACCTGATACACTCCTTACATTAAATTAAATGTGTTCACACCATTAAAAAAAATCAACAACAACAAAAACATATTTACCATCTCAATTCAATATTCCTAAATTATTTTAAACTTAAGTTTTTTTGTTTGTTTGTTTGTTTTTTTATGATCTATGAACTCTTAATAACACCAAGACTAAATACACTGCATTGTGCCATTATCCACCTGCTGATTAAGATTGCACTTTTAATTACTTGCACTATTTGCACAGAACCATAACAGAACATGTCCAGGGTGTACCCCGCCTTCGCCCATAAGTAGCTAGGGTAGGCTCCAAGCGACCCCCATGACCCTGGTGAGGATAAAGCAGGTTCAGAAAATGAATGACTATTCAATTTTATCTTCCTTAGTGCCACATGTTTTGTTTTGATTTCTCTTTTTGGTGTGTTATTTGAACTTAATTTAGCTGTATTAGGGTTCTTTTCACTTCAGAATCTCACTTTTTCCCATTTATCTATTTATTTATTTATCTATGTATTTAGTGTTTCTATTACAACTACATTTATTGCTTTATCCTTTTTATTAATTTCTTTTTACTCTTTATGTTATTGAAAGAAATGATGTTTATAGATATATAACCTTCACTTCTTACTTTAGGTCCTTTTATTTATAACTCTACTTCATGGAAGGTATGCAAATGACATTCTTTTATTTTGTGTAAAATATAGCTAGGTCAAGGTGAGGTCATTCTATAAGCCTTTCGAGTTTCTGACTTCACCTGCACATTTTCGTACCCTTCTCTAACATGAGTGCCATCCACTGCACCACCGTGTCGCCCTAAAACTGAACAGTCAAACCAGTTTTTGCAGACTAATCTTTATGTTCTCTATCAAACTGATGGTTGTATAAGGAAACATATTAATCACTTCAGTAAATATCCTATGGAAGGAGCTGAACTATTTGAGTTAAATCCAGGTGAGGACTTTTTTTTGGCCAAGCTGTGTATGTACGACCATATCACATAGTGTATAAAAGAAGCATATTGTTTAGTTAGGTTTCCGAAGTGTTAAAATTTAGATTTTTTTTTTTTTTCCCCTCCTCATAAATCCATTTTTAGGTCTAATTTTCAGTTCTATCTCTCTCTCTATTCTCTCACTCTATTCTCTATCCCTTGGTGACAATGTGTGTCTCTGGTCGTGTGAGTCATGGATGAAACTTATGGATACTGATGCATAAATATAGACTTGGACGTGGAGTTCAGGTGATCCTCCGCCCCAGTGAAACAGATCACACATCGGACAAAGTAAAGCTCATGATAATTTATGGTTAAGCTGTCAGAAATGTTATGTAACTGATTTTAGATGTTACCAAAGAGTTAACATTAGTTTTTTCCTTATTATATTCAATATTCTATTTATATTGTGCACTATTGTCACTGTCTACATCTACTATCAAAGTCTGAGTAAGTATGGATTAAATTTTCTATAACACTGATGTTCACTGCAGTTATCTCATCGTATCCATGTGCAATATCTGTCAAATGTTTACAGTCTTCCATATTATTTTATCTTTTCACACTAGTCATCCCACAATATCTATTT
The DNA here is from genome assembly GCF_902148855.1 of Sphaeramia orbicularis. Classification (NCBI taxonomy): domain Eukaryota; kingdom Metazoa; phylum Chordata; class Actinopteri; order Kurtiformes; family Apogonidae; genus Sphaeramia; species Sphaeramia orbicularis. The sequence goes on along the minus strand of NC_043967.1, from coordinate 15,588,734 downwards.
TCTCATGCCATTTGCACTATTTCCAATGTCATTTGCACCACTCTCATACTATTTGCACTACTTAATTCAGTTTTTTTTTTAACAAACTTTCCTAGTTGCAATACTTTTTTTTTTTTTTTTTTTTTTCTAATGTAAATAAGTGGGCTGTTATTTGTTGTTGCCTTGTAATTCTTGCATTAAACTGGAGAGCTCTACCTCAGTTTTGTTGCACTTGTACAATGATAATAAAGAGATTCTGATTCTGATTCTTCTGATTCTATTGAATTTTGTTTAGCCTCCTAAGACCCACTGTCCACATTCATGGACAAGAGTTTCATAACTTTATACAAAAAAAAAAAAAAGAAAAAAAGAAAAAAAGAAAGACAGAAAAGAATACTGCCCACCACAAAGGACATTCCATAAAATATTTGAAAACTGCATCTGAAAAAACTGTTGATGATGTTTCCAATATAGGCACTTATTTAATAAGAAACAAAAAAGCTTGTGCTTTGCTGACATGTCCTGGGTCTTAGGAGGTTCATATTGTTTGACCCCGGTTCAATCCAGTAATCCATAGTTATGTAATTCCCAGAAGACACTTGGACAAATACTATGTTGTTTGCCCAAGTCTTTGACCTTTGCCTTGAGGCTGCAGACGTACCATGTGACTAGTTTTATTGAAAGGAGGTGCGTACTTGAATGGGCTAAGAGCATCATGGGTTAAAAACAGCATTAGAGCGACAGCGGGTTATTAGCTCTAAATGCCTGGAGTTAAAGAGAGACAGAGTGAGGGGCTCGGGGGTCTTTCCTGCCCGCCAGTTGCCATCCTAAAGCTATACTTCATTGACTTCAATAATGACACATTCACTTGGATGCTTTCTTGTCTGTTCATGAATCACGTGCACGTGCTTGGTATACAACAAAACACTGAAATTTCCTCATGATGACATCAATAAAGTCATACCTTATCTCATGTTATCTTATTAGAAAGCTCTTTATATCCTCCTGAGACCCAGCAATGCATTTTTGTCCTCTGTAAGGCACAAAAGTTTGACAATTTTACTTAAAAAAAAAAAAAAGTTGTCCATTGCAAAGAACATTTCATTATAAATAAATAAATAAATAAATAAATGATAAAAAAAAAAAAAAAGAAAAAAGTATCTGAAAAAAACTGTTTCATTATGCAGTTTCCAATCAAGACAATTGTTTAATGTAAAAAAGCTAAAATTGTCACTTTCCTGGATCTCAGGATGTGTAACCTCTCCTGTTTATTTTCCCAAATCAGTACAAAGTGAATATATACTGTACATATTTATTATTATGTACAGTTTATCTAACATCACATTCTCACCTGCACCTACGTTCCACCTAAACAGATGAATAATCAGAGGAACGATTGGATAGTCTCTATGTTTTAAGCTAAATAAATTCATGAATCACATCCACATGTTTAGTATACAACAAAACACTGAAATTTCCCCATGATGACATCAATAAAGTCATACCTTATCTTATGTTATCTTATTAGAAAACTCTTCATATCCTCCTGAGACCCAGCAATACATTTTTTTCCTCTGTAAGGGACAAAGTTTGACAGTTTTACTTTGAAAAAAAAAAGAAAAAAAAGTTGCCCATTGCAAAGGACATTTCATTATAAATAAATAAATAAATAGATAGATAGATAGATAGATAGATAGATAGATAGATAGATAGATAGATAGATAGATAGATAGATAGATAGATAGATAGATAGATAGATAGATAGATAGATAGATAGATAGATAGATAGATAGATAGATAGATAGATAGATAGATAGATAGATAGATAGATAGATAGATAGATAGATAGATAGATAGAGCATTCTAGATTCAAAACAACAGAGAAATGCAAACACTTTCCAGGACCTAGAGGGTGCTGTGAGAGAGATAGATAGATAGATAGATAGATAGATAGATAGATAGATAGATAGATAGATAGATAGATAGATAGATAGATAGATAGATAGATAGATAGATAGATAGATAGATAGATAGATAGATAGATAGATAGATAGATAGATAGATAGATAGATAGATAGATAGATAGATAGATAGATAGATAGATAGATAGATAGATAGATAGATAGATAGATAGATAGATAGATAGATAGATAGATAAAAAAATGTTAAAAAAAAAAAAAAAGTATCTGAAAAAAACTGTTTCATTATGCAGTTTCCAATCAAGACAACTGTTTAATGTAAAAAAGCTAAAATTGTCACTTTCCTGGATCTCACGAGAATGTGTAACCTCTCCTGTTTATTTTCCCAAATCAGTACAAAGTGAATATATACTGTACATATTTATTATTATGTACAGGTTTTCTAACATCACATTCTCACCTGCACCTACGTTCCACCTAAATAGATGAATAATCAGAGGAACGATTGGATAGTCTCTATGTTTTAAGCTAAATAAATTCATGAATCACACACACATGCTTGGTATACAACAAAACACTGAAATTTCCCCACAATGACATCCATAAAGTCATACCTTATCTTATGTTATCTTATTAGAAAACTCTTCATATCCTCCTGAGACCCAGCAATGCATTTCTGTCCTCTGTAAGGGACAAAAGTTTGACAGTTTTACTTACAAAAAAAAAAAAAAAAAAAAAAAAAGCTGCCCATTGCAAAGGACATTTCATTATAAATAAATAAATAAATGTTAAAAAAAAAAAAAAGTGTCTGAAAAAAACTGGTGCATTATGCAGTTTCCAATGAAGACAATTGTTTAATGTAAAAAAAAAAAGAAGCTGAAATTGTCCCTCTCCTGTTTATTTTCCCAAATCAGCACAAAGTGAATATATTCTGTACATATTTTTTTATTATCTACAGTTTATCTAACATCACATACTTACCTGCACCTACATTTCACCTAAATAGATGAATAATCAGAGGAATGATTGGATAGTCTGTTTGTTTTAAACTAAATAAATTCATGAATCACATGCACATGCTTGGTATAGACTGAATTCGCTCCTTCGAGATGTTCATAGGAGTATTTTATTAGCACTGGAATTATATAACAGATTAAATCTTAACAGATTTTACAAAGACTGCAAAACAATTACTAAGTCATCAGTTTAGGAGTTTGGAAAACGCAGGCAGACGGCTCCCTCTGCTGTTACTGCTGGACAAGACTGGGTCTGTAACTGGAGGGAGTTGATTTTTTCAAAGTTGTTTTAATCCTGAGAAAAAAAAAGACCCAATTAGTTACGAAGATTAGAAAATATATTAGTTAATCAGAGTTTAACCAGTCGCTCAAGGTCTGCCCTGTAGGTATTTCCACTTATTTCCTCTGATTAGAGCCTTCCCACAGCCATCAGAATATATAACAGGTCACGGTAAATTCCCCTCATATCACATCATCTGCAAGTATATTGTAAATATGTAAATAATGTTTATGCATGTACAGTACAGGTAATAGAAACAGCAGATTTCTCTTTATATTTCATGTTCACACTTGAATGTTTCTGCCTGTCTTTTCTGCACTTTATTGATGTCGTTGTGGGGAAAATTTCAGTGTTTTCAGCAGCAAAATATAAAAAACAAAGTCATACCTTGACTTATTAGAAAACTCTTCATATGTAACCTCACCTGGTTATTTTCCCAAATCGGCACTAGGTGAATATGTATTTACTTGCACCTACATTTCACCTAAATAGATGGATAATCAGTGGAACAATTGAACAGTCTCTTTGTTTTAAGCTAAATAAACTCTTCTTAGATTTGCTGCAAAACGTGACAAAGCTGAAAACGTATAAAAAATGTTTAAGGATACAGACAGTGATGCTACAAACACATGATTATCTGATAGAATATGATGCATTTCTATAGGTCAAACAACTAACAATATATCAAATATGCTCAATCTTAACCCATAAAGACCCAGAGTTACTTTTCCGGCAGTTCTCAAATGAATTTTTCTCTCTATTTAATTTTTCTTAAGCAATTTATCACCATTTCTTATAATTTTATCCTCTGTATTTTGCATTTCTTCAATAAAAATCAGATAATTTCCCAAATGTAATTGACTGATTGTGTAGATGTTCATAAAAGCTCAGATTAAAGTTAATAGTCATAATATCAGAAACAGAGAAAAATGAAGAAAATGTGGCTTTTTCAACAAAATATATCATTTACTGAGCATAAACCAAGTGTCTCTATCCACTGCCATTGATCCAACTCCATGGGTTTTACAGGTCAGTCATTGTTGTAGAAGATGGCAGTGTTTCCATGGTAACTACGGAGCCTCAAAGCTTCAAAATGGGTCATGAAAAGATGAGAAACTGTATTTTACACCAATTATTTACATGTATTGATAGGATTAGTGGGTCTAAAGTTATTAAACGTTTTATATTGGTAGATGATTTTGGTCTCCAGTGGTTTTTTGGGTCTTTAGGGGTTAAACATCCACTAAAATGCTACAAAATGCTATAAAAATGTATATGGATAAGGAGAATTTTTATACACTGTGACTAAATATCTTACACTTTGGTGATAATTTTGACCAACTTTTACTTTTTGACCCATAAAGACCCAAACATCCACTGTTGACCAAAACCATCTACTGATAAAACTGTTTATTACTGGTTGATCTACTAATTCTATCAATAATTGGTGTAAACTGCAGTTTGTCGTCTTTTCATGGTCATCAGATATGACCCATTTGGCTCCGTAGTTACCATGGAAACAACACTGATTCACCAGTAAAACCCATGGAGTTGGATCAATGATAGTGGATGGAAACACTTGGTTTATGTTCAATTAATAATAGATTTTACCAAAAAATTGGCTTTTTCTTCAGTTTTCTCTGTTTCTGATATAAAAACCTTCGACTTTACTCGGAGCTTTTATGAATATCTACGTGATCAGTGAATTAATTACAGGACAATACATGATTTTAACTGAAAAAAGGGCAAAATACAGAGGATAATATTAGAATAAATGGCAATAAATCATTTAAGAAAGGTTAAATAGAGAGAAAAATTAATTTGGGAACTGACACAAAAATCACACTGGGTCTGTATGGGTTAAGTTTTGAATGCAGTCTTGTAGTGAAGTATTATGTAGTTATGTAGTATTATTATTATTATTTTTATTCAATTGTTTTATTTGGTATTGGTTCATTGTTCTTATTTGTTGTTGTTTTTAATCATACAGCTTTTTATGTTTTAATCTATTCTTGTATTTTATTCTTTTATTTTGGTTTTATTTATTCTTCTGTATTTATTTATTTATTTATTTATTTATAATTTTTTTAATTTCTTATTTTATTTTTACAGTTGTTCTGTCTTTTAATCTGTTCTTGTATTTTACTCTGTTATTTTTGGTTTTTATTTGTTTTTCTGCACAGCACTTTGGTCCACTGTGGTTGTTTTAAAGTGCTTTACAAATAAAGTTGGATTGGATTGGAAGTATTTTCACTGTTCTATGAGTACTTTTAAGCAAAGGATGGGCGTACTTTTCTCATTGCTTTTATCAGCAGCTTCTGATAAAAGCAATGACCAGTTACTGAGCTGTACTACCATCCATTCAGAGTCATGTCTCTTGTTATCTGATGGTTCTCCTGCGTCTCTCGGGAAATCTGATTCTTCAAAAGTTTCCACCGCTGACACCCTTCACAGTGTGTATCTGTACTCACCATGGGGCAGGTAGTGGGCAATTTATAAAGAGGAGTTACACAGTTTCTTCCCCTCATGTCTTTAAATCTCACACGTTTTGTCAAGGTTCCCAGGTTGAGTTCAGTAGATCAGTGCTTCTGAAAGTTTTCCATCTCCAGACCCAAAAACTCAATAACCCTTGAGACACTATTTCAGTGAAACAAGCTGCTTGGAATTTGCTGCTGTAGAAGTGTCATAAAAGTTGCTGTGAGTATGTGCTCGTGTTCTTTTTCTTCAAGAATTCTTCTGCTTTCAGGATCTGGCAGTGGTTTTGCTTTACTGCACTGCAAAAATCAAAATCTTACCAAGTGTATTTTTCTTATTTTTAGTCCAAATATCTCATCACACTTAAAATAAAACATAATCACCTAAAGAGTAACTTTTTAGTGAGAGATAAGAGCTTATTTTTAGACAATAGATCTTGAAAATCTGTTTTCAAGAAATCTTACCAAGATCATTTTCACTTGTTCTACTGGCAGATATTTTTTTTTTATTTATTTATTTATTTATTTATTTATTTATTTATTTATTTATTTAATTCAAACAAAAAAATCTGCCAGTGGAACAAGTGAAAATTATCTTGGTAAGATTTCTTCCAAGAAGATTTTCAAGATCTATTGTCTAAAAAATAAGTTCTTATATCTCACTTACAAGTTACTCTTTAGGTGATTATGTCTTATTTTAAGTGTGATGAGATATTTGGACTAAAAATGAGGAAAAATACACTTGGTAAGATTTAGATTTTTGCAGTATGTGTGTTTTAGGGTCAAAACAGGGTGGAATAACAGAAAAAGACAAAGAGAGGAATTGAAGTTTAACAGGTTTTTACTAAATAAGCCACTCAGAATGTACATCAGTAAGAGATTTAGGATGCTGACCATGAACTGTCAACTGGAACACACTGAACGACAAGTATTTGAATTTTGACTCAGTAGATTTTGTTTTGGGGCTCTCCGTTTTTTTATTTTATTTTTTTTCTAAATCAGTCCAGCTGTTTTTTGCACCTGCTTGAACTCCAAAAAACAGTTACACGGTCAAGACTTGGTAAAATATAGTAAAAATAAATAAATAAATAAATAAATAAAGGAAAATCACAACAATACTGCAAAAAACTACAAGGAAAATGGTGAAGAAAAAAAGTCCTATTTTTATAGTGAGTCGTCTCACTGCTCCATGTTTTGCTCCCAATTACACAGGTGGTGGGGGGAGAACTGAGCATGCTCAGATGTCTTTGGAAAGCGCAAGGTCTATTCTCTCAAAACATTTTGAATTTTTTGAGCAAAATTTTTTGAAATATTTTGAATAAATCATACATTCAGAACACTCAGCACAGACACATCAGGGGTTTTAATGTCTCATCTGATATACAAAAATATGTCATGAATTGGCATATTTTCCAGTGTCATCAACAGGGTTGAGTTACATACACTTCACTAAATGTTGAGGCAATTGCTTTGTTTGTCTTTTTTATTATTTCTTATTTTCATCTTGTTGCATCTGTTATGTCATTTGCCTCTTATTACATGTCATCTTTTACATCATTTTCTTCTTTTTGCAATTTTTTTGCATGTTCTTCTTACAAATGAGCCATCAACTCTACGTTTCAAATGCTATTCATGATGTCAGCATTTACAAACTCTTACAGAAAACATCATTTTTCAGTTTTAATTAGGAAAATCAATTCACATATCATATTATTTTTATTTACTTCGACAGTTTGTGACCCCATAGAAGCAGCTCTCCATGTTTCTTTTCACTCCACAAAACATCCACCATCCACAATTTGGAGTTTGACTCACATCACAGTTCAAGTATGTGCACAAAACAATTCATACATGAAGTAATAAAGCAATTAAAATATAATTCAAAGTATTTTTCTATAAGTTTACTATGCGTACATGTCAATAAATATTAAGAATATATATCCATGTAATAGATTCCAATAAAGTCATTTAAAAAATTTAAAATAATTATTTCTCTATCTTGCCTTAAGCTTGATAAATGCTATTTGCAATCCTTAAAACAGGAACAAAAATCTAAATGGCAAAGTGGAACAAAAATAATTACACTTCCAGATTCTTCTACACCATTTTACTGGGGCATACTGCATAGAACATATGTGAAAGTACATGCCCTGGATTTACGTGTTGTGAATCCACAGAGTCCTTCTGTTTTCTGTCAGGCACCTTTAGGAGCCACCAGCTGCTCAAAGTGCCACTGTTGTCGAGGGTGATGTGTGCAGGGGCGTAGGAAGAGTCCTCCCACACTACTGTGGGTGCTGCTCACTTCTCTTGGCTGACCACCGCTGCTCTGTGAAAGCAATCCGTCTTTTACGGCCTCCAGACATAACTGGGACTGTTGGTGAACAAGCTGTCCACTCAGCTAGAAGCACAAAACACACTCACTGAGTAACAGCAGCTGCAGTTTATGGAATAAATCTGTACAGAAGAAAAGGTGAAAGTTATGAACACCTACAAAACAATAGCTATGTCTGTTGATTCTGATTGGCTAAAATGTCGGGTTGTGTTGTAGAATTTGATTTTCTGTGGTAGACAAAGTGTGGATGAGTGATGGAAAAAAGACAAACAGAGTAGAGGAAGAAAACTGACCCTATAACACCAAATGTATCGTATTTGATACACGAGTTTTGAAGCCCTCTACATGATCAGTGTGATTTTTTTTCTTGAAAAAACTGATGTATACAATTAGATAGATGCAATACATAGATAATCCACCGGGGGGAGGAATTCATTTACCAGAGGCCTTTCCAGTGACACTACAAGATTGTCATTAATGAGAAAGGAGGAAGAACTTTGACAATTTTGAAAAGAAATTGCAAATTTGTTAGGCAGGTATATGTTACATTATGTTTTTGTTTATTCAAAAATAATAATATTTGAGCATTGATACCCAATGTATCAGATATGATACAAAATCAAAACTCATGGTTGCTCAGAAGGACCAATAAAGGCTCCAGTTTCAAAGAAGTGGAATTTTCTGTCCATGATTTAATGCCGGGGTGTCCAATCCACATCTTCGAGGGCCAGTATCCTGCATGTTTTAGATGTATCCCTCTTCCAACACACCTGATTCAAATGATAAGTGTATCATCAAGCTCTGCAGAAGCCTGATAATCACCATCAGGTGTGTTGGAAGAGGGATACATCTAAAACATGCAGGATACCGGCCCTCGAGGACCAGGATTGGACACCCCTGATTTAATGGTTCAGGCTTTACAGGGTTAAAAAAAATAAAGAGAGAGAGAGTGAAATTAATGAGAGAGAAATTGAAGAGCTGGAAAAGCCCAGATATACCGCTGGGACTGTTAAACAGACTGTGTGGTCTGTTTGCTGATTCCAGACCTGGTGTTAGAGAAACTAGTGTCTGATTTGGGCCTAGAGGCATCATCATGTAAGTGTTAATTTATGTTTAATGGGTATAACTGTTACTGTGGCACAAACGGCAGAGAGAAGTGCTAACATAATTGACCACTACTTTGCACTTTCCACAACTGATGCTGATATCCAGGTAAGTGTTAACAGTCAGCCAAAAGCTCTGAGAGTGTTGCTTGGTAACCATTCTGCTAAATGTCAGAACTACTATTTTTTGGAAGAAAGTTTATCTGATGTCAACACATTTTTGTTGCTGTGTGAAACATTGCCAGATGTAATGTGTAATAGATTTTACACATTGATTTACAGTGATTTCTGTAAAAACTAAGGTATGATGCAACCTTTATATGGAGCTGCTGTAAAACCACAGTAAAGCACATCATCCTGGGTAATGTACTTCAATATAAGATCTCAGTTTAATATAATAACACATATCTTGCCTTTATGAACTTCCACTGAAGTCTGGTGGGGGTTGGTCGGTGGGCGGGGCAAGGAGAGAGGACCACCCTCTCTCCGTTAGCATCCAAACACAAAGCCCCCAGTGAACCCCATCGCACTTCACCCTCAGAGTTTAGATCACAATGCTGTAAATGACAAGAGACACCTTTATCACCATGCAACACCTTTCTGTCTTCAACTACCACCAGTGAATAAACTGTTGCCATGGTTACCTGGCTGCCTGTCCCGCTGCATGGTGCTATACTCATGTCCCCACCCTGCAGAGCCTGCCCTCGGGGGTAGTCCGCACAGCTGCCAGTGCCGACGTTGTACAGCTTCAAACACCCACAAATTTGGGATATGAGTGTGTCATGTCCATAGATCAGTCCAGTGTGTGTGTGTGTGTGTGTGTGTGTGTGTGTGTGTGTGTGTGTGTGTGTGTGTTACCTCGCCTGACAGTGCCGGTCTGTCCTGGGGGACATAAAGTTGTGGATAGACTGTTGTCAGGTACCAGTGGAAGTTCCTACAGCCCAGACTCCTCTTTATTCGGAGGCGCTCTGTGATACTGGGGCTCTCTGACTGCACATAAGGAACAGCGTGTTCTGTTTTCGGGAATCGCCTGCAACATTTTAAGGAGGTCAGGCTTCACACGTATTCACATACCTGCCTGATGAAATGAGCAAGTGTGTCTCTCCTGTAGAAGATCTTCCTGTACGCATCCATCCACGTGTCTGCAATGCGGATCTTGTTCCTCTGAAGAAGCTCCTCATCTGGGAAGCGATAAGGCAGGTGGTGGTGGTCCAGGTGTGCCACACGGGAGCATGGAACCACCTCCATGGACCCACCACAGGACCACACCTAGGAGAGCACACTCTATTTTGTTTACAATATCCCACAAAACTGTTTTGTTGTTGCAAATTGCATAGAAATGTGTCTTCTCTGCTCAGTACAATTTTACATCCATTTTGGGTGCTTTTACAGAACATGCCTTGTTTCCACAATATGAATTCTAATGGTCATCACAGACTTTTTGCTCCTGCACTTGTGCCTCTGTCAGCCGGCCAAGACATTCTCAGACCACGACTGAACCTGTGCTTTCCATTTGTAAAAGACATCATGTCCCTGTTCTACATACCTGAGGCCCCAACAGAAGGCAGCTGCATTGCTCAGGCAAGGAATCACAGCCGCTTACACAATTTAAAGATGCAGATTAAAATGCAATCTGTCATCTTTTAGTTTTGTGCGAGAATATAAAGTAGAGGGAAGTTTACTTTACCCTGATTGACAGCTCGATTTGTTCGGCCCCCCACAGCAGCATTCCTGGGTCGTAGGCTCCCACGCTTTGAAAGAAATGTCTATCGATAGCCAGTACTCCACCTCCTAATACTGGGCTCCTGTTAAAGAAAGAATCCACATGAAATTAACTGAATAAATGTGAACACAGGGATATGTCTCAGATTCACTGGAATAGATGCAGCATCAATTTTAAAGGACAATAATAAAGAATAAAGGTCATTCCTTCACAAAGGCTATACAACAAACAGTAAATCCCACATATCATATCAGTATCAACATCATGTACAACTATGCAAATATTTGATTTATACATACATATGTATGTATGTGTGTGTGTGTGTGTGTGTGTGTGTGTGTATGTATGTATGTATATGTGTATGTTTGTATGTGTGTGTGTGTGTGTGTGTGTGTGTGTGTGTGTGTGTGTATGTATCTATGTATGTACGTATGTATGTGTGTGTATGTATGTATGTATGTATGTGTGTGTATATGTATGTATGTGTGTGTGTGCATGTATGTATGTATGCATGTGTGTGTGTGTGTGTGTGTGTGTGTGTGTGTGTATGTATGTATGTACGTATGTATGTATTTGTAAATGTATGTATGTATGTAAGTACGTATGTATGTATTTGTGAATGTATTATACAGGGTGGGGAAGCAAAATTTACAATATTTTGAGGCAGGGATTGAAAGACAGTGTATGACCAATTAGTTTATTGAAAGTCATGAGAATTTATTTGTCACAAGAAAATTGACATAATAGAAAATGTTTTTATTCTATGTGTCCTCCTTCTTTCTCAATAACTGCCTTCACACGCTTCCTGAAACTTGTGCAAGTGTTCCTCAAATATTCGGGTGACAACTTCTCCCATTCTTCTTTAATAGTATCTTCCAGACTTTCTCGTAATAGTTTTGCTCATAGTCATTCTCTTCTTTCCATTATAAACAGTCTTTATGGACACTCCAACTATTTTTGAAATCTCCTTTGGTGTGACGAGTGCATTCAGCAAATCACACACTCTTTGACGTTTGCTTTCCTGATTACTCATATGGGCAAAAGTTTCTGAAAAGGTATGGATAATAGTGTTAGGTATGATTATGACATCAATATATGTTTGGTTTCAAAACAATTGACGTAGTGCCTGTTGAGAAAAAACAACTAAATGTTCATTGTAAATTTTGCTTCCCCACCCTGTATATATGTACGTGTGTATGTATGTATGTATAGAACAAGTAATATAAATATCAGATTCCCTTTTATATCTCCTGTTTCATACTTGAATGTTCTCCCTGTCTTTCTGCACTGTATTATTTTTTTTATTTTTTTTATTTTTTTTTTTTTTCCTTTTTTTTTCTGCTGTAAACACTGCAATTTCCCCACGGTGGGATTTTCTCTTATCTCAAGGCAAAATATGCAATCTGATTTACTCTACTTTTCAAGGCTAGATATCAGTTCTGCTCCTACAAACACACTTTGCTTTCTCCCACAAATCCAGCCACGACTGTTTTACTGTGAAAGCGCTCTATACTCACTGCACAGGATGAACAGCCAAATCTGCGTCCTTAGCTTGAACCTGAGGGTTTGATTCCCAGTAGAAGTCTAGTCTCCAGTCAAACACTCCCCGAACTGGCCACCGGGTGGCGTTGTACTGAAAGGTCTGCCAGTCAATCACATCCATGATGGGAGACACCACTCTGGTTCTGCACACAGCCACACCACAATTATACTGTTTCTACTGTGAACAATTCGAAGTGAAATTATGTCAAGAATGAGAAATATGTTTGGGAAAACAGGGGGAAAAGCACCAATCAGAGTGTGTGTATGTGTGTTTTAGTTGCCTGTATCGCAGTAGCCAAGATCAATAACAACACATTGAACTTCATCAGGGTTTGTTCTGGTTCACACATGTTCTTTCAAATGTTTTTTACCAATCTGAATCTGACTCTAAGGGGAAATGGAATGAAGAGATTAAAGGGGGGGGGGGGGGGGGGGGGCACATAAAAGAAATAGCAGAAGGGTCAAACATGTGGCTGAGAGCGGAGTGGTTGCAGATTCCAGGCCAGAGAGTTCAGCCTAATTACCTAGTCTAATTAGAGCCACACTGCAGGCAGCCTGAGACACAAGACTGGAGCCAAATCATGAGAGCTGAGACGTGGATACACACACACAGCACACCTATGCCCTGCCTTCCTAATGAACAACGACAACTGATAACTCTGAGCCCTGCATATTCTCACTTCTCTCAAGCGGTTCTGTCAAACAGCAGAACACAACAGAGATACAAGCAGACAAGCTGATAAACCATTAGGCTGCAGCTGTTGGGTTTGGGCAAGTATTCCCAGCCCAAATGTTTATTCAGCTCTTACTAATTCCTCACGGTTAACCTGGAAATCAGCATGTTGCCATTTTAATTATTTACAGAGAAAAGTATTCTATTAGTATGGTTAAATTTAAGTGAAGGTACCTGTCCTGGGCCACTCTCTCCAGCAGGGGTTCAAGCCAGCCCTTGTGGCATTCACAGTGGGAGTCCATGAATACCAGTACCTCCCCAGTAGCTCTGGAAGCACCTAGAGTCCGGCACCCTCCCACTCCTAGGCGCCTCATGCTACGAATCAAGCGCACACCGTTCAGATGTGACACATACTCACTGAGGACGCTCTTCAGATGACCTGGGAAGCACAACAGGAGGTAGATTAGACATGGATGGATGGATGGATGGATGGATGGATGGATGGATGGATGGATGGATGGATGGATGGATGGATGGATGGATGGATGGATGGATGGATAAGTAGATAAGTAGATGGATGAGTAGATAAATGGATGGATGGATGGATGGATGGATGGATGGATGGATGGATGGATGGATGGATGGATGGATGAGTAGATAAGTAGATGGATGGATGGATGGATGGATGGATGGATGGATGGATGGATGGATGGATGGATGGATGGATGGATGGATGGATGAGTAGATAAGTGGATGGATGGATGGATGGATGGATGGATGGATGGATGGATGGATGGATGGATGAGTAGATAAGTAGATGGATGGATGGATGGATGGATGGATGGATGAGTAGATAAGTAGATGGATGGATGGATGGATGGATGGATGAGTAGATAACTGGATGGATGGATGAGTAGATAAGTGGATGGATGGATGGATGGATGGATGGATGGATGGATGGATGGATGGATGGATGGATGGATGGATGGATGGATGGATGGATGGATGGATGGATGGCACCGTGCAGGCTCAGGTCGTCCACCAGCAGGACCTCCTGCAGATGCTGTTTGGGTGCCGTGTCCAGTACACTGTGGACGGTGCGCAGCAGTGTGGACCAAGCCTCATCGTGGAAACAGATGACAACACTGGCTGAAGGCAGAGACTCACTGTACTGCTCCCCTAAACACCTGATATGTAGAAGACAAATTCACACCGTCAAGGAGAAAAAAGTGTTTTCAGTTTTTCCACAGCTGAAGCTGTGCAGAGGTAGGAGACTGTGTCTGTGCGCTTTCCACTCACTCAGGAGGTCGCACCTCCGGCAGACTCCGGTGGAGTGAAATCCTCTCACTGACCACTTCGTTAAATCCATATTTATTCACTCCAGTCCGCTCCATGTCCTTCTCCAGACCCCCGAGGCTCAGCTGTACCCCTTTCCCCATCTCTCCGTGCGTCGTGGCCGCTGGCGTGGTGCTGTCTTTACCCGGTCCCGGCAGAAGCACCTTATAACTCCCTTTCTTTGGCGGCGAGTTTTTTGTCCCTTGCGTGGATGGCACGAATAACAGCTGGTCTTCTTGCAGAGAGTTCAGGGGGGCTAGATCAATGCCGAGCTCCAAAGCGGGGTCCCGAAAGTCCACAAGCACCTCAACCTCCGGTGGACCGGGCACCCGTTGGAGGGGGCGCCGGGGAGGGCCGGTTCGCTGATGACTGTGGTCCCGCTCCCGTTTGATAAAAAGGTCCGAGAACGTCAACGAGACCAGGGCGAACCCGAGAAGCAGCAGCCAGAAACAGAGCATCCTCCTGCGGACGCCTGGAGCTCTGCCCCACAGCCTCATGGTGGGAGGAAGAGGAGAGCGGAACCACAGCTCAGAAGTTCACACTGTCCCGTCTGGACTTCCACAAATGTAGGATTTTCCTCAGAAAAGTGAGCAGCATTTTACTGAAATTACGCGTGTGTTCAGAGACGATGAAAAGCAGAAATCTGAAGACACATCCAGCCGCACCAGACATGTGACAGGAATGAGAGACAAGTCAAACTCTCAACAAGCCTCTGGAGGTGCGCACACTTTGTCTCTCATCCAGCCCATCCCGGGGTCCTAACGCCTGCGTAAAAGTGACCCTCAGATGATCTGTGGAAATGCACCTGATCCATCCACCTGCTGCTCCACCTGCTCATATCAGCTCATCTACAACACCAGACTGCAGCACATATTCCAGATGCACTACTTTTATTTTAATGTTCCGCTCATGTGGATTACAGGACTTCAAATGAAAGGTTTGCAGTTATTTCCAGCTACTTTATAATCACACTAGATTTTATTTCGGCCAAAAATAACAGTAAGTTACACTTTCTAGACTTGTACTCGCGTGTTACAGCGCAGTGAGTCTGTTTTTGCTTCCCCGGTTTGTGCGTGCGGGCTGTTTTAGCGGAGGCGCCTCTCTCCGGTGCGTCACACTTCAAAGCCGCTGTCTCCGGCCAGCTGGCGAACGGCCCCGCGGTCCCATGACCGTCTGCCGGAGCCCGGGAAGCGGGGCGGTCGCAGCCTCTGCTCTGCCTGGTTCTTCGAGGAGATCTTGTCCATCTGATGTTTTCGTGTAGACTGAGTCAAAACAGAGAACCTCGTGCGTCCTGGAACTCCAAACCCACTTTTGGATCAATAAGTGGAAAGTTACAAAAACATATTTTTATACTAACTTGTTTTCCGAGTGTGTTTTAAGGCAAACTGCTAAATTATCCCATTAATGTTTTTCCAGGTGAGCTCAGAGTCAGCTTTCTGTCCATGGCCAAGAGGGGGTCAGACTGTACCCATTTAACCACATCACCCACAGAGGAGAGCCGCGTGCGTCAGCCTGTCTCACGGGCTCTGTTTGGCGTCGTGGCTCTGAAAGCCCACTGAATTCCACTTGGCAGGACGCAGCCAGTGCAGCTTTCAAACTAGTTTTGGCTGTAACCAGACCAGTCAGTTGCCTGTGTCAGTGCGCACTGGCCTGGGTGGTGCTGGTGGTGCTGGTGGGTGACAGCCTGGCGACCCTCTGCGTCTGGGATTTGGAGTGGGAGGGTGGGTGGGATTAGGAGCAACCCAGCCTTCCCCCTATTCTAAACAAAGACACCACACCTTTTCTTCAGGATGACAGGGCAGACTGGTCTGTGATGAGTGTGATTACAGTATTGGGGGGGGGGGGGGGGGGGGGGGGGGTTACACCTGGAGAGACAGACTGAGGAGTTAAAAGGCTGAAGGATGGGTTCAGAAGGTAAGGGTGTTAAAAAGAGACTGAAAATGAGAGAGGAAGAGGTGAGCTCTGAGCTACAAATGACCCGCTCCTGACTCCTGTGTTCTTGTGGGAATACTTTTTTTTTTTTTGTAATCCAAGATTGAAGCAAAGAAGGTTTTCATGTATTTCCAGTTTTGCGCACAGTGAACACTCCCATATGTTCCATCCTGCAGCCAAAACACACACTGAATTGAAGTTTCCACTGCCAGCACATTTTGCAGACACACACATATAAACACCGCAAGAACATGGACACACACATTATACGTGCACACACACAGATCCACGGGCTGGCTACAAGCACACACACGCACGCACGCACGCACACACACACACACATATACACGTACACGCACAATGCGGGGAATGTGTCTGCATTCCTCTATTCAGTAAGAAGTCAGAGCTGTAAATGAGAAGGCACGACATGTACACACACAGAGAGAGAGAGAGAGAGAGAGAGAGAGAGAGGGAAAAACAGAGGGAAAGTGAGGATAAAACTGGTTGGACAATACATTTTTGGGCTGTTGTTCATTCATATTTCTGTTTTACAACCAGTACTGTCTGGGCTGGACAGACACACAGACGGACAGACACAGAGGGAGATAGAGAAGTAGCGGAGTGGTGCTGCCCTCTACTGGACAACTGACCATGGGCTGAGAAGAACATTTTCGTGCAACTTTGGTTCAGTTTCAGTGCATCTACCTCAGTGTTAAAGCGGTGCCTAAAATGGCACCTTTGACACTTTAGGTTTTTTTGACTTTGTAACTGGGTTTATTACTGACCTTTAATATAATGTAACTGAAATGGTAAAACTAATGATTCTACTGTGAATAGACTGACATGAATACTTTATATTCTGCTATAGTTCATTGTTTATACCACTTATTTATTCTTATTCTTATTCTATTTGAACCGTCTTTATGTTTTCATCCATGACATTTAGCAAGCTTAGAGAGAAACAGCAATTAACATTAAGTAATTAAGTAAAAAAAAACATGAATCCATTTCCTTCATCTGCTGTTAATTTGACTGTTGTTTGTTTTCATATCCAACTAATTCTGTAAAGCCCTGTGAGGCAACTTTGTTGTGATATAGGGCTCTACAAATAAAACTGAAATCGAAGAGTATCTTTTTTCTGTATGTCCTGTGCATCTAGTGAATTGACAATAACAAAAAAAAAAGCTTTGAATCTTGAATCTTTGAATCTTGAATATCAGCAAAGTCAAGAAAACTTCATTTTTAAACAGACAGACAGACAGACAGACAGACAGACAGACAGACAGACAGATAGATAGATAGATAGATAGATAGATAGATAGATAGATAGATAGATAGATAGATAGATAGATAGATAGATAGATAGATAGATAGATAGATAGATAGATAGATAGATAGATAGATAGATAGATAGATAGATAGATAGATAGATAGATAGATAGATAGATAGATAGATAGATAGATAGATAGACCTGCAGAAATCATGACTTCAATCACAAGTGCGTTGTGTCGAAAACCTGTAAATCATGAGTTTGCCCTCTGTTTCTGTTTCTGCGGCTGTGGCGCAACATCAAATCGTGCGCCACAGTGCGTGGCAGTGTCACGGTGGTGTCATCATGACACAGCGTAAATATAGTGAAAATAATTGTTGGAAAATTCAAACCTGGAGATTTAAGGTTATGTACAAAGTCTGGACAAGAATCGTTGGAATCCATAACTTACAATAAACGTGTTTTTAATCAATTCTTTGGGCTAATTACATTCAGTTTTCAACCCAGTCATGTTTGACCTATTTATTTAATTCCCTTTGAAGAAATATGATCACAGTTATGATGTAAATGGCCTAAAAAATTATTATTATTATTATTATTATTATTATTATTATTATTATTATTATTATTATTATTATTATTATTATATATTTTTATTCCAGCAATTATTAGAATCGCCGCTGAAAACATGCAGGGACACACAGGACTTTATCTACACTGTGAAGTCAAATCATTCATATGAAGACACGATCCCATTTTGAATATGATTCAATTATTAATCATTACACGATAACGTTAACTTTGAATGCCCTAATAAGATGTTTCCAAAAGGCAGAAGAAAAAAAATGGAGAAGACATGCGCAGGTCATCCCTCATGATATTTTTTCCTGAAAACTAATGAGGGATGAGATGCATCTTGTTAGGAAACATCACATGTTTGTGCGCTCAGATTCAATTATAGAACATCAGGAGGAGCAGGAGGAGGACTGTCTGAGCTGGACGGGCAGACTGGGTGCAGAGTCTCTGGCTGAAGCAGAGATCATTTTTTGGGGAGGTGTACGGGCCTATTTTTGGGGGGGACTATTTCGACCACAATTTTATTCCCCCATCTACTAAACAGTGGAAATGGATACTTTCAGTTATGTTATTCTTTTAGCCTGTGCGTATTTTGCGCATCAGAGTGAAGGACGCAAAAGTAAGTAGAGCTTTAAACTGATGTATTTTTTTTCTTATTATATTAATTTGTATGATATTATTGGGTTATTATTTCATACAGTATGTGTAACGGGCAGGTTTAGAAATTTTCACCACAGATTGGAATCAAATTTGTTGCGTTTAAGTGCGTACACTGACTTCTTCCAAACCACAACTCTGACTCAGACTGTTTTTGTTTCTGCAGATATTCAGTATTAATTCCACTTCAGCTTTTGCTATAGGAGACATTTGTGGCAGTGTTTCTGTAAAGCCTGTCTTGTCATCAGCTTTGTGAACTCAGAGTCCCATGAGCTTAATTAAGGCGTGTTCACCAAGTGACTTTCTCCAGTCAGCTCAACACAGAACCAACAAATGAAGAACTATTCTGACTCTGTGGATACATTCCACTGTTTATAAAGATGTTACAGATATTCTGAAGGGAAGGAAAGTTTTAAAATGTTAAATCAAGCCTTTCATGCTCCAGCTGAAATCTGGATTCTCGTTCCTATAATAAAATAATGTCGACTGTGTTCAAATATGAAATACAAATTGCAAAGATGTGTCCATAAATTCAAGACTGAAATTTAAAAAAGAAAAGAAAACAAAAGAAAAGAAAGTTAGTTACAGAGAGAAATAAGAAAAAAAAGTATGGTCAGACAATGTATTTAATTATTATTAAAGTCAGATTTTCTTTAGTACATCATGGTTGGTTTTAAAATCCTATTTTCAGTATTTTCTAATGTATTTCTTTCCAATCATCTACACTTTTTTATGTCTCGTGTGCAACAGCTACTGTTATCTCAACTGAAGTCGAGCTAAAAATATCTATATTTTTGAAACTACTTTCTCTTCTTTCAACCATTTTCTTCTCTTGTGGTTGGACCCTTCCAAAACACATCCGTCTGGGGCATAAAGAGGTAAAGAGGAAAAAACCACAGCAAATGACCTTAATTACAAAATGAGATTGAAATTAGCTGTAACATCTGATCATGCTGGGATCAGTGAAGGGAAAGGTTTGACAGATCTAAATACAGATGTGGGCGAGACAGAGATTCACCTTAAGACACAGCTTTGATGAAATGTGGATAATGTCAAATTTTAAAAAATAAATAAAATAAAAGGGCATTCTAAACCTTGCTTTTTATGTAAAAATATGGAAATCAAATAACCACTATGAAACACAATTATCTCTTATATGTATTACATATAGTGTTTTTGGATGTTGTTGCTCCTGCATTAATGTGTGTTTTACTAGTAAAGGTCTGAGGATGACAGTATTTCAACTAATTTATTGTGTTTGAGTGACTTCTCCAGTGCAGAGTTTGAAACTAAGCAGATGCAAAAGTCACATGAGTTCTATGGTGTGGACCATTCAGACTGAGCTCACACTGCAGAAGGGGCTGACTTTGACCACATATAGAAGGCTATGTACACACAGGAGGTACTTAGTACTTGTGTTGGTACATCTGGTACTTGCTCTGTCATTTTACACCTTAGGATCTCCATGGTCTTTTTTTATTCCAATAGCCTATTTATTTATTTTTACAGCTGATATTTATTGTTCTGTTTTGTGTTTTTTACAACAATGGAGATGTGCAAATAATGCTGTGTTCTGCCTGGCTTCAAGTGAGAATAAAGCTATTCTATTCTATTCTATTCTATTCTGTTCTGTTCTGTTCTGTTCTGTTCTTTTTGTTCTGTTCTTTTCTATTCTATTCTATTCTATTCTATTCTATTCTGTTGTTTTCTTTTCTTTTCTTTTCTTTTCTTTTCTATTCTATTCTGTTCTTTTTGTTCTGTTCTTTGCTATTCTATTGTTGTTTTCTATTCTATTCTATTCTATTCTGTTCTGTTCTGTTCTTTTTGTTCTGTTCTTTTCTATTCTATTCTGTTGTTTTCTTTTCTATTCTGTTCTATTCTATTCTATCTGTTCTTTTCTGTTCTATTCTGTTCTTTTTGTTCTTTTGTTTTGTATTCTATCCTGTTGTTTTCTTTTCTATTCTATTCTCTTCTGTTCTATTCTATTTTATTCTGTTTTGTTCTATTTTATTCTGTTCTGTTTGTTCTTTTCTTTTCTATTCTAGTTTGTTCTTTTTGTTCTATTGTTTTCTATTCTATACTGTTGTTTTCTTTTCTGTTCTATTCTGTTTTGTTTTGTTCTGTTCTCTTTTATTCTGTTCTTTTTGTTCTGTTCTTTTCTATTGTATTCTGTTGTTTTCTTTCCTTTTCTTTTCTTTTCTTTTCTTTTCTATTCTATTCTTTTTGCTCTGTTCTATTCTATTCTATTCTATTCTATTCTGTTCTATTCTGTTCTTTTTGCTCTGTTCTTTTCTATTCTATTCTGTTGTTTTCTTTTCTTTTCTATTCTATTCTTTTTGTTCTGTTCTTTTCTATTCTGTTGTTTTCTGTTTTATTCTGTTTTGTTCTATTCTATTCTGTTCTCTTTGTTCTATTGTTTTCTATTCTATTCTGCTGTTTTCTATTCTGTTCTGTTCTATTCTATTTTATTCTGTTTTGCTCTATTCTATTTTATTCTGTTCTTTTTGTTCTATTCTATTTTATTCTGTTCTTTTTGTTCTATTCTATTCTATTCTATTCTATTCTATTCTATTCTATTCTATTCTGTTTTGCTCTATTCTATTTTATTCTGTTCTTTTTGTTCTATTCTATTCTATTCTATTCTATTCTATTCTATTCTATTCTATACTATTCTGTTGTTTTCTTTTCTTTTCTTTTCTTTTCTTTTCTATTCTATTCTGTTCTTTTTGTTCTGTTCTTTGCTATTCTATTGTTGTTTTCTATTCTATTCTATTCTATTCTATTCTGTTCTGTTCTTTTTGTTCTGTTCTTTTCTATTCTATTCTGTTGTTTTCTTTTCTATTCTGTTCTATTCTATTCTATCTGTTCTTTTCTGTTCTATTCTGTTCTTTTTGTTCTTTTGTTTTGTATTCTATCCTGTTGTTTTCTTTTCTATTCTATTCTCTTCTGTTCTATTCTATTTTATTCTGTTTTGTTCTATTTTATTCTGTTCTGTTTGTTCTTTTCTTTTCTATTCTAGTTTGTTCTTTTTGTTCTATTGTTTTCTATTCTATACTGTTGTTTTCTTTTCTGTTCTATTCTGTTTTGTTTTGTTCTGTTCTCTTTTATTCTGTTCTTTTTGTTCTGTTCTTTTCTATTGTATTCTGTTGTTTTCTTTCCTTTTCTTTTCTTTTCTATTCTATTCTTTTTGCTCTGTTCTATTCTATTCTATTCTATTCTATTCTATTCTATTCTGTTCTATTCTGTTCTTTTTGCTCTGTTCTTTTCTATTCTATTCTGTTGTTTTCTTTTCTTTTCTATTCTATTCTTTTTGTTCTGTTCTTTTCTATTCTGTTGTTTTCTGTTTTATTCTGTTTTGTTCTATTCTATTCTGTTCTCTTTGTTCTATTGTTTTCTATTCTATTCTGCTGTTTTCTATTCTGTTCTGTTCTATTCTATTTTATTCTGTTTTGCTCTATTCTATTTTATTCTGTTCTTTTTGTTCTATTCTATTTTATTCTGTTCTTTTTGTTCTATTCTATTCTATTCTATTCTATTCTATTCTATTCTATTCTGTTTTGCTCTATTCTATTTTATTCTGTTCTTTTTGTTCTATTCTATTCTATTCTATTCTATTCTATTCTATTCTATTCTATTCTATACTATTCTTACTCATGTGGAATATATTTGTGTTTTTTCATTCTAAACAACACAAATCCCTTTTTTTAGATTTTATTTTATGTGACGTGGCCTACTTTTGGACATGGTCCTGAGTCAGATACAGATCTGATCTTTAATGTGACCTCAGTCTGAACAGTCACACTGGAATTCAAGACACTTCACTTTCAGTGTAGATTCATCACATAAGTCACTCAGATACTATAAAACAGAACAAGTGAGACCATGTGAACCAGAGACACCTAGTGTAAAAACTGCAGTGATATGAATCCAATGTCCTCATGAAATAGCCACAAACTGAGCAGAGACTGTTAGACAATGACCAGTTGATAGTATATGTTTATGGTGGAATTTGATATTGGACTCATTTAACAAAAACAATGTAAACATGTCTATGAAAGCATCACCTCTGAGTGGTTGAAACTGGCAGTGTGAAAACAGCTGATGTTGAACAATCTGCCCTTTGTCCTGCTCACACTACAATTTTTATTTATTTATTTATTTATTTATTTATTTTTATTTTACCTTTATTTATTTAAGTCCCATTGAGATTAGGAATCTCTTTTGTAAGGGAGACCTGGCCAAGGCAGCAGCCATACAAAGTCCAAACAACATAAAACGCATACATGATACACAATGAGCAATAAAACACAGTAACAACTATTCAACCATAAAGGCATCAAGAAAAACAGGGACATTCCTCCTTCACTGCATTCTCCATGATACTTTTAAAGTCATTAATTGGAATGAATGTGTGTAGTTTACAGTTTTTTGAAGATTATTCCACGACCATGGTGCATGGTGGGAAAATGCTGTTTTTCCAAAGTCTGTCGGAACTCAGGAAAGAGTCAATAAATAAATAACAGTAAAAGCAGTGACAGATCCGCCCTGGTCCACCGCCTGTAGTCTGAATGTTGCCTAACTCACATCATTTCCTCTTTCTTCTTCTCCAGCATATGCTGACATGTTCCCCCACAAGCATGCAGTCCTGCCAGGGAAGTTTCCATTTCCAATCCCACCAATCCCCGGCTGGGATCCTGACACCAACCCCTGGGATGACTTCCTCTACCCGCCCCTGTTTCCCAAGCCAAAAGACCTTACACGTCGAAGAGGTGAGCCACTCAGTGTTTTCTCCCAGGAACATCCCTGCTGTCACACTTCGAAGGTGTAAACCTGTGAAACCTCCACCTTTATGCAGGTAAACCTAAAGTTCGTCTCACCAGCGACACTCCAGCTCTCAACGGCTCCAGCATCTCCTTTACTGCTAAGCTGGAGTATCCTCCATGCCAGAAGGAGGATGCAAACGGGGACCTTGTATGGGATGAGCACTGTGAGGACGGTATGGAGCTGGAGGCCTCAGGTCACAATTAACAACAGAACCTTTCTTTAACCCTATAACACCAAACGTATCATATTTGATACAAGAGTTTTGAAGCCCTCTACATGATCAGTGTGATATTTTTTTTTTTCTTGAAACACCTGATGTATACAATTAGATAGAATACACAGGTAATCCTCCGGGGGGGTGGAATTCATTCACCAGAGGCCTTTCCAGTGACACTACAGAAGTGTCATTAATGAGGAAGGAGGCAGAACTTTGCCAATTTCCAATTTGTTAGACATGTTTGTGTTATATTATGTTTTTGTTTGTTCAAAAATAACAATATTTGAGCATTGAGACCCAATGGATCAAATATGATACAAAATTGAAATTCATACATGGAAATTGATATTTGAAAAACATTTTTTTTTTGGTTGTTCAGGAGGACCAATAAAGGCTCCAGTTTTAAAGAACTGGAATTTTCTGTCAGTGATTTGATAGTTCAGGCTTTTCAGGGTTAATCACAGGAGCATTGTACTCACACTCACACTCACACTAACAAACCTCTAACAGGCTTTTACAGTCATCTGTGAATTGACTTGAGCTTTTTCCTCCTTCCTGCAGCCAATGGACAGGTGAATTCTGGGTATGTGTACAACTGGACCTCCTGGTTGGATGACTATGGTTTTGGAAAGTGTTTGGACAAAATGAAATGCAACGTGTTCCCTGATGGGAAGCCCTTCCCCCTGAGCAATGACTGGAGGCGCAAGGGCTATGTCTATGTGTGGCACACAATGGGTGAGTCACATACGGATGGAAATCTGAGCAGATAGTTTCATTTCCTGCATTCTGGTAAATTGTTTGGGTGGTGGTGGGATGCAAGGGATATTTCCCACTCAATCATTAAATCAGGGTCTTTTATTGTTCAACACTTGGCCTTTTTTATTTCTACACAGGGTGCAAAATTAACTTTTTACCTCATCTGCCATTCACTAGAGACCTCCAAAAATTTACTGTCCAAAAGTATTTTTCTCCACCAAATAAAAAAATCATGCCTTATTTGACTTAAAATAATCACCAAACTTTTTTATTATGAAAGTCCAACTTAAGCATCACTTAAAGAATACAGTTATGTCCAGATAAAATTAGATTATTGCTATTTTATTAGGTTATATTTCATTTCAGGATGACTGCTGCATCATCATGTAATAAAAATATTCAAGTGCAACTGTTGACATTGACAGAATGAGACAAATGTCTGTCTCACAGCTTTAACAGGAACGTGTTTAACATATTGTCTACACAGTAACTCACTTTTCAGGGCTTTATTTTTGGATAAAATGAACGCCATCAATAAATCTCTAATATGTGCTCCTCAATGACGTCTGTGGCCGGATATAAACAGAGGTGAAGCTCACTTCACAATAAAAACAAACCGGCTTTGGAACAACCACGGTCACATTAGATGATCATTAAATCACCGTACCAGGTCAGGTACCCGACCTGGTGTGGGACTCTGGCTCAGGTAATCAGCACATCATCAGCCTCAGAGTCAGACATGTCTGAGTCTGTGTCAGCAACCTGCTTAGAACGATCATGCAGAAATGGTCAAATGAACGAAAAGAAAAACTCACAAGCAATTCAAGATTTTTGGTCACTGGCGGGTGTGTGTTTTTGTTTTACACACCAAACTAATTTTTTACCATTTGCGCTTGGTGGGTGATAATTTTACATCCCTGTTTCTATATATGACAAGGAAGTTTTTGTGCAAATTTTGTTTTGATTAATTTTAATGTGAATATTTATTTATTTATTTATTTATTACAGAGATGGAAGTGGACATAATCAGATGTTTTAATTCAATAAAAGTACTAAGACCAAACAGTTAAAATATCCCTACAAGGAAAGTTCTTCATTAAAACCATACTCAAATAAAAGTACGTCAGTATAACAGCATAATGTAAAATGTGAAAATACAATTTTACTGTAAAATAGTCCCTGTTAATGTGTTACTGTTATATATGATGTTTGTGTTGTCTACAGCAATTTAACATGTTCTATAAAAATATAATGTTTGTGGCATCACTATCCTGTGAGAACTTTTCATGAGATTAGAAAAACATACCTGTTTTCAACTTCATGAGATATTTTCCATTAAGTCCAAGATGGCTCTGAAAGTTTTTTGAGCTCAAAAAATAGAAGTTTCTCCACCTTATACTACTTTTGGAATATGCACTATAACATTTGCCTTGAAGATAAAGACCCAAACATCCACCATTGACCTAAAGAATCTACTGATCTAAAATACTAAATAAATGATCCACTTATTAATATATGTAAATAATTCAGGTAAAATACAGTTTGTCATCTTTTCATGGTCATCAGATATGACCCATTTGGACATTCAGAGGCTGCATAGTGAACGTGGAAACACCGCCACCTTCTGTAACATTGATTCACCTGTAAAACCCATGGAGTTGGATCAATGAAAGTGGATGGAGACGCTTGTTTTTTATGTTCATTTAGTGATATATTGTGACGAAAAGGTGGCTTTTTCCTCATTTTTTTCTGATTTCATAAAATAACTTTCAAATTTCCTTCGCAATTTCATTATGATCTGTGAATTAAATATGGGTAAACACATGATTTACACTGAAAAATACAAAGTGCAGAGAATGATATTATGGCAAATGGTGATAAATCACTTGGGAAAAACAAAAACAAAATCATTTGGATGGTGTGACTATAATAATTGTGGGTCTCTATGGGTTAAATGGAGTATAAAGTTGCATAAATGGAAATACTGAAGTACGTCAGCATGATACTAAAGTACAGTGGTAAAGTAGAGGTATAAATACATACACTGAAAAAAATTGTGAAAACTTAGGAAAGTATTTGCACTCAGAACTGTATGTAAATTCTACACGAGCGATCATCAAGTAAACTTTACTTGATGATATACGTTTATTTGACTATCAAACCTCAGGCAATTTACTGATGGTTATTAATATGGTGCTGTGACATTTTGGTACAACAAAATTATGGGAGAGTGAACATTTATCGGTCTTCTCAGATCACATCACACCACACATTCATGAAAACGAAGTAGAATCTACTTTTATTGAATTACACATGACAAAAACAACATAGAGTCTATGACAGCAGCACAGAGCGTTCAGTCACGATGTCAAACCTAAATATTCCTTCCATCCAGTTAACTCAGCTACTCTCCCCTATAGGCAGAACATGAGTCATAGAACCACAGAACACAGAACAGCAACTTGCTTTTAATGAATATTTACAACTTGCAAGGTAGCACACTGTCACATGACTCAGTGACACTGTAAACTATGTGAGTCACATGACTCGGCACAAACTGCACCCATTATGATCAGTGTGTCTCACTACAATACTTTTCCTAACTTTTATTAATGGACAATATATAAGTAACATTTACACAACATTTTACACATTTTTTCTGCAGTTTAAATTGCCTATTAAAACTTGCTTGTTATTTGTAGGTTCATATTTAATGATTATAACCATTGAAAATTATGTGAAAATACATAATACACCTTACTCTTCCCACACAGTTTATTTATTACACGAATGACATATTTAGTTTTACTTGAATAATTCTAGTTCTCACTGATATTTACAATTAGAAAATAAAAACTGTGATAGTTAACCTAATAAATATTACTACACCAAAAATTATTTTTTTTCCACACTGTAAAAAAAAATCTGTAATTTAACAGAATTTTCACAGTTTATTTTACAGATTTTTCCTGTATTTTTAAGATACAGGAAAACGTCAATGAAATGAGAGACTTTACAGATTTTACATGTCAAATGTAAAATAACATGAAAAAACTGTAACTGTGAATAACCAACAAATTTAAATTTTTAAAAGAAATGTTTTCTTTTTTCGCAGAAAAGTACAGTAAAAATGCATTTGCAAATGTATCATAATTTCACAAATATTTCTTTTCTATTTATGAGATTAAACTGTTAATTTAAAGTTTAACACTGTAAAAAAAAATGTTAAAACCAGATAATATTACTGACAATTAACCATAAAAGAAGTATTTGTTCTGTAAGTTTAACAAGACTTGTTTGTTAATTGACAAACATCTTGTGTAATTACAGGAGGTTTCACAACAAAAATGTTGAATAAATGTATTTTTGTGAATGTATAACATGTATAAGCACTGATAAACTGTCCAAATACAGTTTTATATATATTTATAGGTAATTTGATTGTTTTAATACATGTAAATATTCTTTATTAAACATTAAAAATTAAAAAAAAAAAAAAAAAAGCAAAATCTCACGTAAAGTTAGGGCAAAAAACTGTATTTTAATTATGGAAAATTACCATATTTTTATTAGATGGTTATTTTCTGTTATTTTCCAGTATTTTTTGCCACCCCAGCTGCCGGAATATTACTGTTTTTTTATGGGGTTTTTTTTTTTTACAGTGTACATAAAGGTATACTCAATAAAAAAAAACAAAAAGGCAACATCTTCTATTTCTTTCACCTTCCAGGCCAGTACTATGAGACATGTGACGGCTCCTCTTCCAGCCTGACCCTCAACACCACCAGCTTCCCTCTGGGGGCCGAGGTCATGGAGGTCCTGGTCTACAGGAAGAAGGAGCGCAGAAAGTACAGCCCCCTCACCACCGACAACACAGTCTTCCACGTCACAGGTGGAGAGAACCCTCCCACACTCAGCCCTTCACCAGGTACAAAACACCCCCATGACTTATTTATCATTCCTTCACACTCTTTCCCTCAGACAAGATCCCTGTGGCGGTCAGCATCAGCCAGAAATCTGCGGTTAACCAGTCTGACAGTGTGTTTTTCCGCGGTGAGGACGTGGTGTTCAAAGTCCAGCTCCATGACCCCAGTGGTTACCTCAAAACCGCTGCCTCCGTTGACTACATCTGGGACTTCAGGGATGGAAACCAGCTGGTAACAAACCGTGATGTGACCACACACACTTACAGCACTCTGGGGAAGATGAGCGTGAAGCTGGTGGTGGAGGCATCCTTTCCTATTGAGTGTCCACCTTCTACTGCCACCACCACTCCCAGAGGTCCCACACCTCACACAGGTAAATCCCACTGTACGAGGGGGGGCTTTAAAGTTCATAGCCTGGCTAAGAAGGAGTTATTCCACAGCAATGAAACTTGGCATACATTAAATTCAACCTCTCCTGATACTAATTGCATGGTTTCCTTCCAGATAAACCCATATTGGATAAAATTTAGGACTTTGAAAAGTAGTTCCAGAGACATTTTGTGAACCATCCGTGGCATCGTGGTCTTATCAAATGTGTGCAGAAAAAGGGGTTAGCCCCCACAGACATTCATGTTGACATGGTTGCTATAGGGCACAGGTGTCAAACATGCGGCCCGGGGTCCAAATCCGACCCGCCAAAGCATCCAGTCTGGCCCTTGGGATGAATTTGTGTAATGCAAAAATTACACTAAGATATTAACAGTCCTTTTAGTTCAGGTTCCACATTCAGACCAATTCAGTCTCAAGTGGGCGGGACCAATAAAATACTGTCATAATAATCTATAAATACTCACAAACACCAATTTCTCTCTTTGTAAATGTAAATATTTTCATGTATTTACACGAAAACAAAGTATAATTTTGCAAAAAACATGAATAACCTGAACAAATATGAACAACCTGATGATGTCTTAAGAGAAGAAAGTGCAATTTTAACAATATTCTGCCTGTTATTAAATGTTTTGTGTGTTTGTAGATCCACTGTAATCTCGAAGTTATAGTGTACATGTGTAAATGATAAACTGAGGCATAATATTGTTAAAATTACACTTATTTTTTCAGTTTGTTCATGTTATTCACATCTTTTGAAAGGATAGTTTGTAGATGTAAACCTTTTCATAATGTAAATTTACTTTTTTTGCTCTAAAACAGAGAAAAGTTTGGAGTTGACGTTATTTATATATTATTATGTTATTATTTTACTGGTTCGGCCCACTGCAGATCAAATTTAGCTGAATGTGGCCCCTGAACTAGAATGAGTTTGACACCCCTGCTATAAGGGATGATGCTCCAGCTTTATCAACTGTGTAAAATTGGGAAGTTGAATTCATGAAGGGTAGGGAGAACAAGGGAGGGGTGAAAGGCAAGCATTTTCATGAAATATCTGTAGTACTACTATTCAAAGTCTGAAATTATTTATCCAGTGTGGGTTTATCTGGAAGGAAACCATGGAGTTAGTACCAGGAAAGGTTGAATTTAATGTATGCCAAGTTTTTTTGCTGTGGAATAACTCCTTCTTAGTCAGGCTATGAACTTTGTATATAAAGTCACAGAAAAAAATATTAGACCACCCCTTGTTTTCTTCAATTTCTTGTCCATTTTAATGCCTGGTTCAAGAAAAGGTACATTTGTTTGGACAAATATAATGATAACAACATAAGTAGTTCATAATAGTTTAATTTCAGAGCTGATATATTTCCTTTTTCCATGGTTTTCTTGATAATAACCAAAATCACTTCAATTCTAACATCAATATCCATGGCATTGTACTGACAAAAACAGTCCTTTTAGGCATTCCATGTTTTCTTTTCGGTCTGTTTTAGTCACATGATACACACAGGAATTAGTACTTGATTGAATAACCATTGTTGCTGATGACTTTTGATGGTCTAATAGTTTCTCCACAACTGTAGATACACAGTTAATATTTCAAAGCACTGGGTGAGATACTGTGTGCTCCTGCACATTTGATTTATTTTTGATTTATTTGATTTATTTATTTATTTATTTATTTCAAACATGCGAAGAAATAAAATAAAACAAAACAAAATAAACAAAATAAAACATTTAAATGGACAGAATCTATCTTCAAGCACATACAATTCTGAATTTTGCATGGTCGAAAAGGAGTAGGAAGAAGTACAAACTTATTTAATCCTACCCCTCAGTGCTTTTACACCTTTATCACTAACTTGATACAAGAATCAAACAATACTTTTTTCCTAATTTTGGCATCGAACCACAACAAATATATAATAGAGTAAGTGAATTATACACAACAATATGATCATGTCAGTACAGTCATACAAACAGACTCAACAATTCAACCATTTTCTTCAATAATTACAGCAGATTTATCAATACAGCATCATCCATAAACAAACAGGCCTCATTGTCATTATTAAATACTGTACCTCTCAAGAATCATTTTTTTTATATCTTTTTTTAAACTGAATTATGTTTGATATTTCTTATTTATCTGTTATTACATCACTATGTATGGAACTAGTCAATAAGACATTTACTTACATGAAGAAAAAACATCTCTTGTAATAACAAGCGGTGCCAGGAACAACAAACCCAGGCCCTCACACCTTATTTTGGCATCGATTCAGCTGATGTCACCATGTCTATGCATGTGGTGATGTCAGCATATCAATTGCCTCTATATATGAGCCAGGTTTGAAGTAAATTGAAACAAAATTGATGGTTTTATAGACATTAGAAATTTCACCCTTTATAAATAAATGGGAGAAGAAATAAGATTTTAAAAATTCATTAAAAATGTGAACTTTGACCCACTTTTCCCAAAATGTAACCACATCTATTCTGGGTCACAGACAATCTATAAACCAAATTTGGTATGAAGTCAACCAATAATTTTGCTGTTAGAGTGTTAACAAACAAACAAAAAAAACACAATGAAACCAAAAACAATTCCTCACAATACTTTGGGGGTGGAGTAAAAATGCTGCTCTAGGATTAGAAAAACAAAAAAATAACAACAACAAATAACAGAGTAGACATAAATCTGATTGATCTAATATTAAACTTAAAATGCATTATTAAAAAGTTACTCAAATGCAATAAATGCTGTTTAAATAATTTATATAGTCAAATCAATTTTGTAAGAGAAAAATGTTCAAACTAAATACATGGAATTAAATTTACTAAAATATTTGATGAAAATTTCACCAGATTAGTGCCTCGTTATTTAGACGCTGAATATATTATATTAATTGTGTTGTCATCATTTTTCAGGGGATTTGTTGAGTAATGTTAAGTGTCACATTGTTGCAACAGTTTATTTACAAGAAAATATCTGATTTTCACTTTAACCCTTTCATGCATAGTGGTCAGTACAGTGGACAGCTCTTCAAAAGCTGTTCTCTGTATATTTATGGGTTTGACATTTTAGTTACCAACACAGTGGACGCTTGTACATGATCCCATACACAGTCAGCTATTGGCCAGTCATGGGAAGTGCTTTTTTTTTTTTTTTTTAATTTTACCTTAAACTCATAACCAAGATGGCTGACAGGAAGTCAGAAGTGCTGAACATCCCTGGAATATCTTGTAAATCCTTCTATATCAGGACACCCCTGAAGGTAGAAAAAATATGCTTGCTTCAAGTAACATCTAAGGATTAATAGCTGTTAAAAATTCCAGATATTTATTTTATATTGGAAGAAATTTACAGTTAATCATGTCCACTAAATTAATGCCATGCATCACTGGCTGTATTTCAACTGCAATTCATACCATTAGTAAAACTTTACTGTTCTTGTTAAATCGATTGATCTGCAGTAACATGTTTTAGTGCAAATCAATTGCTAACTGTTCTTAGAGTGTAATTAATAGTTTTTTGTTTTTTTGTTTTTTTTGCATAATATATCCATTAAGTGGGTAACAACTAGTATTAGAATATGTTAAAATGTGAGAAAAAATCAGATTAAGAGCATTAAAAATGTTTAATTGCATAGTCTTCCCACAGTATATCATTTTCTGTTGTTGTTAAATACACATTTCTTTGCTTCAAAAGTTAAAAGTATGGTGGACATTTTGTAACGCCATGAAAAATAGGTTAATTAAAAGAAATATTAAAATTGCAGTTGCATTGTTTTTACATGCCTAAAGAGGAATAAAAACACTCCGGAAAAAAGTCTCAACTAAGGTTCTCATAATTCATGCATGAAGGGGTTAAAATGCAAAATACAGAAGATTATATGATAATAAATGGTGATAAATCACTTAGTCAAGGCTAAAAAAGGAAAAACTCGCCATAGTTCAAGTCTTTAAGGGTTGAATCTGATGTGAAGTCTCATTCTGAAATGTTTGTAATGGTTCTATCTTGTGCCTGTGTCATCCTCCAGACGCTCCCACTCCTCCACCTGGTACTCACGCCATTACTATGAAGATGGAGACCACGCAAGGTGAGTTTCCATGACTAACAGTTCATATGTGCAGCCATAAAGGAGAATACATCACAGAGGTGTGTGTGCTTCAATGTGCTGAGTAACCCGATAACTTCAACAATTCAATGCTTTTTTATTACAGTGCCACCTAAAACCACCCAACCTCCTCCTCCTCCACCTGCTCCAACCGTTGCCATGACAACAGAGGGCCTACCCACCACTGAGTCCCTCCCCCTTACCGTTGGCACTGAAGTCCCGGAGCCCGACCCCACCACTGTGCCCTGGCTCCAGAGCAGGCGTCAGTTCAAAGGCAGTGGGTGTTTCCGCTACGTCCATGGGACCTTCATGGGTAACATTACCATCATCGGTAGGTGGGGCTGCAGTTTACGGTTCACTCATATCATATTGTGTTAAAACCTTTAGAGCAGGGATATAATACCAGCAATAGTACGTTTTTCATTCATTTTTATGTTTACCCCGGCCCCCCAAAGGGGAGGTTCGGGGTATTGTTTTTGGTTCAATTTGTTTGTTAAGACTTTAGCAGCAAAACTATTGATTCAATTCATACCAAACTGGGTTTAAATATAACCAGCGTCACAGAATAGATGTCATTAAATTTTGGGAACAGTAGGTCAAAGTTAAAATTTTTTATGAATTTTTAAAATCTTCCCATTTACTTAAAATGGGTGAAATACGTGCGAGAGTCAGGGTTTGTTGTGCCTGGCATCAGTTGTTTTCAATTTCAGTTCAGCTTGAATTCATTTTAAAGTCACAAGACAGACAGACAGACAGACAGACAGACACTTTATTGATCCCCGGGGGGAAATTCAAGTATTCAGCAGCTTACATACAACACAAAAGTGGGTTAGTACCAGGTTGACAAAAAGGTTAGTATATACACTCTAAGAGACAACTGCTAAAGAAATTACTCTAAAAGTGCTTCCTGTACAGTACTGTACATAAAGACTTCTGATTGTATTCACATTTCAGGGCATTGATTAAAAAAAAAAAAAGTATGTTTGTTATTTTAGTTTTGCTTTTGTTTGTTTAAATTTTTTACTCTTTCTTTCTAGTCAAATGGGACATTTGTCAGGGGAAAGTTTTACCATTTAATGAATGGATGTACGCAGAGGACAGCATCATTACAAAACACAACTAGACTGCACACTGAAGCGGTGGTGACCCACACCTGGTTCCTGTCCTCAACATCTAACTTCATCTCACTCTATAGAACTGACCCTTCTCTAAGCCCTGCCCCATGCATGTGTGTGTGTGTGTCCGGAGATTCACACAAAATCCAGAAAGAGCTGACTGCTGCAGTTTGTCATACTTATGTATTTTTGGTCAAGGAACAGACTAGTAAAAACGGCAAGTTGATAGGACCAATATTTTGGGAGATAGTAATTTTGGAATAGCCTCTACAATCATGTTGCTATGGCCAGAATGCTTTGGCGGTGACTGCTGGACAAATGCGGTACAGCATGCACAAATACACAACAGCAGAAAAACTACCACACCTAGAACCCCTGGATCCCCATGGGTCAACGTGCTAGAACAGTTTAAATTCCAACCCAAACATTGTTTTACAAGTATGTTTTTTCATTTTGCTGTTTCATATATTTAACTGCTTTTTATGGTATTATGGATGACACTTTTAATCAATTTTAAATCACTTTAAATCAAAATAAATGATGAGAAAAACATTAAAACTACAAAATCTGCCTTTCTGACAGTTAGAAGGCTGAATAAATACTGTAAACTAATAAAACAAGCACCAGTGAGACATGTGTCAGATGTGTTTTTGCTCTGTGGTATGCCAGTGGTTCCCAACCTTTTTTGGCTCAGGACCCCATTTTAACATCACAAATTTCTGGCGACCCCAGACATTGAAAACTGAGACTTTTTTTTGCTAAAATTTATTTGTTTTGGATCATGTAATAGTTTGCTGTACTATGTTGCAAATAAATATTAATTTTAGATGACATTTAGTCTATGTAATGTATATTATTATGAACGGAGACAGAAAAGCCAGGTGTAGATTACTGCACAAAGTGAGAATTTTATTTTCCTTGGTCAGGATATGTACAGTCAGTCCAGCTTGGATTTACAAGGCTGACAATTAATACTGAACAAACAAGAACTCAAACTATGAATTATGAAAGAGCTGCAGCATCTGAAACCGACCACAATGAACATTTGAAAGATAAACAGTACTTCACAGTTTGTCATGTCTATTATGGATTGGGATTGTCTCTCTCAACCCACCATATATTTTTTTATTAGTAAGTTTGTTTTTTTTGTTTTTAATTTTATCATTACTAAAAATTTCAGGCAACCCCATTTGAATTCCAGGCGACCCAACATGGGGTCCCGACCCCAAGGTTGAAAAACACTGTGCTATGCTAACCAATGTTAGCTGGTGTGTTAACTTACAGCAACTGGAATCTTCATTAATATTCATTAAGACCAGACTATGAAAGTATCTCTGAAATGCAAACTGAAGTCCTTTCTGTCTACATCTCACTGGTATTTCTGAGCAAAAAATCACAGACATTTTTTATTTCCATCAGGATGTACTGTCAATGTTCTGATGGACTTTTTATTTACTATGACATGACAAGTTTTCAAACAAAATTGAGATAAAATACACCTATGGTATTATTTTAGTTATTCTTTTTTTGTCATGAACCTCCTCTATGATGAACACTTAGGCTATTGAATGACTGTTCATCAGTGTGTCCTTATGGGTACAATTTATTTATTTATTTATTATTTATTTATTCATTTATTTATTTTTATTTCGTTCATGGTTGTGCATTTCATCAATAAACATTCAATAATCATCAAGTAAACAAACATGTACACACCCATGCTCGAAAAGGAGCAGGACGAAGAAAATCTTATATTTCCTGCCCCCTTCTAAATAATAATAACCTTAATTGTTAGCTATACACATCACACGCGCATCTCTTAGGACCAGCTGACCCATGTTCAACTGCTGTTCACATGGAACCCTTCTCCATTTAGACTTAAACTAGTGATATAAAAAGTCATGCAGTGTTTCTACTTGATAAAAACTGCACATTAATCATTGGCAACACATTAAATTACTAAATATATAAATATTTATATCTATGGGCTTCTTTCACCACTTCAGCCTGACAGACCTCACATGCCTTGTTATGATTGTTATTGTCAGTTTGGGCAGAATCAGCTTTTTGAGGGGTCAGTTGTATTTCCCAAAATATTACAAGCAACACATATTTACATCCACATAAAGAGAAACACAAAATAATCTTTAAATGAGCATGCGAGTCAGAATCACATGGGGTTAATACTGATTTACTGTAATCTTCCAGAATAGCTCATGGTCAACGTTACTGCTGAATTTGATAATATTTACTGTAGTTATTATGGAGATACATATATTTTGGAGATACATGTACTGACCACCCTACTCACCACTCAACTTATTAGTGTGGGTAACATCAACAAAAAACTGAAAAATTCAATTATTAACACAAAATGATTATGATTGTGTTGGGAAAAAAGATGAAAACTACACATTCTGTGATTGTAGGTTATTTTAATTCTGTCAGAATGCCTTATACAGTTACAGTTGGGTATGTTTTTCTTTATTATTTTATTTCACTGAATATAAGTTTTTTACCACTTCTTTTTGTTTCTTAGTTTTCATTCGCAATAAAAGTGTTTACTTCATCTGATGACCTATTTCATTTCCTACCAGAACCTAAACATCCTCTCCACAGTCATCCAAACAGTCAGATTGTAGACGTATCGGCCGCCAGAGTGACCAAAACTGACATCAGCTTCCTGGTGAAATGTCTGGGCCGGTGAGTACATACCTATTCTAATACACCAAATAAACATGTCAAGTGAAAACAGTATTACCACCCAAAACACGCCTGTAGAAGCCAATAATGTAATAACAACAAATAACGTAATAACGGCCGATAACGTAATAAATTTGTAATTTTTAAAATGTTATAAGCCAATAACGTTATAAAAGACAGACAGACAAAGAGAGAGACAGAGACTGTATGCATTGTCATAGTTATATCCAATAATTAAAAGTTAAATAAAGTGATATTAATATATTATTATGTTATTGGCTCAGTTACTACATTTACAATTTTTTTTTTTTTTTTTTTTTTTTTTTTTTTTTACCAGGCCAATAACCTAATAACCAGCCAATAATGTAATAAGTTATTACGTTATTGGCCTATTACATTTTAAAAATGGCAAATTTATTACGTTATCGGTTGTTATTACGTTATTGGCTTCTACACACGCCTGTTCAGATCTATTTTTTCACATTAATGTACCACAAAATGCATTTATATTTAAGACTTAAAACATGGCAGAGTATGATGATTTCCTGTTCAAAAGGAAATTAGATTAGTCATTTTTGCTGTGACACAAAAAGTAGATTTAAAGGTTTCACTGTTAAAATCTGGAAAGAAACTAATGGTTTTGTTTGTTTTAACCCAAAAAGACCCAGTGCTACTTTTGTAGCACTTCCCAAATTAATTTTTCTCTGTATTTAACCTTTTTTAAGTGATTTATTACCATTTCTTATAATATTATCCTCTGTATTTTACTTTTTTCAGTGAAAATGTGATATTTTTCTATATTTAACTTTACTGATCATGTAGATATTCATAAAAGATCAGATTAAAGTTTTAGGGGTTTTATATCAGAAACACAAACAAATGAAGAAAACGTGACTTCCTCAGTTAAATCTATCATTAACTGAACATAAAAACAAGTGTCTCCATCCACTGTCATTAATCAAACTCCATGTGTTTTATGGTGAATCAATGTTGTAGAAGATGACGGTGTTTCCACTTTCACTACAGAGCCTCTGAACGTCTAAATGGATCATATCTGATGACCATGAAAAGATGACAAACTGTATTTTACACCAATTATTTACATGTATTGATAGGATTAGTGGATCAACAGGTATTAATTATTTTATATGGGAAAATGTTTTTGGTCACCGGTGAATATTTGAGTCTTTATGGGGTTGCGTTTTTTGTTTTTTGTTTTGTTGCATATTCGAAATAAATTGAACTGGATAGTTTTTATCAGATAATCCAGTCAAGTCATAAAACAATTTAATTTGCAGCACTAATACAATTTTTGATCACTGCTGTGGCTTGAAAACACTCACTTCTACAGGGCTCCAGTCCACAGCAGGACTGGGATTGTTTTATTTAACCCTTCATCTACCTTCTGTCTCTGAACTTCAGCATCCCGACTTCAGCCTGCACCATAGTGTCCGACCCCAGCTGCACCCGGGTGCATAACATCATGTGCGATGACGTCCCACCGTCTTCCCAGTGTGAAGTACGTCTGAGGCGAACGTTCCTGGAACCAGGCACCTACTGTGTCAACATCACCCTGGAGGACGCCAAGAGCCTGGCCCTCGTCACAACCACGGTCACCATCAACAAAGCCCAGGACCCACCCGGTCTGTCCCATGAGAACATGTGAATGGGCAAGGGGTGTTGTTTTTGGCTCAGTTTGTTTGTTTGTTAACGTTCTAGCAGCAAAACTATTGGTTGAATTCATACCAAACTGGGTTTATAGAATGCCAGTGGCACAGAATAGATCTCATTAAATTTTGGGAACAGCAGGTCGAAGTTCAAATTTTTTATGAATAAAAAAACAAAAAGTTTTCCTCATTTACTTATAATGGGCAAAATTTCAAATGTCTGTAGCAGCAAAACTATTGGTTGAATTTATACCAAATTGGGTTTATAGATTGCCAGTGACCCAGAATAGATGTGATTACATTTTGGGAAAAGTGGGTCAAAGTTAAAACTTGTATGTATTTTTAAAATCTTATTTCTTCTCCCATTTACTTACAATGGCTGAAATTTCACGTCTAAAAACATAAATTTTGTTTAAATTTACTTCAAACTTGGTGAATATATAGAGGAAATTTATATGCTGGCATCCCCACACGCATAGACAAGATAAGATAAGATAAGATAAGATAAGATAAGATAAGATAAGATAAGCCTTTATTAGTTCCAAAAGGGGAAATTTCAGGTTTACAGCAGCGAAGTACAAGCACACAAGAGTAAAGAAGTGCAAAATCAAAATAAACACAGTGAAGAAAGTTATATACACTATTTGCAACTGAGCACATGCTGATCATGTCACAGGTTTATTGCACGGTTTACTGTATTGTTTATTGTACGGTTATTGCACAGACATCAGCTGGATCGATGCCAAAATAAGCTACAATATGTGCGAGGGGTGGGGTTTGTTGTGCCTGGCACCACTGGTTTTTAACTGTTTTCCGCTGGTTCTGGTTCTGTCTGCCTCTGTGCTGTCTCTGTCTCTAGTGTCCACGAGCGTTCACACTGCAGAGGTGGTGCTGTCCTCCAGTGCCGTACTGGTGGCTGTCTTTGCATTCATCGCCTACCTGGTCTACAGGTGAGTAGTCGTAACATTTACATGCAGCACAGATAAACATGGATGGGGAAGTACATGCAGCTGTGTACATAGCCTTTGAGAGTCTGTGTGTATTTTGACCATTTTTTTTATGCTTTTTATTTTAACTTTCAGCCTGATTACAATCAAGGTGTACAAGTATATTTGCATCAGTTATTAATCAGTATTGCAAAAAGATACCCCCAAAACCATTCCCAAAATGTTTCTTTGGCCATCTTATTACTAAATC
This sequence comes from Sphaeramia orbicularis, assembly GCF_902148855.1. Classification (NCBI taxonomy): domain Eukaryota; kingdom Metazoa; phylum Chordata; class Actinopteri; order Kurtiformes; family Apogonidae; genus Sphaeramia; species Sphaeramia orbicularis. Next base: position 15,549,006 of record NC_043967.1, on the reverse strand, counting down.
TTGCAATCCTCCAAATTTGAAGAAAATCGGATAAAAACTGATAAAATGGCGACCCAGTGAGCGTGAAAACATGTGCACAATTTTATTGTTATAAGAGGGCAAAATTATAATGTTTTGTAACACAATAAATAATTACTACTCAACTCCTGTGTCTTTTTTATTACAAAATACACACATCACATTTCTTTTCATTTATTGATCATTTTTGTTGAACAGCTGTTTGATTATCAATTCTTATTTTCAGTATTAAGACAATCAACCATTTAGTTATGAAAACCCTTCTTTTACAGCCCTTTAATTGTAATAATAGAATGGGAACCTGTTATTTCAGTATTATTATGACTAAATATCCACAACTAGACAGATTTTGGTATGCTCCTTGGCTGCAGAAAATTTGGAAACAATGTGGCAAACGGATGTTTACGTCCAACCGCATGTTTTCAATGGTGTGTTGTTCACCAAAATTCATGTAGAGTCCGTACACCAATATACTGCCATCAATAATATGGCGTATATGCCTTATAGATATATTGTTATAACTTGTTCACAAATGTTTATTTCCTCCTGTACCAGAAAGACTTAGTTACAGATCTAACAGAGGTGCGACCAAGTGGTAAGCCAGATTTCCATTCCAATCTGGTAGAGTCCGTACACCAAGTAGTGTCTGTACACCATATCAAAATATGAGGGTCTAATTTTATTGTTTCTGTCAATATATGGAATTTTTCAGCACACATGCTTTGGACACGACATCTATGCAATAAACAATGCATGATTGTCCTGAGTGCTGAAACATTTGTATATCTTTGTAGGCATTAAATATGGAGGCAATTAGGCTGGAGTGTCCATACACCAATAATTAATAATCTGATTTGAAAGGGGTACAAGCCTGTGAAATTTTTAGTAGACACCATAATACAAAAATATTTTGGACTTTAAAAGAGAAATATCAGACAAATAAAATGGCCTGTCTGATTTTTTGATAGAGCAATATTATTTTTTATCTATCTGTGCACCCTTCCTGTTACCCTTGTTTGTGATCAGGCCATATGTATTTCTTTTACATTTCTTTGCCTTGTTTTTTTTTTTTTTCAGCATAACCTCACCTGTGTGACTGTATAGTTTTTTTTTTCCATTTGACATGTAGTATTAACACACTGAACCTTAAATCACACAAAAACATGTAAGAAAAAGCTAGATTATTTATTATTTATTTATTATTTTATTATTTGTAATGGGATTGTTTTAAAGTGCCCTATAAATAAAGCTGGATTGGATTGGATTTACATGAAAATGCAGGCAATGCCTCAGGTGTTTTATATTTACAGCTATTTATAGAACAATCTAGTGTCACAATATGATGCCATAAACATGTTCAGTGAACCATTTTTACAACTCAAATAACTATATACAACTATTTATAACAACAATCAGGTGTCACATGATGCCACACATCTGATTGACTGATATAGTGCACTTTTCCACCCATAGAAGCCTGTTTTTACGCTTCTTTCTGCATAACGCTAACTGAACCTGATGACAATTTTACCAGATATGATGTTCATATTGTGAATCATAAGTCTGTTTTTACTTGGCCTCTCAACACAATTGACTTCACAGTATTACTTTGACGTCTGCACTTTACGCACAAGTTGAAAGGTAGACTCAGTGAGGCCCTGTCTTGCTGCTGTGTCATCTTCAATCAGTTTGTGATTTGGAGGTGGGGGCGTGTCCACAAACTCCTAAGGGTTAAATGTCCACAGTGGATGATTTAAGGGGGATTTAAGTGGATCTAACAGCAGAAGTGGAATTTAATATTCAGGGTTATTCTTTCATTTGTGTCACCTTTACTAAAAATCCCAGACCTGTGTTGTGCCTGTGTTGAGAACATATGGACATGTCAGCTGTAGGTTTTTTTTTTAACCTTTATTTAACCTGATAAATCTCTTTTTTGAGGGAGACCTGACCAAGAGGCACCTCAGTACAGTACAAATTAACTAACACAGTATAAAACTTACATACAATTAAAACAGCATAAAATGGCTAAAAAACATAAAACGCTGAAAACCACTTAGGGATAGCAGTTACAGTGTAAGCCTACAAAAGCGTTCTCACTGCTGCAGCCAGATGTATGGTTTCTCCTACTGTTTCTGAAGAAGGAAATAAAGGCCTGAGTCTAGTTTTTCAACCTTGGGGTCGCTTGGAATTCAAATGGGGTTGCCTAAAATTTGTAGTAATTGATGAAAATAAAAAATAAAAACAACTTACTAATAAAAAATATATGGTGAGTTGAGAGAGACAATCCCAATACATAAAAGACATGACAAACTGTGAAGCTGAAACTGAAGCACTGTGGTACTGTTTGTCTGTCAAACGTTCATTGTGGTCAGTTTAAGATGCTGCAGCTCTTTCATAATTCAGTTTGTGTTATTTATTTATTTTCAGTCTTAAGTTACAGCAGTGGTGTCAAACTCATTTTAGTTCAGGGGCCAGATTCAGCTAAATTTGATCTGCAGTGGGCCGAACCAGTAAAATAATAACATAATAATATATAAATAATGTCCACTCCAAACTTTTTTCTATGTTTTAGAGTGAAAAAAGTAAATTAACATTATGAAAAGGTTTACATCTACAAACTATTCTTTCAAAAGATGTGAATAACATGAACAAACGGAAAAAAATAAGTGTAATTTTAACAATATTCTGTCTCAGTTTATCATTTACACATGTACATTATAACTTACAGATCACAGTGGATCTACAAATACACAAAACATCATGTAAAAGGCAGAATATTATTAAAATTATACTTACTTTTCTTAAGACATTTCCAGTTGTTCATATTTGTTCAGATTATTCACATTTTTTTTGCAAAATTATACTTTGTTTTAGTGTAAATACATGAAAATATTTCCATTTACAAAGAGAAACATTTGGAGTTGTCATTGTTTTTATGTTATTATGATAGTATTGACTGGTCCTGCCCATTTGAGACTGAATTGGTCTGAATGTGGAACCTGAACTAAAAGGATAGTTAATATCTTAATGTAATTTTTGCATTTCACAAATTCATGCCAAGGGCCAGACTGGACCCTTTGGCGGGCCGGATTTGGCCCCCGGGCCGCATGTTTGACACCTGTGATTTACAGCCTTGTAAATCCAAGCTGGACTGACTGTACATATCCTGACCAAGGAAAATAAAATTCTCACTTTGTGCAGTAATCTACACCTGGCTTTTCTGCCTTGGTCCATAATAATATACATTATATAGACTAAATGTCATCTAAAATTAACGTTTATTTGCAACATAGTATAGCAAACTATTACATGATCAAAATAATTAATATTTTATTTAATTTATTAATTTATATTAATTTCAGCAAAAAAAAAAAAAGTCTCCATTTTGAATGTCTGGGGTCGCCAGAAATTTGTGATGTTAAAATGGGGTCAGGAGCCAAAAAAGGTTGGGAACCACTGGCCTAAGTTGTTCTACATTAGTACAGTGCCTCCCTGCCTCTCTTGATGCAGATTAGACCTAGAAAGCAAATCTGTTGCAAGTAAGGAGCCACACTAAGTTGTGAATAGTTAGGGTTAAAACCAAAGTTATATGCAAGTGATGAATAATTACACAGGAAAACTTTAGGGATTAAACTAATTTTTTTATTACCTTTAAAGGGGTTATTAGTGGTGTTGATATTACAGACTGTCAACAGCAGGGGGAAGTCCTGTACCAGAACACCCTTAGGACCAAAACCACTAATGACTCAACACTATGTATCCACAGACTGTATCAGTCACTGGACAAAGTATAAAACTCATCGTTTACACACATCTGTATTATGGTATCAAGTTTTCTTCTTCAAACTGAAATTTCTCAAAATAATCTCACCATGCTACATCAGCTGATAGTTTACATTAGAACTGTGTTAGATGTCTGTGTAAGTTCTCATTTGCTCATGTCATCGTTCTTCCTGGTGGTTCTTCTCGGTTCAACTGGACTGGTTCGGATCTTTTGAAAACGTTTTGTCTCTCATCCAAGAGACTTCAGTTTTAGTAACTGATGGGGGAATTTGCACTTATAAACCTGAGGGGGGAGCAAGGTTATTATCGTTAACGAAAACTAACGAAATGATGAAAACTAGAATTGTAAAAACATTTTCGTTAACTGAAATAAATAAAAACTATAAATAAAAGAAAAAAAACAATAACTAACTGAAACTGTAATGTGTGTTTACAAAACAAACTAAAACATATAAAAATTCTGGATAAAATTCCCTTTGTTTTCGTCTTTGTCAATGTCGGATTGATATAAAATCGATTTATTTCCCTCAAGCAATTTTAGCTGCTGGCACCATATGATATTTAATGGTCCGCCACTTCTTGTCACTTGTCGTTTAGGCATCTTCTCATCCCCACGCTGCCTGGAAACATGGAGACTAAAGTTGGGAGAAAGCGGTGACGAAGATAAAAGATATAAAGAAACTAAAACTAAACTAAAACTAAGCATTTAGAAAATAACAAAAACTAATAAAAACTAGCAAACCTGCTCTAACAACTAATTAAAACTAACTGAATTAAAGAAAAAAAAAGTCAAAACTAAAGAAAAACTAAACTGTGATGAAAAATCCAAAACTATTATAACCTTGGGGGGGGAGTGGTCTGTGCAGGTGTTAATCCATATGCTAATGACTTTAAGTTTTAGGGTCATACACAGGATGTGTCCCAGGTTAGCTGGGTCAGTGGTGGGTATTGTGTGTGAGTTGTGTGTGAGTTTCAGGGAGTTGAGGGAGTGAGGGGAGTCATTGTCCAAGTCCTTTGGGGGGGGGGGTCCAGGTGAGTCCAGGTGTGGAAGGCTGTTAGTTGAAAACTGTTTGGGAATGTTGTTTAAAATGGTGTTGTAGGTTTTTGATAAGTAGTGTCTCAGACCACCACCTCTGTTCAGGGAACGATTTTCCACTTTCACAAAAATGCCTTCTTTGACTCCTCTCTCAAATCATTTGTCTTCTCTGGCTAATATTATGACACCGCTGCCCTCGAAGGAGTGTTCTTTTTCATTCCAAGTGAAGATGGACTGCAGAGTGTTGGTCTGTGGTGGATGTTCTCCTGTGTTGACCCAAGATGTTGCTTTGCTTCTCCCCTGGTAGTTTGTCCTTGGGGTGAACCAGAGCCTGTCTCAGGGTGTTGGCCAGAGAAGACAAAAAAAGACAAAAACCCCCTCTGAAGGACTTGAACAATGACCCACCCCCTCCTCAACGACCCTGAAACTCATACACAATACCCACCAATGACCCGGCTCCCCAGGGCCACACCCTCTCTACGACCCTTACACTTAAATTCATTAGCATATGGATTAACACCTACACAGACCACTGCCCCCACAGATTTAAAACCCAAATTCCCTCATCAGCTATTAGAACTGGAGAAGACAAAAAATCTCATTCCAGGTTTTGTATGTAACCCATTGTGTCCACTTGCGTAACATGCAGAACCTGCCCAGTTAAACGTATATAAATTGCAAACGATTTTGCAACAGCGGTCATTTTTTTGTCAAATCCTCTGCCTTGCATAATTAGTTGAATTCCCAAAATGTACCAGTAAGAGAATAAAGAGATATTTTAAAAAATAGCAGCATGTGATTTTCGTGTCCTTTTGACTGGTACATGCAGATTTTTGTATTAAATATAATGTAAAATAATATAAAAATGTGTTTTATCTGAAAAATAGTGTCTCTTTTATTTCAGTAAGTTTTTATTTTTAAAATAGACCCAAAGTGCTTCCAAACTTGCTCCATAACATTAGTCTACATCTACTGTAGTCTGATGTTTTAGCCCCCATGTCCTGTTTTTAGGGACCAGTTTCATTGAAGCACCCAAATGTATGGGGATTTGCATAAATATTATCCTCCCCTTTGCCTCAACATGTAAAATGCTCCAGATCTGCAACTGGATGAATGCAATGAAAAGAAAACAACCCAGGTTGTGTTCCTCGCACTGAAAACTTCACATTATAGTGTCAACTCAATGTTCATTATAATGTCTTGGCAGTTATACAAAGGTGGATTTACCAAATGACAAACATGTATAATGTTGAAAATGATATAAGTGTTTTTGATTTGGATTCAAATCCTGGTCTCCCATGAGAAATCATCAGGTGTGCCGTGGAAGATTATCCACTTTCACCTGATTGGTACTCTAAGCAAGTATCGTGATATAGATACGTACGACTGCACACGCCAGTGATCCTCTCTACATCAACAGTTTCCTTTTGCAAAGTGAAAATGAAAGTGAACCAGCACCGATGTGGTGCATTCTGTTGATAAAGCCCCCCTCACTAGTGATGCGCAGATCAGCAGGTTACCAGCAGGACCCACGGATTGGGTTGGAGCAGGGGGGTATGCCTCTATTAAACGGATCTCAATCCATAAGCCGGGGGTCCGTCTGACAGGTGGCTGACACACCCCTCTCAGCTTTCTCATTCCAAACACACTTTCTTAAATTCCTGCAAGAATATCAGCTTTGTGTTCAACTAAACAGGCCCAGGTTTCACACTAAGTCAGTTGAGACTAGATTTGCATTATATTTCAATAAATATACTTTTTGTAACATTTTGTTTGGTGGTGTGCCTTGTGATTTTTCTAATGTAAAAGATGTGCCGCAGCTCAAAAAGGTTGGGAAACACTGGCATAGACTATAGTGTTACTCACTGAGTTATCCATCCACATATATTCTGATGCACAAAGTTATGCTTCCAAAGGCTCCCTGATCTCTGGATACTGGAAGGGGGTCCACTGCACATGTGCCATCATGACGACAATCTATGTGGTAAATGGAGTTAAATCTGTACTGGACTAAAGTCTAGTAATCATAAAGACACAACTGTCTATTCTAGCAGCATTTGGGTCTGCATGAAAAACAAACAGGTAGCCACAGAAGATATGTACTGTATCATTATACAGTGGGAACAATAGAACTGCATGGCCTGAATATTGAATATCTTTGAGTTGTTGTGGAACACAGCCAGCGATTGAGTGAATCACACAAAGTTGTCAAACATAGGTTATACCTCTACTGTATCCTGTTGTTTCTAATTATAAAGGAGTGATATTTAGTTTTTTTAAATAGAATTATGAATTTTAAAACCTTTCCCTGTGGTCTACATAAACTGTAAATGCTATGTTTGGGTCTGAATTCTTCATTAATTAAATTCGACAAGTCCATCTTCAACCCTATTTCTGACTAATGACACCAGAAAGGTCATTTTGAGCGCTGGCCCTTTAAATACGAATGAGCCACTTCATGCCCCGCCCTCCCCAGGTTGTTGGCTGTGCTGCTCTGTCCAGTTCAACCAACAACTGAACATTTTAGGTAATCAGCTCCAGGTTTGGACATATTTACCTCCGCCAAGGAGGTTATGTTTTTGCCAGGGTTTGTTTGTTTGTTTGTTTGTCTGTCCGTTAGTGTGCAACATAACTCAAAAAGTTATGGACAGATTTGGATGAAATTTTCAGGGTTTGTTGGAAATGGGATAAGGAAGAAATGATTACATTTTGGTGGTGATCGGGGGTGGGGGGGCCCACGGGGGGGGCCACTGATCAGCCTTGGCGGAGGTCTGCGCTCTCCGAGTGCTTCTAGTTATGGATGTAACAAGTTAAACAGGAATTAAAACAGGTTGTAGAAATCCACTCAGTTTTTGCCAAATGAATATAAAGATAGCTTTGCAGCACCTGGAGGGTTCAAATTCAAACTTTTGGAACTATTCAGGTCCAAATACACAAATAAATGAACCAAAGACTAATAAAAGTGGGTTTAGCAAAATATCACCCCTTTAAATGATTTGGAATGCAATGGAATTCAAAGCCATAACTGAGTCCAACCTTGCCAACTCTGCTTTGGTTCCAAAAAGGGTTTAGTGAGGTTAAAATGTATTCATTTTATTAGCGTATGATAATAATTTTAAAAAAAAATTATCTGATTTGGTGCATTTATAATGTTAATTTTGCGTCACTTCACCCCTTTGAACTCCCACTGGGGCTCTTACCCTGGACCCCACCATGCTCCTGTGCTTCCCCCCTCCCCCTACATTTTTTTCTGGATCCACCTCTGCTTATATGAGTTAAAAGCCTCTAGAAATATCTGACAACTCCTACTTTCTACTTTCAGCCTGTACTTCTACACTTTTACTCCATCCAAGAAGCTGAATCAGTACTTCTTTCTACCTTTTTGAGTCGCTTTTACATAAATACGGGAGTACAGAATGCACCACCTCTGTATAATACAGCATCCTCACTCACTCCTCTGTACACCAGTTTTATTAATTCCCTCTGACCCATTTGTCTACATGTATATTCATCCTTTTTTTCACCCCCCTCACCTCATTTTTCCCTGGTCTCTGTCTCTCTCAGGCGTTACAAGGTCTACCGGCCCATTCGCAGGGCCCCAGTGGAGGACGCCTGCAGCCACGGGGGGGGCAGAGGTCGTATGGTTCGCCTGAGGGAGGCACTCTTCCCTTCCAGTGAGGAGAGCCGCCACTTGCTGACTGAGAGATGCCCTCTGTAGGCATTCTGTGGCACTGAATACTAAACCAGCGCTTCTGTTTCCTGGCTGAAGCTGAATGCAGATGCAGAATCCATGAGAATCCATGAACAATCCTGATTGTCTGAGTGAAACTTTAACAGGAACACATTCATGTTTGCAGGAATATAGAAGTAAATAACATGGATGTCTTGTTTGTGTCAGAATATAATTGTTTGATTGCAGAAAAAGGCTAATGCTATTCAGTATAAGTGGTTAACGATTTACTAAAAAAAACTTATTGGGTTGAATTCTTTTTGTCTTAAGAGGATGTGTTAGATGTTGTATCAATGGTCCACAGCTAAGTTCATATCTGTACTACCAGTGATGCTGTGTTTGCAAGTAAATTAAATTACAATTCAAACTAAAACTTCATGGGACATTTCATGTAATTCAAGGAATTTACTGTAAACTTGACATAAGAACTAATAAAGGCTGCGAATTAACAAACCATCTGTTTTAAGTCAGTCACTCATTTTTAATCAAAGACTTAAACAGCCACCAGTCACCAACGGCAACTATTGATCTAAGATGTTTAATAACTGTTTAACCACTAATCCTATCAGTACATTGAAATAATTCATGCAAAATGCAGTTTGTCAGCTTTTCATCGTGATCAGATATGACCTGTTTGGACATTCAGAGACTTCGTAGTGAACGTGGAAACACCATCATCTTCTTCTTCTTCTTCTTCTTCTTTTTTCTATCAGTTTTTTATTTATTTTCATTGTGCATCTCCAAAAGTACAATACAAAAAAAGAAAGAAATTCACATTTTATGATATAAGATTTTGTGATACACAAAGTATGAACCCCACCCCCCCAGAACTAATGGCCACCCCCAGACCAACCCAACCTGGATCTCAAAATACAAAAACCACTAATAAAAACAAATACAAGTATATAGATGAAAGAGAATATAATTTACAGATATAAACAACCATCATCTTCTGAAACAGACTCACCAATGAAACCCATGTAGTTTGACACATGACAGTGGTTGTAGAAAGTTTTTTTCATGTTCAGTTGATAGTTATTTTTGTTGAAGTCCCTTTTGGTTCTCTTTTTCATGTTGTGATATAATGATCTTTGAATATACTCAGAGCTTTTATGGACAACTACATGATCAATAAATTAAATACAGGAAAATACCTGATTTTTCTCAGGAAAATGATACATACCTTAGGAAAGGTCAGATGTTAAAAAAAAAAAAAAAAAAAAAAAATATATATATATATATATATATATATATATATATATATATATATATATATATATATATATATATATATTTTTTTTTTTTTTTTTTTTTTTTTTTTTTTTTTTTTTTTTGGAAGTCACAAAAATTGTTCCAGGTCTTTCAGGGTTGGTCTCCTAATAGTCCTTACATTTCAGAGATCTCCAAACTTACCTTAAACACTTGTAGTTGTAGAATCGAAGTGATTCAGGACTTCGATTGCCATGAATGAGGGATTATTGGTAACTGGCTATGACCTGCTCCTTTGAAAGGTGTTACAGATCAATAGCATCACCTATATAAAAGTCGCTAGGAGGGATGTGAAATCTGCGAGGTTAATCATAGAATTTAGTGCCTATTAAGACATGGGTCAATATATAATTAAGGGACTTTTTGAGTAACCTCTACAGGGTAACATAGTTGACAGGGATAGTTGACATTTTTGCTGTTTTCAGGCCTAAAATCAACATAACCATAACACCACATGGTATTTTTACAGAAAGATTCTACTAAATATCATATATATAACTGAGTAAAATTGAAAGTTATCTATAAAGATATTGTAGTAACACTGTTGACATAAGAGTGTGATAAATACACACTTGACTCACACACTACTTTACATTAAATAAATGAGAAAGAGGAGAAAGAACAAACAACAAGGTTCAAGGTTTGAGTTGCATTTTAGTGACATTAAGGGCAAAAATTCAAGTTCTTGGTTATGGACTGAAAATTTATCAGTTTAGGGTCAAATTTTCTCAGGAATCTGAATCTGAAATCATTTATGCAAAATCTTTTGTGGTTTTCAAATGACTGAGCCTTTATTGACACAAGGTTGAAACAAAAAAACATGAAATTTGGCCTATGCACTACTGGATTTAACCATTTAACTTCTGTCAAAAATCAAACCTAACATGCTTTCTTCTCTTCATCTGTGTGCTTTGAATCCTCCCCAGGAGGCCTTCCTTCCTCCACCCCTGGATGGCTTTGGTCTGGGCAGCTTAGCCCTATTCAGTCAGTCTGAAATTTAAATAAATAGATCAATTAGGCATTACTCCATAACATGTGTAAGAGTTGTTTTATTAGTTTAACTATAAATTGATCTATAGAAGCCTTCCTAAAGTGATTCTGGCTGCTTAAATTGGCTTCATCATTGACAGAGCAAGTCCAAATCTAACAAACTGGTGGGCAGTTTCAAAAACAAATATGAAAATTTGGTTGTAAAAAAAAAACTTGATCTCACTTTAGGAAAGTAAATGGGCCTAAATAATCTAAACTAACTGTAGCCCATGTAGGTGGGCAGAATTGATTAAAAATTGGAGGCTAGATACTGAAAATTGAGTGAATGCAAGTTGTTTTTTGTTTTTTTACAATGGTTTGTATTTTTTTCACAAACTAAAAACTGATGAGGGTAGTGTTAGTAAAAGTAATGATTGGACTTATCTAATATCAGAATATACTTAATCGTTGGGTAATGCTTTATTCACAACAGAAAAAGAAAGAGAATGGTGTATAATACATACAGATTTATGATAATATCAACTCTACATAAAGAATTATAAGTAAAATTCTTACCTTGAAGCCAAAAAATCCAAACAAAATAGTCTCAGGACGTCTTCTGAGGAACTGGCTGATGTGACGTCATTAACTTTGAACTGAAATCACTGAAACTGATCCTCATTCAAAAGGCCAGACCAGAAACTCTTCTTCTAAGGTTAAAAGTAAGCAAGTTCAATGAATATTTGCAAGTAGCAACAGGATTAATGTGGGTTTTCAAATTTTTTGTCACTGAAAAAGGGTAATTTTTGTCCACTTTTCAGCAAACATCATACAAAAAGTCACACAAGGACAAGTAATACACATTTTTTGATGTTATATTCTGAAACGAAACAATTTTTCCAATAAATTCAACACAAGACACTGCATGAAAAGTATACATTTATTCCACAATATTTTTTTTTCACAATAATGATACTCAAAGTTTCAACCTTGTCATACCTTAGAGTCTTGCCAGTGTTTTCGTCAAGAAGTAATGACATCATGTGGAGCAGGTCATGTGATCTGGAATGACCACACTTCCCTCAGAGGTGTTTTTGTAATGGGTAATTTAGCTGAAAGTGATTTCTCAGACACAGATACAATTTATTTTCCAAATAAAATTTGATCTATTGCCAAAAAAGAAATATCTGTCATGATTATCTCAACTGAATAAGAACACAATCAAAACAAATTTTGAATAAGCTCATTTTATTATTGTTTAGCTAATTAGAAGGTGGTTGTTATTAAATTCAGTTAACATTTTAGTATATCTAGTCATTTATTAATTATTTATTAATCATTTATTAATAGGTCATTGTTTCCGTAATTAAATAATTATGGAATTTTTAAAGACATGATCATAATGAACATAAAACCTTTTTTTTTTTTTTTTTTTTTTTTTTTTTTTTTTTACTTTTAATAAAAATGCATGCAAGATGTATCCCATGGACTTCAAAAGTCCCTCAATTCTATACTGACCCACATGGTTTCACCATTTTATATAATAGAGTTAGAACTTTTGGTTGAGTTTGTATTTAATGTAACTTTTAGAGTTTTAGTTTTTCAGCTTTTACAAGTGAGGTCTTGATTTATAGATGCTCAGGTTAATAAATGCATGAGTGATTCTTGAAACCATTTAAGGTCCCATATTGTGCAAAACCATTTTATTCTTGTAAACCATGAACCATTCACATTGAAAGGAACCCATATGTGGTTGGAGTCAGTTGTATTGTTAATTCTAGTTTTTAGGCTCAGTTTTTAGCTGATATCACTATGCCTCTGTCTGTATTCCACTTCCTCTTGCATAGCCTTTTTAAATCCTCTTTTCTTAACTTAAAAATCTCTCCTAATGGTTAAGATGTTTTGCAAAAATATGTCTCAACTAGGATCTAGTCTCAACTTTGACAACAGTCTTATTTTTTAAAGGGTTTACTTGAAACGTCCTTACCAAGAATCCTCATCAATACACTCCAAGGTCAATTACAACCTGATTTTTTTCCAATTCAGTCACTAAGGTTGAGTGCATCACAGTGGAAGCAGTGAAGAGTCAATAAATGTCAAACTCAACTTTCTCAATGTGGTTTTAGTTTGCAAAACCAAAAATAAAAACTTTTTTAAAGCCAACCTTCCCTTCGATCTACTTGGAGGGTTGTTGCATCCTTTCTTGTGGTCTAATCTAAAATCAGCTGCATGTAATTTTCCATTCCTCCTTTTTTGGTGTAAAGATTCAACTCCATGCACAGAAAAACACTTGAGATGGGACCTTCAGCCCCTCAACACATTTGGATTGGACACACGTTGTGAATGAAATTTATGACAAAGAAAAATTGACCTTCTCATTAAGACTCACTGAAAAATGTAAAAAAAAAAAAAAAAAAAATTCAGAAAAATGGGTTATGTTAATCAAAGAAATCCTCGAAGTTGTACAATCTTATACTTATATATGCTTATTTTGACTTATTTGGTCAATTTTTCCTGAACCTGTCTATTTTATTTGTCGAAAGGTTAAACCTAGATGCTCTAACCCAGTGGTTCCCAACCTTTTTTGGCTCATGAACCCATTTTAACATCACGCATTTCTGGCGACCCCAGACATTCAAATAGGACGCTTTTTTTTTTTTGCTAAAATGTATTTGTTTTTGATCATGTAATAGTTTGCTATACTTGGTTGCAAATAAATGTTATTAGATGACATTTAGGCTAAATAATATATATTATGGACAGAGGCAGAAAAGCCAGGTGTAGATTACTGCACAAAGTGAGAATTTTATTTTCCTTGGTCAGGATATGTACAGTCAGTCCAGCTTGGATTTACAAGACTGATAATTAATACTGGACAAACAAGAACTCAAACTATGAATTACGAAAGAGCTGCAGCATCTGAAACTGACCACAATGAACATTTGACAGATAAACAGAACCACAGTGCTTCAGTTTCAGCTTCACAGTTTTTCATGTCTTATGTATTGGGATTGTCTCTCTCAACTCACCATATTTTTTTTTTAATCAGGTTTTTTTTTTTTTTTTTTTTTTTAAATCAATTACTAGAAATTTCAGGCAACCCCATCTGAATTCCAGGTGACCCAAAGGTTGAAAAACACTGCTCAAACTGTTGTGGTCTATTTTTTTGTTTTTTCTGTATACTATAAAATTAGCATAAATATAAATATATAAAAAAGATGGGACCTTCAACCAAGTACACTTTATCTCATTGAGAAATTTGTCTTAAAAAGCCATCTACAGACAAGTTAAAAAAAAAAAGACACGCACAACAGTTTAAATTTTTTTTTATTTATTTAGAGGCATTTGACAAGTGGAGCTGTGTGAGGGGGAGGTGAAGGGGCACAAGCATGGTTGCAGAGAAGGGGGAGGAGGGAATATCATGCTGAAGTTAAGTCACTTTTCCAAAAACTCAAGAGACCCAATCCCTCAAATCTGACCCATACCAAGAGGATGTTTCACGTTACACAGCCAAGAAATGCTAACAGAAGAAAATAGCTACCAAATCAGCGAGTGAGTGTAGCATCTGAAAGACAGGGAGGAGAAGAAAAAAAAAAAAAGAAAGACAGGACTTGTATCTATTTTGTAGTCTTATAAATCAGAAAGAAAAAGGCAGGCCTTTTTTTTTAACTGTATTTTCTCATTTAAACTACTGAATGCAAAAAAATCTAACACGCAATTTGACCTTTTCACGAAAAACCCAAGTAAAAGTTCAAATACAGGTAAGCCACACCACCAAAAATAGAAAGCAGAAAGAAAGAACCATCAATTGAGGATTTCAATTAAGCCAAAACAGTAAATATAAACACTGGCAAAAAAGAAAATATTTTTGATCACTTTCAATTATTCTCTCATTTCTAAAGAGTACATGATTTTATTTTAAGATTCCATTCATATCTGGGGAATAATGGGAGGTGTAAAGAAGCGGAGGGGCTAAATCCTAACAAATAGAAGAATGCCTCTATTTCAAATATGTGTCTAAAGAGGTAGATCAAAACAAACTGCAGAGGAGGGGAAGGGTTAGAAGGATGGTTTGGCAGGAAGGAAGTGGGGAACTGGGAGAATTCTGGGATAAAGTATCACTTGTGCCCCTCAGTTAAGCGCGGTGTTATGATGGCGCGCCCTTGTAGAAAGAAGTGTTCGGGGGACTGAGGTATCGGTGCGCGCTGGCGCTCAGTGGGGGCAGGGTGGGGTGCCTAGTGCCACAACAACCCCCCACCCCCTCAGCTGAGGTAGACGGTGTTCTACTGTGGAAGCATGGATACACTCGAGCACTTTTACCACAATCAACATATTTACATTCGGATTGAAGAGACAAATGAAATAAGTAGAAGTAAGTTTTGGAAAGCTTTCGTCTTTTCTTGCCCCCAGTCAAGGTTCAGTCAGTAAATGTGAGCGCCTTTCTGGTTCGTTTTTCCCTGTATGAACAACAAATTGAAGCTTCAAGTTATATTTGCGAGTCACAAAAAAGGTCTTTTTTTGTTTGTCATTTTTCTATAGCAAAAAAAAAAAAAAAAGTATCAGTGTGACTCCCCCTACCCTCACCTTGCAGAGAACAACTTTACCATTGATCTGATGGCCTGGCTACAAGGGCCGCTCTGAACCGACAAAGCTTACTCTGGAAAATAAACCCAGTCAGGCAGAAAGGAAATTTTGACAAATTAAAGTACCATTACCAATAACCATGTCAGTCCCAAAATTAAATGGCATTGCTGCAATTATGTACGGTTGGCATTATTTTGCATGTCTTCGAGTTGTTTTGTACTTTTTTGAGAAGATGGTGGACCCTCAGGGGAAAAACTGAGGTGATTTTCTCTAGATACTCTTGTCAGCCGCCAGCTGAGGGGGCGCCAACTCTTGCTCTGGGGCCGCTATGTACAAATAGACTTTATGTACAGGGTCATCTTAAGTCACACATACACATGTACAATGCCACCTAAAGCACCAGAGTTGAAGGCAAGGTCAGTTGGCAGCTGACCAAATTTTAAATTTTCTTAAAAAAATAAAAATGTTCAAAGACTATCAGCTTTATAAAGTATACAAAATACCACAAAAGCAAAATAAAAAAGAAAGGAACATTTTTTCATATATATATAATCATTTTCTTTTCTCTTCTGAGGTACTAGATCCTGAGGTAGTTAAGTAAAATGCATATTAAATTGGTTTTTCTGGGCAGCAGCAGTTCGGCACCATTTCCCTAAGTGTCAGTCATGGCGCTGCCCTCACCTCTAAATATATATTCATCTATGTATATAGGTCTATCTATAAAATGCATCCGAATTTATAAAATGCCACTATTACAGGGGCAGGACGCCCAATATAATCCACCCTTTCAGGGGTCCCGTCCTGAAACAAGAAATCTTTCCCCTAAACATGGCCCACCCAATCTGAGCCAACCCTCCCCCCAAATAAATCTCTATTGGTCCAACTTGGACCTTGATAGCAATGCCTTTTCCTTTCCACAGAAAACTTATGAGAAAGCTTCAACCAATTAAACACTAAAAGGAGAAGAAAAACAAAGTTTCAACTAAATCTTAAGTCATCCAAAACATCTTGTCAGGTTTAAAGTACCACACCAAGGAGGTGATAGGAGGGGGATTCTTATTTCTTCTTTGTGTTTCTAGTGTAAGAGGGGAAAAATTTGTTTTAACACACCCGTGGGGGGAGGTGGACAGTTGTCAAGGGGTGTGTACATGTGAGGGCAGATGACATTGCTGGGAGCCCCCAGAAGTACATTCTCACAGAGATGCAGAGAGTTGAGGTGGGTGGAGGTTTACAAGCTCAGGGTCTCTTAGCCACACTTGAACGTTCATCAAGTAAGACATGGAGGGGTGGATGTTTGGTTGGGTTCGGAGAACCTTTGACCCCTGAGGTGAGCATTACAACCCCTCGTCTTCTCCCCCGGACTCTGCTGCATAGTCTTCCGGCTGATTCTGTCATCGTTCCTCCAGGTCCACTGGATCATTTACTTCCTGCGGGGCAGTGGAGGCTGAGCACCAGGTGCTGTTTTCGACTGCTGTTGCTGCTGCCTCTTCACCTGGGCTAGAATCTCCTGGATCTTCCTCTGAGCCAGCTGGACACATTAGGAGAGAGGGGACGGTGGGATCAGAGCACTGACTAATCAAATTAAGAGTCATTTAAAAAGACACCCATGGCATCCTAAAGCGATGTCTTAACTCTGCCAGTCTACTCTAAGTGAAGTCTTGAATTAAAACATATTTAGGAAACTGGATCAATCATGAGGTTAGTGTCTAATGAGGGAAAAGGTGGTAAAAGCCAAAACATTCAGTGATCCTTAACAGAGTATGTCAGTACAAGTACCTTCAATTATGCAATGACTTAACCATCATGTGCCTCTCAAATCACTACTCCTTGAGGAACTGCACATCTAATGCCTACCATGCACTAAAAGACTTAGAAAAGACCCAAGTGGGACCCTTCTCTTAGATCTGAAGGCAGTTGTGTTTCCGTAAGTGTATTTAATGCACTTTCTGAAATTTGACATTGGAAAATATGGATTAAAATTGAAAAATTTTAAAAACTCATCCATGTTTTCACAAAAATGTTTTTCCATTCACTTGAGGTAATTTCTTTTTCCACAAGAAAGTAAAACACAGAGGAAATGACAACACCTTTTTCTCAATAAATTCTGACAGCCAACATTTAACACATGACTGATCAGCTGATTACCATCATCTTCTCAACTATTTGATTAAACGTGAAGACATGTTTGGTACAATAGTGTGAACTAATGGAGACCAAATTACAGCCATTTAAGAATAGCCTTTGATTTGGAGTTAAAATAATGCGCTGCTGCTGCTTCTTCTGTTTCAGAGCCAAGTGTTCTGTAGCTTACAGCACCACCTGCTGACAACACAAAGCCTAGATTATTTGCTCAAAATCAATTTACAGAAATTGTTGGTTCAAATTCACTTGATAATTCATGGAATCACAGCTACTGGTAATCAGTCAGGTTTCAGGCTACAGGGTCAGATTAAGAGATTCTGCAAGAACTGGGGCGCTTTCAGCATCACCAACTGCAACAACAATCCTTTTGATTTCTGCTTGTTTGGTCTGTTTTTGTATAGTACAGAGTATAACTTTCATCACAGAACAATAACCGTCGACTGAGATCAGCTGAACTGAGGATTGCTGACGTGCATAAATTTAAGGTTTTGGCTCTAAACTCCACAAGGCAAGAGAATAAAAAACAAAATGAGTTCCAGCTAGGTATTTAAATGAGCACTCAGTCCTGTATGTAGGAGGTACAACAATTACTTTTGGTGTGGTTGCAGAGGAAGACGAGCAAAACAGAAAACCAAATAACTGTTCAGTTTTCTCTAGACAAAAGATTTTAAGGTTTTAACAGTTTGTTGCCCAAAGATCATCGTTTGTTGACAGCATTCATATGAGCCAAGGTTAAACACTTAATATTGAACAAGTTTGATGGTTTTGTGTTGACCTCTTTCATCATTCTGAGATTTTGTGACCGCTTCACACCAAATAATCCACCCAACAGGAGCATGTCTAAACTATCGCAGCTCTCGCAACTTTATTCACACATTGAAAATTTGCCTGTGATACAGAAAACCACCTGCATACGGCTGATTTATGAGACCCACCTGACAAGCGAAGAAGTGCCCACAGATCTTTACTATGACCTGATCGTTCTCATCCGGTGTCTGGTCCCTGGGCACCACCACCTCTGCACAGGTCAGGTTCTGGAGCTCATTGACCTGAAGCCACAAAAGGAAGCTCAATATTATATCTAAAAAAGCATGTGATTGAAAAATGCCACCATCAGTTCTTTAACTTCTCCTTTTTCCATTTGTTGAAAGAAGCAAAACTGAAGTGTCATGTAAGCGGTACTAAATTATGATTTTGTTACTGCAGGTCTAGTGATTAACAAAGCTACGTCCTTATTTACCGTTTTTCCACCCTTCCCAATGACTCGTCCAGCAGCAGATGAGGGAACCTTGATGTGAGCCTCCAGTTTCACTTCTTCCTTGGGTCCAAAGAAATTCTCTTCCTTAAGCTTACCAAATATGCGACATTGAGCCTGCAGCCAGATGAAGTTAGAGCAGTGAGTACTCAGGATGCTTTAACAAAATGAGATATTTCATGACTTTAGAAAAGATCTGACTTTAATGGGGTGCAGAGTCACAATGATGCAATTACAGAAAATACAGTTCAACACCACTAACTGAAGAGGAAACTAACACAGACACAACAGCCACTTAAACAATAGAGTTCTACATTTCTATTTGTACCAGCATTGAGCCTGTTTACATGACCATAAAAGTCCAATAACTGGGTGTAATCGGATAATTGTAATAATCAGATCTAACGCATTTACACGCACTTAAGAAACGCGATAATCGAAAACCCACATTTTGATGCTTCAGTCCATTATCAGATGTCTTTCAGAGTACATACGTAGTGATGGTAGACTTATGCTGCTTTTCCACAACGTGGTACTGGCTCGACTCAACCTTTTTGTGTTTCCATTACGTAAAACAACCTGGAGTCAGGTACCTGGTACTATTTTTGTAGTACTTGCTCGGCCAAGGTTCCAAAACAGATGAAGAGATACTATGTGACGTGTAAACACTGCAGACCACTGATTGGTCAGAGAGCTGTCTCTGCGTCATCAATGTGCAACACTCCATCTTTTAAAAAACAGATTTGAAAGTTTACAGTAAATATACCGGTGGGCTAACCCATGATGACAGCCTGCAAAATGACACTGTGGTCGGTCGAGGAGGTTCAGACATTTCTGTTCTTGGTGGCCAAACAAACATTCAGCATGAGCTTGATGGGCCAACATGTAACTAGCAAGTGTATCAGTAACTCTTTGAGCAGACGTCATGGAAGTTATGCGCAGCATCACTATGACATCCAGGTACTCTATAGTATCGCGTAATGAAATGGTCTCTGGGAGTAGTACCTGGTACCCGAGTCGATACCATGTAATGGAAACACAGCATTAAACTTCCTGTTATTGTCTTCTGCTCATGTTCGACTACGCAACTTTCATTCTCTACGATTTTAATTGTTTACAGATACGCAGACGTAAAAGAACGAAATAAATTAGACTAATCTGTATACATGCAAGAAGACAAAATATTGGGGAGAAATCCAGATGTGTTTATCCAATTTCTCATAATCAGACTACTGCTGTTATCTAATAAAACATATCAGATTATCCCGTTTACATGGTCACTTAAATAATCTGACAAATCCAAAAATCAGATAATTATCAGAGTACTGGTGTGCATGTAAACAGGCTCAATGTTTTGTGTGTTTGTGGAGTTACGGCACCTTAAACTGAGCCTCTGGTGGACCATTGATGATGACCATCCTGTGAGTGGTATCTGTTCCTTCTGCGGGGGCAATCTGACAGAGTGGAGACAGCCGGCGTTAAAAATGGAAACCTTCCCTTATGCCCCCAACTCCCAGCAGTCACGCCACAAGAGGAAGATGGCACACATTGACACGTAATCATTGGGATTCAGACCTTCACTGTCCCGTCCGTCACTCACCTTGATCGAAGCCCCAGCAAAGTGTGCCAGCTGTTTGATGTGTTGACCCTGTTTTCCAATGATAGCTCCCACTGCGAGAGCGGGGATGAACAGGTGAACCGTCTCAGACTCCGGCTGTCCCTGCTGGAGACACAAACGCATGACTTCAACGACAGCCTGGATATGATACAACACAAACCGAAAGCTCAGCTCCAGTCGCCAACGCAGACAGTGGATCTAGCAAAGCTGGAAATGTCTTCAAACTTCAGCTGAGATGATGCTCTCCTCTTGAAATCTTCAGATGGTCAAAGGGACATCATGTCCAGCAACATTATCAACACATTCTGCCATTATGTCCAGTGGGAATTTATTCACACTACTGGGCTCTGCTGCATTTTTCAACACCAATGAAGATATAGTAGTGACAATTAAAAATGATCACACGACTGGTTTGCTTTTAACCTTCAAATGTGCTGTACTTTTACTGTTCTATTTTTAAGTTTTAATTATCATGTTTCATGTTACCTGCCTAGGGACAACAGATGCAAAGTAGCGTTTGCTATAATCCGGAACATTTACATCTGATGTTAAATACAGATATTCAGTAATGAGCATCGTCCCCACCAAATAAAAAAATAAAATAAAAAGAAGCATTCCAACATTTGTGCTTCCATTGCTCAAACATACAATGCCATTAACATGTAATTGCTTTGTGGTCTGTAGATAAACTACCATAACCAGTTACACCTCAACACGAACGCTAAGGGCCTGGCTTTCTCTGAAGGTGACAGTCATCCTGCATGCATCTCAAGAAAGAAACTACATCTCATTTTATCTGTAAAAATAAAAGCACCAGGACAAAACTCCTCAAAGAAAGAAAATGCACAACTCATTCAAATGCACACTTGAACTGACTGACATAAATGCATTCCAAAAGCTGAAATGAAATAAATTACAAAGTTTTATTTACAGTACAGTGTGAGTCTCATCCTTAAAACAAAAACACAGCAAAAAACATCTTACCAAGTTTATTTTTCTCATTTCTAGTCAAAATATCTCACACTTAAAGTAAGACAATCACCTAAAGAGTAACTTTTCAGTGAGATATAAGAACTGATCTTTGGACAACAGATCTTGAAAATTTCTGTATGGAGTTTGTATGTTCACCCCGTGTCTGCGTGTGTTCTCTCTGGCTTCCTCCCACCATCCAAAGACATGCACTGATAGGTTAATCTGTTAATCTAAATTGCCAATTGGTGTGAATATGAGTGTTTGTCTCTATATGTCAGCCCTGTGATGAACTGGTGACATGTACAGGGTGTACCCCGCCTTCAACCATAAGTAGCTGGGATAGGCTCCAAGTGACCCCCACAACCCTAGTGAGGATAAAGCAGGTTCAGAAAATGAATGAATGAAAGACCTTGAAAATCTTATTTAAAGAAATCTTACCAAGATAATTTTCACTTGTTCCATTGGCATTTTTTTGCTTGATTCAAGGTTTTTTGCTCAATTCAAGCAAAAAAATTTTCTTGAAATAAGATTTTCAAGATTGTCTACAAATAAGCCCTTATATCTCACGGAAAAGATACTCTTTAGGTGATTATGTCTTATATAAGTGTGATGAGATATTTTGACTACAAACGAGAAAAATACATTTGGAAAAATTTGAATTTTTTCTAGTGCAAAAGCATCAACTCACAATTCAGGGCATGATAATTTGTGAGTTTCAGTTGTTGCTCTTTTTTTTTTTTAATTTAGAGATTTTATTTGATGAATTTAGGGGGAAATATTTTAGAAAGAAGGAAAACCCTCTTTAGTTTCTTAGAATTCCAATGCTTTGGTTCAATATTCCTGTGCAGTTTGTTCAAGAAAGGCTCATTCCAAATCTTATTCTATATACAGCATTTGGAGTGTTACAGTAATGTACCCATTCAAGTAGAAAAAATAAGGCATGTACAGTATATCTAATATGCACACTTCAATACGTGCTCACTTAATGCAGTCGACATGACAATACTGAACAATGTCATCACACGTCAGGTCATATACACGCCAATTATTGAGTTTCATGTTCTCACCAAGAGCCACAGCTGAAAGAGGAACCATGGGGCAACAATTTAGAAGTTAATAAAAATGGGAATTGGAAATTAACAGATGAAAACTGGCACTTGGCATGAGAAGGACAAAAGCCAAAAAGAACAGTACTGTGCAGAAGTGCGGGCCAACATTAATATTGTTAGTTTAATAAAGTTAAAAATGACCACACATATGCATTTCTTAGTCTCTGTATTAAGATATAATCTGGAATATGTGAAGTACGTACAGCAGTAAAAACAAAAGTTTCATAAAGGAAAAAAAAAGATAGCTTTTATAAACCAAAGTGGTAGTATTTAGTGTGACCTGCCTTTGCACTTAACATGTCTTTAACCCTTTTTTCAGACAATATGAGATTTATTGCATTCATTTTCTAATGCTTTATACCATGTTTCATTCAACACGTCAGATGTTTGTTATCATTTGAGCTGCTACTTGTCATGGGTCACACTAAATACCGACTAACTTTTAGAACCCATTTAGTTCAGTTTTTTGTACATCTTTTAAGGCTCTACACATATTTCCTAGGGGTGCAACAGTATAGGTAGCCAACAGCTCGTTCCCTTCCTCGGCTCTTGGCCACGGTTTTGGTGTTTTGTGCGTAAAGCAAACTGTTTTTTCCTCCCAAAACTATATTTCTGTTTTGTTTGTGTGCAAAACCTGAATTTCACAGTAGGAACAAATTACATTACTGTACTGAATGAAGTAACACTTCCTGTCCTGAACAATATAACCCCTTCTTTTGCCTTGACTACTTGTATACAGTCATAAAAACAGGCATGTGCACACATAGGGCCCAAAGGGTGTTTTTTTTTTATAAATAAATTGCTGTTCTGCATAGGGATGTAAAAGAAAATGGTGGTATAAAAACACCACAGTTATCTACTGTATGCATTTCCTTGTAATAGCGTGTCACGGTATTGTATGTGTGCCAGAGTCCTGCACCAAATCAGGTAAAAAAATAAAAAATAAAAAAAATTAATGAATTTTTGCAGACACGGGTAGAATTCAACGAAATGCGGGCAGGTAGCGGGCAAGGAAGTGACAATGTAAAAGAAGATTCATAGCTGAAAATAATTGTCCGGACATTTAATGATGATGATCATCTAATTTCACCGTGGTTGATCTACAGCCAGTTTGTTTGTTGAAGTGAGCTTCACCTCTGTTTACATCCAGCCGCAGATGGCATTGAGCAGCACAAATTCAAAAAAAAAGCAAAAAAAAAAAAGCTCTTAAAAGTGACTTACTGTGTAGACAGTGCATTTAATTATGGGTCAAGTTGCAGGTCTAATGTACATGGATACAGGTGGGTGCGAGTTCGCAGGCAGACAATTTTGTCTCTGTCCACTGTCTCTCACTGAGGGGCGGGGCTTCCCATGCTGCATGCTCACATGCATGTCCAGAGAGCGAGAGAGAATCAACTGCAAAACAGAAAACCTGCGATCCATAAGGGCAGATTGTCCCGTGCAGGGCTAACCGAACGGTACACGGTTTTCCTGAGTACCGTTGCATCCCTAATATTTCCTGTACTTTCTTCTTGTATCTGAAGAAAAGAGAATGACAAATGAATACCTTTGATCATTTCAACCCTAAAAAAACAAAAAAATAAAGGTGGCCTGAGACTTTTTGCACAGTACTGAAGCTCTGTCTGATAGAAAGTTGTGATGAGATTATTGAATATCTGTCGTCTCATGTCATCTCAGTGCTGGGGGAGCGGTGGCCTGGCTGTAGACCACACATACATTTTTGGAACTGTCCAAAATTCTAACTATATCGATGACACACAAAATTACCCCTGAAACCATCTAGCTACATATTGGGAATATTAAAGGGATTAAATGACAGTCAAGCAACACTAGTTATTAATTACCAAGATGATGACAACCTACTGACTGAGGCCACAGCAAGACAATGTTATGGATGTCTGATATGAAAGTATAACTGAGATCACAACTAAACACGGTTACATTCATGACAAAATGGCCCCCAGATATCCCATCTCTTTTTACTGGACGTCATTTATGACATAGGATTAACTTTAGTGCTTTCTCTCTTCTTTGTTATTAATTTAATGTGAATGTCATTTTGTCGTTTGCATTTTTTCTTCTTTCTCTCATTTCATCATTTAAAGGTGTCTGTGCTATGTCCATGAATGACTCCATAAAATACAACAGATCTATGGACTTCTCTGGATCTACTAACCACTTGTGTGTGTGGACTGAGGAAACAAGTGGCAGCCTGTGTGTGTGTGACTGCACCAGATGATAAATGACAATAGTAAAAGAAAAAGGCCACAGTTGCCATTACTTTCACCTGAAAAAGTTGTTCAGCGCATCTGCACTCTGCAACAGATTCATGCATCTACAGAAGTCTTCCCACTAGAGATGACTGCTTACCGAGGTCTTACAGAATATTGCACATCAACTGTGTTGGAGGGAACTTTGGAAGGGAAGAATGTAGCATTACCACGTGTAACAGGTAGAACTGTTGATATTGGAATAAACCCAAAATTCCATCAATAAGTAAGAGCTGAAGGCCATCAACATGCTTTGGCAGCGTCCAAATGTGGAGAAGGGCTGTCAGAAATTCATCTTGTACACCACCAAGTATTTTTAAAATAAGACTATGTCCTATATTTGGTGGAGAAGATACTGCAGAATATTTGGTGGAACAGGAACAAAAGACAAAAAAAACCAAAAACAAACACTTGAGGACTCTTTTGCATTAACGGCAGGTTAGAGGCTAAAGATCAGAGGGCAGATGAAGATTTATTTGTTGTAAACCCAAACTCTAATCCCACAGCGAGCAGCCACAAGCCGTGCAAAGCACTTGGCAGGGGTGACTTACAGCAAGGGGCTGGCTGCTCGCCGGTGACATAGAATCCCAAAATGGCCCCTCACCCCCATAAGGACTCCACTAAAAAGGAAAAAGAAACATGAAACTGAGCACCTAAAGTTTGTTTCTAGAATGTCTGCATTTCTTTCAGTATGCCATAGTTTTTACGAGCCTGACTTACAACTTTCAGGAAAAAGGGGACCACAGGATTTGTAATAAGTGTATGGACAAAGCCACTCAAGGGTACCGCTGAATGTCACTTACTCCAAATGGTGAGAATCCAGGGTGGGCTCCAGTAACTTGGACATTGGACACATTGCCCATGCCTGATGCTCCACTGGGGAACAAACCCAGTGCATTCAGATTCAAGCCTGGAATCAGGTTGGACTGGAGCTGGAGAGAAAAGAAAAAAAACATCACTCACTAAGCACTCCTCATTATCCATCACAATTACCAACCAGAAGCTAAAAGCTGAAAAACCCAGTTACTTACTCAACAGCTATGTTTCCACATAAAAACAAATGAATTTAATGTGATCATCAGGAGAAAGAAAATGAAAGTTATCCGTACTTCCATGAACAGGTTTGGGGCAAATAAAGTAGGCCGTGTCATGTGGTCAGAAGGTGGCGATACAGGCTATGTTAGACAACTTTCATACTGTTACCATTTTCCAACTAAAAATTGTGATTCAACTTGTGTCTTGACTATTCCCATAAACCATGAGGATGCCGGTAGTAACAACATATACACTTTGTATATTACAGAGAACAGTCAAATGTTCACCATCTCAGAATTCCATGAAAAATTTGTCCAAAAAAAAAAAAAAAAAATCAAATTTTCCATATTTAAAAAAATACATATATATTTTCTATTGTGAAACTTCAAATCAGACATTAAATCTAGTTATTGAAAGGCACTTGCAGGCTGGAACTGCCAGAATTCTCAGGACTACAGATGGATTTTAGCAGGGATGTTAAAACGCCCCGTGAAGGCAAGATATGTCTAAACATTGATGCATCCTTCAGGATGCAAGCCTCCCCCCCAACCCCCCATTCTACTGCATATCCTGACAATAATGAGAAATGGACAGCACTTTTCCCCTTGTGTGAATATTCCCACAATGAGCTACTTTTTAATCTAAACAGTTATACATCAGTGTCCGCTGTAAGCTCAATGCCAAAATGTCGAGGGGATAGACTGTCACTCATGAGGGAACATTAATATTCCTCTTTGGTAATTACTGCACAATATAATAAATTGGATTTCAATGAAAAACCTCTGGCAATGACCAAGACCTTTTACACTACCATGTGAAATACTGGTACAGTGCATTTCCACACCACTGATAAGTAAAATGGGTTCTTTTTATACATGTTTGGTCACAGGCAATTATCTTCTCAAGACTGTCCATCACTTATGAAGCAAACACTTCAGAATATTAACCACATTAAGAATATTTCTGGAGAGTTACATCTGTCCTTTGCTGAACACTTACCGCCATGGCAGCCATGTCACTGTCATACGATTCCCTGACCTTCTTCATCACTTCCTCTTCAGCTTTTGCACACGCTTCAGGGTCACCCTTAACTGTGATGGTCCTCTCTGGATTGTATATGGTCAGGTCTTGGAGACTGATAGAATAATGGGACACAGGCACATGAAAACAACTCATTTTCTGTGGTATCACATATACAGTATATCACATTCTTAAACAGCCACAAAAATGGCAGCAGAAACTTAAAGTAGTGTATACCACAGACTCATCACTGAACTTGGAGTGTGTATCAATCTTACGATGAGATTGTGATCTTGGTCCCCGTGTCCAGTTCTATTTTCTTCAGGTTGCGTCCTTCCTTCCCAATTATTCTTCCTATAAAGCCGTTGTGTATGAGAATCTTCAGTGGGATCTCCTCAGTACTGCACAAGACAGGTGGGTTGTTGCATTAAAACCCACATTTACACTCACAAAAGCAGACATGTGAATGCCACTAACAATGTCTGTATGCGGTGAACCAGCATTTTACAATACTTCATGTTCCATGTGGAAGTTTTTGCAATATTAGCACCATCCCGCAACAAAGCACAAATTGAAAGCAAGATTACATAAACATTACATGCTATAAGAACTGGCAACCACCAAAGACCCATGGCTGTGCGTTGTAAAGAAGCAGACCACAGCAGCTGCAATATATGAAAAATATCTGGTATAGACCATACAGCGAGCCCATTAAGGGGCAGCAACAGATTAAAAAAAAGAGAATCCTTTAGGATACGATAAAACCCACACAACACCCCAGTTTAAATGACCAGACTTCTCACCTTTTCTGTGACTGTCTCTGGTGTAGTCCGTGAATTTTGTCCAACATGAGTTATTTCTGTGTATTAAAAACTAAATTGAGAAGCATTTATATTTTTTCCTCACTACATGACTAAAATTAAATCAAATGCTTTTCACATTTGTACTGAGGGTTTATATCCATTATTTGTTTCTTATATGCAATATGGCTTGAAGACACGGGTTGTCATGTGATGTGTTCTCACATTAATCATTAGTCTTGGGGAGAAAAAAAAAAACAAAACAAAAAAAACAGCCTAGGGGCAATTACTTTGATTTGGCCTCATGTAGGTCTTAACAGTTTAAATATACAGGCATGTTTTTTGCATGACTGTATGGCAAAAACATTAAAGGCTTTGCAACTTATCCGAGTGCCTAATATTTCTTTAGAAAAACAAACTCAAAAGATCCCTGAGCTGAAGAACAACAGAAGGTTTTTACATGTCTGCACTTGGGCATGCCATTGTTTTTCAGCCAGTCATTGGCATTTATATTAGTAAGTGTAAAGGGACCCAGGTATTCATCATAAAACATATAGTCATTCTGACTGGACTGGAAAGAGACACATGCAGTGGGCCTCAATTCAGAACATTTTTACATACAACTTTTATTATGTTTTTTTGTTTTGTTTTTTTTTCTTCTTTAAGTACAATGACCCTGTCCTAGAATGCCACAACAAAATTCAAAACACGGGGGAATAAAATGGAGCTCTGAAAGTCAATGTTTTTTGCATGAAGCACATCGACACTGATAAATCTTGGGCATTCAGTTACTGATACTAATTAAGCCTAAGTGATTAGCACATTGACTGCATTTTTGTATTACCTTTACACTGGCAAATAACCAGTGACCAGAGGTAAACTATGGCATATATTATGAGTACGTGTGTCATTTAATTTTCCTTGAGGTATAAACTTACAATTTTGTGTCAAGGGCTTCCTTCTGCATGATTTCCATAATGGTCCTACAAGCACTTGAACAGCCTTCAGGTGTAGAGTGAACTGTGATGGGCTTCTCTGCTGCACCAGCATTCTCCTTCCTATGGATGTCAATCCTGGGACGCAGAAAAGTGAAGGGAAAGTCACTTTAAAGCAAATTTACTTTAATGCTGTAAATGAGCGGTAAGTCAAAGGGCAATGCTCAGTTCAGTTCTTGATCCACTGCAGACATACTTTGAGTGGGTCTGTTTGGTGATGTTGCGGATAGTCGCCCCCTCCTTGCCGATAATTGCCCCTACAAATTGCGTGGGAACCAGCATACGCAGGGGGATGTCAGACTGTACTTTGGGGCGGGCGCCCAAACCTGGGGAACTAGACCGAGGGGGTCCACGGGCATTAAATGATCTCCTGCCTCCGGGTGAAGAACCTTCTGGTGCAACAGTCTCGTCTGGGATATACGACACTTTCAAGGCATGGTTCTCCATCATAGAGCCATTCAGCTTCTCCATTGCCCTGAGAAGGAGACAGATCTATCAGTCTGCGTGAAATCCTTGGTCGTCACTTAGCATGGGTAATTTAAACAAGAATTCCATTTTATAATCATGAATACAATGCTTGAGTACCATCAGTATATGGCAAACATTTTTGGAGGGTACCTAGTGGAAGTATGATACCATGTCCAAGAAATGATGGCATAAAACAAGACATTCCAAGCCAAGCTAGTTCAGGTAATGTCTTAAGTGATGGGTACAAGACATGGTAAAGTCGTCTGTGTTAACTGCCCAATAAACTGAAAGGCAGTGGCAAAAACCCATCAGCTCATGAGCAAGAACAAATTCAATCCAATTTCAAGATGAGATTCACACTTGATATGTGTCTTGTTAACCATAGGAATTTAGATTTTTAGCAAACCAAACACGCCAAGTGAACACCAACCACTCACGAGGCGAGCAAAACTGTAGTATGACTCTCATACACTAGGGGGCACCAGATGGCTGATTTAACCCCCCCACCCCTCCCTCTCAACACCAATACCCCCCTCTTTTCACCCCCATCACAGTATGTCAAATTAAACTGGACTGTTTTTTTGGGAGGAGGAAATCAGGTGCACTTTAAGAACACTAGACTGAGGACACCGATGTCCGTTTTAATGGAAGGCTGTAAAGTGGCAAAACTAAGTACACCCATGTCAAAGACACCAACGTGGATTGACTTGGAGGTTAATGACGTGAATAATGTGCATGTGTGTACTCACAGCCTGGCTTGGTCCTTTGCTGCGTATCGAACATTGACTACTGCAGTCTCTGTGTCAGTGTTTACTGTGGGAGAACACACAGCAGTCAGTCACACACATTCAATGACAGTGACACAATTTGCGTCTAAGCCATTTTTACTCAGTTTGTAAATGACAAAGACACTGCGAAAAAAATTCAGTGATGCAGTGCATTTTAACATTTAGACTTAAAACAATAATGTAGTGTTAATATAAAACATTGCATGCCAATTCTTAATGTAATGTCAAGAGGGTGTTAAAGCAAGGTGTGGAAGGATTTTATGGGGATTTATGACAAAGATTAGGCAAAATTCTGTATTTACCTTGTTCACAGCTCTCTACTGAACCATACTGAGCAAGCACACCATCCAAACACTGAGAAAGACAGAAAAGGTTGGTTAGTGTTAGCGAACAGAAGCTCAGCAATGGGAACCACCGTCGCTCGCTTCCAGGACACAGTCCATTAATTCTGAGGCCCAGAGTTCAACATTGAGTTACTTGGATCTATTTGCTCCCTTCTTGTAAAAAGCCCAGCTACCTCAAATCATGACTTTCCCCTAAGCACACATGCATGATGCCCCAGTGCGGATTGTGTTTTATCATCATTTTAATCATCTGCATATTTATCAAGGATGCCTTCTGACATAAAAATACTATATTTACAAGCAACCTGCAACCTAAATACTCATATAGAAATGCATTTGTCTCAGAACTGATCACACATACACTAAATAGTTTCTTATATGTGCTGACCTCATATATTTCAATTATATTTTTCAGTATGTCCTTGTATGATTTTAACATTAAATCCACTAATAAAGGGAATGTCCAAAAGAAAAGCCACTCGCCCAAATTTAAAGACCACGGGCTTCCAATTCAGAAATGTGAACAAATGTGGGCGAGAGGGGGAGCGAGGGTTCTAAGCTAAGCTAAGACCTCTGACCATGCTCAGTCGAACCCAAGGCCACACCCCCAAGAGCTCAACCCCACTTTCTAGCCAACAAGACTGCGTCCCTGTCCCCCCACTCCACCAACCCACCAACCAAGCAGCCTCCCGCCTCTCTGCCATCCCCACTCCCCATCATTGGCTGCTCCAACTCTGATATGAGTTCCCTGAAGCCAAGAGTTGCGAGCTGCTGGCTGGCTGCTCTGCCTGTCCATCTGCAGGCACTAGCCAATGGAAATCCAGGCCATTCAGGAAAGGGTGGGGTACATTCCAGCAGGAAGCAGGGGCTGGGGGAGGGGTGCGAGTTTATGCTACACATTCTGTGAATCGGCGCACATGGAAGGAAGGGGAAGCAGTCCAGGCCCACCCACCCACTCACTACCGCTTGTGAACACGCCACTACTATCCACCATTCTCTAGCGGAGCTGCACACACCGTGACCCATTATCTTATCTACCTGATAAGATGCATACAAGGCCTTTTGCATCACATGAGCACATCCTCCTCTCTTCCTTCATTCCAACCCCTCCCCATCTCCAGGGGGGGTGAAAACCTCTATGTCACCTTTTGAGAAAGCAAACGCCACGCTTGCTACATGCTAGGAACATGGGTGGATCTGGAGCTGCAGTTGAGGGACATGCGTAGGCAAAGCGAGCCCACCATTACAAAACACTGAGCCTGTCCGTAGCCATTTGATCACACCGAGTGGATCAGGCTGAAAACATGAAATCATCACCTTTCAATCTTACATTTAAGAAAGATACTCAACTGAACAGTTAAAATTATTCTCTATACTCTATGGAGCATAAAAACTAAAAAAAAAAAAAAGAAAAGGAAACACACCACATCAGGCACACGCTATCAAAGCTAACCCTCTGCAAAAGGGAAGGAAGAAAAAAAAAAAACTGTCATACAGCTGTGTTACGGGCATGAGATTCCTAATATGGAAGTTAACTGTGGAGAACTGGACACAAATGATTTTAAAGAAAATACAGACATTGGAATTTCAAAATATCTTGGTAAAGTTGTTGGGGAAAAAAAAAAACAGATAAACATGGGTGCACGCATTAAATTTGGAATCAAAGCAGAATTTGTGGCCGATAGTGATTATCAAAGTTTTTAATTGAATGTTTAATAATGCAGAGGAAACAAGGAAATCTAACACACACAACCATCAATTTCCCAATTATCACTCAGAGGCCTTGAAATTTGTCCATGTTATAAGTTACCTTTTCTGATTATACCTTTTATTTTTATGTGGCACCTTTTTGTCAAATAACACTTTCGAGAACAGCAAGACTAAAGTATTTTACCAGCCCTGAGCATTTGTTTAATGCTGCAGCCCACTTGGGTGTATTATTCTCCCCAAACTCCTCAAGCGACTAAGTTGACTTAAAGGCTTACTCCAAGATCAGGTCCTATTATTGAGCCAGTTTTGACAGTAATGTGTGACAATATATTTTTTGTTGGAGGAGACTTCATCTTTTTTTCCTTGCATTAAAATGGACAGTGCCCTGATCTTAAAAAAAAAAAAAAAAAAAAAAGTGTGTGCATGATAAAAATCCACTAGCACTGACTGTGACTACATAACACTGAGTGCTAAGGTAGTGTTTATAAGTGTTAACAGTATCTGCAGTGTTCATTTAACTGTAATGTACTTGGAGGTGTATATTACAAAGATGAATCCATAAACAAAATGTTACTCAATTACAGGTTAAATTCTATTCAAAAACCCTTATGACACCAAACTATAACCTTGCATGAATTTGACTGAATTAACACCCTCCATATTGATTATAATAAATCAATGTGATCAATAATTAATTGCATTATTCCCATTTTCTTCCCGACTGCGACAAACATTCACATGCACATTGTAATTCCATTTATCCATACCAACAGCGTATGAAAAGAGTAGATACACAAGAACAGCACTCAACAACTTCCAAAAGGAGAAAAAAATAAAAATAAAAATAGTCCTTCCACCATATAAGGAAACCTCAGTTGGTAAGGTCAAAACCCCAGTCGCACAAAGGTTTCACAACCCCTTCAACAATACTTGGTTTATTTTTAATTCATTTCCACAGTATGTTTTTCTTCCTTTTTTGCAAGAAAATGCAGGCTTTCACATTCATACCAGCGGTGTGATCAGTGCTGAGAAGACATCATGACAGAAAAATTCCCAGTTAAACAAATCCAATCTTTTGTGACCCCATAACAACTTCAGCTGCTTAGTAAATAGCCAACACATGTATGACTCCAACCCTACATAGATCATAATTTGTTTGCCTGTGCGCACACATCAGCCAAATTAGGATAAGACCATAACAGTGATTTTACCAGTTTCTAAAATTAGTTGTGTGTAATTTTACAGGTTTCTAATGGTAATTCCAGTTACTTGCCAGTCAGTGACCCCAGTGGCTTGCACATTACAATGACCTGAGCTGTGTTTTGCTCAAACAAATGTACATTCTACTGAAACCCAAAGGTGACTCAAAAGCCCAATAAATGAGATCCCAGTTGGGATGCCCCCATGGTGCCCCGCCCTAGAAGGAGTTAGAAGCCTGGTAGCACTCACCTCCCACTGCATGTGAGGCGGGATATTCCTGATCTGCAGCTTACAGCTCCTGGAGAGAAAACAAGGGACGAAGAGGGTGGGGGATGGATAAAAGAGGGAGGGAAAGAAAAGAAGAAATTGATGAAGGTAGATGGACAGATATGGAAAAGGAGGAGACGAAAGGGAGAGATGGGTGGTTAGAATACAACAAAAGCAATATAATGATAATTTTTTTTTATTTTTTAAAATACAGTTTCACACAAATCCTTCTCCATCTACCATCTAATGAGACACATCAGAGTGGAGAAGCCGCAGATATGACGACTTGTGCGTTAATTTCCATTCCCAGCTCAGCAGGTGCACTGACACACCATGGTTAAAATGTGGGAGGAAGTTAAGAGGAAAAAGCAGGTGAACGAGTGATTTGAATTTACTATCGGGTGGCCTAAACACAGTTGTGTTTCGTCAAAATTAAAAATGAGCTCGAAGTGCACATCCACACACTTCTATTCCCAAATCATCAACTGTCAGAGCCCAGCAGAGGAAGAGATAAGGAAGACACAGGACAGTTTAGCGGGTAGAAAGAGTACTAAGAGACAGAGCGGGGAGGAAATGATTCACAAGGCAAAGATTCACAAGGCAAAGATATAACCATCTGAATGTGAATTTGTCTACACACTGAGTCAACACATATGCCCTGTAGCATTGCATCATGAGGTTTCAACCACTGCAAGGCTGAAGCCCACACACTTCCACCAAAAGACATTTATCCAGAAGCATCCAGCTGTTGTATCGAAAGAAAAAAAAAAAAAAAAAAAAAAAGGGGAAGGGGCGTCAGTGGAGGTAAGTGTGCCGAACAAGAATCCAAACCCAAGGTCTGCCAACGGTATCACACTAAACAGGAATAGTCAAAATCTTCAAGCTCATTCATTGAGAATATGCATACTGCAGAATCAAGCTGAGACTACCATTTACAATAGTGCTGCTGTGCTCTGTCACAAGGAACAACCAGGACAGAAATCTCCGATTCATACTTGAAGCATAAAGGTTCCCAGTTACATTTGTGTACAGCAGCATGAGCAGCATACAGGCTGTGTGTGGAGGTCAGGCAGACAATAGAACTTGTGGAGTCACAGAGTTTCACACGTGTTGGCCTGGACATGGATGTCTATGCACTGTGAGAGTAGTGCAGGGCACTCCAAAGTCCAGTGCCTGTTGACACGCACAAATCTAAAGGAACAAAATGTACATATGGCTAGGAGCTGAAGCATGAACAGACGTGCACACACATAATGCGGATTCACAGACCCTGACCCCAACCATTTCCACACTCGTCACATACCTCATGTATATACAACATATGCAGTTAATTTAAGTTCTACTGTGTGCAGAAACAATTTCCTGTCTTCTGTGTAAAAACTTAAGTTTGAGAGTTCTTACACATTTGTTCTTTTGCTCAAGTTTCAGTGCGCAGCCTCATGTAAAATGGAAGACATTCTACTGCTACAGTGTGTTTCACTGTTAATGGTTGTTTTTAAATCTGTTTTCTAACAATGTATAAGTCCACACAACTTTCAGAAATTGTACTATAATGTGTTATATTTTGTTTTAAAATTTAACAAGATCAAATTGATGAAAGGTCACGTAACATGTAGGGAAAAAATACACACAAGCACATCTATGCAGTAAAATATACTGCACATGTGCAACAAGGGCTGAGTAGATTCCACGGCTAACTCACTGCCGCCATAATCAAGCCAAATTGCATTTCAACAGCATATTAAAGTGTATTTGATAATTTAAGAAACTTCATTTCTAAATGGGCGAACTGCAAAGAAAATTCCCAAATAACTTCCAACAGGAATTCTAACCCTTTCCAGCCTACTGTGCCATTCCAAGCTGATCTGACCCCCTCTCCCCACACATTCTGTATGCTCTGCATTGCGGTGGGAACGCCATGCGAAATGTGCAAATGCACCAAGCACTTCCAGTCGGATTAACCTATAGCTACACACACACACAAGAAGTCAGCCAGGGTATGGGGTGGGGGTTGGGGGTGGTATACATTCCCTAGCCCTAGCCTTTGATTTGGGGATGGGGGAGTGTGTGAGTGGGGTGTGGTGTTGGGGGGACTAGCCCTGTTTCAGGCAAGGGTAACAAGGGCCCTCTCTGCCCTGTGGGGGTGGGGCCCTGTTACCATGGACACAGGCGAGTCCACTGACAGGAACATGTAGAGCGGGGTTAAAAGTGGGAGGGAAGGAGGGGAGGGCCAGGAGTGACCAGGGTTGGCTTGTCGCATGATGACCAAGAGGAGGCTCAGTTCCGTATTTACTTAAAAAGATTTTTTTAAAAATGATACATATACAACCATATTCACAATCTTCTGTTTTCACCCCTCCTTTGCCACCCAGCTGCAACCTATGGACAAACACCTTGATGAGTAACATACAAGTGCAGGTGTAGGCATATAAGCAAGTAGGAATATTTATTTATTTATTTTTTTTAAAGATAAGATTCTCAAGTCAGCACCAATGGATTGCAACACACCTGTATTCATTTCTCTGCCACTCACATCTGAAAAGATTCATCAGCACAGGGACAGTGTGAGACACACAAGATCTGTGCTCAGTGCTCATCTACAGCCAATGACAGTATGCAGAGGTTCTGAATGACCGAGCCCCACGCAGTCTACTTTCCACTTTCCTTATAGGCCTTCCATGCAAACGGTGGACCCAATAAGCTACATTCAACACGTACGCTTGGATAGAGTGTGTGGAATTCCCTCAAGAACACACAGTTGTTGAATCTCTTTCAAGTGACTCAGCTTTTACAAATATTATTTTACATTAGTCTTTTTACCTACCCAACAACCACAAAAATACATTTGTACATACATTTAAAGATAGGTTAAAAAAAAAAAAAAAAAAGATACAGTGAGTGAACCACGATGACCCAGAGTTAAGGAAAAGTTAAGTCTTTGTCTGCAGACTGGGTAAAACAAGGGGCCACATTCATAATTCTCTGGCACCCCAAGTCTCCGTCCAAATCCCCATTTTTTCAGGTGGGGCCCCACAGTGACCCTGTGACCCAGAATTCTTGTAATAAGAGCCAGGAGCCATTTCTACAAAACAACCCCAATACAGTCGGAACTGTTCTGTAAATCTGTCTGATTTATAGCTGTTAAAATCACTTACAAATTTGCAGAACTATATTTTTAAATTAATTAAAGACTGAAAGCCCAACAAACCACACAGACATACACACACAATATTCTAGGGCCTACATCCTGTTACAGTCTTGACGTGCACACCTATGAACAAATGTTTAACGTTCATTTCCCTCTTACGCTACACACATGAACAGACAGACTTGGGGCCACCCCTCCTAAAGAGATACCATTTTCTTTCTTCATGTACACGTGACTAAGCGGGGATATAAATGGCAGGATAGACGTCAGCCTGCGGTTTTGTTTAATTCATCCAACAAGAGCATAATCTGACTCTGGTAGTTAACTCAGTGTTCTAAATAATGTCACTGCAGAATTTCAGTTTAGCTCAGAACTTAAAGTACAATTAATTATTTGGGTTGGGGGGATCCTGATCAGTTCCAAAGGATAACCTTTTTAAAAAAAAAAAAAAAAAAAAAAAATTGTCTTGTGCTTACAGGGTAATTAATTTGTTTTAAAATGCAATAACATGATTACAAGAGCAAAAATAAAATTTACACTTCAAAACATTGTCACTTGTGCATACACTTAAACTAAAATAAAACTACATACCTGTAAGAGTCTCCTAAAGATAGTTTACAGTTTGCATACTATTGCTGAATTAAAATACAAAAATACACACTGACAAGAATGAGTGTCTTTAAATGTCAGATTAAAAAATAAATAAATAATAATAATAATCTTTTTTTTCTTGAGAGAAGCAAAAGGCAGAACACCCATTTTAGAGTTTAATAGCATAACTATTAAATAATATAAAACAACAACAATAATACTAATAATAATAATAATAATAATAATAATACATGTGTTGAATTAACTGAGCCTTACATGTTAATGCATATATTTTCTGGACTCAATGACTGAGATTTTGGGCTCATTTAGCACAATTTCATCCAGTGCAGGCATACACTAACAGAAATGAGAAAAAAAAAAAAAAATCACATATTGAAATTTGGCCAAAACCTAACGCCACACTCAAGACCAAGTGCCCCGTGGATTCCTGTCTTTATGAACCCTAAATTGTTGCCATCCCACCTTGCTCTTAGTCAGCAACAGCACTTCCCCTTCTTGATGAGTTCAAAGGTTAAGCCATGGTGATTGGCCAAGCCCCCAGCTGATATCTGCAGGCTGGAATGCACAGAGGGGCCCAGTGTACGACTGTGTGTTTGTGTGTGTAGCATATACTATTGTTCGTATTGACTACTGCTATGTTTAATGTCGTAAAACAGGACGCGTTTTACTTTTTTTGGTGAAATGTGATTTAAAGTGTATCGTTGCTGCCGTGGCCAACTGCAAACACCCCAAAAAACAGCTTTTAGGAGGCTCCATTAACCTCACCTGGTGTATTTATCCCAGCAAAAGCCAGCTGCAAGTTAACCCATAAACCTACCAGCTGTGATATTAATTTGGAAAATACATTTCACGTCTACATGCGAAACTCCATCTTGCTCTGTTCTGTGTGCGCAAGCGCCACGTAAATAAATGCAAACAATAGTGGGTCAGGCGTTCAGCTCTATTTTCGAATTTTTACAGTAAATCCAGGTAATAATTAAACTTAAGAGGAGCTCAATCATTCACAATACTCGTGATTCCACTAAAAAAAATAATTTCACCAATTATAATCCAAGAAGCGTTTTAATTTAATAGGAGGTAAATTGTAACCAAATTACGTCAGTGCCAAAAAATGCGCACACTATGCTCAAAGCCCCAGCATTTAACGTACTCAGCACAGACTGCGTAAGGGCGACAAAATATAAGTATGGTAGCCTGTAGGAAATCACTGAAACACGCCAGGCCAGTGTGGCCACGGGGTCTAAGTCTGAGAGTGAGCTTTTCCGTGACTTAGGCCCCAAACCTCCCATTCCACTCGCGTTTGGGAGTCCATCTCGTGCAACAGCAGCACAATGTGCAGAGGAGGGCGGAAGCTCAGGGCAGGCAGGGAGAATGACGGGCAGATCCTTCTCAAATGGACGACTCCACAAGGCCCGTATGCCTCAAATCCAGCCTGCACTCACTTAGCACACATTTCAGCCAGCACACTGAGGATTTACTAATCGCCCCTGAGGTTGCAGCTCAAATAATATGAAGAAGGCCTACTTTACGGACCCAAAAAATAACATGGGCGAACGAGTACACACACAAACGTATGTTGTGGTCAAACCTAAATGCACGACAGGGTTTTAAGAGTAACCTGACAGTCATGGCGGTGGAGGAGGACACCCCTTCCATTTGACCCCACACAAGACGAGTCAGACAGAAAAAAAAGAGGGGGGGGGGTAGCCTCATGTATAGACTATGCAAAATTACAGTACGGTAAAAGCTGGATTAACAGAAAATGTAAGAAAAAAATATAAATAAACAAATAAAATAAAATAAAAAACACACTGGCTTCTTGTAGAAAATGGCTACAAGAGGAAAAGAAGGGGGTGGGGGATAGAGCTCCCACGAGTGGAACCCAGTATTAGATTTTAAAACCCGACCTACCTTTGACGTTTAGGGACTGAGTGCTCCACATCCAGAACTTTCCCATGAAGTTCAACTTTACCTAGAAGACAAAATAAAAAAGCTTTTATTTCCATTCATCACTGACCTCCCTCCTCTGTTGTGTGTTTGTTACGCGCGTGAGGTTCCCACTGTTTCTACACTGTTAAATGTAACATGCTAATGTACCCGTTAGCATGTTAGTGTACATTTTTAGCATAATGTAATATTAGCAAGACAAATTGCTACAAGTGCACAACATGCTAATAAAAAAAAAACGAGGACACAAACTAGCTACATGGAGATAAATACGTAGAATTGTACTAGTTAACACAGTTTTAGCGTGTTTTTATCGTGGACAGGCGTAACTTTAATTTAAGACTAAAGTACGGGATGAAGCAAATAATACACACAAGCTAGTGGAGTTAGT
Source organism: Sphaeramia orbicularis (assembly GCF_902148855.1). Taxonomy (NCBI): domain Eukaryota; kingdom Metazoa; phylum Chordata; class Actinopteri; order Kurtiformes; family Apogonidae; genus Sphaeramia; species Sphaeramia orbicularis. The sequence continues at coordinate 15,509,526 of NC_043967.1, read as the reverse complement.
TGTCCTACATTTGACCAACACAATTAAACCACCTGGTGTGTCAGCATGGGCGAAATGGCTTCACAATGTAGCGAGTGTTGACCACCGGAGAAGGCCTGTACTTTTGGAACCAGGATAAAGAGTGCAAGTTCCATTTGAGACCGGTTCAAGCAGTAACACATTACGGCCTCCACTACACTAACGGTGCCAGAGTGGGCTGTGAGATAAAGCCCACAATAAGGCTCACTTCACGGCGTCCACAACCCGCTGCCCTGCACACACACACACACACACACACACATATATATATACACACACACTCTCACACACTCATATAACGCCTCTCGTACTCACAGAAATTGCACGTACCGTTTCAAGTGAAATAACAGCAGCAGAATTTCACTGAAACCCACGGCAGCTATTTGCCTGAACCCACAGTGTCAAAAGGCCAAGTAAAGGTTGTGTGAGAGACAGGAATTGCTTTGGGTACACCCTCACCCTTACAGGACCTACATGCGTTTGTGTTTCTCATAGGGGCCCCGAAGTAAAGCAATCTCCACACAAATGCAGCAGTCCGTGCGTCTTCCAAATGCCACTTTTCACCCTCCAAAAATGTACTCACCTGAAAGAACATCGATGGCCTTCATTGCAGCTTTCTCGTCCGGGCAATCCACAAACGCATAGCCAGTTTTGACAAGAAATTGACCAGTGAACGGAATCTTCCACTGCTCAAAGATACTTTCGAAGTCCTCCTCGCTCGCCTCTGCGCTCACGTTGCCAATGTATAGCTTATTCATGTTCTACGCCGAAAAGGGACAATCTTTACGCTGAGGGAGATAGTTATTTGCACTCACGGATGTGCAGTGTTTGGAATAGCCTAAATCGCCTTTACTACTACGGAGTGGCTGTGGCGTGCTTCCCGGTCGGTCAAGCCACAGATAGATTTAAACTGGCAGCCTCACAGTGCGTTTGCGCTCCCTCGCCCCTCTGTCTCTATCGCGCAATAAATAAATGCTCAATTATTAATCTCGTGTCTCCAAACGATGGCGGGCTGGGTGAAAAGGAGGAGAAACTACTTTGTGTCTTCCTCCAAACCCCTTGGCAAAGAGACAGAGAATGTCACACACGGTAAGGCTGGCGCCCGCCTCTAAGTCTAGAGCCTAGAATAAGAAGAAGAAGAAGGGGGAGAAAAAAAAATCCGCTGCTATTCCGGCTTTTTTGAATGAGCCACGTGTTCAAACTACAAATGAGCCCACACGTGAGGAATCCCAATTGCTCAATTAAGTGTTTGGGATTGGGGAAAATTGCACGGGAATCTGGGGTGGGGACAGCAGAGGGGAGTGGAGAGAAAAAGGAGGGGAAGAGTGGATTGGTGTTGGGAAAAAACCTGGCGAGCTATGTGCGTAAAGGGATTCCGTGAGAACCCAGTGTATCTTTACTAGAATCACATTCGTGTGCCTTTCTCTGCAAAGCCTCGATTCTCATTGGTCGGTTGGGGAATAGTAAAACGGCAGCGCGTTTACGCACGCCCATAGCGGGGAGACGCTGATATTGCGGGGGCTTGTGCGCACGGCTGTGCTAAGTGCGCTGTACTGATGTCAAAATAAGAGGAAAAGGGGGTGGGGCCATTCATAAATGATGTTGCACTATATTGTTAAATTGCACACTGGACACATTCAATTTTAAGAATCTAGGATAGGGAGGGGTCTGTGCTGCTCCACGGGCCCTCGCGCAATATGGGAAAGACACGTAGCCTACTACTGTCCAACTGACGGCATCCATCTTCTCCAACTAGACTCAAGCCTTCCCCTCCCTGATCCACAACTCAAAGTCCACCAACAGGCCTGACTTGTGGTCGCCATACTAAATAATACTAGAGGGGCGTCTTTGGGAGAAATGAGTGGTGCCACGTTACTTGTTTTTTTTTTTCCAACTTTCGTACAGCTTTGAGGCAGTGAGGAAGCGTTAATCATGTGGAGCGAAATGCACATGGCGAATGTGCCATAGCCTACTCTGCACTATGGCCACTGCATCTGCTGAACGAGGGAGGGGTTTCCTACACAAAAGTGTCCCTAGCGTTATATGTAAAGCACAGACAGACTGACTCAGTGGTGGAAGATGGGCCTAAAATGCTACAGAACTGTCAATAAGGTCTTTATTGGATCATGAACACGGACCGATAGTTTACGCGCAAGTCAATCCACAGAAAAACATGGTGACACGAGAATAATAGGTGGTTTGATCAATACCTGTTGATGGGAGAGAGGGCAACGCAGAATGTGGAGATGATTTTCTTACACAAGCGCCACAGTGATGGACAATATAGATAGATAGATAGATAGATAGATAGATAGATAGATAGATAGATAGATAGATAGATAGATAGATAGATAGATAGATAGATAGATAGATAGATAGATAGATAGATAGATAGATAGATAGATAGAAATAAGACAAAAAGTAGTTTGGGATGGGTGTGTGTTAAAAAGTTATATAGACTAGTTATATAGACTAAATGTCATCTAAAATTAACATTTATTTGCAGCATAGTATAGCAAACTATAGCTAGATAGCTAGCTAGATAGATAGATAGATATAAGACAAAAAGTAGTTTGGGATGGGTGTGTGTTAAAAAGTTACATAGACTAGTTATATAGACTAAATGTCATCAAAAATTAACATTTATTTGCAGCATAGTATAGCAAACTATAGGTAGATAGCTAGCTAGCTAGCTAGCTAGCTAGCTAGCTAGCTAGATAGATAGATAGATAGATAGATAGATAGATAGATAGATAGATAGATAGATAGATAGATAGATAGATAGATAGAAATAAGACAAAAAGTAGTTTGGGATGGGTGTGTGTTAAAAAGTTACATAGACTAGCTATATAGACTAAATGTCATCTAAAATTAACATTTATTTGCAGCATAGTATAGCAAACTATAGCTAGCTAGATAGCTAGATAGAAATAAGACAAAAAGTAGTTTGGGATGGGTGTATGTTAAAAAGTTATATAGACTAGTTTTATACAGGGTGTCCCATAAGTCTCCATACATAGGAGACATAATACATTCCATACATATACGGTTCTATGTATTTGTATGTATGTATTTCTTTATATTTCTTCTTTATAGTTCTTCAGCAGTGGAGGACACGCATTGAAATGTGTTCCCGACAAAATGGCAGTCATATAGAGCATATTATATAAATAAAAATGGTTTATGTCAAGAAACATTTATTTTTCCTATGTATGGAGACTTATGGGACACCCTGTAGACTAAATGTAATCTAAAATTAACATTTATTTGCAGCATAGTATAGCAAACGATAGATAGATAGATAGATAGATAGATAGATAGATAGATAGATAGATAGATAGATAGATAGATAGATAGATAGATAGATAGATAGATAGATAGATAGATAGATAGATAGATAGATACTCTGCATTAAACAGCACATGTGACAGTATGTTCATTATTATAATTTTAGAAGTGAGGTCACATGTCACCCAGTTTCTTCTGCATCAGTCTATATGAACACAGAATCATCACTTTACTAACACAAGTGATCTAAAAATAATTTCACCTTACATTGAAGCTCGACAGATACATTTTATACCATCCAACTTACATACATAGTTATATTTATTTTAGATTTTTCAGCAGACGTTTTTTCTACATGTCACTTTGTCACTCGCACTTTATTTAGCTCTTAAACACCATTGTACGCATTGGTGGGATAGATAATATTTCACGTACACATATGTGTTTGAAAGTGAGTTTGTTGGGCGTTGTCTGCACTGCAGCCCTGCAATGTCCTCAGCCACAAACATAGGCGTTAATTCCAGTTGATAGTCCGTTTTTCTGGTGGATAAATAGGTGTAGGTGTGCAGGATCATGTGCACCGGGTTGCAAAGGCAGTGTTGGTGTGGAGTCGGCCCTTCAGCCACCAGCACAGACCGGGGCCATGGCTGTCTCACTGGGCTTACTCCTGTGCTGCTGAACAAACACACCAAGCCCTGTGATTGGTCGGGGAGGCTGGCCAATCAGCGGCGCGCAGACCCTCTCCGTACTACTGCTTCTGGCTCGGCCTCAACGCGCTCATTCATTGGCTCCTCGGCTCGACTATTCTATATGAATCAGCGCGCCAATTATGCATTAACTCCCCATGTTTCCCCTGCAGGACTTTGTCATAAAGCATCAACATGTAACGAAAGGCGAGCCGACGGACAAAGCCGCGCTCCTTTTTTTTTTTTTTTAAATGAGCGACTACAACTTTTCAGGAAGTTTGAGTCCAGGGTGGAAACTCATATAGACTAAATAGGTTGATCGCCTTGAGAATTAAATAAAGAGCTTGAAACATACATTCTGTGCAAAATATACACGCGTTTAATCCTTTTCGAATTTGTCTCATGCCTCAAGTGCAGAAAAGTTTCTTCATACTATTTAATTCTAAGGCTGAGTACATATATGTGTTCTGTATGGAGCTACATAAGGAATCTAATAACCTAAGTGCTGTCTGCTGGCCTAGTTAGGCTGATACAATTTTTTATAACCTACTTTATTCGGCTTTAATGATTTCCACTGCAAAAAGAAATAAGCAGACGTGCGCACACAGGGGCTCGGAGTGCGCAGACTTGTTCGATTTATGGATGAAGGGCGTTTATTCTAAGAGTCAACATACATCCACAGACAGTCATGTGAGTGTTCGTCTGGCTCTGTCGGTGAAATGAACTGATGCATGGCTGCAGACTGTGAATGTGTCTGCAAGCTCTGCAGGAGGAGTGAATGTATCGCTGAGGAATGTACAGAAAAGTCTCCCCGCCCCCAGTTTTGCTGGACTCCTCGCCGTGGACAAATTCCATAGGGGGCAAACTGACATAAAGTTTCAGACTAGACTGCAACCTATATGTGGGAAGATCTGCGGTTAATGTCAGTGTAGGAAAAGATCTGACAAAATCGATCAGGTTAAATATAGCCTGGGATATTTGTAGAAAGAAAGGGGAGTTAGATTGTTTAAGTAAATCGCAGTTTATAGCTCAACTTTGAGCCTGTTGGCCTCACTCCAAGGTATAGATGCGTCGCCAAAACGCGAGGCTCCTCACAAACCCATTTAGAGCACACTGAAACAAGGGATTCTGTCCACCGGTGAGATCGCTTTATTTTTATACATATACATATTTTCTCAGATATTTCAAGCTTATTACACTGTATTTTCTTCCACTTGAGTTGTAACCATTAAATCCACTGAATGCCCGCTTCGGATAGACTAAAGGAAACACTGTGATGAACGCCATGTTGAGATTGCACAGCCTTACACTAACATCAACTGCTGGAAACAACGTCCTTATCGATGTAAATGCGGGCCTTTTTTACTCCAAACACATGTTTTCTATTGGAATCAAGTTCTTTCATGTAGGATCTCCTTGCAACAACAAAAAAAAAAAAAAAAGATGTGTTTTCCTCCATAGATTCTGCTATGGGATGACACCCTTTCAGATCATTAGAAAATGGCGGTTTGTGCCCCATCAGAACATATGCCAAGGAACTCCTGATTTTTTTTCAACAGGAGAATGTGTAAACAGTTATTGCAAGCTGGTAAAAATACATTGAAATGTACTTTTCAGCAATTGTGTTTGTTATTTTTAATGTACAAAGCTTGTAGGCCTAAAAGAACTAGTCTCCTCGTTTTCTCGTCACTCACTTTGTTTTTCTACTGAGCTGAAATGTTGAAACCAATAGGCAGAAGGGTATTAAATCCAAGTCAGCAGGATCAGAAATAATTATTTAAATGTGGATATGTTTTTAGCAAAATGTCTGATCCCTTGTTTCTTGAAATTAGAGTTAAAACTTACTCAGAGCAGATATACACAGCAACCGCCACAACACTTTTTTTCCTCCCATTTCTTTGCTTTGATTCCAAATTAAATATGTTTAATTGCAAAAGAAATGTGATAAGTTGGTGTGCATTTATCAGTTTTGTAACTCTGTAATGATTTTTATGCATTCAGATTTGTATGTTTTCATTATTTTTAGCAAAATGTAGTTTTCATAATGGCCATCTGTTGGATTTTGTGTTTTTGTCAGGTTGAGATGACTGCTTTTTTAATGTTGAATAACTGATGAGATTAATACCACATGTTTATGCAGCACAAAAGTCTGATGAAAGTGGGAGTTTTCACGTAGTCACATGAATATTTGCAGACTTTGTCACACATTGCAGCTACACTGCATGATCCGTGCTTGAACATGTCTGTGATAACTTTTTTTTTTTTTTTACATGCTTCAGTTTACTGCTTTCAGCACTTGGTTTCTCTGTGATTTTTGTTGAGATATTTTCTTTTTAAGTAGCTCAAGCAATTATTTTTTCTTATCTTGTTTGTTAAACTGTAGATAAAACCTTATTTGTCATTACTTGCAAGTTTACACTTTACATTATAGCAAAATAAAGTGAATGCTTTTAAAAAATCTGGACATATTCTCTCAGGTGGGAAAGATTCTGTAAAGTCTCACTAAAATATAGTTAATTTCTTTATATCAATGGGTATTTGATCTTGAAGTGTTGGACAAAATAATCTGTCATTTTCACAAGTTTCTGCATTAATTTTAATGAAGTGATTCAATCAATTTTAGTCATGACTTTACAGTATTTTTGGAAACACAGCAATTTTAAATGATAATGACGAATAACTTTTCCACTGTGTGTAAATTTGTAACTGGTGTTAAATCCCAATATTTATATCTATGCAAAATATTAACACTAGTTTCAAATATTTTCTAAATTAATGATGAAATAATTTATCAGAAAGTGACAAATTAACTTAACAATCAAAAGACATGAAAACACTTTAATTATTGGCAGATAACTGGGATTTTGACAAATGTGTGACGAAAAAATGTTCATATCTCTTTAGATAATCCCCCTCCTAAAATATAAATTTTTAGAAAAGGTTAGATAAATATTACATGGGTAACCATGTTGTTTCTTTTGTACCACTTCATCCTCTTCAGATCTAACTGATGTTAGTTCACTTGTTAAATCAAGTGGACCACGTGTTAGTTGCTTTTCATTTCTGAAGAACTTTAATGTGGTGGATTTAAACCCATGTTTCTCACCAGTCCAACTGTTGTCAAAATATACAGGACTGAAGAACAAGCTCAATTGTCCTCTTTGTGTAGTTTAGGAGTGGAACTTCTATTAGGGTATAAATGGTTAACTCTAGAGCTGCAGGTTGTACTGGTGTGTCTGCTCAACACACTTATATACAAGTGAAATTCTACAATTAAGTTGATGGAAATAAAAGTGAGGGGGGACAATTTTATGTGCTATAGAATCAACATGCACCCCATGTGTGGCCCCACGCTGCAACACTGACATGAAGGTAAATGGAGTGTTTTTTGGGGTCACCTTACACTTAGTATTTTCCCTTCATTGAACCAGAAAACAATGTTCTCACGTCTGCTTTTTTTTGTTTGTTTTGATTAAGTCCAGCTTCTGTAGGTGAAATGTGTGAAGCCCAACAAGGAAACTGTGCTTGTTCCATCCCCTGCTGGTCAACCTGTTGGCACATGGCCCCTGAAATAATACCTGTCAGTATTTCATCTCAGTCACGGAAAAGACATTTGCAGATGCTCACATAAAATCACATGTAACTTGGAAATCTACGAAATTTTCTGTATTTTCAACCATCTGTGCACCTGTTCTCAATTAATATTGCTAAGATAAATGAGTGTTTTAAATGTATAAGTACCAGTGACTTAAGCTACCTTGAAATTAAATACTTGAGTAGGCTATATTCATTTAAATGTTAAATAAGCAAAGCACATTATACATAATTGTCAATTGCAACCATGGCCCTCACCTTTTTCCTTCGACAGTTGAATCTTGAGTGAGAAAGAACTCACTTTTTAACCTTTCAACCTTGGTATCCTGCCAACAAGTGGTTACCTTGGAACCTTAAGAGTGATGCAATTTTCATTCAGTCAGTGTGAATGAATGCACAACACAGAGGGGTCTCATGGTATGTCAGCACTGATTATTAACCCAGTTACAATGAACTATCTTATGAGGTTAAGAGTAAACCCTTCTTTCAGGTATATTTTAGTAACTAGCTGCTTACTATCCTAGCCTTGTGCCAATCTGTAACTTTTATTTCAGAAAAAAAATAATAATGCTGTTTTCAGGTGTCAGAACATGACTGGTATTACTGTCCGATAGCTTAAACTTGGCCTTGTTTAATCTCTTTTTAGAATGCGGAGCACGTTTCAATATTTGAGAAAAGATGTTCTTAGTAATGTCATTGCAGAGATGAAGTACTTTAAAGGAGCTCTACTTATGTGTAGCATGGTGATTTTTCAACACATCAAAAGATTATTGTAAACATGTATTGAGAAATGTTTCTTTAATGTTATAGTCACCAAATACTCTGATACATGTTGTTGCATCTTATGTCATGAAAGTCATCCAATAAAGGACTAGTGAATGTCTTCCTTTGTGTCGTCATTGGTCTATCCCTGAATGTCAGAAAAGTAAACTTCTCATTGAATCGACAGTATTGTGACTTCAAACTTATTACACTGATTGTTTTAAAATGGTGTGAACATGAACTTATCATGTACAACATCTTGGCACCACTCATCTGTGAATATCTGCTTGTTTTCCCACCTCACCCACTCAACTCCCACCTTTGTAGCTAAGCACAACTTTTATTTCACACACATTAAGTCAGAAAACCACCTTACAAACTTCAGTTTTTTTAATATATTATTTATATTTCCATACAAAGAAATAACATAAAAAACATAGTACATGGTAGTAAAAGTGCAGAAACTAAAATTCTACTAAAACATGACGTAGAATGTGAGCAAAGACCTGATCACTGTTTGCTGGAGGCTTCATTTTACAGCCCTATTCTACCTGTTAACTTACCAGTAAATTTCAGTCAAGTGATATGTAATTTTAAAACAATAACCTACCTCCTAATTTAGGTGTAAACTGGCAATAGTTACCTGAAACTCCTATCAGTAACAGCAATCACATGTATTCTCAATATCACTTGATAGAAATGGGAATCACGGATGCAGAATATAAGAAGCCAGTCAAAAAATGAAGCACCAGCATTAATACAACCATCAGTTTCAGTGGTCTTTTCTCACACTCGACATGGATGCACCAAAACGTCTAGAAAATTAAGACATCTATTGCATGTAAACAAGTGTCCTGTTGGTATACACATGCTAATTCAAGCATGTTTCCACTCTGAAACACATGGATGAATCGCACACCATCAGTTACTGGAGGGAAGCTGAACTTGGAAGGAGGTTTTTTAGTATCGTCCTGTAAAAAGAAAACATGACAGTCAACAGACAGCTAAAAACCAGTGTAATAATGTTGAACTCAAACAGACATTTCCCACTGATTGATGTACGTGTGATTAAAAATGCATGCAAATACTAATCTGACTTCATGCCTGAAGACAATAGAGTGGATGTACTGCAGCGAGCTCTCTATTATATTATTATTATTGTATGCATTTCATTTCACACTTACGTGGGCTGTAAGAGCGAGACCGTGAGCGAGATCTGTATCTACTGTAGTAGGGTGATGGAGATCGCCTGCGGCTGCAAAGAAATGAAGACACTGTTGAGGAGTTTTTTTAAAAACCCTTGCACGGCCCTCGCAGTTGTAACACTCACCTATACCTGTAGTCATACTCCTCATATCTGTCATAACGGTCATAGCCACGGTCATAGTACGAGTCTCTTCCCCTCCTGCTGCTCCCACCACCGCCGCCACCACCACCACTGCCGCCTCCATTGCTGTTGAAGTAAGAAAACATCATGGAATGACTTCCAGGCGTCGTATCTCTCAAGAAACTCGCAAAAAACATCAATTCTTAGAATGTTTGAAAGTGTTTTGTGAGCGGATGCACATTTAGACATAGATAACTACTCTGTCCTGAACATGATACACCTTGCGTTCCAGTTCTGGTCTGCTGTTTTGCTAAAATTTACGACTGCCCTGCAACAATGTGATGAATAGCTCATGCACATGTGACACCCTGACATTAGTGTTCATCTTACTGAGTTGGTCGACCCATGTAAATTCCCGGTGTGGGGGTATGAGGACGTTTGGTAATGGAATAATCCACTCTGATACGCCTCCCATCCAGCTCCATACCGTTAGCTCGCTCCATCGCCTTGGGAACACAAGAGGGAGGAGAGGACAAGATGTTATCAGAATGCTGTAAAACTCATGGTGAAAATTATTTAATTCTCAAAGGCCAACACAGATTACACACAGTAACTTCTTTGCAAGGGACACAAGGCTGTAATATGAGGGAATTTGAGACAAGGCAGACACCTAGTGGTATAACTGTGTAATCACACCTTAATAAAAACGTGCTCTTGATGGGGAAACATCTTGAACATGCAGAGTGAGTATTTATGAAAATAAATTCAGCTCATGTACTATAGTCAATGATCAAATATGGATGTAAAAAATACAGTTAAAACATAAAAACATGCATTAAATACTCTATAAGGGGGGGGGGGGGGGAGTCAATCATGATTTAATGTAACGTGTCATTTTGTAACAATACACTCAGACCCCAGAGCCATATAACCTCTCTTTGTAGAGAGCTAAAAAGAGGAACACATTTCCCTCTGGGCATCAGATGAATACAAGTGATATCAACAAGAGACACTAAACTAGTCAGTCAGTGTAATGTGACCACAGCCAGTGGTTACAAATCCTTTGCTCAAATAAATGTTCTGATACTACTTTGTCAATATACTCCACAGCAACTTAAAGGTTCTGTACTCAAAGCCTCACTTGTACATGTCACTACTATGACAGCTATGAAAAGTAAAAACCATCATTCTGTAGTAAAATGGTCCCCATTTGTGTTTTTGGATCCAATTTACTGCTGTATTTTATGGCTGTAGATATTTGAGACTGAGGTCATTATCCTGACTTTAGTTGGTAGTTTAACCTAGAGGAGAGCATCATATTCTACAACATCAAGAAAAAAGTTTTAGGTTTCACAATGTATTTTCTATAAAATGGACATAAAGTTTCATAAAAGAAAGGCTTAATCCTACAGTTAACCATAGACATGCAGAGCACACATTTTAAAGTATGTGCTTATTACCAGGTAGGAATGGGGATTTTAAAATAAAGTGTAATGTAAGTACTCTAAGTGATCAAACAATACAGCGTTGAAAAAAGTACAATATTTATCTCTGAGATGTAGAGGGATAAGATGGGAAATACTCAAGTAAAGTAAAAACACCTTAACCTCTGAGTTACTGAGACTCATCAATGCATTCTGTCTTCTGTAGGGGACTAGAGTTTCACAGCTTTACTGTGAAACATTGTCCACTGCAAAGGACATTCCATAAAAAATAAAAGTATCTGGAAAAACTGTTACCAATCAAGGCAATTATTCAGTGTAAAAAAGGCAAAACCTTTACTTTCTTGGGTCTCAGGAGGTAAAATTTTGTACCTATGTACTGGGTTTGAGTAAATGTAGTCAGTTACATTCCACATCTAACAGTGGAATTATCTCATTGCCCATCACACCAAATAAAAAAAAACAACATACACACACACACACTCGCACACACACACTTCCCATACCTCTTTGGAATCCTCAAGTCTCTCAAAGTATACGAATGCAAAGCCACGGGAGCGTCCTGTCCGCTGGTCATACACCACGTTTACCCCGGCCAGAGGACCATACCGTGAAAACACTTCCCTCAGGTCGCGTTCTGTTGTGTATAGGCTCAATCCAAATACCCCCAAACATGTGCTAGGGTCTGGGTTCGCCTGGAGGGGTCAACAATACGGGTCAGAGTTGAAGGTGTGGCACACAACATCAACCCATCAAATGCACTGTACACCCAATGTGTTTAACTGAGTATGCAAAACGGATCTGCACATGCATCTGCACTTTACATATATAATGTGTTGGCCACATAACCACAGAGGTATAAAGTAAAAAGAGGATACATCATTAAATAAGTAATCTTTTCACATTACTTTTCAGTTCATTATATTGTAACCCACACATTGCTGCTCATCAGCTCACAAGTTGGCACCACCTACAGTGAACTACACACCAGCTTTGACCTTGGGATTTTGTGTATATATTATCTATGGCTACTGTAAGTTGCTAAAATAAGTAAGTATCTATGTACATGTGAACAACGGGGTACCAAAACATCTCCCTCTCAGCATCTACAGTTGTACCAGTTCAACCGGAAATGCTGAATGGGCAAAATATGACAGCTTTAATAACCCCTTAAACAGCTGTAAAAAGACACTCCTGGGAGAGTCACAGAAACTGGAAAACTATTCATTTGCCACCTGCTTGGTTTCTGTTTTTATCCACATTTCGTTTCACATGTACCTCTAAAAGCAGCAGTGTTTTACAAACTGTGGTCAACTCTGGTGCTGCAACAAAATCACTTCATTTTTGTTATTCTGTTCAATACCAAGGATATATTTACAGTTTGCCCTTATTTACTATGATAACTCAAAGCCCTGTTTTTCATCAATATCTATCATTTATTTGTCAGTGAAGGCAAGAGTAAACTCTCGACAGCTATCTTTGCTCTCTTTGTCATTACCTTTCCTGGTAAATCCATTCAGAATAATAAATTATAATAATGCAACCAGATAATAAAAAAAAATAATAATAAACATGCACAAGTGGAAAATTACTGATTGATTCCTGCCATATATCAAAAACATGCATATTGACAAATTGGTTAACATTTATCTAATACCATTGTTTGATTCATTATTTTTCTTTACAATTGATTAACTATTAAAAACAATACCAAGTGGCACATAGTAACTGCTAAGATATACTGCTCACCCCTGACCAGTTTTGTGCATGCTAAATGGTTAAATGATTTCAAAGGATTTGGTAGATGATCAGATTTGCCCTGCAGTCATCATTCATTCAGATTAAAAAACAGCTACTGAATACAGCCTGTTCTATTTAATTCCCTCAGTGTTTTAATGGCCCACTTTCCTCTGGTTCAATAACAGACAGGGAGCAGCACCTTTGACCCACACAACATTACATTGCTCTTGTCCAAAATGTCAGAAGGTCCACATACCCTAACATCAGCATCACCGCCATGACTGTATGCTTCTTTTTTGAAGTCATGGCTCTGTTGATATAATGAAAGGAGGGGAGAATTAATCAAAGGGGTTATTAAATGTCATGTCAAGGTGGTTTCCCACAGCTTTAACCACAATCATCTGATAAACCATGTCTTTACAATGTTAGTTACACAAGAATCATATCATTTTTGTAACAGTTTTTTAATCAGTTACAGTGCATACGTAAAACTACTCACTTTTTTTGTACATGTATTGCTGCTTTTCCACAGACAGTATACACTGGACTTGGCCTCACGCATGTTACAATTCCACTGCAGGTATAGTACTATGTCAGTGCAGCTGGTTGTCATAGCAACACAGTGTACACTAGCGTGATGTTGACTCTAGTGTGACTGCAGCTACGAGTGAGGCAACATTAATAGAATAACATTTTATATTGACATTTTCTCAGGGAAGACTGAAAACCTTAAAGCTTACTTGAACCTTTGCTTTGATGTCAGAGGTCACACACACAACCTCAGGACAACTGAAGTTGCTGTTCCACATTGCGTCATGATGACAAACATACATATTGACACAGCAGTGATTGTGGATTGACCAACCAATGACCAGCATGATTATATTTAATGTTTGGTGTCATTATGGCTCACTTTGAACCTCAATGAATTTCACAATAGACATTATATCCAATAGTATCAGGTGATCTCTACTCTCACACAGTGGAAATGATAAAAAAAAAAAAAAAGCTGTGTCAAGTCAAGCTCATATGTCAGTGGAGAACCAGCCCATATTCTGCTACACTTCACCCTATCTAAAAATCTAATTGCACTCACCCTGCTGCCAGTGTGACGGCGGCGGTTTGACATTGGAGAAGTGCTCTGGCTCCTCCTGCGGCGGTATTCTGGGCTATAGGAACGAGAGCGGGACTTCCTGCGATGGGAATAGGACCGAGAGCGTGAGCGGCTATAGCGGCGGTTTGAGTGCCGCCTGGAACGAGACCTGAAAACGATGTAGAGGAAGAGAACTGAAATTGGATTTGTAACAAAAACTACATTCAGAAAACAGGCAAAAGTGCCCTAAGTATTTTTTCACTCACATATAACTCAGATCTGACATAGTGTGTGCATAGTGTACGTAAATCGAATCGACATAGAATATATGGAATTCTGATCTAGGCCACATCAATGATCAGATCTTTAACAGCGCAACCACTATCTAAACAATGAGATCATAATCAATGCAACTTGCATATCCCTCTAAAATGCACAACTTTAGCTTGCACGGTAGTCTTTTCACAGACTGAATTACATTGTATGGCACTTTTACAGAAGGAAATGATTTGAACACGTTTAACATAATTGTTTTGGTAGGTGTGGTCCAGTAATGGCCACAAAATGTGTAGAGTTCTAAACAATACAAAAAATAAAAACCAATATATCTAAGCAATAAATTTTAACTGAGCACTAAGGCCAGTGGTGTGACCTAGTGCTGCACTATATATATATATATATATATATATATATATATATATATATATATATATATATATGTCAGGGTAGAGACTGCGATCGTAGTCTCTACCAGTAGAAACTCCAATCAGAGTCTCTACTGGAAGAAACTCCAATCCGAACCCTAACCCTAACCCTTCTACTGGCAGGATCGGAGTTTCTACCAGTAGAGACTACGATCGGAGTCTCTACTGGTAGAATCGCCGATCCTACCAGATCGCAGTCTCTACCCTTATATATATATATATATTTATACACACACACACACACACACATACACACGTATACAGTCGTCCTCAAAATTATTCATACCCCTGCCATTTTTTGTAACTTTTTGTTTTTGCGATGAAATGAATGAGTTTTGTCAAGTTTGTTTGTGACTTATATGTGATACACAAGTGAGGAAATAAGAACAAATGATACTTGGAGAAATACTTCATTTCAGGAGTATTTTATTAGAGGATTTCTAAAAAACGCCATGTTCAAAATTATTCATACCCTAGGTTTATTAAGTCCAAAGTCTTTTCTTAATAGTCAATAGAGTAGCCTTTTTTCTTGATAATGGTTCCTGTAAGTGTCCATAAGTTCTCTTCTGTCTCCTGTGGGGTTTTGGTCCACTCTTCCAGGACCAAAGCCTCCAGCTGGGTCCGGTTGGATGGTCTCTTACCCATCACTCTGGTCTTTAGCTCCCTCCACAGATCCTCTAAATGATTTAGGTTAGGACTTTGACTGGGTCATGTCCTTGAACCACTACTGCACTACCTTGGTGGTATGCTCGGGGTCAGTGTCCTGCTGGGACATCCAATCAGGACCAGTCTAGAGTTTCTCAGCACTTTCACGCTGTCATCCAGGACGTTGATATAATTATGTTAAATTCATGATGCCTTGTAACTTCATGAGGTTTCCAGTGCCACTAGCAGAGAAGCATCCTAGCATTATAGGTTATAACCATAGCATTATGTTGCCACCAAAATAACCGAGGTATGAAAGTATCACAGACAACCATCCAGCCAGTATTGCACAAAGGAGTTCTCCATGGATGCAGACACAGGAAGATGGCATGACTCAGGATGAAACATCAGGAGGCTCATCTGGCATTTCCTAGCGCTCTTCTTAACCAAGATCCAAGCTTTTGGTCATCAATCCAGTGATTTGATGAAACAAAGATGGAGTTATTTGGCCACATGGATGTTGACTGCATCTGAAGGAAGCAAGGAGAAGAACGCAAGCTGAACACAGCCCCAACCATCAAGCATGGTGGTGGCAACATAATGCTATGGGGTTGCTTTTCTGCTAGTGGCACCGAGAACCTCATCAAGATACAGGGCATCATGAAAAAGGAGGATTATATCACCATCCTGGATGACAATGTGGAAGTGTCTGCTGAGAAACTGTAGATTGGTCCTGACTGGACGTCCCAGCAGGACACTGACCCTAAGCATACCATCAAGGTAGTGCAGTAGTGGTTCAAGGACATGACCCAGTCAAAGCTCTGACCTAAATCATATAGAGAATCTGTGGAGGGAGCCAAAGACTAGCATGATGGGTAGGAAACCATCCAACCGGACCCAGCTAGAGGCTTTGGTCCTGGAAGAGTGGACCAAAACCCCACAGGAGACAGAAGAGAACCTGTGGACACTTACAGGAACCATTATCAAGAACAAAGGCTATTCTACTGACTATTAAGAAAAGACATTGGACTTAGTAAACCTAGGGTATGAATAATTTTGAACGTGGCATTTTTTGGAAATCCTCTAATAAAATACTCCTGAAATAAAGTATTTCTCCAAGTATCATTTGTTCTTATTTCCTCACTTGTGTATCACATATAAGTCACAAACAAACTTGACAAAACTCATTCATTTCATCACAAAAACAAAAAGTTACAAAAAAAATGGCAGGGGTATGAATAATTTTGAGGACTGTGTGTGTGTGTGTGTGTGTGTGTGTGTGTGTGTGTGTGTGTGTGTATATATATATATATATATATATATATATACACACACACACACACACACACAGGGTGGGGAAGCAAAATTTACAATATTTTGAGGCAGGGATTGAAAGACAGTGTATGCCCAATTAGTTTATTGAAAGTCATGACAATTTATTTGCCACAAGAAAATTGACATAATAGAAAATGTTTTTATTCTATGTGTCCTCCTTCTTTCTCAAGAACTGCCTTCACACGCTTCCTGAAACTTGCGCAAGTGTTCCTCAAATATTCGGGTGACAACTTCTCCCATTCTTCTTTAATAGTATCTTCCAGACTTTCTCGTAATAGTTTTGCTCATAGTCATTCTCTTCTTTACATTATAAACAGTCTTTATGGACACTCCAACTATTTTTGAAATCTCCTTTGGTGTGACGAGTGCATTCAGCAAATCACACACTCTTTGATGTTTGCTTTCCTGATTACTCATATGGGCAAAAGTTTCTGAAAAGGTATGGATAATAGTGTTAGGTATGATTATGACATCAATATATGTTTGGTTTCAAAACAATTGACGTAGTGCCTGCTGAGAGAAAAAAACTAAATGTTCATTGTAAATTTTGCTTCCCCACCCTGTGTGTGTGTGTGTGTGTGTGTGTATATATATATATATATATATATATATATATATATATATATATATATATATATATATATATATATATATATATATAAAGCATTGTTATCACAATAATGGAGTGTGTAATTTTCCTATTTCTGTTTTACATGTCATGGGGTACCAGAGTGGTTTTCTCCATCACTCTAACATGCTAGTTTTTCTGACAAAAAAACTAAAGTAATGCTACTGTTGCTGGTTGAATGCAATTTTACATGTTATTAATGTTGAAATGATGTGAATATTTTCAGGGCACAACTTTGGGCAAGGCCTGAACAATTATATTTAAAGATTTTATTTTTATATGCAGTATTTACCAAACCAGGTAAGCAATGGAATATTGTTTTGTTAAAGCTCCTACTCTGGCACTTTTGTTATTATGAAATACATCCATGTCATTTACACATTGTTATATGTGAATAAAATGACAAAATATTTGACTGCGTATGTGTCTGAAGGTCTATGGCAGCAGCATCACCAGGTTCTTGGACAGAATTGTGTAATTGACTGTAGTAGTACAGTATTTTGTCTTAAATTATAAATAATTGAGTCAGCATACAAACAATTGGCTCTTTTTAACATTGTTAAGGAACCTTTTTATAAGGAACATTGTAAAGGAACATTTTTCTTGAAATTGGTATTTCTTTAGGTTAACGAGAAATATCGCAATATTATCGCTATCGCAATGCTGTACACCCATATCGCATGTTTTGACAATATCGTGCAGCCCTAGTGTGACAGCAACCTACATGGCACATTAAGTAAACTACTGAGAACTCTCTAGCAAAAAATAATTACATACCTTGATTTGGATCGAGAACGGGACCTGGACTCAGAGCGTTTGGAGGCCCGTGAAGGGCTCGGGGAGCCAGACCTGCTCTCCGACCTGACCCGAGCTGGACTCCCGCGATCCGATTTAGATGGGGACCGAGACCCCTATTACCACAGCATCATGTTAACATCTGTCTCATGTAGACACATTTATTTCTTCACACAGTTAAACAAGCCATAAAAATAAGATGTGGTAGAGCATGTTGTACACATACACCTGGCTAAAATGTGTAACTTATATGCTGTGGAAGAAAGGGTTAGTAATCTTATCATTTCAAGTGATATGCTTTGGTTTACAATACATACATATTTTTCTAACCCTTAATAACAAAGTATATGATTCCATGTCCACCTGGGCCACCAAGGAGAAAAATAAAACATGCATTTTTATGTTACAAAAAGGAAGCATTTGCACAGAAAAGACATTTGTAACAGTGTATTTACTTAACCTAGGGACACATTCATTCTTCCAGATTCTTTACACGCTACTCCCTTCTCTCAGGATTTCTATCCTTCTTCATTCTTCTTTTTTCAGTTTTCTCATTTTCTGATTCCAGGTCTGTTTTTCCTCTCTTCACCCAAACTGTAACCAGTTTCATTTTAGCCATTACACTGCAAGTGCTTCTATCTGACACCATTCTTCCGTCACACTTCCTCCCTTTCCACTTCTATGTTCTGTTCTGTAAATGTTTTCATTAGCCTTCTTGAATATTTTCTTCATCATTCTTGGATAAAACTCTTCAAATCCTTCACGATCAATAACCTTAATGAAAAAAGAACATTCAATAAAAATTAAGGTTATAGGTTTATGAAAGAGGAAATTTCTTTATAAAAAAAAAAAAAGATAATGAACACTGAAACACTGAATGCAGTACAATTACATTTTTCAACTTTTCAGAATAATTACAGAAATTGGAGCTTTATGGTTACAGGTACAAGAAATGAATAGATGGACTAAGTAGCTGTGTTGCTATTGTCTAAATCTCATATCAGTGAATGGAGACAGGCTAATATTTGGCTGCTACTCATATATATAATGCTGGTAAAAACAGATCAGTGGGTCTGCTAGTGTGCAACAATAGCTGCAGCAGCTGCAGTGACGCTATGCAAACGGCGCTAAAATAGGTGACCGAGACAGTGCCGCAAATGAGAATGCGCAAATTGTGCAGAAAAGCCACGGTTTAACCCTTGTAGCTTATTAAGCTAGCGGTAGCCTGCTGCTAGCTACATTCCAATGTAGCTGTTATTAGCACAAAAAAATGCATTTATGTGGAAATATATCTACATATACACACACTAGCGGTTACATGACTGTGAGGACAAGGAATATTAACTATGAGTAAAATACTTCTCGGTCGTTACAAACGTTTAGCATTAAGCCACTAATGCCGATAATAAGCTATTTCTTTAATTGCAGTTCACTGTGTCAAATTCGAGCAGTCTACTTTAATTTATGGAAGCCACAAAGAAGAAAAGGAAATATGATAATGTATCAAATAAACTACTTACCCGGGCTTCGTAGTGTCTGTCCTCAGTGTCACTCATTTTTCAGTAAAATACTACCACGGATAAAGACAGTGAGACACAGTGGACTACCACGGTTTGACCGTTGGTTTCCACGGAGTATTGTTGGCTAGAAGATGGCTGTTCCTGTGGGTGATGTGTTTATGTACTGCGGAATCTGACGTCATCTCCCACTTCCACTCCTACATCCCCACCGTAAATAAATATATACATAAATAGATAAATAGGTGCACCATAAGTCTGATCTGGGGAAACACAAAGTTTTTGACCAGACCTTTTCTACCACTGCCTCTTCTAAACTTAGGATGAGAGTCAAGAATAAAATGTTAAATGAGATGTCATCAACTTATCAAACAAATTCAAATTCATCTCTTCATTTATTTCAGGTAAAGATGTGTTTATTTGTCATATTACACTGCAAAAATCTAAATCTTACCAAGTGTATTTTTCTCATTCTAGTCAAAATATCTCATCACACTTAAAATAAGACATAATTACCTGAAGAGTAACTTTTCAGTGAGATATAAGAACTTATTTATCTTATTATCTTATTAACTTATCTCTTGAAAATCTTATTTCAAGAAATCTTACCAAGATCATTTTCACTTGAACAAGTGAAAATGATCTTGGTAAGATTTCTTGAAATAAGATTTTCCAGATCTTTTGCCTAAAAAAAGTTCTTATATCTCACTGAAAAGTTACTTTTTAGGTGATTATGTCTTACTTTAAGTGTGATGACATATTTTGACTAGAAATGAGAAAAATACACTTAGTAAGATTTAGATTTTTGCAGTGTATGCAGGTTCACTGAGGAGTGATTTGCTGTTTCAGTGTCACATGGTCACACAAAAACATTCTAAAAAAAAAAAAAAAAAAAAAAAAAAAGCAAAACCAGGCTAAAATTAACCCATAAAGACCAAGTGGTACTTTTATGGCTGGTCCAAAATAGTTTTTATTCCCTATATTTAACTTTTCTTAATTGATCGATCACCATTATTCTAAGATTATTATCTGCATTTTGTGTTTTTTCAGTGAAAATCATGTATTTTCCTGTATTTAATTTACTGATCATGTAGATGTTCATAAAACATCAGATTAAAGTTGAGTATTATATCAGAAATACAGAAAACTCAAGAAAAAGTGACTTTTTCAGCGGAGATATCAATAACAGAATGTAAAAACAAGTGTCTTCATCCACTGTCACTGATCCAACTCCATGGGTTTTACTGGTGAATCAATGTTGTAGAAGATGACGGTGTTTCCACAGTAACTATAAAGCCTCTGAACATCCAAATGGGTCATATCTAACGACCATGAAAAGATGAAAAATTGTATTTTACACCAATTATTTACATGTATCGATAGGATTAGTGGATCAGAAGTTATTAAACATTTTAGATCAGCAGATGCTTTTGGTCACAAGTGGCTGGTTGGGGCTTTATGGGTTAATTGAAAAATAAAAAAATAAAATAAAATAAATCTCTGCAAGTAAATACACCACCACAAGACAGAGGATCAGGAGTCATGACTGAGTAGGATTTTGATTATACAAGTGTACACTGTTGTAAGGAAAATTAACATTCCTGGTTTGAACTTTGTTCCACTGCTGCAGTTGGTAGGTTAAACTTCTGTTCTTAGAAGCTTAGAAATTAATTTCAAACTGATCAAACATAAGAGACAGTATTTTCCACATTGTATTGCATCATCAGTCAGTGGGACTGTGGTGCAATGAGAGGTTTTTTCAAAGCCCCACATTTACATTAAAGAGGATACGTAAAAGGTAATTAACCCCAAATATTCCGCTCTAGGTGGAGATAAAAATGGATCTTTTTGTTCAATATATATGAAAATATGGTAATCACACACAGATATAAATCCAGCATGTGTTTGTTTTATAGGATAGGCAAAGACCGAGGCCTAAGAACATAATCTGCTGTTAATGTAGAATTTCTATTTATACTTTAGTAGCTGCTCAAAAACTGTACCGGTGAATCTAATAAACTTGTAACTTTTTAAATTTGACTTCTTCTAAAAGGTAACAAATTATAGCTATATCTAGATTCCTAGACCTGGAATGTCTAGATCAATTGTAATCATTTTCAAAACAAACAAAAAACTTTGTAACATATGAAAGATATTTGAGCTATAAATGTGAATAATTATTATTGGATTCATTATTATTGCTTTTTTAAATACTTTTATCGTGTGGCCTTCATCTCTGATGAATACCACACTGTGTAATATAATGTAATCACAAAGATGAATATTTTGTCTAGGGGGAATATAGGTATGCTTCTGAAATATTTATCTTCATGTTATTTCTTGTAACTGAGGATGAGGCCTTAAGTTTTTTCCTCTGAATTTTTCATGAGAAATTTGTAATCATCATATTTTCAGTAACACAATATTTTTGCACCCTTATTTCTGTATGTATTTTAATTATCATATTGATAATATATTGTCTAGTATATATTGTACAAATTGCTGTTCTGTGTTTTAATAGTGCGTTTTATATATATATATATATATATATATATATATATATATATATATATATATATATATATATATATATATATATATATATATACATATATATAATCATAATATACATAATCATACCTAACACTATTATCCATACCTTTTCAGAAACTTTTGCCCATATGAGTAATCAGGAAAGCAAACATCAAAGAGTGTGTGATTTGCTGAATGCACTCGTCACACCAAAGGAGATTTCAAAAATAGTTGGAGTGTCCATAAAGACTGTTTATAATGTAAAGAAGAGAATGACTATGAGCAAAACTATTACGAGAAAGTCTGGAAGATACTATTAAAGAAGAATGGGAGAAGTTGTCACCCGAATATTTGAGGAACACTTGCGCAAGTTTCAGGAAGCATGTGAAGGCAGTTATTGAGAAAGAAGGAGGACACATAGAATAAAAACATTTTCTATTATGTCAATTTTCTTGTGGCAAATAAATTGTCATGACTTTCAATAAACTAATTGGTCATACACTGTCTTTCAATCCCTGCCTCAAAATATTGTAAATTTTGCTTCCCCAGCCTGTATACATATCTCTCTCTCTCTCTCTCTCTCTCTATATATATATATATATATATATATGTATATATATGTGTATATATATATATATATATATATATATATATATATATATATATATATATATATATATATATATATATATATATAAACATTTTAGATCAGTAAATGATTTTGATCTCCAGCAACTCTTAGGTTATTTATGGTGTCAGGGTTGAAATCAATGAGAAGTCCGAGACACTTTGCTGCTGAAATATTTATTTAATTACACAGAAACAGAGTTCCACTGGTGCAGCACCAGTTTGTTCCACAGGGCTGTGACTGACTCCTTTAGCACACAGTAAGACAATCTTTGGCATCTTCATTAGAACTTCATGCATCATTAGAAGGTAACCCACCTATTGGCACCCTCGGCGGTGACCACTGCCTAAATGTCGGGTTTTAGACAAAACAGAATATTTTATTTTATGAGGCACATCATTGAACAGATGCCCTGAATGACACAGGACATTTTTATTGCAGTCAGCTGACTGGATTAGTGGAGCGGACATAAAACTGATTTAAAGGCTCAATGTGAGATACTTAGTGACAGCTAGTGCCGAAGTTGTAGACAGCAGTTCTGAACTTTTAAATAAGGGGGACACTTAATCTGGTCCACACTCATAACATAATAGGTGGCACAGATTAATGCTGGATGCCATCTGCTATAAAACATAAAAAAGAGGAGCCAATCCACTCTGAGCTACTGTAAAAAAGTGGACACACAATATAGCAGACTCTGCAAAAGATGACCTGCTCCCTGTTCAGATATAAATGGCTCATTCTACGGTAAAGCGAACACGGTGACTCTCATTTTTGTGTGATCATACACTAATGAAAACACAATTATGATAATGATATTCAATGTACTTACACATTGGGCCTTTAAATGAGAAAAGCTTTTTTTTTCCACAGAGATGTACTTATCACAATCAATTATCACTGTCATCTTCTCTACATCAGCATTGAGAGGAAACTATTTTTATTGCATCATTTAATGCAGTCACAGTTTTATTTCAGACTACCTGCCTTCACTCATGGTGTAGTTTGTAATATGTCAGACACATCTTAAGTAATGGAGAATTCATGAGTATCTACAATTTATGTTTTCATTAAATATTTTCTTCCATATATTTTATTATGCTACTTACAATTTTGTGTCAAAAATAACATGAAAATATTGCTTATCCTTATTGTGGCACCAAATGATGATGATGTTAATGAGCAACTCAGGGATCCTAGACAGGGTGAGACCATGGTCCTTAAATACATTAAAGTTGAAACAGAACCTTGTCTAGTATTTTTAGATAAGCTCTATAGTCACAGTGCAATATGAACCCTGAACATGTCTAAGCAGTAGGCCGGTTCTCTTACCAGCACTACAGGGCTAAATACTAACCCAAAAGTACATTCAATCTGCTTTACATCTAAATTAAAACATTTCTCTACACTAAACAAGGGAATTCAAACATCGGACACCAAATTAAGAGAAAACACCGATAATCCTGTGTTTACAATGGTAAATAGTCATCCAAAATATTTTGCATAAGTCTCAGACAGTTGCAGCTAAAGTAATGTGTTCATACTGCACTGCAAAAAAAAAAAACCTCTTTGGGTTATATTTATGGGTGCGCTTTTAATTTAAATTATCCTTTAACAAAAAAATAACTAAAAATTGTGTGGGAGGTGAAACAAACATTTTCTACATATAGAATTAGCAACTGCACAAGCCACAAACTTACATGTAGCTAATCCTACCAGTGTACAGCAACTGTGTGTTTAGTTAAGCATTTTGATATGTTCAAGCAATATCGTCAAATTGTTGACACAGGGGACAGGACAGCATTTTAAGCTATTTCTGTGATAAAGCTGAGGCTCAGTTTCAGTTCTAAGTGTTAACGCTTCTTTGCATCTGCTCAAACTATTGCAAAACTTTGACATTACTTATGAAGATGTTGAAGTGGAACTCAAACAGAATCAGCAACAGAAACATAAAACTGTGCAGTGCAGTCTTGGTAAAGAAAAATGAAAAATAAATATCAGCATGTGAAAAGATACAGCATAAAGCAGTCCTTCACTCTGAGGCTGGCTGGACATTTCAGAAAAGCATCTCTCATTTTAAGTCTCTGGATGTCCAAATGTCCCTCTGTTGCTTGTCCTTACTCTGATGGGGTAACATCAGTGATAAAAGCAGAGTGATGTATACAACCTATCTTCTAAAACTATGGCCTGTTTGGGATGTGTGGGTGAAGACGCGACGTCCCCGGGTGGCTGCCCAGAGTCTCCTGCTTTGAGGACTTCTGGAGGGAAGTGGAAGCAGAAGCAAGAATGCCTCCTGCAGCATGGGAGGTGTTAGTGGAGGAGGAGTTGACCACCAATTCGATTTTCCCCTCTAGTTTTACCAGCCGGGTCAGAATGTCATCCAGCAGCACGGCTATTGTTCTCTTCAGGTCAGCTGTGTGGACATGTGAGAAAAGGAAGGAAGGAAAAGAGAAAAACAAACAGAGAAGAAAATAAATCATTCTCAGAGATGTAAAACCCATAACATTCATGCATGAACTAAGTCAAGTCTGACCAGGATGTGCAATATGACCATATGCAGTACTGGGCAAAAGTCTGAGACCATCTTCATCTTTGTTGTTTTTGCAGGGTTGAAATGAGCAAGCATATTTATATCTCATTCTATTTTCTTCAGATACAACAAGAAAATACAGGGAATGTGTGCATAGGCTTAAAAGACACACAAAAGCAGTAGGTCAGCTCTCTCACCTGCACAACAGCACCAAATACAAGCCCAACAGTACATTCAATCTGCTTTGCATTGACATAGAAAAAAAAAATAACTAAATGGGTTCCTAAAGGTTAAAATGACTATTTAGTGTCACTTTTGACCCCATGATAAGAAGCAGCACAAACAGCTAGAAACATATGCTGAATGAAACCTGGTACACAACATCAGAAAATGAGTGCAATAAATCTCACACTGTCTGAGCAAAAGGGTTAAAACATGTTAAGTGTAAACGGAAACCACACTAAATTCTACCACCAGATTATATCTTAAAACAGAAACATTAGAATTACAATTGCCTAAACTTTACTAAACCAGCAAACCTAATGTAGGTCCAGGACTTTTACACTGTATATAATGTGATAACACAAGTATATTCTCTGCATCCCTTCACTCAGCACACATGTGGGCAAGACACTGGCACAAAGACAACAAATGAACATGGACACTGAATTTCATATGGGACAGGGTAATTCTGAACAGGAGAAGGACATAAACCAAACAACATGAGGATCTCGTACCTAAAACAGGGGCTACATCTGTGAATGAAAGTGATTCTTACAATGGACCAGAAAAAACCTCCCCACAGACTCAAACACCACTAACCTCTGTTATCTTTAATACTGTGTGAAACAGAAGGAAGCTCCCTCTCTGCGGTGTTTAGATTTAGTATTCTATATAAGAAAATATGTAGGCCTGTAAGCCTGTATTCACTTTTGTTCGCATTGTGTGGTTTTTAACCGTCAGCCAACTTCAGGTCAAAGGGGTATTGTAATCATTTTGTCATCTGTCCACCTGTCTGTCCATTCTGGTCAAGGGGTATTAGTGCACAGCAAGTTATGTTGATATTTGTAATCATGTTGATATTTTAGGCCTAGAATTATTTTGTTTGCAACTACATTTAAAAGTGTTTTGAAGATTTTACATTGTTAGATGTAAAATTGTGCAAAGGTTCTCCATAAAAGGGAAAAAAATATCAAATATGAGTACCTTTTATTTGTTTGAGTATATCATTCAAAATGAAAGAAATAAACATTTCAACTCAGTCATTTTAAGAGAAATTATAAAATAGTTCACTATAGTAAAAATAGATACATGGAAACTATTTATTCATTGTATTTACAGTGTGCTATTTTGTGGCGGTAGTAAACTTTTCATCATATCATACAGGCCATTGCTCAACATTTATAAATTCTTCTTAAAGGCTCACCATATCCAGCCATGGAGGTTCCCTGCGGCCCACCCAGTGCATTCTGGTTCTCTTCAGTCAGGACCTTTACGTATCTCCGACTGAGCTCCAAGATCTGCTCACGCAGCTCTGCGCTGCTCTGATGTCGTGGTTGCTGCACAGTGTAGCGCAGCAGCATTAGTCCCCATGCCAGGCCAAATACCAGCAGCAGCACACTCAGCTTCTGGGACATGTTCCTCCGCAGGAGTGCACCCAGCATGGTACTGGGGGTGGCAAAGAGGAGAGGAGCTGGAGTGGGCTGGTCCGAGCCTCAGGGTATAGTCTTGAGTGTGATGAGACAAATAAGTTCTTACAGTCTGTAAGGAAATAATATTTTCTGTAATGTCTCCACGGAGACAAGTCAGCTACATAGCGACACTCCACGACATGGTACAGAATCACTGTCTTGCTTATAGACACTTAAACAAGACACGTCCTTGCTCAGTACCAATGCAGATGCTGAGGTGAAAAAGTGCTGAACAATGGAGCAATCAGGAAGTGCAATCGGCAGGAAGTCAACGCCCACAGAAACAGTCAGGAGCTTCTGAAGGGGTTCTTGGTTGAAAGTTGACTTGGGGACAAATGAGTGGTTCAGCCTGGAGATCCATAGGCATCATTTACTATGTCAGAGATGAACAAGACAAGTAGAAGAGACTTAGTTAACAACAGAAACACAGAGGAAGCACACTCTTTCAAAAAGATAATCATTTCTTAATTTTAAATTTTGAAATTACTAATAACAAAACAATCTAATACTGAGCACAACAACATGTTCTTTTTCTAACACCTCTATATCTTGTGGCCAGAGGTAAGTGTTTAATATTTACTGGCTGTGATTTCTGGGTGGATGAATGCAGTTTCTGAAACATACATGTAAACACAGAGTGGGTTAGATGACAAACAAACTCCACATGATCATTATTTGCATTGAGTTGGTGTTTACATCAAAGAGGTTTCCTTGATAACAAAGCTATTACTAAAGACAGACTTTGGTCAAAACACCACAATAGCCCACACATCGACAAATATCCAGGCCTCTTATCCCAGAAACCTGATTACCAGTTTAGATTTCATGGGACCCACTTTACAGCTCCAGATAGGAGGTACAGAAGGCATTCAGTTCATAATCCCACCTCCACAATGGTTACTGGACATACAAATAGTCTGGGAGTGTACCCTACACATGCAGAGGAAATTAGGCAGTCATTACTCTGTTTTCACCATTTCGTCATCACATTTATTCTCCTTTTCACCAGTTCGTCACCAGGTTTATTCTCTTTGCTCTCTCTTGGGTGTAGGTGTGCCAATTCCTATTGAGGTCAGAGTGAGGGCACTGACTACAGGAATAAATTATGAAGAGAAAGGTAATCGAATCCATTTTGTAATTCTTCCCTGTCTCTGTCTCTGTCCACAGACAAACATGTCCCTCCTTTGACCCCAGACCCCACAAAGTATTAGCAAGGGAGAAAAAACACTGAAAAGAGAGCAGGGTGCTACTGATGGAAACGTTTTCACTAAAAAACTTGTAACATGTGACAGCTACAACAAGAAAGCTTTTACCACCCACCTAAGAAACCTTTTGTCTACTCTCCAGCTCAAACTAGTTTTTTAACAATACATCTCTGAACAAGAGCATATTCAAGATGCTTACAACCACGTTTTTATGTTTTCCACCTCCCGATGAGTCACATCTATAAGCTATTTATGATATATAAAACTACATTAACAAACAGGTACAGGTAATATTTCAGGGTGGAGCTGCAAACTATTCTAGCCGTGGGGCAGCAACAACAACTCTTTAGGATGATCTATCTGCACCTTGAACATATAATCCCGTAGGTTATATCCATCAGAATTAATCATATTGTCAACGCACTGTACAGTCTTCAGTGTCATGTTAGACCATTCATCCGACATGGTTATTGTTCTGTAGAACACAATACTATTCAAAGTTTAATCTGCAGACAATGTTCCACTTGTTTAGAGGACTTTATATATAGTACACCCGATGTGGTGTTGGATACTGATAAGGCACACAGTGTCTGTGACAAAAATGCTGTCTAGAAGTTAAATATTCAACTGAACTGCTATCACTTGGGACTCAACAGCTGCTAGCCTCACAGACCTGGTTAAACAGAGCTGTAAATAAATGTCAGTGTTATTATAGTAAAAGGCAGTACAACTGTCATACCTGTTGACTCTCTGAATTTATAGATATATCTATTTATTGTAAGGTTGAAGTTAAAATAGAGAAGTAACCAAGCCAAATGCCAGTCCAAATCCAGAACAGGTTGTTTCTTCTGTATTTCGTCCTGTAAATGTTGATAAGTATTGTGTGATGGGCTGCAGCTAAAGCTATGTTCAACTTCACTTGTATAATGTTAGCTCGACACGTTAGCTGAGCAACGCACAAACTTGTCAGTCACAAATAATAACATTATAATAATAACGATATTATCTGGAATGTATAAAAAGATCAATTTACCTTGGTAACTAGTCTTAGAAAAGATAGTGAGGTAGAAGGAGAAATACCCAAGCTCCACAGAAGAAGGTACTGGGCGTCTGAGTCTGAGAGCTCCGGCTGCTCTGACACTGAATGATGCTTGTTGTTGATTGTTGTCTATGGGGAAATCCTGTCAAGTAGCCGGCTGTCCGCGTCCGCGTTAGCTAGCTCCAAGCGAAGATGTCAGTCCATATCGGCGTTTATTTGCCTTCGTTTCCGTGTAAGACTTCTCAAAGGTATATGGGCTATCTGCAAGTAAAAGTCGGGAGCTAAAATTCCAAGCATGCAACTGTGCTGACTATCATGGCTCCCCCCCGAACATCCCCTGCGTGCGTCATTCATACTGCATTATGGGAAATGTAGTTATTTTAATGGTCCTTTCAATCTAAATCAGTGGTTCCAAACCTGTTTTGGCTCGTGACCCCATTTTAACATCACAAATTTCTGACGATCCCAGACATTCAAAACAGAGACTTTTACTTTTATACTTTTTTTGCTAAAATTAATTTGTTTTTGATCCTCTAATCAAAAAAAATTTTTTAAATCTAATTTATTCTTAGCTACTTATACTCTGCATTTATTTATTTATTGATTGTTAATGTGGTGTGACTGTTTTTGTGGAGCAGTGACCATATTTTGTATTTTTGAATTTCCCCTTGGGGATTAATAAAGTAAATCAATCAATCAATCAATCAATCAATCAATCAATCAATCTATCTATCTATCTATCTATCTATCTATCTATCTATCTATCTATCTATCTATCTATCTATCTATCTATCTATCTATCTATCTATCTATCTATCTATCTATCTATCTATCTATCTATCTATCTATCTATCTATCGTTTGCTATACTATGTTGCACATAAATGTTAATTTTAGATGACATTTAGTCTATGTAATGTATATTATTACAGAGGCAGAAAAGCCAGGTGTAGATTACTGCCCAAAGTGAGAATTTTATTTTCCTTGGTCAGGATATGTACAGTCAGTCCAGCTTGTATTTACAAGGCTGACAATTAATACTGAAAAACACAAGAACTCAAACTAGGAATTATGAAAGAGCTGTAGCACCTTAAACCGACCACCATGAACATTTGAAAGATAAACTGTACCACAGTGCTTCAGTTTCAGCTTCACAGTTTGTCATGTCTTTTACGTATTGTGATTATCTCTTTCAACTCACCATATATTTTTTATTAGTGAGTTTTTATTTTTATCAATTACAATAAATTTCAGGCGACCCCATTTGAATTCCAGGCGACCCCATATGGGGTCCCAACTCCAAGGTTAAAAAACACTGATCTAAATTGCAAAAAGTATATTCAAGACTTTAGTGATGGATCTAAGAAACCAGACACTGGAATAGTATCAGTAGCATATGTAGCACCAGAATTTGATGTTAAATTGGCAGCAAGAATAACAGATCATCTTTCAATATTTTCAGCAGAACTTATCACAATAATAATGGCATTGCAATGGGTGGAACAAGTTAAGAGGAATAATATGTACAGACTCATTGTCAGCAATAGAAAATCTCAAATCCAACCTTTTTTCTCTACTGTCTACAAAAGTGTCCTGCTGTCTTCTATGTCCACTTGACAGAGAAATTTGCTGTTAGTATACATTATATTAACTCTTAATCAGCCCTGAGCATTGTACAGAGGAGTTGATAATATTATTTATCTTGTTGTTGTTGTTGTTTTGTTGTTTTGTTGTTGTTGTTGTTGTTGTTGTTGTTGTTGTGTTTTTTTCCCCCTCTTTTTTGTGTTTAATAGGTTTGTAGGTTTGTTTGTTGTTGTTGTTGTTTTGGTATTGTGTCTGTGTGGTTGCTTATGTCTAAGTACATGTTTATGTAAATGTATAATTTGAAATAATAAAGAAAGAAAGAAAGAAAGAAAGAAAGAAAGAAAGAAAGAAAGAAAGAAAGAAAGAAAGAAAGAAAGAAAGAAAGAAAGAAAGAAAGAAAGAACATCTCAAATCAGATAATTTAAGTGACAGGAATGATTTAGTCTGTGAAACTTTAGTTATGTTAAATCAAATTCAAAGTATTGGAATACATATTAGATTAGTTTGGGTGCCAGCTCATGTGGGAATGATAGGAAATGAGCTTGCAGACAAATATGCTAAGAAGGCACTAAAATCGGAAAGAATATTGGTACAGAATAAAGTTGGTGAGGAAGAAGTTAAATCAATTATTAAGAAGGAAATTATACAGCTGTGGCAAGATAAACGGAATAAACAAAGTAAAGGAAGAAAGCTTTTCATTATCAGTCCAAACGCTGGCTTGAGGCGTTTTTTTTTTTTTTTGGGGGGGGGGTCAGATGCAGAAGAGAAGAGACATTAATTATAAGACTCCGATTAGGACATAAGGGACTAAACAAGACTTTATTTTTAATAGGAAAACATGTGATAGATGTAATGTTCCAGAGACTGTAGAGCATGTGATTATGAAATGAATGAAACAAGGGCAAGAAATAACATGACAAGGAAAATAGAGGGCACAGAAGAATCTTTCAACATAAAAGATATTCTAAGCAAATCATCAGGAGACAAATTTATTAGGTATCTGTTAGAGTATTTAAAAACAATAAAAATTAGCAACAGAATATATGGAAGTTTGTTTTGCGTTTTGTTTTGTTTTTTTACACTAAATGTAATTTGTATTTTCATAGCCTGTAAGCCATTAGAGGTAATTCACATCCGGAGGGTGGCGGAAATGGACAAATAATGTTTGTAGCCGCCGTTAAATAAATAAATAAAGAAGAAGAAAAATCGCTTAAAGGAAAGGAAAAAAAAGTTAGCCATAGCATTCAGCCGGTGACAGATGATCGGATTTAGGGATAAAATATAAATAAAACAATATAGGTTTGTGAAATTTTGATGTCTATATTATTCGCTACATATTTGTCAAAATTAAATATTTTTGTAAATATAATCCAGCATCCAGCTTCAGATAGCACATATATAATGATCATATGTATTTGTATTTACTTTATTTCACTTAATTTTCGGTCTTCATAGATAACATACAAATAGATAATGTCGTGCGCGTGTGTAAAAGGGCGTCAGTCACCGTTTCCGTGGCAACCGATAGTAACAGTATTAGCAGTAGCCTTTAGCCTACAGTCTTTGTTATTTTAATAATGGAAAGAGTGCGGCTTGATCAGTCAGCTTTACGAGCAGTAGATGAGTACTGGGAGTACAGAAGGTTTGTCCCCATGTTAGAATGCTGTTTGTTTTTGTCATTCATGAACTTTAAAGCAAGAAACAACATGTGCCAGTCAACTGTTAGCTTATTACTACAAAGTATGCTAGAGCTATTATTGAAAGTACTGTTAACTCCTGTAAATGTCGACTGGAGTCACAAACTTGATCATTTAAGAATAATAATAAGAGGCACAGCGTGCATTGATTGTATTTTTTAACTCATTATTGGTTGTATGTCTGTGTTTTGTTTGTTTGTTTGTTTGTTTGTTTGTTTGTTTGTTTTTCTTAAAGGATTGTGGGTGATGATGATGGAGGAACACTGTTAACCCCAGAACAATATGAGGAGTACAAAAGGAAGGTGCTCCCTCTCCGAATGAAAAACAGGCTATATGTAAGCTTTGGGGTACCAGGTGGTATTGACTGCAAATTTATTGGTCCTGAGACCCAGTGCTTCTGTACACATCGGTAAAATAGCTTATATAGTAACTAAATTAGATACATGTGTTCTTTGCATTACCCTCCTCAGCTGCATATAGATATAATGTAGATCCACACATTTAGGGGTTATTTGTAAATCCATTCTTCACAAAGCTGTAGTCTTCATGTCCAGGTACAAGCAACACAAGACCGACTTTGAAGTGATTCCCTCTGGACGACCCCTAGCACTTCCATGTCAGGTCAGAGGATGCCAGTGTTCAACATATGAGTTTGTTCCCCGTAATGGGCCAACGCCTGTCAGATGCAAGTGTAAACACTTACCCCAGGATCACAGTGAAGCTGCTGGTCATTTGTGCAAGAAGTGTGAGTTTCTATTGCAACCATATTACAACAACTGGGTGATTCTAGATATTAGATTTAAAATGAAATATATCCGTCATGTTTTTCACTTTTCTATGTTGTTTATCCTCTTTTTTTCAGGCACTTCTTGTTCTGGATTCCAGAGCCCCTTCACCTGTGGTTGTGGTCAGCCCAGCTATGCTCACCAGACACTGGTGAGTAGACTTGACCTGGATCTGACCATTTATTGAATATTTAAAATGTCTGTGGCATAAAAGAAAGTCAAACACAGTGTAACTGTATAGAATCCATACCATTCATGAAGTTGCACATTTAACTGACCATAAATCATTATATCCTTTTTTCTATTGTCATTACAGGTTGAGACAAAAGCAGAGAGGGAGGCCCGGGGTCGACCACTAGGCAGGGACGTCCCTTATGCTGCCATGGGTGGATTGACAGGGTTCAGTTCCCTTATAGATGGTTACCTTGCAATGGAGGCCAGTGACTTAGGTGAGTGCCAGATCTGTATCTTATAATGAATGGTATACAATTAGTCCATGTGTGTGTGTGTGTGTGTGTGTGTGTGTGTGTGTGTGTGTGTGTGTGTGTTTACCCACAGACTATATGCTTCACTCTGTGCTTGGTGTGATGATGGTTCTGGAACGTAGCATACATGATGTAGTTGACATCAGTTCTTAGAGCAGTGTTTTTCAACCTTGGGGTCGGGACCCCATATGGGGTCGCCTGAAATTTCTAGTAATTGATAAAAATAAAAACTTACTAATAAAAAATATATGGTGAGTTGAAAGAGATAATCACAATACATAAAAGACATGACAAACTGTGAAGCTGAAACTGAAGCACTGTGGTTCTGTTTATCTTTCAAATGTTCATGGTGGTCGGTTTCAGATGCTGCAGCTCTTTCGTAATTCATAGTTTGAGTTATTGTTTGTTCAGTATTAATTATCAGCCTTGTAAATACAAACTGGACTGACTGTACATATCCTGACCAAGGAAAATAAAATTCTCACTTTGGGCAGTAATCTACACCTGGCTTTTCTGCCTCCGTCCATAATTATATACATTATATAGACTAAATGTCATCTAAAATTAACATTTATTTGCAACATAGTATAGCAAACTATTAGATAGATAGATAGATAGATAGATAGATAGATAGATAGATAGATAGATAGATAGATAGATAGATAGATAGATAGATAGGTTGATTGATTGATTGATTGATTGATTGATTGACTTTATTAATCCCCAAGGGGAAATTCAAAAATACAAAATACGGTCACCGCTTCACAAAAACAGTCATACCACATTAACAATCAATAAGTAAATAAATGTAGAGTATAAATAGCTAAGAATAAATTAGATTAAAAAGAAAGATGTTTTTGATCAAAAACAAATTGATTTTAGCAAAAAAAGTATAAAAATAAAAGTCTCTGTTAAAAGTCTCTGTTTTGAATGTCTGGGGTCACCAGAAATTTGTGATGTTAAAATGGGGTCATGAGCCAAAAAAAGGTTGGGAACCACTGTCTTAGAGAGACTGAATATTAAAACCCCTCAGCCACCATTAGACTGCCGGGGGAATGAATGTGCAAGCTTAACGCCAAGAGAGAAAACAGTTCCATCAATAGCCATGTGAGGGCAGCAAAGAGCAATGTAGCATCTAACGAATAAATAAACCTCCAAAGCAGTGTCTGATTAATACATCTATATTACAGACAGCATGCACTGATTTTTCACCCACACATTTGTAGCAGTCAATGAAAAGCTTAGCTCATCTGTTTATAAATTTACAGCATGTTTAATGACTCTAGTAATGATTGCAGAAGCCTTCGGATGGCATACATCATAATTTACAAATGCTTCTATGCACGTAATGCAATCTAGACTCTTGACATGCAAACACACAAATATCACAACATCTCAGTCTAAGTGAATAATAACTTTATCTCAGGGAAAGGTTTTACTTCACCTAACAGTGTTAAATGATCAAAGATTTAGTAGTCCCATTATCAGCTGTTGACTTTATTTCGCAATCTAGCTTTTACTGTGCACACATAGTGGTAGAGGCGGAATGAAGGGTCCTAAAATCTCACATTCCTTTGTCAGTACCTTACAAGTACAAAATGTGAAGTCACAGCATTGCAGTATATGCCTATAACTACTTCTACATTAGTTATCACTCTCCTGATTGTTTTATGTTTAATTCTAATAATTGCATTCTAGAAAATCTGACCTCTTAGTTTTGTCTACCAATGCAGATTAGACACTTCTTGTCCCATTACTGTTGGTACTTGTCACATTTGATTTTCTTGATCTCTGCTGCATCTTCCTGTAAATGAAGGAGGAGAGGGTGGCAGTGGGCCGAGTACCTCCACATCTAGGGTCAACTGAAGTAATCTACTACAACATCTAACACCGTTCTCTGGAAGATGACCAATAAACAGATGAATGCTTCAGAGGTTTTTCAGTGTGATTTCATGTTTCTGTCATGAGTTATGTGTATTTCACAGTAATTAATTGCACATTCCTAATAAATAATTGTGAGACAGTAAATTTCACAAGCAATGTTTTGATCGAGGAGAGTGTTCAAGAGTATTGTGATGATAGGTCAACCAGTGAATTTTTAAAATCCATTACAATAACAATAGTTTGAAGCAGAAAAAAGCTGATTAATTGGCTGATTTTATAAAAATGTGGTAATTTTTCCTTCCATCTTTATACACTCAGAGGCCACTTTATTAGGGACACCAGTACCAAGTGTAGGTGAGTGTATGTGCCGCTGCTGTAAACCATCTGCTCCAAGGGTGGATGTGTTGTCTAGTTTAGAAAAGCTCTTCTGCATACCTTGGTTGTAACTCAGTTACTGTTGCCTGTTTATCAGTTGAAACAAGTCTGGCCTCAGACCTTTAAATCAACAAGGTATTGTCACCCAGAGAATTACCAATCACTGGATATTTTCTATTTTTTGGATCATTCTCTGTAAACCCTTGAGATGGTTGTTCGTGAAAGTCCCATTGGAACAGCAGTTGCAGAAATACCTGTCTGGCACTAACAACCAACATCTTACAGATATACCTAATAAAGTGGCCACTGAGGGTATATTTTGTTTTCTAATGCTTTAATTATTAGTAATTTTATTATTTCGTGTTATTTTGTGCAAGTTAATTATCTCTCAGTCTTGTTTGCACAAAATAATTACCTAGATTGCATGAGATAATTTATGCAAACAAGGCTCTATTTGCACGTGAGTAGTATAACTGGGGGACCTCTAGTGATTTAGAGATTAACCCCCAATCTCAGTTTCATGCAGCCCATAAATAGAAAAATATCCCAAATGCAGCAATGCTTGTCATTGATCTGAGATTTCATCCTTCTGAAGAATTTGTGCTTGTTCTTTCTGTAAATATGTCTCCATGCTGTGTCATGTTATGAGACACTGAAAATTGTACCCAAATACAGCCTTTATAATTTTCAGTTTGTAAATAGGCAGAATAAATGTCAGGATGAAAACAAAAAGTTGCCCTAAATCATAGAGATGTTAATGTACAATAGGCCTATGTTACCACAGGATCTCTGTATTTGTGTCGTTGTTCAGTAAGTCTCGTACAAATAGGATTGACGATTATCTGGGATATGACTTCTTGGTGCTTCTGTAAAATCCAAATAATTAATGCTTAAATGAAAAATGAATAAATGTGGAACTGAACATCAAACACACTGTAAATGTTCATTATTGGTTATTATTTTCCACTGAAGTCTATAATTCCATTTGAGAATGAGAATCATATTATCATTATTCCAAATGCAACCAAGGTCTGTCAATAATGATGGGCTGTAAAACATTCCATAGATCCAGATCGATTGCTCATTGCTTATGTTATTTAGTACATTTTCCAAACTAAGCCTGAAGCAATCACAGTGAATGGTCTAAATGTAATTTAATATATACTTGAAATGAAAAGAGAGAAAAAACACATCCACTGGGAAGCAGAGTGTGAGTAGGAGAAGTGATGTGTATCTTGTTCAGTATTTTTTGTGGTTGCTGCATGTAACAAGTTCTTTTACATTAACTGATGCAATGAGTAGCTTCTCATTTCTTAAACAAGGTGTGACTGTGTTTCAGAAGGGTCAAATTATTGGCCTGCACCAGGCATAGAAAGCAACCAAGGAGATGCTGCAAACAACTAAAATTGGGTTAAAAACTGTCCAACAGATTATTAAAACCTGGAAAAACAGTGGGGGACCCTTATCTTAGAGGGAAGAAACATCTTAATTGAAATCTTTAATGTTTTTGTTTTATTCCACTGTTTGATGCAATCTAATCATTAAAAAAAATCAACCGTAGAACTCAATGCTAAATTTAATTGTGAAATTAAGAGGATTTCCACATGTACAATGTGAAGAGAACCCAATGGGACTAAACAGTTGTGTAGTTTTAGGAAGGCCACTTATCAGTGAAGATAATAAAAAAAATAGGATCAAGGGTCCGGTAGTCCTGCGGCATATTTATTACCTTCACCAAGGAGGTTATGCTTTTGCCAGCATTGGTTTGTCTGTCTGACTGTGTGCAAGATAACTCAAAAAGTTATGGATGGATTTGGATGAGAATTTCAGGAAATGTTGATACTGGCACAAGGAACAAATTATTAAATTTTGGTGGTGATCGGGGGGGGGGGGGGGGGGGGGGCAAGCAAGTATATCAATATTTTCAGCTGTTTTCAAGTTATAGCACTTTGAAATGTGCCCCATTATAAAACAATGGGGATTTTTAAAATTTCAAAAATTCATAAAAAAAATTCAGGAATCAATATTTCCCAATTAATTGAACAAACTTGGTAGACCTCACCCCAAAGATGTTCCACAACAAATATCAAGTCATTCTGACTGACTGTTTCGAAGAGGAAGATTCTTGAAAAATTGTTAACGGACAGACGGATGGACGGACGGACACCAACTGACACCAATAGTCCATCAGACCTTTCAGGCCGTTGGACTAAAAAGGCTTCAATTAAAAATTGGGCAATGTTTTAATGGAAAAAAGGTCATGTTCCTGTTCCAGAGTGATGGGCACATCAGGGTGAGAATAGAGGTGGATGAAGTGATTACCCATCATGCCTTGTGCCTATAGTACAAGCCTGTGGGGGCAGTGTTATGATCTGGGGTTGATTCAGTTGATCAGGTCTAGGTTCAGCAACATTATGTCCAAAAAACAGCAGAAATAAATGTGACACTGCAGCAGCTTATTAAAAACGATGCCACGGCGGATGCATGTCATCATCCAAGCTAAAGATCCAATGAAATACTGGAGTGTTGCACTTATGTTTTTGGCCAGACTGTATTTGTATTACATGAGAATCTGTGAAGGTCACAGCAAGAGAAATTTAAATCTTATTTTTCTAGCAATTTTCCATATTATTTATTGCATATTCTATTCCCCTCTTACGTCTGAGGTTTGTATGAATGTATAAATGATGTTTTTATGTGGGGAGAAGACAGCCCACTCAACGTGTCACCAAAATAACACCAGAACCATACGGCTACGTGTTCAGTGATGAGCGCGGTTTTTAATTTGCAGATAAATGTACTGTCTCCGATTGATTAATCCCATTCCTCACGGTAGATCAGCAGTGATGAGAGCTGATTTAATCCACGTCATGAATGGAGATTGAAACAGGCCATGTTTTTTCCAGTGGCAGCCCACTTTCTTCTGTCTTTAATTGGGAAAATAAAATTAACGAGTGATCTATAAATGGGGATTCACTCCCACTCAAATGTTCCCACTGTGAGAATGACAAGTCACACTGGATCAGCATCTGCCCCGGTGGCCAGTGCATCCTAATCCACCTGTGTTGTAATGCTAGTGAAGGAACCATGTGTGTGTTTGTGTTTGTATGAGTGTGACCTAAACAGGTGGTCTTAAGGGAGAGGGAGCATGGAGACGCCTGAAGGATAGCATGGACGCACCTGGGGCTCTGAAACTGACTGCTGCAGAGGAAACGAGTGGAAGGGATCCCATCTGAAAGCTGACACTTCAGATTCAGTGTGTATCTCCTACAACGTTCCCACAGGATTAAGCATATACACACTTTCACAGCTACATGCACACTTAAAATCAATCATGTTTGCCCTCTGTGACTCATAAGAGCTCTGTCGACTGCAAGAACCAATTGCCCCTTTAAACAAGTGTTTGACCTCTAACCAGCGCTAATTTCTGGACATTTTCTCTTCACATAAAGGCAGAGAAGGTGGGTGGGACAAGGAATAGAGAGTCAAACCCAATTAAGCTAAAACTCAAAGTCCTGCTGCATTAGTGTGACACAGTTATAGTTTACGGTAATTGGCTCTGCATAGCAGCCCGGAGGCAACAGGTAATTTAAACGCAGGCCATTTATTTGAAAGAAATGACTGCAACACTTCCCTCATCCCCATGGAAACCACGCCCCAGCTTGACTGACAGATCCAACACCACAAATCAGGAGGCAAGCGGAGGAGATTAAATTGGCAATTACGGCACAAGGAAACACTTAATTACCCCTGTGACAGTTACACTCAGCACACACTGACTTAACTGCACATGAACAAACACACTCCACTAATTTCCCCACAGACAGACAGAAAGACAGACAGACAAACTCACTGAGCACAGAGCGACACAACAGACTGACAGGTACTGACGAATCACTTCAAACTGGAGAGGCATAGGACATCACTGAAGGCAAAAATACACTTGCAATACAAACCAAAAAAGTCTCTTGAAATAGCAGCCTGAAGCTACTTTATGGACGCTGTATTTGTGGGTGCTTACAGAACAATATATGGTTCTGAGGAAATGAAGAGTATTTGAGTGTATAAGCTCTTGATGCTTCTTAAAGGAGTGATATTTCGCTTTTTGTATTCAACATTATTCTCATAAAATTACAGGTTTTATCTTGATATTTTACAACTTTATTCTCATAGTGACAAGTGTTTTTATTTTCTTATGTGGCCCTAATACGCTGTCGTAGGCCAGCAACGGCTGCTCCCCATAGGTTCAGTCCCCGCCCATAATTCCCGCAATAAAAAGGTCCAGTGTGGTGCATTTATTGCAATTTTTTACTGAATATGTGCCTCTCTTGCTTCTAATTAATACACAAAGCACAGTTAATGTTGTAAGCATGACTAGTACAGGTACACTTCAAATTACTCAAGCCATTTTTCAAAAAAGTTTAAACTAATATCAAGGATCCAGTTAACTCAGACTGCATATTAGACTAGACTGCATCTGTTATTATTGTTTCTGTACAATGAGCTGGGGAAAAGCTAATTGGTTCTTTAATTGAACAAATGTTGGAAATTCACATTAAAAAAAAAAAAAAAAAAAAAAATCAAATACATCTTTAAGTGTAACTTCCTATAGTGTATTACCTGCAGCAGGTCACAACAAACTTTTAAGTGCCTTAAAGGAGTGATACTTCGCTGTTTTTAAAAATTGAATTATGCAGTTTAAAACATTTCCCTGTGGTCTACATAAACTGTAAATGCGTTGGTCTGAATTCTTCATTAATTCAACTCCACAGGTCCATCTTCAACCTATTTCTGAGTAATGACACCAGAAAGGTCGTTTTGAGCGCTGGCCCTTTAAATGCACATGAGACATTTCAGGCCCCACCCCCTCCAGGTTGTTGACCGTGCTGCTCTGTTCTGTTCAACCAACAACTGAACATTTTAGGAAATCGGCTCAAAGTTTGGACATATTTTCAGTATGGACTATAACCGCTGCTGCTGACAAACAATTATAGCATACTCTGAGAAATGTTCGTCTGAAGTCTTGACCTTATATGTGCAAATGTTGTGACGTAACTATTTATAGACGTAACAAACAAAGCAGGAATTAAAGCAGGTTGTAGAAATCCACTCGATTTTTGCCAAAATGAATATAGAGATAGCTTTGCAGCACCTGGAGAGTTCAAATTCAAACTTTTGGAACTATTAGGGTCTAAATACACAAATAAATGGACCAAAGACTAATAAAAGTTGGTTTAGTAATATGATATGATGTGATATGACCCCTTTAAATAGCCCCAAATAAAAATAAATGTTAAACAGGCCATGGCTTGTAAGTACATGTCAACATGATATATAACATAGGCCTAGCTGTTATTTTGTTGCAAAAATATTACATATTATAATTTTAATACAAGGATTAATTAGTCACAAAATGTTATGATGTGACTGAAATCCAAATATGTCGTACACTGTAGACTAAGCTGAGTGTCAAAGTGAATTAATGAAGGTCTGGTTTTGGATAAAGGATCTATTTTAAATGTGAGTTTGAAGGAATTAATGATTTAAGATATATGTATATGTATATATACATATATTTAGATATTGAATTGACAGTTTCTGATTGTTCATCCTACCTTGTCTTGACCTTATATGTGCAAATGTCGTGATGTAACTAGTTATAAAAAGTAACAAATTAAGATGCAATTGAAACGGGTTGTAGGAATCCACTTGATTTTTGCCAGAATGAATATAAAGATAGCTTTGCAGCATCTGGAGGGTTCAAATACACAAATATATGTACCAAAGACTAATGAAAGTGGGTTTAGCAAAATATGACCCCTTTAAGTGGATTTACAATGTGCTGAGACACGTATCATTTTACCATCTGATTGACTTCATTTATTCATTTGAAACACCTGATAACTTTACCTCAAACATTAACTTTCTTGCAGATTTTTTGTTCCAGGCAAATCCTCCTTTACTGCAGGTGTCAAACATACGGTCTGTGGATGATAACTGGCCCGCCACAGGGTCCGATCAGGT
This sequence comes from Sphaeramia orbicularis, assembly GCF_902148855.1. Lineage (NCBI taxonomy): Eukaryota > Metazoa > Chordata > Actinopteri > Kurtiformes > Apogonidae > Sphaeramia > Sphaeramia orbicularis. The sequence goes on along the minus strand of NC_043967.1, from coordinate 15,467,494 downwards.
ATTCCGGATGAATTTGTGAAATGCAAAAATTACACTGAATGTTGTTGCCAGTTTAGATTTGTGCTGTGTGTGTATGGTTGTATGTGTGAATGTGGGTGTATATTTGTGGTGAGGCACTTGGTTGCTAGGGTCACCTGCACACCTGTGAGCATAGGTAGTAATCAGACAGGCAGAGGTTATGTAAGGGAGATGCAAGTGATCAGACCAGGGGATATAAGCCACGGGAAGCCACACAGTTTTTCAAGCATGCCTGTATGTGTGTGACCGTCTGAATGGATGTTGTATTAATATTTTTGTCTGTTTGTATACAAGCTTATTTTATTATTATTATTATTATTATTATTATTATTATTATTATTATTATTAATAATAATAATAATAATAATAATAATAATAATAATAACTTTATTTATATAGCACCTTTAAAAACTGAGTTTACAAAGTGCTTTGACAGACAAGCAAAAGTGCACAACAGCAGAATAAAAACATAGCAAACAACACAATAAAAGAGATGAGTACAGCAAACATGACAACATGACTAACTTTGAGTGTATCATAGTGGAGAGGGCAGAAATAACATAACATGATGCTGTCAGATCAATACGAAATGAAGGAGTGGAATAAAACAACATTATGTATATCAATATAAATGAATAACCAAAACAGGGTAAAATTAAGTATTTAACATAAAAAAGCATTAAAAAGAGACAACATCACAAGAAGGCAAGTCTATAGAAATGCCTTTTAAGACATGATTTTAAAGATGACACTGATTCCGCATGAAGCCTTATCTCTTCAGGCGGGCTGTTTAAGTCATTCAGCACCCTGCCTTTTGTAGGTGTTTTTTAAGATTTGTGAGGAAATAAAGTATTCAATGCACATCCATGGCGGACTTCGTTTTTAGAGACCGTCACGAGTTGGAAATGTCTTCAAAATCCCTCAAGTGGCATTTTTTCTAACTAGATTGCCACTATACTGAAGATATAAGCAATCAAGGGTGTCAAACGCATTTGAGCTCAGGGGCCACATACAGACCAATTTGTTTTAGTTTGTCTTTATTTTAGTGTAAACTAAGAAACTATCCTTTCACAAAAAAATGTAAATAACCTGAACAAATATGAACAAGTTGAAATGTCTTAAGAGAAGTAAGAGCAATTTGAACAACATTCTTCCTGTTACTAAATGTTTTGTGCGTTTGTAGATCCACTGTGATCTGTAAGTTGTAATGATAAACTGAAGCAAAATATTGTTAAAATTATACTTACTCTTTGTAAGGAATTCATGTTTTTTCATGATTGTTCATGTTAATTGTATTTTTCAAGGGATACTTTGTAGATTTGAAGATTTTTCTAATTAAATTTTGCATTTTTCACTGTCAAACATAGAGAAAAGTTTGGAGTAGACATTATTTATAGGTTATTGTTTTGTTGGTCGGCCCACTTGAGATCATATTGGGTTTTATGTGGCTCCCGAACTAAAATGAGTTTGACACCCCTGCTTTACTGCTTATCAAAACAGTTTGTCTTCTGTTAAGATCAGATATTACACCCCATAAAAAAAAAAAAAAAACATATCACACCCCAAATATTGCCTTCTGTTTCCAAGAACCGGACAGTAACAAAAGCAAAAACCTCTCAACAATTCCACGTTATTTTTCCACACACTAGACATATACGTGTGTGTGTGTGTGTGTGTGTGTGTGTGTATGTGTGTGTGTACTCTTTTGTAGCTAAAACAGTGGGAAACTGGTAACGCTGAGACTCAACAGAGGCTGCGCTTCGATCTCCTCCTGTGTTGATTGAATCGGGGGAGGGGGTTGGTCATGAGAAATGGATTTTGCTTTTTCACAAAGCATCATGATAACAAATGAGAAGGGACAGCAGCGTTAAATCAACAGTAATATCTGACTGACAACAGTTTGTTTAAACACATTCAACCACGTACACATTTAATGGAGTGCATTTAAGTACTGCTATATGAGACTCATAGACAAGACATGAGACTTAGTTGATGCAGTTTAACAGGGTTTCAGGGTTTATGAACATTTTGATTTTGAAATGCTCAGTGTGAAATTATGCAAGAGCAGTTGTTAAGACCTGTTTTAGCTTTAATGACAATTAAAGCAAATTTTATGTGTTAATGACGCTATTAATTTATAAAAATGGTTTGTAGCTAAGTTTTAATGAATTAGTGGGTAGGATAAGGAGGGTAGGTAGTACCCCAGATCACGAGTCCCCCATATTAACACAGACACTTACAAATACCATGCTCTTAACTGAATGTGCAATAATCTGCTCTACCTCCCAGTATTTTAATTGAATGTGCAATATACTGATCTACCCCCTAGTACTTTAAATTTAATGTGCAATAACCTTCTATACATCACAGTACTTTTAATTCAAATGTGCAATAACTTGTTTACCTCTCAGGACTCTTATTATCATTACTATTACCCCTTTTTATATATTACTCCATTGTTACAAATGTGCATCTGAGCTGTATGCGCAATAACTGTTTTCTTGTAGGTTTTAGCCATGTTATATGTTTTGTATCTGCCTGTTCTTTTGTCATATCTTTACTTTTTTGTTCAACCTCCCTTTTCTGACTCAGGGAAATGCACAAGAATTCCAATGCGCCTATACTGCTATGTATCTTTGCAAATGGCAAATAAAGCCTATTCTATTCTTCTAGTGAATTATGAAAAAATATATATATTGGATGAGTTTGGCCTTTATTCCATTCACTCATTCTTGTCTCTACATGTTGAAATAGTTTAACATAGTCTACCTTTTCACCTGTTTCAGGAAAATAAGCCTCCTAAAATGTCTTTAATTTGTATTTGATGCATTCAGTGGTGGATGGACACCTAGACTGTTGGAATAATTATGACAGTTATTAGACACATTCTTCTTTTTATTCCTATTTATACACATCAGAAAACACCTTTGACCAGATGCAGTGATACTGAGTCCCAGTCACACTTCATTTAGATTCAAAATACTTCATTAATCCCAGAGGAAATTGTGTGGTTACAGTTGTTCCATGCAAGTATGAGAAAAAGTAACAGCGAAGTAAAGACACCTCTGGCCGTGTTCTTTACTCAGTCCAGTTTATTGTCAGTGTGTACACAGAGGTATGTGTAATCCACCTGCACATCCACATTGACCCCATGAATGGAAACAGGGATCACAGGTGTCTGAGACCTCCTAAAGTCCACAATCAGCTTATTGGTCTTCCTCATGTTAAACTACAAACAGTTCTGTTCACATCATGTGACGCTGGAGTCCACATCAGCCTGGTACATCATCTCCTCAAACCCCACTGATGCATTCGATTGTACCGCAGAGTCATTAGAAAACTTCTGAAGGTGGCAGGTCTCAGTGTGGTAACTATCGATCAAGAATAAATCACATTGTCACAATCATTTCATGAGAAGAGGTAAAAATATTTCATTCCAACTTTATGGGCAATGTTGTATGTGGTCACATCTTAATCTTTTGTAATTTGTGTTTCAGCTGCTTTCTGAAGCATGAGTTTGGCTGTGTAAGGTGTACCTGCACTGGTCATGCTTACAACACTAATTGTGCTTTGTGTATTACTTATAAGCAAGAGACGCACACATTCTTTGCCTTGTAAAGCCTTCTTCCAATTTAATAGAAATGTATATAACATCCATACAAGCCATGCCAGTTGGTTGCATGTGCCAGTGGTCTGTACTGGACGTGGTCAGTTCTGTCTGAGGTTCAGGGGGCTCAGCTATGGAACAGTTATATTCAAATCACATCTCCGTCTACCTCAAGTTTAGGCTTAGGACATATCTAATTTAACAAATTAAAATATTTCTCATACACACACTCTCCTGCACTTACACACACTTACACATACTCTTTTTCTTTTATTCTCTGTTTATATTCTTGTTGTACTTTGTATATTATTGTTTTATTCCTATTGTCATTCTTTAAGATAATGCTGTAATGAGGTGAGATTGTTTTTATAAGCCCCACGGGATTTTCTGATCTCACCTGCACAATTTGTTTCTTTGTTTGTCCTAATGTTTGATTTGTTGTTGTGCTAAATAAATAAATAAATAAATAAATTCAGTAAAAAAAAAAATCACCATAAATCCACCACACTGGGCCTTTTTATTATGCGAATTATGCACAGGGGCAGAACGTATGGGGAGCAGCCATTGCTGGCCGGAAGTGACGTACCATCATAGGTTCCGGGCGATTGAGTGCAAGTAAACAAGCAGCAGTCAGTGAGCAAGACTGAGTGGAAGGCATGTGTTTGCATTTGGTGTTTGTGTAGCCGTAAGCTTTGCAATCCACCACTGTCCTAGAGACGTGACCCAGAACTGGGTGATAATGTCTCATCCTAGACTGGTGTCTGCTGCACGGGGTCAGTGACCAGTCCATCACAGCCCAGGTCATCGAACAAATCAACGACTCTGCATCACTACCGGTGCTGGAACACCCCGTGAAGGAGGCAATGGTGTAGTCCAGGGTGTACGGCGTATACCTACTTATTTTTTAGTCAGCATTGCGTATATCCATAAACGTCTTTCAAGTGAGTGACACATATCAAGAGAACCTACTTTCACGGAATACATAATTCTGAGGTACGTTTTAAGGTGGTTTCCAAATAAGTCACTGTTTTAAACTAGTGGTCACATGACTGTACATTTAAAGGAGAAGAGATTTTGTCATCAATAGTTCAACTATGCAAGTAGTAGGCTAACGTTATGAAAGGCTAACGTTATCCTATGTTTGCCTCATGTTGAATACATTTCCATTCATGCAGCTGCTTGTGTGACCAGTAAAACCTACGAACTGCTCCTGATCAAGTCATGATAATTTTATAATGGTGAGAAAATACTACTGATGGATTTTGGGTAAACTGAATAGAGTAGTCTGACATGTCACTGTTTCTAAAACAGGGCATTTTTCTGGACTACTTAAAAAAAAATAAATAAAAAAAAGGCAAAAATTGAGAGTATACCCACTTCTCCAGGGACCACTACACCACTGGAATTAGGTAACATGTCGCTGACCATGACAGATGGAGCAGCGACTTAGTACTCACACATACCTGACAAGGGACTATGACAACTGTTAGTACTATACGTGATCTTCTGAAATAGCTAGCAATGAAAATTTTCCTGCAAATGCCCTTTAAATCCCACATTTCCCCTTCCATTACCTACCTCTACATCATAACAGCCTGCATCTTAGTTTGTTGCCTAATATGCTGATAATGTGTTTAACCCGTCAGAGTCCACTGAATCAGTATGCTAAATAGATTTCTGCCAAAACTATTTAGTAGTGACATTAACATAATAAACCACCCTGTGGAGTATTGTGGAGTCACTAATGCGTGTGTTTGCATTGAAACACATTGATTCCTTGCTGGATATGACAGCTTGTTATTAGATTTATGGTTTATCTAGGCATTTAAATGGTTGTTTTCTCTATTGTCATAAAGATGCCAATGAGATCTTGTTAGAAAAGACATAGTAGAATAATACTTGCAATACAAAATGTTTGGGTAAACTGGTTGCTGGTAATGAAATTAGGTATTACAATTCTATGCAACATTGAAGCAACTTGAAATAACCAAAGTTATGGGTGACATAACTGTCCCCAAAAAATTATACAAATGTACTAAATTGGTCATTATCCATTAACATGAGGTAAAAGGAGCACACAAATGGACTTAATAATAGAAGTGGTGTCAGACTATTCTGCTGTAGGTCACAATAGTTATTAAACTAAACTTTAGAAGTCGTTGACATGGCTACAGCTTTCACCAGGTTCCTTAATATATCCAGGCTGAGGACCCTGACCTGCACGTCACACCTGAGCCGAACCGCAATGACTCACAGCTCAGTGCCTAGACCTTCTGTTCGTCCGTCAATCACAAGACCTTATATGAAGTCTCTCTTGATGTGACGATTTTGGTGCTTTCACCCCAGGAGCAGATGTGACAGAGACCCCCACCACCACCACACACACACACACACACACACACACACACACACGCACACACGCACACACACACACATACACACACATATACATATATAGACGCTTACACAGATCATGGAAAAACAGCACAGAGAAAAGACAGGTAAAGTCGAGAAGAGAGAGTAACTGTTGAAGCAGTGGGGGTTTAATTAGAAAGCTAGGGGAACAAATGAGAGAATGACAGTGGATATTAAATCCTTATTGAGAAATTGTCAGCAATGTTCTCACTTTGAACTGACAACGGAGAGAGGCTTGTGTTGTCTGAGATGTTATATAGTTCAGAAAATCCTTGCAAAGGCTGTCAATTCGTGTCAAAACCAAACAAAGAGGAACAATTTAGGAACACGCTCATTTGAAGTGCTGATGGTTAACAGCTCGGAGAAGATGATAACACTCACAGTGCTTTTTGCATAGACCATTTCTGCGAAAGTAATCTAATTCATTTAAGAAAATTCATCAGCAAAATAGATCAATTTTACAACAGGAACATTAATTATTTTCCTATGTAATATTCAAAGCAGGGTTCATATTGATATGATCCACAAACATCCTATAATCCTCAAATATGGCCTTGAAATAAGGATTCCTTGACTTGAATCACCTTCACTGTAAAGCTGCAGCCCACGTAGCCAAGCAGGGGGTTTGCCAATGCTGTAAATAATAGCAGTGCTTGCTTACCAGGAGTAACAGAATGTCACCAAGGCACAATAGTACAGTCAAAAGCAGCAATTTAGATGTCAGAGTGGTGTGTAAAAGAGGTGCAGTAGTCAAGAAAGCCCCAAAGATGCACAAGATTTAGCCTTTTACTTCTTTTTTTTTTAATTTTTTTTATGTTTGCTTGCAGTTTGCATGCAACTGGAGTCTGCTTATCACTTTTCCTTTTGCAGTCCCGCATATTGTAAGTTTGGAGAGAAAAAAAAAAGAAGGAGCAGAAAATAACAGGCTTCTTCAGCTTAACAAGTCATGGAAGGGAATTTATTGTCTAAATCATTCAGCTGATGAGATGAGGGGGGTAACAAATTTGCATTTAAACGGCTTATTCTCCGAAGAACTCTGCAGAAATGACTTCTCATAACAAGAGACTCTTGTGTACAGCCGGTACTCAAAGGTTCTGCATTCATCGTTACCGAGCAGCAGCATATCACTGTCACTTTAGAGGACTGTCTGTATCGCTGTAATTACCCATAGACAGTAGGTGCTGATATAAGAGTAGATTAGTAGCCAACTATTCTGTACTGGTATTATTAGTGCTGATGACGATCAAAATAACCCATTTACCATGTAACGTTACCATTTGTCTCTCGCTGAGTTTACGGAATGACTCTCTCTTCTTTTTCTTTTGTACCGCAACAGAAAAAAACTAAGAAGATTCCTCAAAAAAACTCACTTGGCCAGAATCATTTTAATTAGAGAATGTATTGTAAAAAAAAAAAAAAATATTAATGACTAACATATTGACTGAGAATGATGGTTTAATCATGCATATAGTGTTTGCAGTGATTCCAAATAAAGCTGTAATTAAGTAAAAGGATTCTTGAAAGTGTATCAGTCACATGCTTTTTTAGTGTTAGTTTGGGGATTTTAATTTCCTCTAAAACTCAATCATGAGCTAGTGATGACTCACAGTTGGAAATGTGAAGGATTTCTCAGCATTTCAGAATGAATATGATGTGTTAAACTGTCACTCCTGTTATTGCTATCACTAATGGAGCGTGAGGCTGACTAGAATGTCTCTCAGTTTGTATCATGCATGATTTGTTTGTTTTTCCAAAAATTACACAGTCTATCTTTCACTAAGCCTCCGTTTGGTGAAAAATAGACTGTCCTCCAGATCAGTCCACTTCATGGTTTAATCTGATGGAACCAAATGGTGGTTTGGATGGATATCATTTTTCTATAAGCCAAAAGCTTCCAAAATAAAAGAAATGAAACTTTACCACATTTAGATCACTAACAGAGATACATTAAACCAAAATTGCTACTTAGCTGCGGCTTTCAAGATACACTATTAGCTCAAAATGTGAAATTTTATGAATTAAAGGTGAGGTATGAGATCTTAGGAAAACGATTTGAGGAAGCTACATTTTGAAAATACTCAATTCAAAAGTCCAAACCCTTTTCCTCAGACATCCTCCCTAAGCCACACCTCCAGAGTACTGGCACGCGCAATGCTTGTTTTCAAGGGTTCACGAGGGCTCCACAGCAACAGTTCACCCGGCTCCAGCAACCCCGATCCATCCATTCCTCATTCATTTTCCTCTTACACCCCCGCTCTTACAGAACAGCCCCACTTCATACCTATCTGGCTAACGTTACATTTCCTACAGATTTATGTTAGTGACAAAACAGTTTGCTGGTGAACTTTCCATCCTAATATAGCTAATATAGCCAAGCTCTGGCTCTGGTTTCATTTCCTGTACAAGTGCTCCAAGCCTCTGAGAACACACGATTCATGCACAAAGAGGGGTACGCACAGAGGGGGGAGGGACAAATGGCAGTTGAGTTTGATAAACATATCACCATTCAATCATTTCGATTGGGCGCTTAAAATAATTGGATGGTGTTTTGTCAATCTTGTCCGTGCCACAGGCGACTACATTTTTTTTTTATTGTAATCGGGTGTGAAGGGGATTTTGAGCAATATAGTAAAAAAAGGAAAACATCTCGCACCCCACCTTTAATGTGAGAATGAGTATTTTTCTTTGAGTTACCGGTCCTATGTCCAAACACCATCTGTACATCAGAGCAGTGGTTTTCAACTGGTCTGACTTCAGGACCCACTATCATCCCTCAATGACAAGCTGCATCCCAAATTGATAAGTTATACCCTTTCATGTATGAATTATGAGAACCTTAGTTAAGTTTTTTTCCTGAGTGTTTTTATTCCTGTTTGGGCATGAAAAAAAAAGAAAAAAAAAAAACAAAACAACAACAACAACACAATTGAAATGTTTTTTATCAACCTATTTTTCATGGAGTTACAAAAATGTCCACTCAGCTGGACATCACTTGTTTAATTTTTGACCCCAAAAAAACATGTATTTAAAACCCATCATCAGAAAGTGATAAACTATGTGAAAACTATGAAATAAAAACATTTTTCATGCAGCTAATCTGATGTTTTCTCACATTTTAACATACTCTAATACTAGTTATTAGTATCTTCATGCAGACAAGATGCAAAAAAAAAAACCCTTTTTGATCAAGAAAACTGTTGATTACAGTCGAATAACAATTAGCAATTGATTTAACACATTACTGCACATCAGGTTTATCAAGAACAGCAAAGTTACAGTAATGGTATGAATTACAGTGTATTATGGGATGGTGCATAAGCGTCCACTGTGTCGACTGATATGGAATTAAAACAACAAAACCCATAAATATACAAGAGAACAGCTGGAGAATAACTGTCCACTGTAGTGACCAGTATGCATGAAAGGGTTAATGAAAACATTTTGTATTTTGACCCTGAGTTAATACAGAATATCACAGTATGCTAACAGAGAAGACAAGTAGGCTAATCATCATCATCATATCTTATCGCGCCAATCCTGAATCCATTCCTGGGCAGAGCTATTTGCTTCCCGGAGGTCTTGGTTGGAGCAATGAGGGCCCGACAGGCACCATTGCAAGATGTGTTCCATTGATTGGTCCGCTGCACCACAGGGGCATTCAGCACTGGTGGTGAATCCCCACTTGTGGCAGTGGTCATTAGTTCGGCCAGCCTTTACTCTTGCCCTATTCAGTGCAACCCAGTCCATCCTGGAGAGGGATGTTCCACTGGGCAAGCTTTCTTGGATGCTTGGTACCACCTCATTTTGTGGCCGCTGGTCCTTTTTTACGCCACTTCTCAAGCATGTACGGTGGTGTTTGTGGTAACTCTAGTCCCTCCACTGTTGAAAAGCTTTTCCAAGACTTGAGTCACCATCTTACTTCCTGATGGCCATGGAGTGAGTGTCTCAGGTCATTAGTTTGTTTGAACCTTTCACTTTTTTCTATGGCCTCTCGGTGGGTATGAGGTGGTGCTATACCGACTACTCTGTGTAAGGATGGTAATGGGGTTGGATTTAGGGTTCCAGTAATTATGCGACATGACCTGTTGAGCTCTGGATCTATTTTATGATAAACCTAATAACCAGCAGGTGGAAATATTCTCTTTAAGACTAAATTAGGTGCATTTGAACCTAAACTAAAAAGTGCTCTCAGGTAAAAGTTAAAAGTGCACTCAGTCACTTATTCACATTGAGGTTTTTGTCCTCAATGTAGGTAAAAGAATATCTGATGTAGTCAGTGCCATACCAGAGTTTTGCCATGATTTCAATAGGTAGTGATGCAATCGATACTGAAATAGAATTATCTCCAATACCAGATCTTTACACTCTGGAATCAATTCACAAATCAAAATATCGATACTTTTGATACTTCAGTCATTTGAGGTAACATATATATCAGGAACAGTAGCTAAACTATTGGGATCTTGTCCAAATGATACGCGATTGGTGGGAACTACGTCTTCTTCCGCCTGGGTAAGTGTGTAATGTGTCACGTTTCACAGTCTGTCAGCTCTGACTCATTCAGTCTGTACTGGTTTGGTGGCAAGAACATGAACTGACCTTCCCAGCCCTAAGCAAACTAGCAGTGAGATACCTGGAATGACTGCCACTTCTGGACCAGCAGAGAGGATCTGAGCAAAGGCAGGAGAGGGTCTGAGCAAAAAACAGAACAGACTAAAGGGACAAACAGGAAATATGCTATTGGTCCTTGACAAAAACTTGTGAATGAGGGAATGTGTTAATGTCGGATGTTTTTGTTGAAGTGTTACAAGTTCAGTATTTTCATGTTTCATGTTAACACATTCATGTAATGTGAATTAATATGCAAGTTTTCATTTTTATAAAAGTTCTTAATAATTACACAATAATTACTCACATGTCTTGTGTTCTTTATGAAGTTATGATTTAAAATACACTTTTTTAAATTTTCCATACATTAAGTGTATTTGTACACTAGCCATAGCCATATTAATTTAAATTAATGAATATAAACTCAAACCGATAGTAATTGATATAAATTATTATAAATATTTAATTATTTAACCCATTTTTGCATTGTGGCTGCCTCCGCCGCCACAATAATACTAGCAAATTAGACTATTGGTATTATTTCTATATATTGTTGTGTTGTTGTTATTATCATTATCATTATTATAAGGATTATTATTTTCCCTCTCCCTCCCTCCCTCCCTCCCTCTCCCTTCCCTTTCTCACTTTCATTCACTCTCCCCCCTTCCCCTTTTCCTTATCGCCCCTAATCAACCTATATTTAGTTGCTCTTTACGTTTATTATCTTTTTCATGATGTTGTCATTGTTGTTTATCATTATTTTGTTGCTGTTGTTGTTGATTTGCTTATTTGTTGTTGTTTTCTGTCCACTATGCCTTGTTAACTGTATCACTAACGAAAAAAATAAAAAGTGTATTTGTACAAAGTATCGGTATCAGAATGGTATCACCGGTATCGGCCTGAATTTTACTCGGTATCGGATCAGAAAGGAAATCTGTGGTATCACTACATCTTGGGTCTTCTTTTATGCTGTGAAATGAATGGTGTTATTTAGCATTATAGCACATTACTGCCACCTACTGTTGGCGAGTGTGAATGGACGCTCCGCTCCACAAAAATGAAGCACAGGATTTGTTTCTTAACATCATTTTTTGCTCGGACAAAGACCCGCGACCCACTGAAAACAGGTTTGAGACCCACATTTGGGTCACGACCCACCAGTTGAGAATCACTGTATTAGAGTACATTCACTTTACAATTCCTTCAAGTGTAGGATTTCTAAATCTAGTCCATATAACTATACATAAACCTGTGCTGACATCCTAGTCAAACATTAGGTTTGGTGGTTTAGTAAAGTTATGACCACAAATATGCATTTCTCAGTCTCTGTATTAATCTGGATATTTGTGAAGTATGTACAGCAGTAAAAACAAAAGTTTCTGGGGAAAAAACAGCTTCTATAAACCAAAATGCTAGGTAGAATTTAGTGTGATCTCCCTTTGCACTTGACACGTCTTTAACCAGGGATGCACCGATACCGATACCAGTATCTGGTATCGGGTCCGATACTCAGCGTTTGTACTTATACTTGTACTCGTAAAAGTACTCCAATGCAACTGCACTGATACCACTGGCGGCAGCGTGACATTTGCAGTTAAGTGCAGCAGGAAGGTGATGGAGGAGTAATGTCAGCAGTGTGGAGATTTAACTAAATAAATGACGGTGACAAAAGTAACACTGACTGCAAGTAACGTTAAAGACACAGACGGATACAGACGGAGCATTCTGTCCGTCCTCTGCGTACATTCCATCCATTTTCCAGGTGCTTGTGGATGTGTATCCAGACGGAGAATACCACCAGGAACTGTAGAGGTAGAGGATCTGTTCAAGGAGCAACTGTGTGAATTAGAGAAAAACTACTGATATATTTATGCCAACTACCCTCATCAGTATCAACATCAGTATCCACATTAGTGTTAACTCTGTCGTCTCCATGTTTATTATTACTGACTTTCTTCTTCTCATTAAATTTTACTTTTCTTCATAGTATTTGTCCAGTATGGTTAATTACGAGCGGCGCCCCCTGGTGGATTAATTGAGGAACGCTCATTCCATCACATTAAATGTCAGTAGCAGCACTTTGTTCCAGTCAGACTACTGACAATGACAATAAAGCACATTTACAAAAGGAACTAAGAACTGTAAGGGGATTATTAAGTACTGATATCGGTACTCGGTATTGGCAAGTACTCAAATGTAAGTACTTGTACTCGTGCTCGATCTGGAAAAAAGTGGTATCAGTGCATCCCTATCCTTAACCCTTTATATGAGATTTATTGCAGTAATTTTCTGATATTTTATACCAGGTTTCATTCAGTACATGTCAGATATTTCTGTTTGTCCTGCATCTGGTTATGGGGTCAGAGGTCACACTAAACAGTGACTTCTCCTTTAGAACCTTTTTAATTCAGTTTTGTGTCTGTTAAGGCTGGTCACATATTTCCTGTATTTTCCTGCTACACCTGCATAAATGAATGAGAATGAGAAACAAATATGTATGCTCATGTCAACCCTGCAAAAACAACAAAGATAAAGGTGAGCTGAGACTTTTGCACAGTATTGTATATGTAATAACACTGTATCATATCTGGAAAACCAAATGCCACTTTTGTCATTTGTTCTCCAATTCTCTTACGAAAGTATATAAGATTTGCAGCTTTTTGTGTATGAGGCGAAAACCTATAGATCAGTGTGTGGTCTACAGGGCCTGGCTGATTATTACAATTAAATTATGACATGTCCTCTTTGGTAGGATCTTTATGAGTTGATGGTGCACTATTCTGCAGGGAGCACTGGGCCAATGAAAGCTTGTAACAAGCCTGATTCCCCATGATGGAGTGTGAATGTTTTCTCTGTGGTTGTCGTGGTGATGATCTGTCCATGGATTCATGCTGTGAAATGTTGTACCTGAGGTCGTGGTCTGCGTTTACTTACGGGGCTTAAAGTCATTTAAGTCTGGCAAAAACCAGCTAACCTCTCAACTTTTATGTGTATGTACTTTATATATCTTCATTCAAATGGCACACTCTCACTGTAGGTAGGTACAAAGTGTTTGCTTTAAAAAGGTATCATACCTATTGAAGTGAGTCATACTCCCAGTGTACGTATCCCCTGAAGAGGACTACAAGTTCTAATTCCTGCCTGTGATCATCATGATTCGGTCATGCCTTCTGCTCTTCGTTTGCTCTCTTATACCTCATTCCGCATCTCCCTCTCTGCATCCTGTGCTTTACAAAAAAGCTCTCAACATCCTCCGCACAACTTAAAAAGCAGCACTGCTGAAGAAATACTGATTTTGATAGATTATATGGTTGCGCACCAGTATACAAAAGGATTATGAATAGGAGTCAAATGAAGCACTTTGGTAATACAGATTCATTTGAAGTGCTATTTGGGTTTTCTTATTAAGTAGGTTTCTTGGAGACTGAGCTCGTCTTTGGCTGACGTGTCTCGGTATAGAAATTTAGGCCTTTTGTTTAGGTTGAGTGTCCCGGTCTTACTTTCCACATGGTGGAATGAGCTGCATAACGAAATTAGTGGACTGATTCAATCAAACAGCATGTCAAAAAGGCGCTTCAGTGTGTCAGTCTGTTAGAAATCTTTTTTATCACAGTTCACCCTAGGAGTCTTGACTAGAGCTTTACTAGAAGTTGGCCCACTGCATTACATCACTGCCATTCTTTTATGACTTTAGATGAGATTATTGATCTAATTTAGACGAAGAATCATTGCTTGATTGTGAAATTGTTCATCAACATTTTCCTTTGTAAAAAAAAAAAATCCACCAAAACATCACTCTCAGCTTGCATCAGCCTGTTTAACAGTGTGTGTGATTCAGCAGAGGGACTAAAGGCTGCATGCATTTCTGTTGCACATGCTTGCATTTAAGATAAGAAAAAGAAATTTGTTGCATTACCATTTAATTCATTAATAATGTCCCCCTGAAGAATAATGCATCAGATTCTCCTCATTGACCTAAGGGATGTTTACTTCTATATTATAATCTCTACAATATTTTCCTTTGGGGTTCATTTGTTGTCATACTTGGTTAGAGTCTGTTATATTTAAATGGTAGTATTGCATTTGCCATGTTCTGTAAAGACAGAAACTCTCCATCTCTGATCCCTCTCGATCTCATTGGAAACAAAGCATGCTGATTCACTCTATTTTTAGCTTGTATTGTTGTTTTGTGTGTGTTAAGTTAATGGAAACAGCTTTTTTAAACACACAAATGACAGCATCACCCGTGACGTTCACATCAAGAAAAACAGACACTTGCGCTAAACGGTGCGCAGCTCTGACGCGTTTTTCTGCCGCGCGTCTGGCGCACACACTTATAAAACCCACAGCGCACCAAGCGCTCAGAAGAGCCGAAGAGACGCTACAGGACAGCGCGCAAACCTCCCTCTAAAGCCTCTGGGAAATGTGAGTAGTCATTTAAAGTTTGTCTGTGCACTTGTGGTAACTATTCACAGGTTTTTCATCAGCTTCAAGTGTAATCGATTGATAAGTTGTTGATCTTTTACTCTGATCAAATAGAGAACATTTCCTTCCACACCTTTTCAAACTTTCCCTGGTGGATTCTGCGTGATCTGAGTGTGTATAGATGTGGTTGTTAGAGTTCAGTGGGCTCCTGATGTGAAAAGGCACAGACGTAAAGTGAGGTTACATTCAGATGTTTGTGCGCTGTCAGATGCATCCTAACCTGGTGAGCTGGCTGGGGACTCTGGGGTTCCTGCTGTGGGCGCTGCTCTGCCTCAGCGCCCTGACGGAGGGATACCCGGTGAAGCCGGAGAACCCTGGAGAGGATGCCCCGGCGGAGGAGCTGGCCAAGTACTACTCAGCCCTGAGACACTACATCAACCTGATCACAAGACAGAGGTAGGCGGACCTGAACCTGAACCTGCTGAACCTCTAATATTTACCCTGACTCACTGATGATAGGAAAACCTTTATGCTTTATCTGTTCCAATACTGTCATCAGCTGGGGAAAAAAATGTATGGATTAGTTAAAGTCCCATTTCGGAAGATTTGTTCACGCAGATAATTGGAAGATTGATTTGAGAAACAGATTCTGGCTTCACAATTCGGTTTTTGCATTTTCTTGCTCGTCCATCAACAATCTCTCAACTGGAAATGCAGCTTTGGAAACAAATATTATCAATCCACCTGTGGTTTTCAGTAGAAATACAATGCAACAACTCTTCGACATGACCTTTTGGTATTCTGTTCTTGGAATATTAATTACCTCTACATGGTTTTTCAACATTTAGTTGCTTGTCTTTGTGAAAATTTCTGTTTTATTGTCAATAATTTAACTATGTTATTTTTTAACCCTTAAAAAACTAAAATGACTTCCAAATGATTTTTTTCTCTGCGTTTACCTTTCCTAAGTGATATTTCGCTATTAATTGAAGTATTATCCTCTGCATTTTGCATTTGTCAGTAAAAATCATGTATTTTCCTAATTTACTGATCATGTAGATGTTCATAAAAGCTCACAATAAATTCAAAGGTCATCATGTCAAAACAAAGGAAAACTGAAGAAAAAGTGACTTTTTGGTGCAAATGTATGGTTGATTGAACATAAAACAAGCATTTACAACCACTTTACTGGTGAATCAGTGTTGCAGAAGATGACGGTGTTTCCATGCTCAATACGGAGCCTGTGAGCGTCCAAATGGATCATCTGTGATGACAAAGAAAAGCTGAGAAACTGCATTTTTACTTACAGTATTTCCATGTTTTGATAGGATTAGTGGTTCAACAGTTATTGAAAATTTTAGATCAGTAGATGTTTTGGCTGTTTTTTTGTTTTGTTTTGTTTTGTTTTTATTTCTGCCTCATTCTGACCTTTTAGTCACATTTATGGCAAAATGTGGGTTTTCACGACTTTGTCATGAAGGTTATAGTGATTATTTCCAAAGCTGTGTTCTTCAAGTTTGGATTCTTTCTATTTCTGTTTCTATGTGTATTTGTATTTCTATGTGTATATGTATTCGTATTTCTGTTTTGTATTTCTATGTGTATTTGTATTTCCATGTGTATATGTATTTGTGTTTGTATTTCTATGTGTATATGTGTTTGTATTTCTATGTGTATATGTATTTGTATTTCTATGTGTATATGTGTTTGTATTTCCATGTGTATATGTATTTGTGTTTGTATTTCTATGTGTATATATATTTGTATTTCTGTTTTTTATTACTATACATATTTGTATTTCTATGTGTATATGTATTTGTATTTCTGTTTTGTATTTATATGTGTATTTGTATTTATATTTCTATGTGTATATGTATTCGTATTTCTCTTTTGTATTTCTATGTGTATTTGTATTTCTATGTGTATATGTATTTGTATTTCTATGTGTATATGTATTTGTATTTCTCTTTTGTATTTCTATGTGTATTTGTATTTGTGTTTGTATTTGTACTTCTATGTGTATATGTATTTGTATTTCTATGTGTGTATGTATTTGTATTTCTATGTGTGTATGTATTTGTATTTCTATGTGTGTATGTATTTGTATTTCTTTTTTGCATTTCTATGTGTATTTGTATTTCTATGTGTATATGTATTTGTGTTTGTATTTCTATGTGTATATGTATTCGTATTTCTTTTTTGTATTTCTATGTGTATATGTATTTGTATTTCTGTTTCTATTTCTATATCTACTTGTATTTGTGTTTCCATCTCTATTTCTATTTCTATTTCTATTTCCATTTCTATTTCAGCATAGTCCATTAGTAAAGCTAAACAGTAACTTGTCAGATCAACAGCACACAGAGTGCATTAGCATGTCCACTGGAGGTTCTGCCTGTTGGAGCTGCCAATTCGAGTCTAGCGTCACGTAAATGTTTGCCCTCTGACCCGTGTGCACACCCACTGCCACATTTACCACCTGTAACAGAAAATACGAGGGGGAATGACTGCCAGGGCCAGCACGCCGTGTCAAATTGCCCACTGTTTTTTTTTTTTTGGTTCAACTTTCTCCTGAATGCCAAGGGCTTGGTTGCAACAGCAGGCGTTCAGCCATACAGGGGTACAAATGCGCTGACAAGGCTTATCATCTGAGGAGCAGAAAAGAAAATATGACCACCTGCAATGCAACTCCTGTCTGCACTCTGTGGATGTGTGACTGCCCATGTCTGCTTTTCACTGAGCTTACTGTACAAATGGACACAAAGGCACACATAGTAATAGGTTTATATATTTATTTCCTTTCTTTCAGCTCAGTCAAAATCTTCTTTTTCTGATTTCATTTTGACCTAGTTGATGTTAAGCCTGTTGGATCATCTCCCTTCTATCTGATGGCTGATCATTCCTCTGTCTGTTTATCTCTCTTTGTATATGTTAGATATGGGAAAAGGTCCAGTCCTGAGATTCTGGACACACTGATCTCAGAGCTCCTGCTGAAGGAAAGCACAGACACGCTTCCACAGTCGAGGTATTTGTGTATGTGAGGGAGACGGATGCAGACAGGGTGGAAACCAAGTTGACTCAAAAGGATCTGACTCTGACCTCTGTTGTTTCCTCTTCAGATTCGACCCGTCCTTGTGGTGATGATGTCATCTGCATTGGCTCCGCCTCACTGCCTCCCTGTTGACAGTCTGACCTCTACACGTCTGTAACTCCGTACCTTCCTGCACCAAATGACCACCGTCTTCTCTCCCCTTTTACCTCTAAGAGCCGCCACGTACAGTATATTCACCCCTTCCTCCTCCTCCTCCTCCTCCTTATCCATCAACTACAAGTCAAGACTGCTTACAGTATGTGCCATATCTATTGTAAATAATTTCAATTCAATGACTTTGTCTGTGAATCATGAAAGTAAAGTGGGGGAGGGTCATGTTTATTGTATGTATAACTGTGCTATTAAAGATTCACTGTTTGAATAAATGCATTTCCTGGCATCTCTTTACCAGACTGAATGGATTTGACTCAGTCTTGGGGAAACTTTCATTTTGTACACACTGCAGTGACAGTGATAGTGACAGCATAAAGGGAAACATGCCAAAGTCATCTAGTATTGGCTGCCAAAATATTAAAACCTACCATTTCTGTACAACAACCTCTTCGAGACAGTGTCAGACAGGGATTTTCAGACATTTGTCAGGTGGATTATGTAAAGTCCTTTTCTTTTGATGGCATCATGTTTGGGCTTGCTATGCCACACCTTGCCTCCCAGCTAAAATCCATGACGTTAACTGCTCTTGTAGCTTTGTGAAACCAGATAATGGAGTAAATGCAGGTAAAGTACATCTGAACTGGATCTGACAAGCATGAATGGTCCAGTAAAAGCTTATACTGTATGGTCAGGAGGAGACCTAAGTGGATTTGAAGCTGCCCGTTGGGTAGCTAATGGCGCTCTCTTGTGGCCATAAAGATAAAGTGCCTACTCTGAAACTAAATGAAGGGAGAAATGACATTTCCAGGAGTATTATTGCAATAATATGAGTGCTTGGTCTACTGCAGCCTTGCGTCAAATCGGCCCACAGAGCACAAATAGAGCAGGTCAAAGGGACAGTCCGCAATGGAAATAAAAAATACAAGTGAAACCTGCTAAATTAGTGAAATCCAAGCGATCATGAAAAGTGGTAGGACCTGCAACACATTCATCAATAAGAGGTTTCCTGATATTTCTGTTTTAGTTTTTTTAGATCAGTCTCCATGGCTTTATTGTTGTTTATCTTTCTTTTTATTAGCTCCAGCTTCAAATAAATAAATAAATAAAATAGGATTAATGTGGACGTTAAAATTTAGCTAGAAGTACAAATTCCGCTCCATAACGCATCTGTCTGTGTGTGCCTTTGTAGTTTGTTAAAGTAAAAAAAAAAAAAAAGTAAATGTGCGTAAATGCGCGCGTAAATGTAGCAAGTCTGACAAATTTTGTTACTCATCTTTTTCTTTTCCCTATCATTCGTATGTTACATCTAAATGATCCTGTTGTATTTATATGAATGGACGTCTGAGTGGCACTAATAATAATAAAAAAAATACTATAAGATACAATGTA
Organism: Sphaeramia orbicularis; assembly: GCF_902148855.1. NCBI lineage: Eukaryota > Metazoa > Chordata > Actinopteri > Kurtiformes > Apogonidae > Sphaeramia > Sphaeramia orbicularis. Next base: position 15,447,827 of record NC_043967.1, on the reverse strand, counting down.
CTCACTGCGCGAGGGTTGAACTCTGACTGCCATTGGCCCGGGACTCAAGACGTCAGAGGCGAGGGCGGGGTATATGTGTTTGATTGGCATGGTGTTCTCTGGTAGTCTGCTGCGGGACCAGGACAGACAGCTGAGGGGGGTCTGAATGTCCAACCGGGACGGTCGGTGGACCACGGTGAACTCACACGCGCGTTTCACAGGTAAGTTACGGCTCGCGGTCGTGTTGGTGAATTACACATTCAGAATTCATTCATCAGCTTCCAGTCAGATGGAGACAAAGGCACTTTGCCGTGTTTTAGGCGCAGTAGAGTTTGACAGAAGGGGCGGTTTGCCTCCTGTAGAGCTCGTGAACCGGCTTTTATTCACGCGCACAGCACTTGGGCTTTGGCGCCTATTGTGGAGTCCAGGACGCGTCCTTCTCCTTCCTGCGTATCATGAGGGAGGAAGCGTACGGCGGATGGGTTGTAGTCGTAAGTGTGTACACGCCACAATGGCTCGAGTGGGTAACAAAAAATGGCCGCACGTGTGGTGAGATTCGTGTGAATGTACAGTTGTCTGGTCAACCAAAACGGCGCAAGCGTTTGGCACTGTTCATGCGCACGGGTGTGACCGCGCGCACGAACCGAGGTGTGTATGTGTGAAGGGGTAAGAGGTGTGGGCAGAGGGGGATGCTGACAGGATGAGGAAGGAGGATGGACCCTACACTGTCCCGAAATGACAGATTACAACATCAACCAGCAAATGATCGTGGCTTGAGAACGGACACAGCGCGTGTTTTTTGTTTTTTTTTTTCCCTGTAACATCTGCATAAATCTGCGCCATTTTCTAACTTTGTTGTATGGGGAAGGAAAACTTTCACAACAAACATAAACAATGGATAGTGTGTGTATCGAGCTGATGTTCAGTGGAAACAGAGAAGGGACCGGTGGTTTGGCACAGGCTGGCCGACCGGAGGCGCAGCCAGACGCTCCTATTGATTTTTATTTTTTGTCCTCCACTGAGATGTATGAGTGCACTCTCCAATAATAATGTACTAACACGATGTCAGAAGCACTTAATCGAAACATAAAACCGGGCACACATCTCAGAAGACAACAGCTCTCAATGAATCCTGGGACTGCCTTGCTCAGAGGAGCTCAGGGTCACTTGGAGAGGTTTATGAGCCGTGCGCACGTGATGGGGGAAGCCCATACACATACGCAACATCCTTTTGGAGATACCTTCCTAGGATTGACTGCATGACATTGACCAGTGTAACATGAGGCAGCATGGATCTTATTGCATCTAAAATATAGTTTATGGGTCTTAGTGTCTTCCGTTTCATCTTATAAAAGGGTCTAATCAGATTTGTTGGAGATAACAGAAGGAACTAAAGCAGGAAGCACAGGAGACTGGGACAGTTTAATGCATTAGACTGAATCTGCAGGGGAATCAAGTAAGAGCAGGGATGTCAGGAAGGATCCAGGATGACCTTTGTTGTTTTGCTGAAGTAGGTGGAATGAAGTCCAAAACTAGACATTCCACCCTCATATGCATATATTCCTTCCTGTCAGCAAGACAAGAGAAAACATGCATTTCAAGTTAAACATGTGCTCTTCATGTTGGAACATGCAGGAGTAGGGGTGTGTATTGGCAAGAGTCTGGCGATTTGATATAAATCACAATACCCGGATCACGATACGATATATCACAATTAGGGATGTAACGATTACCGGTATAATGATAAACCGCGGTAAAATTTCCGATGGTTAGTATTACCTTTTAAATTCTAATTATCATGATAACCATGTTCAATTACCGCACTTAGAAAACTTGATATGTAAATGGTCAAACAAGCTCCACTATGACCTGTCCAGCTCCTTTTTTTTCCACTCAAAAAACACCCAGGAATCGACAGGAGAATTGATAAAGAATTGGATTGGTAAACAGAATCGACAATGGTATTGATACTGATAAAATCCTACCAATTCCCACCCCTAATGCAGATATCTCTGGCTGTAAGGTGCCATCTTTAATGCACATTTGTATGTTTGATGTTTACATGTTAATATTTGAATGTTTCTGCCACAGAAAGTACATTGTGCTTGTTATTTTATTTGTTTGTTTGTTTGTTTGTTTTCAAAATACAACTTGGTTACATTATTTTAGTGTGCGTATAAGTACTTTTTGAACATTTTTAGCATATTTCAACAATACTACGATAATAATGATAACTGTGATAATTTTGGTCACAATAACCGCGACATGAAATTTTCATATTGTTACATCCCTAATCATGATATATCATGATACTGTCAAAAAGGCAATTTTTTTTCTTTGTTTCTTTTTGTAAAATGATTACTTCCTAGAAGAATTGAATTACACCAGAAATATGTACAAATACTAAACACATTTTTATTTGAACATCCAATGACCAAAGGGTCGGCGGTTCGAATCCTGGCTCTGACTGTCCACATGTCGAAGTGTCCTTGGGCAAGACACTGAACCCTAAATTGCTCCCACTAGGGCCAGGCAGTGCCTTGTATGGCAGCAGTCGCCCGCTGGTGTATGAGTGTGTGTGTGAATGGGTGAATGTGAGGAATTGTAAAGCGCTTTGGGCACCATGGCGGTGTAGAAAATGTGCTATATAAATTCAGTACATTTACCATTTACCATTTGAACATAACAGGATCTAATGCTATATCACAAAATTTTCTTGTGTTAAAACTTAAAGTATGTTTTACAGACATTACAGATGACGATCCTGCTCAAATGTTCATACTCTATTAGTTCATAACGAACATCATAACATTATTTTTGTGCAATCCCAACATAAGGAACTAACTTCTGCCTCTCTGACAGTAAAAAGTGCTTTTAGGATGCTTCAAATAACCATTAATTAATAAAACAGTGTTAAATACTAATAAATAAGATATAAAAAATAAAGAAAAACAAAAACGAACCTCCGCCATATCTGCATTTAAATAAATACCTAAAAATATTGATACAGTACTTTTTAATATCGATACAGTGTTATGAAATGAAATATTGCGATATATTGCAGAACCGAACCGCGTACAGGAGTCTGTCAAAGAGCAGATCATCTCTCAGAAGCTTCTGCTTTTCCATTATTAATACACTGCTATGGGAGAGCTGGTACATAACAAGAAAGGAGGAAGGGCAGAGCAAGAAGGATACACACACTGACACGGACACACAAATACACACTACATAATGAGTGAGTCAAACCTCCCAGCTATGAACAACAGCTGTATCAGAGGGCTGTTATCTCCACACCTACAATCTGGCCCACACCAGGCTGCACCTCCCTGCTGTTTATTCAGACCTGACCCCATAACAGTTATCATGAGCTAATTGCGTCTCTGTCAGGAAAAACACATACAACTTAAATGCTGAACCCATACTGGGAAGAAAATTAGTTCGAAGGGAAGTTTGTGTCGGAATCACCACTCAGCCCGTGAAGGCAAACGTCTTCGGCAGTCTTACCGCAGCCTATACTGCTGATTCACCACATTTCATCCATCACTAAGGCCTTAAAGGGGCATAGCACTGCAGATAAACAATAAAATTATCCATCTATAACAGGACAGTTTTCCTTGTAGAGGTTAACAGATAGTGGATTTTTAAAGGCTGATGTAATGACAGTAGTGTAGAACAGGAAAATGCAGATGGCTAATGAATCTAACTTAACTCTAAGTCATAAGTTCCAGTTGTGAGGCTTAGTATCAGTCAGTCTTCTACCAGGGATAAGTTCTACTCTTACCACTGGTTGGCAAACATTGTATCAGTACAGATTATCAAAGCACAGGTAAAGGCTTGATCTAAAAAAGAACTTCAGATATTTTCACTTATTTTATTAAGCGGTGTCTGTTGTGTGTATTCCATTTAGAGCTGCACAATATATCGTTTGAGCATCGTCATCGCAATCTACATGTGTGCAATAGTCATGTCGCAAAGTCCTGTAATGTAGGAGGCAAATGAACTCAACATGTTCTCATTTAACTTCAACCTGGGTACCTGACGCACACTACGCACAGCAATCCATCAATCACAATCGTTCTTAATCAGTTTGTCAAAGCAGATCACGCCCCTGCACATGGAGGGAGTCACTGGTAACAACATTGAAAAATGAGCAACGAACAAGAGAAAATCACCAAATATAAAGACTTGGTGCCAAAAAGAAAAGCAACGTCAGTTATGTGGAATTATTTCAGCTACAAGAAGGATGATACTGAAACATGTGTTCTGTGTCGATAGTGCCTTAATGCACCTGTCGCCACAGTGAGAGGAAAAACAACTAATTTGTTTGACCATTTACGTCTGCACCACACAGCTATCATATCCTCCTGAGTATTTTTTCATATCGCAATATATATCGCAGGGTAAAAAAAAATCGCAATGTCAGTTTTTTCCAATATTGTGCAGCCCTAATTCAATAGCTTTGGGTGTTGTGATTTTATGAATACATACTATACATTAGGTTGTGTAAATGTTGAAGTAAAGCCTATCTGTGGGGAACAGCTAGAGGCTCTTTGCTCAGAGCATCAGGTTTCATGCTCATCTCATAACCAAGTTGACTGTATCATCCCTGAAAAATAATTGAACTGAAATGAAAGAAACTGAACTGAACTGAAATGGAGCTTTCATTTAGGAGGAAACTGCTGCATCTCTAATGCTATGTTCAGTGAAACTTGACAAACAGAAATATGATGCTACAGGTTACACATCTTGCATTTTGCAATGATTACATGTTCTTTCCATGGGCTAAAAATGTGAATATTATGAGAAATCTGTTAAGACAACCTAGAAATGCCAAACACACTTAGTGCACTCATTTGCATCTGTCTTTTCCATATTCTGTATCTTTCACTCTTTCTTCTCCAATTGCATTTTTTCCATCCAACTTTACACATCATTTTTTGTCATATTTAAACTTTGCAGTCATGTTAAGTGCTGTTGCATCACTTTGCCCTCCCTCTGCCCTTCCCCCTCCTTTTCCTGATACTAATCATCAGTAACGGGAGGCTGGGAAGGGAGAGGCTGAGAAGATGCAGCCGCGGCCATGTGGCGGGTTGAATTATGTCACAAGGTGCCCATTATTAAGATCTGTGTGAGTTCTGTGCTGAGGGCTTTTGGCCATTGGCAGATGTATGTGTAATTATGTCATCTAGAGCCTGTGTAGCAAAAGCACTGATACACACATCTCAGCAGCTGAAGGAGGTCATTTGTGGTGATGCAGGAAAGTGCAGTGATGCAACAATTGATGCCTTTTTGTTAAGTAGTAGTATTGTAGATTGCAGTGTCAAGGAGCAGAGGTAAGCATGAATCGGCAGAAAGCTAGATAAGCCAGCATTCCATCATTTGTGGTGATGAAATCTACCGGAGTTGGAGAAACTGAACTGATTTTATCAACTTTCAGTACAAAGTAGCATCAGAATCTGAATTCTGAATAGCCAACAGTTCTGATAAATATTGCTAGTATTGATCTGCTGAGATGACCATCTTGATGGTAGCGGTGTAATCCTCTTATTGAGCGGCTGTGTTAACACACGGAGTGACCTACATAGAGTTTGTCTGGAGGCAGAGGGTGATGGGTGAAAGGAAGGACAGGAAGAGGCTGGTTAAGGGGGAGGTTAGAAGAAGAGCTTGTCATTATACACAAATTCATATACAGCACCATCTTGAACATGCTGTTCCCCTTCGGCACTTTCCACCAGTCATGCAGGAGGTGCCCTGTGGCTCAACCTTCAAGAAAGTTAACTAATTGCTCTTTGCCATCCCCAGAGTCAGAGCTTGCTGTGAGCAGTGGAGTGACATCTGGACTTACCCCGGCAGGACAGAGCACACTGGTGTCTTTTGTGATTCTCAAGTCATGAGAGGAACTGAGAGTGACGGCTGCTGTGAGAGCTGGCTGCCTCCAGTGCTGTGCTGCACTGGAGGGAGGAGAATGAGTGTGTGAAACACAGGGAGTTGAGGTTAAAGGAATATATAGACATGAAATGAGTGGGTTCTTCAGCCTAAATGCCTCATGGACTCAATTCTTTGTATGCACTTAAGCATTTGGATTTCATGACCCACAGGGAGTTGAGCGTTGCACTCCATCCGAGTCTATAAATTCACTAAATGTGATGATCAAGACACTGAGCTGGAGGTAGAGATAGCGTGACTAGCACGGGTAGAGTAAGAACCAGCTTGTGCTTTTAATAGTGTGCATATGCACGGTGCACAGGCACTCGCACACATACACATTTACATTTACATATGTGACACACCAGTGATGTTATGCTGTGTTTTGTACAAAAACAAACCCTCTGATCCCCAGTAATCCCCTTCTCTGTGTGCTGTCCATCATCCGTCATCTGAATGCTTGGCAACGGGGCATTCAGAGGGCTGTTGTTGGCTTGTTCTTATGTACGAATCCAGCCAATGGCAGCTGGGGGTTCATAAGTGACCAGTTTCTGGTAATTCTCCCTGTGTTCCTGGAGTAGGAAAAATGAGTGCATATTGGTGGGGACTGAGTGTTTGCATCGATGTGAGGAGGATCAACCCAGGCCAGCAAACACTGTGTGTTGTGGCCTAGTTCCTAGTCCTTGAGCTGACCGATATTTCACATGTAAATCAGTGCTTGTGTGTGAAAAAAATCTTGATGTATATTCTTTGTAAAGGAAAATGCACAGGATGTATGCATGGCCTTTCAAATACAAATGTCTTTCCTTTAAGTTCAGCTCTCAGCAGTGAGACTACAGCTACTTAGCGGTTCTTAGAAACAGATAATGTGGATGTTTGTATTCACCCAATCACTCCCTCAGCTCTTTCCTCTTTCAAGGTTTACTTTCTCATCTGTTGCATTTTCTCTCCTCATCCTCCAGAGATTGTAAAGGTCTTTCCCGTTCCTCTTAAGACTCCTGTCTCTTCGACTCTCCTTGAGGTTTGCTCTAACTCTCCTCAGTGTCTCCTTTTATACAGTCCTCTAAAACCAGGTGTGACCCTTCCCATCTTTCTCCTGGTCAGTTTTTACCCTTCCCCTGCCGTTCGGACCTTTTGATCAGCTCGTCTTGGGTCCTGCTCTGTGGAGTGGATGATTTGCTGAGGAACTGTCCCAGTGGCTTTGACTCCATTAACATTCTTCCGAGGGATATATTTCACTTCCAATGAGTGTGTCGTGCCTGATTGTAATCTGTGTTGCGTAATGAATCGACCTCTTGCTCTTTCAGTTCCTCTTTGCTTCTATCATACAATAAAGTACCACTTAATTCAAGCACAGCGATGAAAAGAAAAAGATATTAGTTTTAATAGATAAAAACTGATAACTGTAAAGCAGTGAGGAGTAGATCCGTGTTGCTCGTAACAATGCATGCGTTTCACACTTGAAAATTGCTTTGTACATGCAGACAGGAACCTGCTATTGGAGACAAGCTTAAGGTCAAAGGTTAAGGGCTATCCACTCTGTGATTTTTAAAGGAAGATCTTTTCAACAACCAGAACTTCCTTTTGTTACTCTGGCAAAGAGAATTGGGGGAAATTGGAAAATTTAATGGCTGTAGGAAATGAAGCATGTAATGGTGATAATCTATTGTTTTGAGAATGAATGCAGAAATCACTTATTTCTAACCACATCATTTTCATTGTTTTTGAAGCCATTAAGCTTTTTTTGTCCTATGGTCCATTTTACAATGGCTTTTCAGGGCATCGTGAATGAGTTTAGCACCAGACTTTTCCAGTATATCAGACGGATGAAGCTTGAATATTGAACAGTTTACAGTGTTTTTCCATCTACATTCAGAGTTACATGAAAATAGGATCCAGAAAGTACAAGGCAAGGCAAGTTTATTTGTATAGCACATTTCAGCAACAAGGCAATTCAAGGTGCTTCACACAGGACATTGAAATAAAAGAAACAAAAAGAAACACATTTAAAACATTATAAAAGAAACATGTAAAAGGTGATTAAAAACAGCAAAACAACACATAAAATCAAAAAAAATAAAATAAAAATAAAAACACACACATATTAAAGTAAGAGTTGCAGTGCAGAGTTTCAAAGAGAATATAAAATTTAAAAAGTCAAAAGCCTTCTAGTCAAAGGCAGCAGTGAACAGGTGAGAGTCTTTAACCTTGACTTAAAAGAACTCAGACTCTCAGCAGACCTGATATTTTCTGGTAGTTTGTTCCAGATATATGGAGCATAGAAACTGAACGCTGATTCTCCATGTTTAGTTCTGACTTTGGGAACACAGAGCAGACCTGCACCAGATGACCTGAGTGGTCTGGATGGTTCATACTGGACTAGAAGGTCTCTGATGTATTTTGGGCCTAAACCATTCAGTGCTTTATATACTAGTAAGAGAATTTTGAAGTCTATTCTCTGACAGACAGGGAGCCAGTGTAGAGACCTCAGAACTGGACTGATGTGGTCCACTCTCTTGGTCTTAGTGAGGACTCGTAGCCTTTTCCCAAAATTTTTGTAATTAGACATCAACTGTGATTTAGTGTTCAGTTTAGAGATAAAATGATCATTCTAAGTGATATGATGGTTTATAGCCTGCTGGTATATAGGGGTATAAGAAAATATCAGTTCTGCAATATATCGCAATATTTCATTTCACAATAGTGTATCATTATTAAAAAGTACTGTATCGATATTTTAGGTATTTATTCAAATACAGATATGGCGGAGGTTCATTTTTGTGTTTTGTTTTCTTTATTGTTTATATCTTATTTACTGTTATGTAACACTGTTTTATTAAAAAAATGATTATTTGAAGCATCCTAAAAGCACTTTTTACTGTCTGAGAGGCAGATGTTAGTTCCTTTGCTGGGATTGCACAAAAATAATGTTATGATGTGAGTTATGAACTAGAGATGCAAATTATCGATTAATCCATTAATCATTAGTTGATTGACCTTATCAATCAATTAATGATTTTCTCTTTCAATAGAGTCTATAAAAATAAAAGCTAAATATTGTTTATATACTTCATGAAAAAAGCATGTCATATTCCTTAATGATTGATTTATTGTACCATTGGATACAGTACAGGCAATGACATTTATGGAGTAGAACTAAATAAATTGTGCTGAGAAATTCAGTAAAATAAATGGATCTGATGAGGGGCAGTTTAGAAGAAATGGGCATTTCTGACTTTGCATCACTGACATGATGGAGCGAGATTTCAGCGGAGTTCCCTATTATGAACTAATAGAATATGAACACTTGAGGAGGATCTTAAACTATAATGTTGTAAAATATAATTTAAGTTTGAACACAGGAAAATTTTGTGATACAGCATTAGATCCTGTTGTGATCCAACAAAAACATGTTTAGTCTTTGTGCATATTTCTGGTGTAATTCAATTCTTTCAGGAAATAATCTTCTAAAAAAGAAACAAAACCAATAAAAAATGGCTTTTTTAACAGTATCATAATATATTGTGATATATTGTATCGTGATCCTGGTGTTGTGATTTGTATCGTATCGCCAGATTCTTGCCAATACACACCCCTACTGGTATAGGCAGAAGTAGAAATAGCTAATGTGTCAAAAAAGTTGCACATACAATATTTTGTTGCTTATGTAATGTCACAGTAAATGTCACAGCATTTCTGTCCATTCATAGTAGCACAAAAATTTGACCAAGATTTTGTATTTATGATGGAGAGTTGGACCACTGTGTGAAGTTTTTTCAATCACATCCCAAAGATTCCCAATGGGGTTCATGTCTGGTGTGAAAATGACATTTCATGCTCCCTGAACCTCTTTTCCAAAGTTTGAGCCTCATGAATCCTGGTATTGTTGTCTTGGAATATGTCTGTGTCATCAGGGAAGAAAAATGTATACTGATGACAAACCTGCAGACCTGGTCATTCAGTATATTCAGGTTCAGCTGACCTCAAACCATCCAGTCCAATCCAATCCAACTTTATTTGTAAAGCACTTTAACACAACCGCAGTGGACCAAAGTGCTGTACAGAAGAATAAATACAACTAAAATGAAAGAATAGAATAGAAGAATAGATTAAAAAACATAGAACTGTCCAAAAAAAACAGTGCTGTACAGAAGAACAAATAAAACCAAAATGAAAGAATAAAATACAAGAACAGATTAAAAGACATAGAACTGTACAAAAAATGAAAACATTGCTGTACAGAGGTATAAATAAAACCTAAATAAAAGAATAAAATACAAGAATAGATTATAAAACATAGAAGTGTACAAAAAAGCAAACAGTGCTGTACAGAAGAATAAATAAAACCTAAATAAAATAATAAAATACTGAATAGATAAAAAGACATAGAACTGTACAAAAAATAGAAAACAGTGCTGTACAGAAGAATAAATAAAACGTAAATAAAAGAGTGAAATACAAAAATAGATTAAAAAAACATAAAAAGCTGTACAATTTAAAAACAACAAAAACTAAGAACAGTAAATCACACATAAGGTTCTGAACCTTGACCTGATCAACTGAACTAACCCCAGATCATAACACTGCCCCCACAGGGTTGTACTGTAGGTGCTAGGCATGATGGGTAATCGCTTCATCCACGTCACTTCTCACTCTGATGCACCCATCAGGGTCGATCTGCACTCATTAGACCACATGACCTTTATCCATTGAAACACAGTCCAATCTTTCTGCTCTGTGTGAAACTGATGGTTATTTAAGAATGAGAAGCTTCTCACTGCATCAGTTCAATAACTTCTTGCACCTGAAATATTAATCACTGCAGTAATTATCCAGTGGAAAGATCTGAACTGTTTGCAAAGTTAAACCCATGTGGGGACTTTTGTTTCGACTGGACAGGGTATTTCTGAACCAGAAAACTGACTTTGAGGGAAGATAATAGCACGTAAAATAGAAATCACTCCAGTATAGATTTTTTTTGTTGTTAGTTTGATGTTCAGTTCTACATTTAGTAATTGCAGTGAGTTTGATGCTCAGTGTTATTTATTTAGGTATTTTTTTTATTGGTTTAGATGTTCATTTCCGTGCCTGTCTAGTTTCAAATGAAGTGAAACCAAAGTTAATATAATATCAGCCTTTAAAAATCCCCATCAGTTCCCCTCTTTACCCCAATATCTGCATCGACGTTTGGTCCCTTGTCGGGCTGCATGATTAATCGTTAAAAGATCGCGACCTCGCATGTGCGTGATTACATTTCTAAACACAGATGATTCTTAAGCATTTTATTTCATGGGCTGCATTACAAACAAATGCCCACAAACACAGAACCTCCGCCGCCTCTTCCCTCAACCAATGGTAAAGCGTCTTTACAACACGTGAGCCTGCTGCTGTCACCTGCAGTTGAGTGAAGAAAGAGTGAATTACAGCGGAGGAACGTCTGCAGTACAGAGAGTGAAATGGATGAAAACCCTAGTGGTAGTGAGGAGAGTCACCCAGCTGAACTCGTGCCCAATAACGGTTCACATTCATTGGTGTTAATCTCATGTCGGTCTTCTTTTCTGTCGTCCAGATCCAAGTGTCTTTTCACTTTCACTTCTCTGACTTCTGCGCTGTTCTTCTTCTCCTTTTCTTTTCTTTGCCAGTGAGGATAACTCAGCCTTTAATCAAGAAATAAAAGTCTCACCCTCTCCAAAAATTTCATATTAAAAAAATTCCATTGTGCCAGCTGGGAAGTTTGTTTGCGCTTCAAACTTTCACAGATCAGCTGACATCACTTAACATCCGGGACCATAAGTGACTGGCCTACTTGCGGAGTGATATGAAAGATGCGAATCAGAAGTAAAAGAACCCATTTTCCTTGACAGCAGTGCAATAAACATTTTGTGAAAAAAAAATCGTGCCAGAGAATTGTGATCTCAATTCTAAGTAAAAAAAAATTGCGAGTCACATTTTTGCCAGAATCATGCAGCCCTAGTCCCTAGTATCCAGTATGAGCTGAGTTCTAGATGTTCTTTGTATAGTTTGGTACATGTGCAAAACTGGAAATGAAAGTGAGAGCAGAATTCGATGGGTAATGAATGCAGAGTGCTTTGTCATGACTACCTGAGAGTAGTGCCCGTTTACTATGTCGGAGGCACTTTTCCAGCTGATGTTGCAGACATCAGACAGTGAATAGCAGAGGACAATGAATCGTCCTGAATGGCTCCCTCTTAAGACAAAAACACCTCAGTGAACAGATGAGAGTCCTGCTTTGCAAGAGGATGACATACTGTAGATGCATGAAACAGATAACCCAAAGGGAAAAGGAAGGAGACATTGATTGTGTGTGAGGGGTAAGCAGGAGTACATATTGGAATGCTGAAGACAGTGTATATGTGGGTGAGGGATGATGAAAACTGGGGTGCAGGATTGCAAGTATAACTGAATATTCATGCCTCCCAAGGATGAGCTTCACAAATTCCCTCTCTTCTGTGTTCTGTCTCTGTCTTTATGTCTTCACAGTTGGCTGATGAGCAGCCAGTAGGGCTGAGGTTGGACTACACCGACTGGCACAGGTAAACACAACTTCTCCCCCGCCTCTGCTTCACTTCTGATGCTCTGGAGATGATAAGGAAAATGTTTTTTTTTTGCAGGCTGACATGATTTTATCAGTTCAGTCAGAGAAATATCAGACTTTGAAGCGAGGATGTGCAGATCTTTGCTGCTCAAAAGAGAAACTGTTAAAGAAATAAGGAGGTAGTGGTTTTTAAAATGTGAGTTTTTGAATTACAAGGTAAATAATACATGCTCTGTATGCAAAAGGCTATGCTAACATTAGTCCAAAGCAAAGGAATTCAGTTTTTTTATGAATCCCATATGATGGAGTCATATAATTTGCACAAGTTACTGCTCATTAGTGGCTGCTGCTGCTGTGTGTAGCATTCCTTATATGTTCTCTGCACATGGTCCATGGCTCAGGAGGTAGAGCGGGTCGTCCAATAACCGAAGGGTTGGTGGTTGGAATCCCGCTCTGTCCTAGTCAGTCCGTTGTGTCTTTGGGCAAGACACTTTACCCACCTTGCCTCCAGTGTCACTCACACTGGTGTATGAATGTGTTGAATGTTTGGTGGTGGTCAGAGGGGCCGGAGGCGCGAAATTGGCAGCCACGCTTCTGTCAGCCTGCCCCAGGGCAGCTGTGGATACAGGTGTAGTTTACCACCACCAGAGGGGGAGTGTGAGAGCCAATTAATAATAGATCAATAATGTAAAGCACTTTGGGTGCCTAGAAAGGCGCTATAGACATCCAATCCATTATTATTATTACTAATGTACATTTGTTGTTATATATGGTGTCATGAGCTATAAGTTAGAGTACAGTACTATTTGTCTTGAGTTTCTGGTAAATAGCAGATGTTAACTACTATATGTGGTCATTTTACATGATGTTGTGTAGAAGTAAACATGGTAATCTGCACCACAAAGACTTTTTTACTGTTGTAACAGTAGAGCTCTGCACCAAAAAATGGTTTATATCAGGCTTGTATTAGGTTTCTTAACAGAATGAATTATTTTGATGGAAAACAAGTTAAGTAAAAAGAACACCCTGATTCATCTGTTTTTTATGCTTAGTTCAGTTCAGTTTCAGATTTATTGATTCATTACTTTGACTTAGATGTTTACCCCTGCAGCTTTCCCATTTCTGACAGAGTCAAATACTTAATTTCTGTCAGTGTCACTTGTGTTTTAGGGGTGATATCGGTCGATGAATCTGCTATCAGCCTTTTATAGCAGCCCTTAAACATCCGCTATCGATTGACCTCTGCTACTTTGTTATGGCCTAGGTGTTTTATTTTCTCCTCCCGTGGCTGTTCCAGTACAGATGGGTTCTGTGGGAAATGAGCTTTCAGCTACTTGCTTTGTGACAAGGAAATATGAGGCTCACCTTTTGGATTGAAAACACTTGTGTGATGAACTGTGAAGTGCTGTTAGTTCCATGTCATGTATCGCACTTTAAGAGATGCTCAGTGGGCACCTGTTTTAATTTTTGCACAACGCCTTACACATGGTTGTGTCAGCTGAGAGAGAGAGAGAGAGAGAGAGAGATTCTGTAATCCGGTGCTTTCGTGGCTGGATTAAAATCTGACGGCCTGAGGTTGGGGGAGGGGTTGACTGGTCGTGTTGAGGATGGGATGGAGCGAGAGGAGGGGCAGGGTGGATTAAGGCTTGCAGATCTTCTCTTTGCACAGCTGTGGGAGGGGTTTGATGGATGCAAAAAGGAAGGAGCCTGTTTGACTTTAGTCAAAACGCTGGGCCTTTTCAGTTTTTCCTTTACATCTTGACAGATTTGGTATTACTGGATCAAATAGAAAGATGGCAACTAAGAAAAGATGCTGCTTCTGCTGGGCTCTGGCTGTCAAGTTGTGTATTTTAATAATGTAGCGACGGATTTAAAGGGGTCATATTTTGCTAAACCCACTTTTATTAGTCTTTGGTACATCTATTTGTGTATTTGGGGGACCTAGCCATTCAAAAAGTTTGAATTTGAACCCTCCAGATGCTGCCAAACTATCTTTATATTATTTTTGGCAAAAATTTAGCGGATTTCTACAACCCGTTTTAATTCCTGCTTAATTTGTTACGTCTATAACTTGTTACATCACAACATTTGCACACATAAGGTCCAGACTTCCGACGAACATTTCTCAGAGTACACATACATAATTGTTAGTCAGCAGCAGTGGTTGTAGTCCATACTGAAAATATGTCCAAACTTCGAGCCGTTTACCTAAAATGTTCAGTTGTTAGTTGAACGGGACAGAGCAGCACAGCCAACAACCTGGAGGGGGTGAGGCCTGAAGTGGCTCATTTGCATTTAAAGGGCCAGCACTCAAAACGACCTTTCTGGTGTCATTATTCAGAAATAGGGTTCAAGATGGGCCTGTGGAGTTGAATTAATGAAGAATTCAGACCAAAGCATAGCATTTACAGTTTATGTAGACCACAGGGAAATATTTGAAAATGTATAATTCCATTAAAAAAAAAAAAAAAAAAAAAAAAAAAAATATATATATATATATATATATATATATATATATATATATATATATATATATATATATATATATATATATATCACTCCTTTAAAAAATTGTAGGTGAACTAGTTTTGATCATGTTTCACAGATGATTCAGTCCTGTTTGGATTTTGACACAGTTCATTTGCAGAGATGATGATGCCTTTTATTCAGTTGGAAGATGCATTAACCTGTTGGTTGATTGTTTAACTTAACCACAGTGACTAACTGGTTTAGGTTTTTAGCAGAAATGTAAAATCTTGGTGTCAGTTTTACGCCAACACAAAACTGCTCTAAAATGCTTTTTCTTTCTTTAATCACCTTTGACCTGGTGCAAAGGTTGCATAGTCCCAGTTCCACATTATCTATCAAGAATAAATCACATTATCACAATCATTTCATGAAAAGAGGTCAAAATATTTTAATCCAATTTTATGAAATCTATACAAAAGTGGAACTATTTCATGTGTTGACTTAGTAGCTCATCCACTCGGATTTTGGTGGCCTAAGGTCAAAGGTCAATGTTGCAGTGACTTTATAGGCATGAAGAGATTGAAGCAAAGTTAATCAAATATCTGACTGAAATCATGGTTCTTTTTAAAAGTACAATACTTAGGCAGGCCTTAGATTGTTGTATTATGAACAGGTTATATGTGCACACTATGGAAAAAAAAAAATCTGAACTGAAAAGCTTGTGGAGGTAAAGTACTTAGTGTGACCTCTGTTTGGATTCAGTAAATGTTTGACTCTCTCAGGTTGACTGTCTGGGTTTTGACTTTCAAAAGGCTTCATGGTCTTTTATCCTTTTCTCCATCCAGATGATCCTGTGCAGCTTCTACAATATTCAGACTTTTTTTTTTCCTGAAATGCATGACCACTCATATGCATTTCTTAGTCTTTGTGGAATATACAGCAAATATGTAGTTTTAAAAATAAAAAACACATTTCAATATCCGGACAGTTGACGCAAGAGTTGAAGATTTACTGAATCCAAATGGAGATCACACTAAACACTGACTTCACCTGTAGAAGCTCTTTAGTTTGGATTTTTGTCTTCAATGCAGTGCACAAATTTCCTACATATTTCTTGTTAGAAATAAAGGCAGACAGACATTACAAGCCTGCAAAAACAGCAAAGCCTAATACATTTGCACAGTATTATATGGGCGCTTCTATGAAACTAGGTTCATTTTGGTACCTGGCACTTTGCTAGGTTTTTAGACCCAATAATAAAAGGTAAATTTAGACATATTTCCCCCCAGGATGTACCTAATGATGACCTCAGATAAATGCAAAGAAACTGGGGCATTAAAAACTACCTTGGTGTCAGAGCATTTTATCTGGAAAACATGGCTTAAAATGGTCTTGTATGCCACTATAAATAAAGACACTGTGTTAAATTTGACAATCCTAGTGGTTTTTCTAATCCAGACATGGGTTTTTCACGAATCTCAGTCTCATTCCAGGTTTTGTATGTAACCCATTGTGTCCACTTGTATTACATGCGGAACCTGCTCATTTAAATACATATAAATTGTATGTGATTTTGCAACACCGGTCATTTTTGTCAAACACTCTGCCTTGCATAATTAGTTCAATTCCCAAAATGTACCTGTGAGGGAATAAAAAGATATTTGAAAAAAATAGTAGCACGTAGTTTTTGTGTCCTTTCTACCATGTTATGTACAGATTTTTGTATAAAAATAATTTAAAATGTGTTTTATCTGAAAAATAGTTTCTCTTTTATCTCAAATAAATATTTATTTTTAAAATAGACCTAAAGTGCTTCCAAACTTGCTTCATAACATTAATCTACATCTGGTTTGAATTTTTAGCCCCATGTCCTGTCTTTAGGGACCAATTTCATAGAAGCACTCATATAGAAACTTTACTATGGTTAGAAAATTGTGTGACTCAGTATCTTCATCTGCACAGAGGCTGTATATATGTGATAATAACATATTACTTTGTACTATAAATAGCAACGTCACTATGGAAATAAGTGCATAGATGTCATATATTTCATTTCATTATGGGAACATGCAAAATACAAGGTTCCCATTTAGTCATGCACCCATTACTTTTCCCAAAAGACTCACAGGCAGAGCGGCTTAAACTGCAGTCCCAAAAATGTGCATAATCCTGTCAGCACCTCCACTCTACTGATTAAGCAAGAAGAAAGTTGGCTTGGGCACACTCATTTAAAAAGAAAAAAAAAGAAGTAAAAGAGGAAGGGGGGGGGGGGGGGGGGTGAGAAGCGGCTCTTATTAGGCTGACACATGCTGCTTTAGGGAGGTGGATGACAGATGAGGGAATACGACCGAGCACAATCTGCACACGCTGAGTGTCTGCACATTGGGGCAGCGGGAGGGTGGTGTCCGGACCCTGAGGAACGCCAAAGAGAGAAAGAAGCAGAAAAGAATGGCATGTAAGATCAGGCCCCCTTCAGTAACACTTATGTAAGATTACTTACATAATGACACATCCAACTGGTGTGTGTGTGTGTGTGTGTGTGTGTGTGTGTGTGTGTGTGTGTGTGTGTGTGTGTGTGTGTGGAGGTGTACATGTGAGCACGTCTAGACTTTGGGTGGGGTCGAGAATACAAGAGGAGGGGTACTCAACAGCAGGCGAGGATTGTGGGATTATGTGTGTGTATGTGTGTGTGTTATTAACAGTAGAGGAGGGGGTGAGGGTTAGGATGGGAAGGTATTAAAGCCAGAGTGGAGGGAGGGGACTGACAAGCATCTAACGCATGTCCACATCTGTGCATGCACTCTGGCTTTCTACTCGTCCCCGTCTCGTCATGCTTGTCTTCCTCAACTTGTCTTTTCTCCACATCCTCTGGCCTTCTTCTTCTTTTTTCTTCTTCTTCTTAAACTCCCTCCCCATCTTTCCTCCCTCCTTCCGCCTCCTCGTCTCTTAATATCCTCTGATCTTAATCCCACTCTATTGTCGCTCCCTTTGTGTCTCTCTGTATCCCCCCCTCTCCCCTCCGTGTCCACCGTGGACTCCCTCTGTTTCTTGGGAGTTGTAGCAGATCAGAAGCTCCAGACAAGACGACAAGGCACAGTCGCAGAAATACTAGTGGTTTAGCTGGTGCATACTTGTGGCGAACAGGGAGGAAGAATAAGGGCTTGTGGGGACGATGGTCACAGCTATAGAGGAGGTCTGTCCCAATGGGGCACAGGAAGAGGAGGAGAAGGAGGAGACAGCCACGGAACAGATGGGTGTCCGGTCCACCCAGGAAGCAGGAACGTCCGGAGGTGAGGAAAAGAGGAGGAGAAGAGGGGTGTGTGTGATTATTTTTTTTATTTTTATTTTTTTAGATTCTGTAGTGTCCGGGTGTGCTTTACAATTTGACATTGATAGAAGTGTTTAATGAGATGGTAGAGGTTAGGTATAATCTGCATTAGAGGTTACACTGCAATTTATCACAGCAAATTTACATCAAATCTGAGGAAAACTGACTGGAATAAAATATTTACTGAAAATAATATGATTTATAGTTCCATTGAATTAGACTGAAGGGAATTTAGGGACATTTAATTACAGAGGAATATGTTTTTCATCAGTGCATATTACCACAAAAATGTGAATATTGTGTTTTTTCGTCATCTTAGAATGAGCTGTTTATGTCCATCATGTTGCACTGCCATGTTTTTACAGTAGTTTGGAACTACAGCTGGGTGACATGGACAAAAAAATGTAATATTACTTGATTGATGATTTTATTTAGTGTTTTCTGGCCACATGAACTGAAGTTAGAATATGATTCAAAAATACTCTCTCTGCACTAAAAGTATTGCAATATATGATCGGAGAAACACACACAAAAAACAAACAGGTTGAATTCAGAAGTTTTCAAAGGTTTTAAGAGGAATAACCTTGAGTTTGTGATTTAGACATTTTTCACAGTTTTCTGAAAGTAAAACCTCTATGAATAATCGAAGTGATTTGATATTCTCCCAGTCCTACTGAGAACAGACTTCATCTCCTCCTCTTCCTACACCCCCCCCCCCCCCCCAGGGTGGAGGTATATAATAATGCCAGGAATTCCATTTGTCCGAGATTTTTGTCCAAATAATTTTTCAAAAACAATTCATCTGATTCTTTTCAAATGTGACACTTGTTTTATTTACCACTATGAGAGGTGTAGTGCACAGTTGAATGGCTAAATTTCAGTTTGGTTTTTTATGAATTTTTTACATTTAAAATGTGTCCAACTGAAAAGGACTAATTTAGTTTAATCTATTTTACAATTATCTTTCATTTAAAATTCAAGATGAATCCCTGACTAGACAGGATATCAGTGAGCACAAGGGGTGGGGGTAGTAGAAAGCTTTGCTTACTTATACACATATTCCTCTTGTTTTTCTACAACCACAATTAAAAAAGAAAGTTGTAACACCCTCTAAAACATTGGTTTCCAACCTTTTTTGGCACGTGACCCCATTTTAACATCACAAATGTCTGGCAACCCAAGACATTCAAAACAGAGAATTTTTTTTTTTTTGCTAAAATTAATTTGTTTTTGATAATGTAATAGTTTGTTATATTATGTTGCACATAAGCAATAATTTTAGGTGGCATTTAGTCTATATAATGTATATTATTATGGACAGAGGCAGAAAAGCCAGGTGTAGATTACTGCACAAAGTGAGAATTTTATTTTCCTTGGTCAGAATATGTACAGTCAGTCCAGCTTGGATTTACAAGGCTGACAATTAATACTGAATAAACAATAACTCAAACTATGAATTATGAAAGAGCTGCAGCATCTGAAACCGACCACAATGAACATTTGAAAGATAACCAGTACCATAGTGCTTCAGTTTCAGCTTCACAGTTTGTCATGTCTTTTATGTATTGTGATTGTCTCTATTATCTATTTTGTATTTGTATGTTTTTGTTTTTGTTTTTTTTTAATCAATTACTAAAAATTTCAGACAACCCTATTTGAATGGGGTCCCGACCCCAAGGTTGAAAAATACTGCTCTAAAATGTAAAATCTGCAGTTCTCATAAACCAGGGGTGTCAAACATAAGGCCCACTAAAGGTTCCAATCCAGCCCACAAGATGAATTTGCAAAATGGAAAAAAAATTACACTGAAGATATTAACAGTCAAGGGTGTCAAATTATATTTTGAAAATACTTACATTTACAAACTATTCTCACAACAAAATGGGAATAATCTGAATAAATATGAATAACCTGAAATGTTTTTAAGAAAAAAAAAGTTGCATTTTAACCAAATAATAGACTCACTATGATCTGTAAGTTGTATTAATAATAATATTCATATTTTCATCATGCAATCTGACACTAAAACAAAGTGAAACAATTGGATTATTAGATATGTTAAAGTTATTACACCTATTATTTTACTGGTCCAGCCCACTTGAGATCACACTGTGTTGTATGTGGCCTCTGAACTAAAAGGAGTTTGACACCCATGTCATAAACCCATATTTTATTCACAGTAGAACATTGAAAACATGGTGTGACTGATGTGTTGCCTCTTTTAACCATGGATGGATGGATGGATGGATGGATGGATGGATGGATGGATGGATGGATGGATGGATGGATGGATGGATGGATAGATAGATAGATAGATAGATAGATAGATAGATAGATAGATAGATAGATAGATAGATAGATAGATAGATAGATAGATAGATAGATAGATAGATAGATAGATAGATAGATAGATAGATAGATAGATAGATAGATAGATAGATAGATAGATAGAATACTCAAAACACTTAACAGTTTGTAATATTTTGTTCACTATCAAAAATGTAAATGCACAAAATTAAGTAAAACAACAAAACACTGAAACATTCTGTGGGTGTGTTAGTTCACAATGTCTAATTACAAAAGAAAAATGGGTACATTAATGACATTTATTGTGATATAAAGTCATTTTCTCCCCCAGCCCTTGTTATAAAGCAGATTAATTGCCAGGAAAACACAGAACTATGACTGTTTGCTCAAATACAGCATTTTAATTCTTTTCCTCCATCATGCTTTCCATGACTGTATCATCCCTTTATGAAAAAGAAGAATTTAACAAGACATAAAACACAATGTTTATGCTCTGTGAATTGGCAACAGGCTTTGTTTTGTTGTTTTAGAATTGTGAGAGTAGGCACTTCAGCAGTCACTCAAATCAGCACATGAATCATTTATGAAAGCGAGTTATTTAACGCAGCCTCTGCTCTTTGCACTTAGAGCAAAAAAAAAAATCTCTGCAGAAATGTTTTGTTACTGACGATGTTAGTTTTCGGTACTGAAGATGCTCCTCTGATCTTCATGTTTTTGGGGCGAAAATAAACACTTATACCACAGATAACCCAGGCTGGCAGGGCTTTTCTGTCACGTTCCTGGTGAAGCAGAGTTTGAGGAATTCTTAAGCAGGGGGTCGGTACATTGGCATTCAGCTCATGGAAGGTGTACAGAGGTGGTGGTGGTGGTGGTTCGATGGTGAGGCAGACTGCAGACGGACCAGAGGATTTATGGGCAGGTTCATTATGTACCAATGAACCATCAAGGAATAAAAAAAAAACAAAAAACACTTTGTCCACTGCTGTAATCTCTCTGTCAACTCCTTCTTCTGGCCAGGCTTAGTGACAGACTGGTAGGTGGCTGTTTCTCCATGCCATATTTCATAGGATTATGGAGACTTTAAAGCAGGAGGCTTTAGCTCATCTCCAATCTCTGGCCGGATAGAAGAAGCTTGTGTGTCAGTGTGAGTAATGTACACACAAGTCCACGTGGCCATGCAGCGGCCGAGGGGCTGATATGAGCAAACATTCCTGTGGTCAGAGACGCGGTGACACAGGGATCTGACCGAGTGGGTAAAGGTCAGGGGAGAGCGTGTAAAATCTCAGATACGTCCGCCTAGATCCAGCTGCATGTGTTTATGTGTGAGGTTGTGTAGTCAGATGTTTTGTCGAGTATGCAAGGTCAGTTGTTTTGTTGAATGTGGCCGGACGTGTGTGTTTTTCAGTGTGGATGGTGATTCATTTGCTTTTTTCCTTTTGGCACAAACTAGTCATTATTGCACTTTAGAGTTTCATTAAATGATTCGTCATCTATTTTGACAATCAGTAAGTTGGTTTGATTAGTTTTTAGGAAGAAAACTTACAATTCTCTGATTCCACACTTTCCTACTCTGTATAATTGTGAACAGATGTTCTTACAGATGGCGTAGATCAGGGGTTTCAAACTCATTTTAGTGCAGGCCCAATATGATCTCAAGTGGCCAGACAAGTAGAATAATAACAGTAAAAATCAAAAGGAAATTACATTCTGAAAATGTTTATATCTATAAAGGTTTCCTTTAAACGCTGCAAAAGTCTAAATCTTACCCAGTGTATTTTTCTCATTTCTAGCCAAAATATCTCATCACACGTATCATCTTATTTTAACTTATCATCTAAAGAATAACTTGTAAGTGAGATATAAGAACTTATTTTTAGACAATAGATCTTGAACATCTTATTTCCATTGGCAGATTTTTTTTTTTGCTTAATTCAAGATTTTTTTTTTTTGCTTAATTCAAGCAAAAAATTCTGCCAATGGAACAAGTGAAAATTATCTCGGTAAGATTTCTTGAAATAAGATTTTCAAGATCTATTGTCTAAAAATAAGTTCTTATATCTCACTGAAAAGTTACTCTTTAGGTGATTATGTCTTATTTTAAGTGTGATAAGATATTTTGACAAGAAATGAGAAAAACACACTTGGTAAGATTTTGATTTTTGCTGTGAAGATATGAATAACATGAACTACCTGAAAGCTCTTAAGAAAAATAAGTGCAATTGTAATAATATTATATATGAGCACATCACACACATGTATATCACACCTTGCAGATCACAGTGGATCTACAAATACACAAAACATGTAGAAGTATTAGTTACAATTGCACTTTTTTTTCTTAAGGCATTTCTGGTTGTTCATATTTCTTCAGGTTATTAACATTTTTGTGAAAGGATAATTTGTAAATGTAAACATTTTCATGTAATTTCATTTTTTACACTAAAACAGAGACAAATTTGGAGTTACCATTATTTATAGGTTGTTGTGATAGTGTTTTACTGTTCTGACCCATTTTAGATTGAATTGGTCTGTATGTGGAACCTGAACTAAGATGATTCCTACACTTTGAATTGTTAATATCTTCAGTGTTACTTTTGTATTGGACCAGACTGGGGCCAGAGTGGACCCTTTGGTGGGCTGGTTTTGGCCTGTGGGCCTTATGTTTGACACCTGTGGCATAGGTAGTTGATGCTGCAACCATAGTCCATGTTATTTGTGTTTTATTGTGTTTTATTGTATTCCTTTCTTTGTATTTCTGCTTTTATCTATATGGTGACCTTGAGCAATTGTAGTTTCTTGGTGGAGGTCGAACTATAGTGGATTTTTAAAGGCCGGTATGTAACGACAGTCAGAGAAGGAAACAACAATGGCTCTTTTTAACAAAAAGGTTTGATATCAGCAGAAAATCCTTGACTTCATTAGAAACTGGTTTAAACTGCACATCAAGCTCAAATAGATGTATCAATAAATCTGTAACTGAACATTAAACCAGTTGTTAAATCCAATATTTTTTTTAGCTTTTTGGGTTATTATTTTGCCAATAATGCCAGTATTTCTAGTGTTAAAGCCTGATACTTGCTATTGGGTCCATTATCGTTTTAATTTCAGGACATCATCTTGGGCTTTGGGAAAATAACCGTTTTTCACCACTTTCAGACATTTCTATCGACCAGATTCCTACATTGAAAAAAAACTGCATTTAATGAGACTTTTACCAGTCTGACTGCAAAAAAATGAGCTCTCCCTTGCGGTTCTGAAAACACATTACAGTTATCTTATTTCCATAATGTGGCTCCCAGACTGACCGTTTCCCCCAAAACAACCCGACCAATTCCTATATCTGAATTATTATGAGGTTGTTTTCTTGTGTTGTCATGCGGCAAATATGTTGTCTCCTGAGAATACCGTACAGGTCGAGGAGTCTGCACTGCAGATTTAACCTCCTTCCCCTAGTTGTCCTTCTTTAAGAGAATCATAAATATTTAAGGTTTAGTTTTCATGGAGCCTCCTGTTTATGCAGTCTGGTTGTGCTCTGTGTGGTTATCAAGTCACACTGAGGTCTTTGCTTAACGGGGAGATAAATTGTGCCTTCCTCCCTTCCTTCTTAATCACTCATTTGTATATATGATGTCTCTCTCTCTCTCTCTCTCTCTCTCTCTCTCTCTCTCTCTCTCTCTCTCTCTCTCTCTCTCTCTCTCTCTATATATATATATATATATATATATATATATATATATATATATATATATATATATATATATATATATATATATATATATATATACATATATATATATATGTATGTATGTATATGTATATGTGTGTGTGTGTATGTGTGTGTATACACACACACACACTGAAGAAAAACCTCTACTTTTAACTAATGTGACATTGTTGTGCTGCAAGCAAGTAAAAGTAGAATTGTAAATGAGAATCCCTTTCTTTTAAAATACACAAACACATTTATTTAGGAGGATAAAAGACTTTTCAAATAGTGCTGGAATACTAGTATTCACATAGTAAATCTGCGATGTATGTGTTATCACAGCTCAAACTCTATGCCAGAAGCTATATACTGTACAAGCCTATGTGGGATCGTGTAAAGGACTATTTCTTATGTGACATGTTTACTTCTCATGAAAAAGCGTGAATGTTCCACATATAGAGGCACAATTTGGCAAGAAGCTCATATTGTGTTTATCGTGAATAATATTAGGATTTGAGTCCGTTTGCTTTGTTATCATGGTACAAGCACAGATTACTCCTCATGAAATGCACAGTATATGTATTTTAAGTCAAATATACTTAAAATAGTGTAAAAAACAAACAAACAAAAAACTAAAAAAGACACAAGGAAGAATGGGCTTTCATTTTGCATTTTTGCACAGTGCATCTCTTCACTCACAGAATCCAAAATATCACCTTGCATACTCTGGATCTTTTCTGATTTTTATCATTGTACAGGCTGACATCGCACTCACTAGTGTTGTAGTCAAGACCACCTAAATGGAGACCAAGTCAGACCCAAGATCTGGTTATACTGAGACAGGGACAAGATCAGGACCAGACCAGAAACATGACAAGGACAGTATGGCAGCCACGTTTAGAAAGTGGTTACATGACATTATGAGTGATGTAGTTTAACATGACCAAAAATGGTAGTTCTTTTTTTAATCATAATTTCATCATTTTAAGGTGATTCCACTTCAGCAGAAAGCCCAGTTTATGTATGCATCATACCTGACAAACAGTGATATGATAGTGAACTGATATTTCCTCCTGACAGACATAGCTTCTCCAAACACTTAAGATTAGAAATGAGTCCCAAGTCCTCAAAGACCAAGATAAGACGCTCACAATGTCATTTTGAGACTGGTCCTAAAACTGCAGGACCCAGGTGAAAAATGCAAGACTGTACAATGCAAGAAATACACACCTTCTATCTGCAGTTTTCTCCTTTCACACCAAATCAAAAGACTGAAAATACATGTCCTGACACTGTTTCATGCGTTGTTCCATGCTTCTGTGTTGAGTCGACTGATGTCTGACCAAAACTGATCAGCAGTTGATAAATACAGCTGTCAATCATGTATGTATTTAAACACTCCATCTTGGCTGAAAATGTCCTGGGATTAGATAAAGTCTGAGCATCATGAGGTAGATTTTCTACAACCTGAGAACACAGGTGCACAAGTGTCATGTCCTCTCAAAACACATGAATTATAATATGTTGAAAGGTAATTATGGAATTATGTAAACGCTGCACCTTTAAACCAAGACCAATCTCGAGTGCTATAATACTATGCTCATTCATTTTTTGGCTGTAGCTCCACAGAGTGTGTGATTTGCTGAATGCACTCGTCATACCAAAGGAGATTTCAAAAATAGTTGGAGTGTCCATAAAGACTGTTTATAATGGAAAGAAGAGAATGACTATGAGCAAAACTATTACGAGAAAGTCTGGAAGATACTATTAAAGAAGAATTGGAGAAGTTGTCACCCGAATATTTGAGGAACACTTGCACAAGTTTCAGGAAGCGTGTGAAGGCAGTTATTAAAAAGAAGGGGGACACATAGAATAAAAACATTTTCTATTATGTCAATTTTCTTGTGGCAAATAAATTCTCATGACTTTCAATAAACTAATTGGTCATACACTGTCTTTCAATCCCTGCCTCAAAATATTGTAAATTTTGCTTCCCCACCCTGTATATATGAGCATATTTTAGTAATGAATGAAACAGATTTGTATTACACAGTCCAGACACTTTAATATTTTATTCTAATAAGCAGACAGACACGTGATCCAACTCGGAGTAATTGACGTGTAAAGCAAAATACCCAGAAGTCACAGTGAACCAACTGCAGTCAAGTGCTGACTGGACATATTTACTACCCATCTAAGTGAATAATGACACGAAGGTACACACACACACACACATGTACATACCCAGGGCTTTAAGTGTCTTAAATGGGCTTATGGGGGCTTTGAGACCGTGGTATTAGGGCGTCAGCTGGCTGATGCCTACTGTACAGCCCAACACCTCCTCTTCCTCCTCCTCTTCCTCCACTACCTCTCTGTTTGTGTGCACACCAGACAAGACTCTGCAGAGTTTGACTTTGAGAAAACGTTCTTACATCTGAAAACCTAAAAATCCAGGAAACTCGTGTTTGAGCCTCCACATATAGACATATATCTGTAGGTTACAGGCTGCGCTCGCTCTGAACGCAGCAGACTTCCCTCCAGACGGAGCTTTAATGTGATTATATTGAGCACTCAGTTATGTGGCTGCTATACAGAGCTGTGCGTGAGTGAATGGACTGCAAACATGGCTGATTGAGGTCTCAGTTTTGGGCTGTTTTTAGCTCACCAGCTGATAGGCCATGAGCTTTGGACTTTAGACTTTAGATAAATTTTATTTCGAACATAAGTAGGCAAAATACATTCCAGAATTAAAAGGACACTCCAGTATATGGAATTAAATCAACCAAAAAAGAAAACAAATGTCACACAAATGTATAACTCTTTCATGTTGGCTCTTTAACAATACTTTATGTCAGAAAAGGAGTAGTAGTAGTAGTAGTAGTAGTAGTAGTGTAGTTTTATTTCAAGCACATAGAATCATCAGATAACAAACCACCGTATAACATGGTCAAACAAAAATTTTCTGCGCTTGAAAAGGAGTGGGAAGAAGTATAACGTATAGACACCCACCCCTTTTTACAAACTAATAATAAAATTAAATCTGCTTCCTTTGCTTTGTTAACACACCTTTTCTTCCATACATACCATTCACATACACTTTTTTGGTCACTTTACACACAATCAGATTTGGCAACCGTTTAATCAACCATTTTTGATATAAACTATAATATTTAAATGCACTAAATATTTACTTCAAATACAATGATCACTAAATTTGATAATATCTTCTTATGATAATTAACTAATTACAATAATATCTTATTTTATGCGTACTTCTATGTTATAACTAGATATTCGCTTATTCAGATATTGTTCTATATTTTGTTATTATAGTGGATTTATACATCCTTTTAGATACACAAATTGTAGAGTAGGAGGAAGCTGAGCTTATATTGTCCTACCCCAATTGTGCTGTTGTTTGTAAATTATTATCTTCATTAGCATTTTCTTCAAACATCTTCTTTGATGAAACTTCTGGTCAGATTAATTTCAAATTTTGTACATATCTTCCTTGAGATAATTTCTACAAAGGCTGTTCACAGTTTTGAGATATTTTTATTTTGGGATTTTTGATGAATTTTTTTTAATGGTGCCGTGGTTAGCACTGTCGCCTCACAGCACGAAGGTCCTGAGTTCAGTTCCAACCAGGGACTTTTCTGTGTGGAGTTTACATATTCTCTGCGTGTCTGGTTGTTCGTCTCTATATGTCAGCTCTGTGATGAACTTGCGTGTACCCCGCCTTTGCACATAAGTAGCTGGGATAAGCTCCAGCGACCCTAGTGAGGATGAAGCAGGTTCAGAAGATGAATGAATGAAAATTTGCCTTTACTTATAACATGGAAATGGTTACAGATATCAATATCGTTCCTATTGAGCACTGTTAGAAGTCTTATATGGACTTTCATTTAATTCGTTGAGTTCTCCTCCAGTGAAAGTACCACCCACCTCTACTGGGAGATTGATCTCCTGCATCAAGACCACAAGACTCTAACTTAGCGGCAGAACCATTCATTCATTGTTATTTACATTATTAGGACTATAAACAGATGTTATTATATCATTAAGGAAGCAAAAGTAATGTGTTACGTTGTAAAAATGTGAGTTGTTAGTGGGATTTCATAAGTTTTCTTCTTCCCATTCCTTTTTGAGCAGTACATATTATATTGAATTTATTTTGTTATTACTAGTGTACATGGCAATTGCTATTTTGTCTTGATCACATCTATTGTTAATATATTTGCGTTAATATTAATTCCTTGTGCACAAAAGATGTTTGCTTTTTTCTTCTGCTCAAAACAAATAAATGAATGAATTGATTCTTGACAGAACATGACACTGAGATACAGGGATTATGGTCCTGTTTTTGTTTCTGTTGTGGGAAATGTCTCTAGAGGCTGTAATGACATGTGGAGTGTGATCTCTAAAACTGTTCTGTTTGTTGATGTTCTCTGACTTTCTCACCTGACTGACTCTTCTTTCCTCCCCTCCTTCCTCTTCTCGTCCCATCCAGCCATGCAGCAGGTGTTGGATAATGTGGGTGAGCTGCCCACCTCCGCGGGCGCCAAAGACATCGACCTGCTCTTCCTGCGTGGCATCATGGAAAGTCCCACTGTACGCTCTTTAGCTAAGGTAGCACACACACATACATAGCTCGGGGTGAGCAGCAGTGAGCAGACTAACAGCTCCACGCATCCCCTCACCACCACTGCCGCTGCCGCCACGCCGCTGCTCTCGCTCCCAGCAGTGCTTTGCTTTACTGTGGTTGCAGCCTTGAAGATCAGTAAGGCTTTGACTGACACGCTGCTCACAACTCCAGACAATAACACAAATGTATTCAGAACTGTCAGTAACTCAGCGTTGAAGCTTTTCACTGCGATGCCTTTTTTTAATGATGGTGCATGTACGGTGTTGCAGTTTCTCTCCAACCATTCATTTCACCGCTGTAGGAAGCCTGGTGTGCACTGACTTCAGTTCGAGGAAAGCCATAGTTCCTGTTACAAAGGCTGGCGTCGCTTTCCACCATTCGACTCCTGCTCATACTCCTGGAACTTGTACAGATGACTAACTATATAAACAAATTCTAGTTTGACGTTTCAACACTGAAACACAAGGCAGACAGTGACAAAAAAAGAAAAAAAGAAAAATCAGAATTCTTGACACACCCAATACCAAAGAACACCACAAAGCAGAGTCATGAGAGTTAAAGTATGAGAGATTTAAGGGGGTTTAGGAGGTGTAGGAGCAGATCCACACCTCCACCACGTTGGACTGATGGGATTCTACAGAAGCTCAGAACTTCTTTTTCTTTTCATTTTATAGCAGCATGCATGTAGTGTTAAGGTGCATTACTGCCACTATGTATGAATGTGAACAAGGGTTACTGTTGTCTTAACTAGAAACATCAGAATGGACTGAAAAAGGCTAACGTACATAATTAAAAGGAAAACTCATATCTTCCACAAGATATGGAATTCATTTCAAAAATTTTTAGAATCAAAGCCTAATATCTCATTATCATAACTTACAAAGTGAGACCACCAATCCCCTTTTTTTGTTTTTTTTTAATGATGTTTGATTATGTATCAGATGTACAAAAATGGATGTTGAGAAGTATTCAAGTCATTATTACTTATGTTGTCTTTCACTGCTGTTTCAAAATTCAGAGGTGGTCTTGGGGGGGAGGGTTCTGGGGTTCCTAATTACTTGATAGACACAAAATGTTGGGACACATCATACCTACAATGATAACAAAATGAATGAAAAAGTTCCTTCCAGTTGTTGTCACTAATTACCACAATAAATGTCAAATCAACATTACTTTTAAGTTTAACATTTGTGGTTTAGCATTTTTATTTATAGGTATTTAAAACTTATAGAATGATGAAAAAAATTATATTCAGTAAAATGAAGTAAATAGAAACTTCTGGATTTCTTTGTTTGCAGATGACAGTGTAAACAAAGGCAACCTTATAGTTCAAATAAAAACATTTTTCTCGATGTATACATATATTTTTTTAATACTTATCAGGCTGTACGTACTTCCTTTATATCCAGATTGTATCTTTATACAGTGACTGAGAAATGCATATATGTGGACATTAGGACTTTACTAAACCTATAAATATAATGTTGGTCTAGGACTTTTTCACAGGACTGTAAATTATATTGGTCATTATCATTTTGTAGCCCAGCACCTGAATTCAATATGCTCCGATATAAAGCAAAAAGTGATTGTCTAGCAATGATTCAACCACACAATAATTCTTTTTTTTTTTTTTTTTTTTAATTTGGCCTCCAGTATGAGTGGTGCCATGAGTTGCTTGACGGTTTGGACCTAAGAAGGTTTTGAACCTTACATCAATTCCCCCTATTGGTTGGATTTTATTATTTTATTACTGTATAGCTGTAACCTGATGGGAGAACAGGACAAGGTTATACACAAACAAACCTTGATACAGACCTTGAAATGGAAACAAACAAGTAAAAACAGAACAGCAACAACAACAATCGAAGAACATCAGTGAATTGAAGAACAGAACAGTCCAATATCAAAATATGTCCCCCTACTTCCCCCCTTCTCCCCCAATCTCTCTCTCTTTTTTTTTCTCTTCCTTTTCCCTCTGTCTTTAACCCCAACTGGTCAAGGCAGATGACCATCTTCCAGGAGTGGGGGTCTGCTTGAAGTCTCTGCCTATTAAAAGGAACTTTTTCCTTGCTACTGTCACCAAGTGTTTGCTCCTGGACGATTCTGGAGGGTTTCTGTAAATTAGCTTGAGAGTCTGGTTTTGACCAGCTGGGTGCTTCTATGAAACTGGTCCCTAAAAACAGGACATGGGGGCAAAGAATTCAAACCAGATGTAGAGTAATGTTATGAAGCAAGTTTGGAAGCACTTTGGGTCATTTTAAAAATGAATATTTACTGAGAAAAAAGAGAATCTATTTTTCAGATAAAACTCTTTTTTTTTTTAATTTTGTATATATATATTTTTTATATACAAAAATCCACATGTAACACAGTCAAAAGGACAGTAAAATTACGCACTACTATGTTTTTTGAATATTTCTTTATTCTCTCACAGGTACATTTTGGGAATTGAACTAATTATACAAGGCAGAGTGTTTCATTAAAATGACAGCTGTTGCAAAATCACTCTTGATTTAGTTGTGTTTAAATGGGCAGGTTCCACATGTTACACGAGTGGACACGATGGGTTACATGTAAAAGGAAGATTAGAAAGAGTAGAAAAACTACTTGGATCGACAAATTTAACGCAGTGTCTTTATTTATAGTGGTATATAAGACCATTTCAACCCA
The DNA here is from genome assembly GCF_902148855.1 of Sphaeramia orbicularis. NCBI lineage: Eukaryota > Metazoa > Chordata > Actinopteri > Kurtiformes > Apogonidae > Sphaeramia > Sphaeramia orbicularis. The sequence goes on along the minus strand of NC_043967.1, from coordinate 15,416,239 downwards.
TGTTTTCAGATCAAACACACTGACTTCTAGGTAGCTTTTCCTGTCCCAGTTTTGGTCCTATTTTTTTATCCCAATATTTTATTAAAAATTCATTAATTTTGGGATGGCTCAGAGCAACAGTAAAAAATTTTTGCATTTATCTGAGGTCCTCATTAGGTCCATCCTAGGGGGAAATATGTCTAAATTTCTCTTTTATTATTGGGTCTGAAAAGATGGCAAAGTTCCAGATACCAAAATAAACCCAGTTTCATAGAAACACACACCTCTATATGTAAAGTGTCATGAAATAACTTTTGATATGATTTGGCACTATATAAATAAAATTTGATTGATTGAAATAACTGGTAGCAAACAACAAGTAAGGAAAAAAAGAAACAAAAATACCAACAGAAGAACATTAATGACTTTAAAGCAAAATAACTCAAAAGCAGTATGACCCAAGGGTAATAACAAGCAAGTGTAGGTGTACATCTGGATGTGTGTTTGAGTGTGTGGGTGTGTGTAGGTTTGTGTGTGTGTGTGTGTGTATGTGAGAGAGAGAGAGAGAGAAACACGCAATAATTCTGTGCCATATCATCAGTTATAATCCTTCAGGTGGCTTCTTTTTCACACATTTGTCAACTCTATAGAAAGCATTTTCAAATATCAGACTAGACTGTATACCACTGCAGCATTCCAGTACAAGGACGTGTTTGACATATGCCAGAACATAAACACTGCAGTGCATCATGGGTAGAGATGTGAATGTTCACTAACCTCACATTTGATCATGATGCACCTTTGCGTCATAACATTTCCACACCTCTAATGTGAACCCAAAGCACAATGACGTATCAGTTTCTATGTTTTTTTTGGAGGACACGCCGTACCCCTGTCTGAGCTTGTCTGTCTCCCAGGCCCAGGAGCAGCTGGAGGAGGTAAAGCTGGAGGCGGTGCAGGACAACAACATGGAGCTGGTGACTGAGATTCTGGGCGACATTAAAAACCTCAAGGTGAAAGACGACAGTGCAGCAGAACTGTCGAAGATCCTCCAGGAGCCGCACTTTCAGGTGAAGACACACTTTACATCTACTACTATCTGCACTTTTTCTTTTTTTTTTTTTTAATAAACCTTTTTATTGGATTTTTCATACACACATAGCAATATCTGACATGTACAATGTTTTCAGGTGTTCCAGTTGAAACGTAACAGGAGGTTGTCTTATACAATGTATATTGAGAACAACACTTTTAATCTAAGCCAGAAAGGCATCTATGAATGAAAAATAATTAACCACTATCCCTTCCCACCCATTATTAACCCTTGTGTGGTGTTCAGATTTTTGTTATTCAGCCAGTGTTCGTGGGTCTAGTGGACCTGCTGCATTTGTGGGTTTTTAATTCAACATAATCAAACAATTTTATGTAAAAATACTCAACGATGTTTACTTCATCCCAATTACAAGCAACATAAAAACATATGTGTTTAATATTTGCCTTTTGCCTTTGTTAGGTCACATTTATGAATTAAAGTACTACTTGTTTTTAGTTTGTTTTTTCAATAAAATGCAATGTAATCAAGATATGAGAGGAAAAAAATCATAAAAAAATAATTACTCATCATTTTTCTTTTAATAAAAAATTAAAAGGGGTCCCACAGAGCCAGACACCACACAAAACACAAAGAAATATATATAAAACAAAACGAAAAAACAAAACAAAACACATGACCACTGCTGGATTTACAATAAAAATAAAATTGAAATAGATAATTAAAACAAAATAGAGGACTAGGGGGTGGGGGTGGGGGCATCTAGTCACTCTTTGGGTGAATAGTAATTCTATCTAAATACTCTATGAAGGGCTGCCAGGTGTTGTCAAAAACATGACTAGAACCCGCAATTGAGAATGTAACCTTCTCAAGCTTCTGCACTTTTTCATGGATAGAAACGTTAGCTTGATGTAGCTTTTATTTACTATTATTCTTATTGATCAGAATGTGAGTAAGATAAGAAAGAAAATGGATGAGAAGTAGCCACGACTGCCTGCTGTGTATCCTTCGGCAGCATCGCAGAGATGTGACGAACAGAGAGAAGCTGTTTATTTCTGTCATAATAGCGCTACACTTTATCTCAGATAGAATACAAGTTCCATAAAAACATTATATTTTCTGTTTTTTAAAGCCGAGCAGGGAAATCAGGTCCTTTATAAATGATTTATCTGTTCCTTCAGACCAAGGAAATGAAAAATGCACTAACATATGTGGTTTCTGAAACATCACATAGTCTTTAGTCTTTTATTTTTGTGGTCTGAATCAAGAGACAAGTTTATAAAACACTTAATTTAGCTTTTATTTCTCCTTATTGTTAATACGATTCAGGAATTATACATCAGTAATAGACTCAGTGATGATGAAGATGCAGAAAACCAAACATATTGTCAATATTTTATAGACCCCTTGTAGTTCGCATACTGGTTTGTACTGTGGTTTAACTGAGTTTAAGGAGTTTTAATGGATGTTTTCTACTGTTTTTCTGTAGTTACAGTAGTGGATGTTTTGGGTTGTATCAATAAAACGCACTCTCTGAACCGACCGGGGTTTAACACAGACTAGACCGATAACAGTTTGACTTCTGAGTCCAGTGAGGCCTCTGCACCAATCAGAGGCCTCGGTTCTATAAGCTGAAGGATAAGACCTTACTGACCTACTGAGAGAAAGAGGAGGAGGAGGAGAAGGGGATGGGTGGGCTGAAAAAGAAAGAGGGACTGAGGAAGAATAGATATTACGTCATATGTAAACTGTGTCTTAACCCAAACATCATGTCTTACAAGATGTAGTAGATGTTAAAAAGGAACATCTAAAAAAATAGGAAATGCAGGGATACTCAGCGAACTAAGAATGAACTGATTTGATTCGGGCAGTAATCCATATTTGGGATTTCAGCCATTAGATAATTACATTTAATATCCTTTAATGGACTGTTGTTGTGTTCGCATTTGTTAATGTAAAGCTTAGAAGATAAATGATGTGGCTGCAGATGCACAGTTCTCAGTGTTGGTGAGGCTGGTTCTGAACGCTGCTGGAGTTCTACCTTTATTTATACCTGAGACATCACTCAGGCGTGGGTGGTATTTACTCAGACAAAACAAAGAAAAGGGAACACAACAAGAGTGACATATATTAACAAGGAAAAGACATTAAAAAAAGGCGATGGAATGGAATATTACAGTTAGCCAATAAAAAATGTATAAGCGTGCGTAGAAAATGTGATTGTGATTGATGTGTTGCCTCTTTTAACCTTGGAGGGATATAGATAGATAGATAGATAGATAGATAGATAGATAGATAGATAGATAGATAGATAGATAGATAGATAGATAGATAGATAGATAGATAGATAGATAGATAGATAGATAGATAGATAGATAGATAGATAGATAGATAGATAGATAGATAGATAGATAGATAGATAGATAGATAGATAGATAGATAACTTTGTTCCAAGTAAAAACAGAAATTCCTCTTTCACATCAAAAACACAGTACAACACATAAAAACAAGTAAAATACATAAAAAAAACCAAACTAAAAACATAGTGCAGTCTATCTTGTCTTGTTGAGAGCCGCTATTGCAGAGGGGATGAAAGATTTTTTGGGGGTTCTGAAGCATCTGCCTGATGAAGAAGCATGAAGGAGTGGTGGAGGGGATGGGAGGGGTCCTCATCACCAAGCGTCTATACAAGAGATACTCAGTATGCAAAAACTATAGAGATGTTAAAAACTAAAGACATGTAAAGAAGGTATTCAAGAATAATTCAGTGACTGTTATTGCACAAAGCCCAGTAAATGATGTATGATATGTATTTGTATGTTGCTTGTAATGCATTGCTTTTTGACTACGCATGCAAATTAGCTTTTCTCTCTTTCTTTTTTTCCAGCAATGTGCAACCAAATGTAAATGTATAGAATATTGATGTTTTATGGTTTACAGATAGCTGTTTTCATTTGATGTACATAAAATGCAGATAACATTATAGTGTTGTTTGCACACCTGCTCCTAGACTGGTAAATGGACTTGTATTTCTATGGCTTTTCTACCTTTGATGGTACTCGAAGCGCTTTATGAGTCACATTCACTGGCATCGGCACACATACTTTGACAGATCAGTCAAACTGGGAGCATCTTGTGGTTCAGTGTCTTACTGAAGCACACTTCAACAAGTGGATCAGGGCTGGGGATCGAAATACTAGACCCACTCTACCTCCTGAGTCCCAGCCGCCCCTAGAAGAGCTTTTATAAGCATAAAAAACTTAAGAAGAAACCAAACTGTGCACAGCAAAATTCTATAAAACTTAATGGCACAGCAGGTGATAAAAAGTCTCACATTTATAGACTTTATACTTAAAAGCTACAGTGGATGTGAGAATGGGTTTGTTGTTACTTTACCCAGGATTCAGTGGCTCTCAACAAAGTGTAGAGTAAAAGGCTTTGCTTCAACAGAAAAACATGTTTTACAGACTGAAATAATTTCACAGATACAGATAAACTGTATGAAATCCCACGGCAGGGGGGGTGGGGGTGGGGGGAGTCAATAACCCCTCAACATATTCTAGTCACTCCATTTCTCTTTGTTGTAACCCACAGGTGTCAAACATGCGGCCCAGGGGCCAAAACCGGCCCGCCAAAGGTTCCAGTCTGGCCCGCGAGATGAATTTAAAAAGTGCAAAATGCAAAAATTACCCTGAAGATGTTAACAGTCAAGGGCATCAAACTCAAAAATAACAGCATAATAACCTAGAAATAATGACTCCAAATGTTCTTCTTGGTTTAATGTGAGAAAAATAATATATTATGCCTGTAGATAATGACAACACCATTTTTTCTCTTTGATTTATTGCAAAGAACATTAAATTCTGATATCCTTTAACAATAAAATGTCAATAACCTGAACAAATATGAACAACCTGGAATGTCTAAAGAAAAATAAGTGCAATTTTAACAATATTCTGCCTGTTTTGTGCCTTGGTAGATCTGATCTGTAATGCACATGTGTAAATCATAAGTTGAGGCAGAATATTGATAAAACTGCACTTGTTTTTCTTCGGAAATTTCATTTTTTTCCCAGTTATTCACATCTTTTTTGTTTTGGATTGAAATAGTTTCATCATTTAATGTTATTTTTTGCACTAAAAATTTGGAGTTGTCATTATTTATAGGCTATTATGCTATTATTCGACTGGTCCGGCCTGCTGGAGATCAAATTGGGCTGAATATGGCCCCTGAAAGAAAATGAGTTTGACACCCCTGTTGTAACCAGTGTCTCTCCTCTCTTCTTCTCAGTCTCTTCTCGAGGCTCATGACATGGTGGCGTCCAAGTGTTACGAAGTCCCACCCCCAGCTGACATGACCAATGACGCTGCAGTGAACAGCGCCCTGATGCAGGCTGACGCTGTGCGCATGATTGGCATCCGAAAAAAGGCCGGAGAGCCGCTGGTGAGCAGAGATAGAAACAGGTCGGGTGTGTCTGCATATGTTATGTGCACACGCTCCATCTGTCTTCTCATGCTCTGCGCTCTGTCCCACTTCTTTTCCGTCCTTTCAGGGCGTGACGTTCCGGGTCGAGAAAGACGACCTGGTTATTGCCCGAATCCTTCACGGCGGCATGATTGATAGGCAGGGTCTGCTCCACGTGGGCGACATCATCAAGGAGGTGAACGGAAAGGACGTTGGCAATAACCCCACCGAACTGCAGGAGATGCTCAAAGACTGTAGCGGTGGGATCACCCTCAAAATCCTCCCCAGCTACAGAGACGCACCTGCACCACCACAGGTACACAATGTAAACACAAGCATACACACACACACGCACACAAACACCTGCTTACGTAATAAGTGGCAGATGTTGGCCAGTGGTACAATGGCTGGTGATCTGTTCTACGGCCTTCCCACAATCCTCTGCGTAGGAATGTGAACCCTGGGAGCCCTATTAATAACACTCCACATGCTATCTAGGTCACACTAGCTGTTTCTGTCTCCCACACACACTCCGTACACGCACACACATGCTTCCTGTAATCTCATGCTCTCTCATATGGAAAGTACAGTAATTTATGATATTTTTAGATATTTTCCTACATGCATGCCAGTATTGTGACTGCTTATGGCCCCGGAGTCAAAAGTCCTGAAGGTGTTGTTGATCCCAATCAAACAGACATAATCCTGGAAATGCCCAGAAGGCTTAAACTGAATGAAGAGCAGTAAAACTGAATGAGACATAATGCAAAATTACATCCTGCTCTTTTGCTCAGGGGTGTCTTACGCAGTATATTTTACTGGCCTGTTTTATTGCTTCCTGTGGCTGCTTGTTTAATCTAATACATCGGCCAGAGCACTTAGCCTTCCTGGCAAAAGCTTCCAGTGTTGGCGCAGCGGGAACAGCTGTGTCGGTGCAGCATGGCACACAGGACATAATGGGTGTGAATGGACCAGTGTGTGTGTGTGTGTCAGGGTGAGACACAACACACTTAGCTCAGGCTTTTGTGTTTTTATCATTGTGAGCTACATTTTGTGCCAACCAAAGGTGACAAAACAAACAGATTAGTGAATATTTTACTACAGAAAGCTTTATTTTTAAGGGAACAGGATCATTTCTGTCACTATGATTTACTGATTCATATTCATTCATTCATTTTCTGAACCGTTCAATCCTCAAGAGGGCTGTGGGGGTGCTGGAGCCTATCCCAGCTACCTATGGGTGAAGGCAGAGTACACCCTGCACGTGTCGCCAGTTCATCACAGGGCTGACATATACAAACAAACAAACAACCATTCACTGTCATATTCACACCTATGGGTGATTTAGACCATTTATTTAGACCAGTGAACCTATTAGTGCATGTTTTTGGATGGTGGTAGAGCCGGTGTACCTGGACGAACATGCAAACTCCTTTCATAATCATTCATAATTTCCTCTAAAGTGAGTCACATGTTTATGAATATAAAGCTAAAAAGTGTATTTATGAAAGTATCACAAAGAACCATTGCCATAACAAAGGTGGTTTTACGATGCGCTGTTGGCAGGTACTAAGGACAATTCTCTTTCTCATTTATCTGCTTGGAAAACTGATCTTCAAACAGAAATCTCTGTAGAGGATTGGGAGAAAGCCTGTCTTATAGATCAAACACAAACAATTAACACCAGGTTCAGACTATTACAGTACAAATGGTTATTTAGAACATACCTGTAAAAGTACACCGTTTTAATCCTAACATTCCTGACATTTGTACTAAGTGTAATAAGGAAATAGGCACTTTGTTTCATTGTATGTGGGCCTGTGAGAAACTTCAGAATTTTTAGAAAGAGGCTCTTAAATGAATTTATACATTTATAGAATGTATTATCCCTGTGGATCCAAAATTATGTATTTTGCACATCTCTCCCTGAGCAGTTTCAAGTAATCAGAGGAAACAGGAAACTGTTAAATTTTTGTTCATTACAAGCCGATTGAGTTATTTCGTTGAAATGGAAAGATATTCAAGGACCCACAGTGAACCAATGGATTAAAGCACAGGTGTCAAACTCCGGTCCTCGAGGGCCGGTATCCTGCATGTTTTAGATATTTCCCTCTTCCAGCACACCTGGTTCATTTAATGATCAACTCATCATCAAGCTCTGCGGAAGCCTGATAACGATGGAATGGCTTCCAGGTGTGATGGAGGAGGGAAATATTTAAAACATGCAGGATACCAGCCCTCGAGGATCTGAGTTTGACACCCCTGGATTAAAGAAATGTCTTCTAACCTGGCACTGGAAAAGCTGACGTACCTGAAAGATCAAGACTTTTATAAGATCTGGACACCTTTGTTACAATTTTTAAAGGACTTGTCTGTGTAGTGTCAAGTATGTTTTGTTGCACTGGGAGTGGGGGCTATTGTGTGGGTGGGGGGTGGTAGGGATTGTTTTAATGTGTTTGGGTTGTTGCTTGTTCTTATAAAACAATGAAAACAACAATAAATATATTTAGGAAAAAATAGTGTATTTAGGTCTTCTTCAGCACTTAAAATCATCATTTCTTTCTTTTTTTTTTTTTTACAAACTTTTTTGTTTATTGTAAATTTTCTTCTGCAAGAACTGCACTATCACCCCTAAAGTTGGATTAATGTGATTTATTCTTTATAGATAAAGTGTAACTGGTCAAAGGTGATTACTGATGTGTATAAATAGGAATAAGAAGAGGAATGTGTCTGAAAACAAAGTCATTCCATCTTTAGGCGCAACACAATGTGACTGAAAACTTCCAACAAAGCTGAACTGCTTCTAACCATGCATTTACTCAGGTGAAACAGCAGTTCTTTTTTTTTACTGTGTGTCCTTGAACTCATCTTCCACCCACTTTACTAAAAGGCAACAATTACTGTACAATGAGACTATTGTCAGAGAAGTTACAGTCTGCAGAATTTAGCTCTGCAAACTGAAGTAAAATGCAACTGTTTTCTTATAGATTCTACACTGTTAATGCTATTTTATCCATGATATTTGTCCAGTCAAGTTTCAGGAGTGGGTGCTTCAGTGGGTCAGAAACATAAAATGCAGAAGTGTAAAGGAGTCAGTGGCTGATCAATAACAGGGGTGCAGTTTATGAAACACAGGACCTGTAGTCCTTAAAACATGTGACACAGTTGCACAAGTTGTGTTTATCTGCAGAGGGCTATCTTGCATTACTCAGAAATTTTGGACCGACTTAGCTGTAAAATTTCCACCCCATTATCTCACCTAATAGGGTGGAAGTTCTAATGGAAGTTATTGAAATATTCATCACAAGGAAAACATACATTTTACTTACTATCTACAGCATTAAAGTTTTATAAGTCTTCATAATTACAGTCGTGGCCAAAAAGTTTTTAGTTGTGACACAAACTGACTCTGTACAAAAATGTGATTTATTTGCCAATGAAAGTCTTTGAAACTTCTTAAAATTGGTCTTCAGTGTGGCTTAGAAATACACTGAAAAAACCTAAAGGAATGTAAAGGAACAGAGTAAGAAAAATTTGCAAAAAAACAAAACTTTTGACCATGACTACTATTTTTTCAGTTCCTGACACTGATTGAGGTGTATTTCTTATGCAATGATGCCACTATTCTGAAGGAATGGTTAAAACATGAAAAATATGTATTTTTTTCCAACAATCATGAAACCAGAATGTTACTGGAGACCACAAACAATGCAGCTGCAGTTTGTTTGTTTATTTATTTATTTTTTGTGATCAGTGATTGAGTAATATGTACGTGTTCATTGCAGGTGCACGTCCGACCGTACTTTGACTACAACCCGGCCAACGACAATCTGATCCCATGTCGAGAGGCAGGAATGGCTTTCAAGAAAGGTGACATTCTCCAGATAGTCAACAGAGAGGACCCAAACTGGTGGCAGGTGAGCTGTTCATGTAGCTAAAGCACACAGAGACTTAAAGAGGAGCCTTGCAGATTCTTTCATTACTTGCTGATTTGTATTCTGTGCCAGGCGTGCCATGTTGTGGGCGGGGCTACGGGGCTGATCCCCAGTCAATTCCTGGAGGAGAAGAGGAAGGCGTTTGTCCCTCGGGACTTTGATGGATCAGGTATATCAGTGCATGCATATGAGGCCTGGTGTGAATGACCTGACCTTTGCAGAGTGATGCTTTGGTCGGAGCTGAACAAGGTTAAGTCATGCTGGCTTTCTCTTTGCATTGCTGATGTAGAAAAGATGAATTGACTCAAAGCCAGTTTAGCTAGCAGAGCTTTGTCCTTTCAGTCTTGTCTTGCCTCTGAAGGATGTTTGGGAGCTGGTATTTATTAGAGCTCAGAATAATACACCATGACTGCCCTCTTCTGGCCAAATACTGCAACAGCGTTAATGAGCATTAATGTTCTGTCCTGTTTCGTAGGGATTCTCTGTGGAACCATAGCAGGAAAAAAGAAGAAGAAGATGATGTACCTGACAGCCAAAAATGCAGGTCAGAGGTCGCTCCTCGCTCCTCCAACTGATAACTGTAATCTGTTGTACTCTGCTTTCGACAAGGTGACAGTTTTCTGTATCTTCAAACAGAGTTCGACAGACACGAGCTCCAGATCTATGAAGAGGTGGCGAAGGTACCCGCATTCCAGAGGAAGACGTTAGTCTTGATCGGTGCTCAGGGTGTCGGCCGACGCAGCCTCAAGAACAGACTGATGGTCCTCCATCCAACCCGCTTCGGCACCACCATACCGTGTATGTCATCTATTTCATCTATTTCTACATTCTACCACAATCTACCTGAGAGAGGAGTGAGGAGACTGATCAAACATTTAAAGAAACTGTTGAAATGCTTCTGGTTCTACATAGAAATCCAGAACCACAGACTCTCAAACAACCAAAACACACAAAAACAGCACATTTGTTGGTATTCCTTTATATTTATTTTACTTATAATATTGATAATACTTGTCTAGTACATATTGTACACATTGCTTGTTCTAATAGTGTTTTGACCCTTAAAGACAATTATTTTTGTCACAAATTCCAAATGATTTATTTTGTCTTTCCCATCTGATTTATCGCCATTTCTTATAATATTATCCTCTACATGTTGTGTTTTCAGTGTAAATCATGTATTTTCCTATATTTAATTCACAGATTGTGTAGATATTCATAAAAGTTCAGAATATATTACAAAGAAAAGTTAAGAAAAAGTAACTTTTTAAGTAAAATATATCATTAACTGAACATAAACCAAGGGTGTCCATCCACTGTCATTGATCCAACTCCATGGGTTTTACTGGTGAATCAATGTTGTGGAAGATGAGGTGTTTCCACGGTAACTATGGAGCCTCTGAACATCCAAATGGGTCATATCTGATGACCATGAAAAGACGATAAACTGTATTTTACACCAATTATTTATGTATTTATGTATTTATATTTTATATAAATACATGTAAAGTTATATTTTGGTCACTGGTGGATGTTTGGGTCTTTAAGGGTTAATAAACTGTGTATATTTAGAGCTTTATGAATATGTGTCTATAGGTATACAGTATATATATTTGCAATACTGATCATTTCTTCCCTGCTATTTTTACTAATACTTACATGGAGCAAATGTAATCAAGTATTCTGAATTTGACTGTACCCATTTATTTATTTATTTATTTATTTTTTACCATTATTTAACCAGGAATTCCCATTGAGACTAGGAATCTCTTTTACAAGGGCTACCTGGCCAAGATAGCAGCCATATAAAGTCCAAACAACATAAAACACACACATGATACACAATGAACAATAAAACATGTAACTATTCAACCATAGGCATCAAGAAAAACAGTGACATTCCTCCTTCACTGCATTCTCCATTATACTTTTAAAATCATTAACAGAAATGAATGTGTGTAGTTTTACAGTTTTTTGAGGATTATTCCACAACCGTGGTGCATGGTAGGAAAATGCTGTTTTTCCGAAGTCTGTCAGAACTCGGGGAACAGTCAAAAGCCACCACTTGGAGGACTGCAGGTGGAAACTGCTATAATGACAATATTTTCATTTCTCTGGATAGATACCTCACGACGAGCCCGTGATGATGAGCTGGATGGTAACTCTTACCACTTCACCTCAAGGACGGAGATGGAGGTAGACGTGAAGGCCGGTCGCTTCCTGGAGCACGGCGAGTATGACGGAAACCTGTACGGGACGAAGATCGAATCCATCCATGAGGTGGTGGGCACAGGACGCACATGCATCCTGGATGTCAACCCCCAGGCAGGTTTTAAGGCTAATCCCAGTTTAATATGTGACACACAATGAGGTTGGATTTCTTCCATTTTTAATGCCGAAGGTCATTTTGTAGAACTGACAGGAAATGAAAGTTAATGACAAATGAGGACTTGTTTGTATTTTAGCTGTGATCCTCCCTCCTGTGTCTCCCTCTCCAGGCTCTGAAGGTACTGAAGACTGCGGAGTTCATGCCTTATGTGGTGTTCATTGCAGCGCCTGATTTCGATACACTCAAGGCTATGCATAAAGCTGTGGTTGACGCAGGCCTCACCACCAAGCAGCTCACGGTAGGATGAACAATCAGAAACTGTCAATTCAAGTTAAGGATATTTCTTTTTTTTTTTTTTTTTTTTTTTCATTTTTGCCATTTGTAAATAAAACTATGTCTGGTCATTTGAAAAATGTTTCAATTCAATTCACACACAAAAAAGTAAAAAAAAGTGCTGTGCAAGAATCCCAACAGAAAAAAAAGCCCAAAAATTAAGAATGTCCTTAACTTTTTGTTTGTAGAGTATATTTATCTTAAATCCCTTATTCCTTCAAACTCACATTTAAAATAGATCCTTTATCCAAAGCCAAACCTTCATTAATTCGCTGTGACACTCAGCTTAGTCTACAGTGTACAATACATTTAGATTTCAGTCGCTCATAACATTTTGTAACTAATTTATCCTTGTATTAAAATTATAATATGTAATATTTTTGCAACAAAATAACAGCTAGGCCTATGTTTTGTATCATGTTGACATGTACTTACAAGCTACAGCCTGTTTAACATTTATTTTTATTTGGGGCTATTTAAAGGGGTCATATTTTGCTAAACCCACTTATATTAGTCTTTGGTTCATTTATTTGTGTATTTGGACCCTAATGGTTCCAGAAGTTTGAATTTGAACCCTCCAGGTGCTGCAAAGCTATCTTTATATTCATTTTGGCAAAAATCCAGTGGATTTCTATAACCTGTTTTAATTCCTGCTTTATTTGTTACATCTATAACTAGTTATGTCACAACATTTGCACATGTAAGGTCAAGACTTCAGATGAACATTTCTCTGAGTACGACATAATTGTTTGTCAGCAGCGGCAGTTGTAGTAAAAACTGAAAATATGTCCAAACTTTGAGCCGATTGCCTAAAATGTTCAGTTGTTGGTTGAATTAACGAACACAAGTGGCTGAATGGGACAGAGCAGCACAGCCAACAACCTGGAGGGGGTGAGGCCTGAAGTGGCTCATGTGCATTTAAAGGGCCAGCGCTCAAAACCACCTTTCTGGTGTCATTACTCAGAAATAGGGTTGAAGATGGACCTGTGGAGTTGAATTAATGAAGAATTCAGACCCAAACAGAGCATTTACAGTTTATGTAGACCACAGGCAAATGTTTGAAAATGCATAATTCTATTTAAAAAAAGCAAAATATCACTCCTTTAATTATGATGAAATGACATGTTTAACCTCTACTACACATCCTCCTGAGACTCAGAAAAGTAAAGATTTTGGCTTTTTTACATTAAGTAATGGCCTTGATTGGAAACAGCATGATGCAATACTTTTTTCAGATACATTTTTTATGGAATGTCCTTTGTAGGGGACTTTTTTTTTATAGGTAAAGTTGTGAAACTCTTGTGCCCTACAGAGGACAAAATTGCATTGCTGGGTCTCAGGAGAATATAATGAAGAAAAAAAAACCTTTAATACATTACTTCATCTGCAAAGGTGTTGGAAACTACACTGAACAAAAATATAAACACACCACTTTTGTTTTTGCTCCCATTTTTCATGAGCTGAACTCAAAGATCTAAAACTTTTTCTATGTACACAAAAGGCCTATTTCTCTCAAATATTGTTCATAAATTTGTCTAAATCTGTGTTAGTGAGCACTTCTCCTTTGTCCTTTGCTGAGATAATCCATCCACCTCACAGGTGTGGCATATCAAGATGCTGATTAGACAGCAGGATTATTGCACAGGTGTGACTTAGGCTGGCCACAATAAAAGGCCACTCTAAAATGTGCACTTTTACTGTATTGGGTGGTCCAGGGGGGTCAGAAAACCAGTCAGTATTTGGTGTGACCACCATTTTCCTCAGGCAGTCTTCTTCATGAATTCTCTGAAACAGCTTTGGAGATGGCTTATGGCAGAGAAATGAACATTCAATTCACAGGCAAAAGCTCTGGTGGAGATTCCTGAAGTCAGCATGCCAATTGCATATTCCCTCAAAACTTGTGACATCTGTGGTATTGTGCTGTGTGATAAAACTGCACATTTTGGAGTGGCCTTTTATTGCGGCCAGCCTAAGGCACACCTGTGCAAAAATCATTCTGTCTAATCAGCATCTTGATATGCCACACCTGTGAGGTGGATGGATTATCTCAGCAAAGAAGTGTTCACTAACACAAATTTAGACAGATTTGTGAACAATATTTGAGAGAAATAAACCTTGTGTGTACACAGAAAAAGTTTTAGATCTTTGAGTTCAGCTCATGAAAAATGGGAGCAAAAACAAAAGTGGTGCGTTTATGTTTTTGTTCAGTGTATAAAGATGGTGGATGCACATTCTCAGACCATCTGTTGTGATTTGTCAACATGTCTGCCATTTTGGACCAATCAGAACTAGCCTGTGAATGAAGAACCTTTGGTTTATCCACAAAATATTTACATTTGTCAACTCATTTCAATGTGTCCAGTGTTTACAGTCCAGTCATGACTGGTTCAATACAATGGTGACACTGACATCTGTGTACACCGATCGGCCATAACAGTCTGACCACTGACAGGAGAAGTGGGAATAATACGGATTATTTTATTACAATGGGACCTCTCACTGGGTTGGATATATCAGGCAGCAAGTACACATTTAGTCCTAGAAGCTGACGTGTTGGAAACAGCAAATTAAGAGGGAACTGAGTGACTTAGACCAGGTCCAGATTGTAATGGTGATGACTGGTCAGAGCATCTCCACAACTGCAGGTCTTGCTGGGTGTTCCTGGTCTGCAGTGGTTAGTACCGACCAAAAATGGATGACCGCATCTCAACCCAGTCAGGCATCTGTGGAAACATAACATCTTTACCACCTGCTTAAAATTATGTCTGATGTTTTGTCTTTAAATCCATGTTTTCGTTTTTGTAATAATGACTTTCTTAGATACAGATATTAACACTGGCTCCTCTGTTTTACATGATGCTCACAAACTCAGCTCCAGCCCCTGATGTATCAGAGCGTTATTGGTTTTAGCTCTGCTGTAGCCCAGGAAAGAGTCAATGCCCCTCTGGAACCAGTTTTTCTGGACCTGAGCCAGTTCTTTTGTGGTGGAAATGGGAAAAACCAGTTCCAGATTTAGCTTCTGCACTGATTTAGCCCTTGAACTACTTCTGTAGAAAAGGGGCTCTGGACTCCATAAGACCTCTGAAGGTGGGCTGTGTCTGTATTTGTCACCAAGACGATCCTTAAAGGGTACCTGCCATGAATTTTCATTGCTAGGTATTTCAAAGGATCACATATAATATAATACTAGTGGTTCCATTCGGTAACTTACGTCATAGCCCGTTGTCATGTTGCCTCCAGCACTGTTAGTCACAAAACTGCGTTGATTTGTCTGATTAGCTGGGCTGTGATGGACTGGTCACGGACCCCGTCCAGCAGACACCGGTCTAAGATGGCCCATTATTACCCAGTGCTGGGTCACGTCACTAGTACAATGGCG
This sequence comes from Sphaeramia orbicularis, assembly GCF_902148855.1. Lineage (NCBI taxonomy): Eukaryota > Metazoa > Chordata > Actinopteri > Kurtiformes > Apogonidae > Sphaeramia > Sphaeramia orbicularis. Next base: position 15,400,769 of record NC_043967.1, on the reverse strand, counting down.
GAGCGCAGAACTTCCAGCTGCACAAACAAGCGCCAACACCTGCTTTCCACTCAGTCTCGCTCACTGACTGCAGCTTGTCTACTCACACTCAATCACCCAGAAACAACAAGGGTACGTCACTTCTGGCTGGCAACGGCTGCTCCCATAGGTTCTGCCTACATGCGGAATTCACGTAATAAACGGTTCTGGTGTGGTGCATTTAGGGCGATTTTTTTTTTTTTTTTTTTTTTTTTTTTTTACTGAATTTGAGCCTCTCCTGCTTATAAGTAATACACAAAGCACAATTAATGTCAAAGGTGTGAACAGTACAGGTACACTTTAAAGTCCTGTAACATTCTGATTGGATTTGTTTGTTCAGGACGTCCAACAGATGCTCATTTGGGTTGAAAATGTTTTGTCCTTCCTTAGCCCATTGTTTGTAAGTACTAACCACTGTAGACCAGGAACAGCCAATAAGACCTGCAGGTTTAGAGACGACATCTAGGCGACACAGTCCGACCCCATTAAAGTCACTCAGATCTTGACGCCGCCAGTTTTCAATGCATCAACTTCAAGGTTTAAACAGTCACTTACTGCTGCTAAAAGGCTCCAACCAACTGAAAGGTCCCGTTGTAACAGATATTTACCTCCGCCAAGTGAAACGGCAGAGGTAAATATCTGGGGGGGATGAAATTTTCAGGAAATGTTGATTCTGGCACAAGGAACCAATGATTAAATTTTGATGGGTGGGGGGGGGACTGATCTGCCTTTGTGGAGGTCTCCAAGTGCTTTTCTATTTGCAGCTCGAATCATTAAAGCATTGTGTGATACTTGGACACAGTTTGGGTTTTTGTTTCGTGGACTCAGTCGTCCCCTGTGTTTTGCAGGATGTGGACCTGAGGAAGACGGTGGATGAGAGCGCCCGGATCCAAAGGGCTTACAGCCACTACTTCGATCTGACCATCGTCAACGACAACCTGGACAAGGCCTTCGAGACGTTACAGGCCGCCGTCGACAAACTGTGCAGTGAAGCCCAGTGGGTCCCGGTGAACTGGGTGTACTGAGGACCAGCGGCGGTACCCCGACCCACCCACATACCACCCACTCTGAGCAGGTCACACTGACCCACCAGCGTGTGCCCACAAAGGCCAAAGACGGGGAGAACAGGGCAGCTTTGTTATTGGAGACATTTCTGCAAAATAACACGAATATTTAAAAAAAAAAAAAAATACTTTTGCTCTTTCCTCTCTTGGGCCTGCACGCTGTAAAAAATTTTCTACTCAAAGGGAAAGAGCGCTTATTTATTTTATAACTTTTTATGAAAGATCTTTCTACTCAATGTGGAATTTCAGTGAGAATGAAACAAAATAATGTTGGTCACATACTTGGGCCATATTTTTGCATTAATTTATTGTTTTGTCTTTCAGTCTTTTTCTCCTCCCAGAGTTTAGATGTTTGTCCATTTTTTTCGTCTTGTCACGGACATCCAGGATTTATGATCCTGATTTGAGCGCCCAAAATGAAGACGAGACAGGCAGAGGGTTAACAAAGATCTTTAATTTTCCTAGAAACCTGTCCGAGTCGCTCATCCTTGCCCTGTCTGAGCATCTTTGTATAGTTGTGTTACCTTCACGTCCACACTGTTGAAGCCCTTGTGTTTTTATGTAGCCGACCCCGAGCCCTTCCTCTGTCAACGGGAACGACTGTGGAGGAATAAAAAAGGCCCGTTTGTTCCACTTCCAACATGTTAAAAAAAATCTTCTTAATGTACCTTTTTAAGATCAAACACTGTGTTTCACAATTCTGTATTATTTATCTAGTTTTGTTTTTCTAATCTTTTTCATTGGTGTGGTGATTTTCTATAGCGTCTAGTGTTTTGTCACAGATGATCCTCTACTTTTATTTTTAATCATCAGTCTGAAGTCTGACTTTACATCCTGACTTTTACCGTCTACATAAGCCAAGCTGTTCATGTTTTACATATGTAAATGTGGCACAAACCCACCCTGTCCTTAGTGCCCCTTACCTTATGCCAAATTCTGACCGTACTCCGAATACAGCTCAAAATTCACATCGTAGCATCGATAACCTACTGGCTCTTCTATATGTATGTAGTTTAATATAATAAGACTTTGGGCAGTGAATGGATCTAGAAAAGCCAAACCTTTTATACTGTGAACAGAGTATGTCCATCAGAGCAGTACCGTGGAGAAAAACCATACATTTAATAAAGAGCAAAACATTTTAATGCCAGACAGGTGAGGCCCGTTCACTATTTTACATCACAAGCTCATTTGTTATAATTCATTCAAAGTGGGATTGGACGTGGTAATAGATGGACTTTCTTCACAGCTTTTACGTAACAATTTCAAAGTCCTGGACTCGATCTGTGCCACGTTTTCGAAAACAGCCCCACTGCCTGTTCATGTGTCATGTCTTCAGAGTTGTTTTTACATTTTTATCAGCAAAATTATCCTGAATAAAGTTTAATAAAGCTCAACAACTGTCTCTATTTGCGTTTTGCTGTGTGTGTGTGTGTGTGTGTGTGTGTGTGTGTGTGTGTGTGTGTGTGTGTGTGTGTGTGTGTGTGTGTGTGTGTGTTATGTTCATATATACAATGAATGCATTGATTTTTTTTTTTTTTTTTTCTGAAAAAAAGTACAGCAATGGTCAGACTGTGTTGTGATTGTTTCAGATATGTACTGTATGTACGCCACCTGGAGTAAAAGCAAATAGTGCAGATCCTTCCATTGGATAATTACCTCACTGAATAATACAATGTTTTTCAACCTTGGGGTCAGGACCCTATCTGGGGTCGCCTGAAATTTCTAGAAATTGATAAAAATAAAAAAAAAAACCTTACAAATAAAAAAATATATGGTGAGTTGACAGAGACAATCCCAATCCATAACAGACATGACAAACTGAAGCTGAAACTGAAGCACTGTGGTACTGTTTATCTGTCAAATGTTCATTGTGGTCAGTTTCAGATGCTGCAGCTCTTTCATAATTCATAGTTTGAGTTCTTGTTTGTTCTGTATTAATTGTCAGCCTTGGAAATCCAAGCTGGACTGACTGTACATATCCTGACCAAGGAAAATCAAATTCTCACTTTGTGCAGTAATCTACACCTGGCTTTTCTGCCCCCGTCCAGAATAATATACATTATATAGACTAAATGTCGTCTATAATTAACATTTATTTGCAACAAAGTATAGCAAACTATTACATGATCAAAAAACAATTAATTTTAGAAAAAAAAAAAAGTCTCCGTTTTGAATGTCTCGGGTCGCCAGAAATTTGTGATGTTAAAATGGGGTCACGAGCCAAAAAAGGTTGGGGACCACTGGTGTAATGTTTCAGCTACACAGTCTTTAAATGATGCAGTGACTAGATTCTCATTTCTGAAACAATCACCAGTTTGATTGAAAACCTATAGATTGGACTGTGTTTCAATGATAAAGGTCATGTGGTCTGATGAGTGCAAACTGACCCTGTTCCAGAGCAATGGGTGCATGATGAAGTGATTACCCATCATGCCTAGTGCCTACAGTACAAGCCTATGAGAACAGTGTTATGATCTGGGGTGGATTCAGGTGGTCTGGTCTGGTCTGGTCTGGGTTCAGCTACGTTATGTGTCAAACTGAATTCAGCTGAACCTGAATACACTGAAAGACCAGCATGAGTGAAATCAGGGATATGACTTCATGTGATGTTTATGTTGAAGTTAAATCAGAAAATAAACTTGAAAAATATCTGTTATGTGAAAAACTTGGGTACAGGCAAGGAATTTGTAACTTTAGAGCAAACAACACAAGGATGCCTAAAGTGACGGAATGATACAAAGGTTTGGAAAGAAGTCTGAGAGTCTGTCATTTGTGCTGTAATCGTGTAGGAGATGAATTCCATGTTTTATTTGAATGTACTAATGCACAGGTTGTTGAATTTAGGCCAAAGTATTTGCCAAAATACTACCCACAGCATCCATCAATATACACTAGTCAACATTTGCTAGGGATCAGGACTATAACTTTGCTATATTTGGGGGTGTAATTCTGGAAACTTGACAGTTTATTTTCCCAGTGGAGTACAGCCTGTGGATGCGGATGGTGGCCACACACATTACTGACATCACACAGTATGTGTTTCAGAACATTCTGAGTGGTTTCAGTGAAAACAAAATTGGAAGAGTAATTGTTGTGAACTCTAATTTCTAGGGTTGTATCACCCTTTTGCCTGAAAGTGCAATAAAAATTTGTTTTTTTACCTTTTGGTCCATTTTTCTTTACATGACTAGCCAAAGTACACACATAATATATGAAGTCACCCAAAATATTATACAACATCAATTATTGTGCAAGTATAAAACTGATCCCTAGCAAATGTTGACTAGTAAATAAACTTGCAATGCTTCCTCAGTCCAAATAACCAGATATAAATTGAGCGCCGTTCTGAAAAGGGTTTTACTTCTTCTTCAATGAATTTTGTTATTGTTGAAAGTATTTCGTTCTCTTTTCTGTTATATCATGGTGTTTGTGCTCCATAACATGTATTTGGTGATGAGTAAAATTTAAAAAAAAGAAAAAAAAAGATCACAGGATTTGTTCTTCGCTGATTCCATGGTGACAGTGTCAGGATGCATCAGGTTGATAGAGTGGTTCAGGGTCACACATGGATCGGCCACCACAGAGTCCAGACCTGAATCTTTCGGATCTGCTGGAGAAGATCAACTCTACCATCATCAAAACTAGGTCTTGACCAAAATGAATGCAACTCTGGAAATAAATGTTATGACATTTACATAAATATTGTAAACAGCATAAGACATAATCAAAGCTAAAGGGGATCAAGACAAATATTTTACAAGTGATATCTGTCGAGGCCCAAAACGGAATCTGGCCCGATTCAGAATGGGGCCGGCCCAGAATGGAATTCTATTCTAGGCCGGCCTAGAATGGAATCCTGCTGCTATAATGTTATTTTTATACCATGTTTAACGCAAATGATCTAAATTATTACAAAAATCAATACATGGAATTTGCAAATATGTGAAAAAAAAAATGAAACAAACAACATTTTAATTGTAAACTATAATACACTTTATTCACAAATAGAACCTAGTGGTACTCCCCACCAATATGTGGTACAGTGAAATCGACCGAAATTGACAATAGTTACTCAAGGTATGTAAGACTGAAAATGTAAAATTATGACAAATTATGGATTATTTGCATTAAACATGGTATAAAAATAACATTATAGCAGCAGGATTCCATTCTAGGCCGGCCTAGAATAGAATTCCATTCTGGGCCGGCCCAACTCCGGGCTTACAATTCCTTTTTGGGCCTCGACATATATATATATATTAAGCAAATTTTGCAGTTTTTTTTACCACATTCCTGAGGTACATTAAGATATAATTACAATAATTAAGTATTTTAAGACGTTTCAAAGACTTCAATTGACAAATAAATTCGATTTATGCAGAGTCCATTTGTATCACTGCCAAAACATTTGGTCATGATTTTCTGTGACTTTTTTCAGCCAGCCAGTGAATTTTACCACACTGAAGTTTAGCATCTTTCATTCTTATTCAAAGGTTTATCGCCGACATGTGGCTACATGTCTGTGGCACATGGTTGAAATTATGACTGAAACCATTATCAATTCATCAGGTAAATATTAGGCAGATTTTTCACTTATTGGTTTGATCGGTGCAAGTCTAAAGCAGGAGTCACTGACCCGGGTTCCTCTCCTAACACACCTGATTCGATAAGCCTATCATCCAGCTCCGCAGAAGCCTGATGACTGTCAGGTGTGCTGGAGGAGGGAAACACCTCAAACAGGAGTGTCAAACTCAGATCCTTGAGGGCCGGTATCCTGCATGTTTTAGATATTTCCCTCTTCCATCACACCTGGAAGCCATTCCATCGTTATCAGGTTTCTGCAGAGCATGATGATGAGCTGATCATTAATTGAACCAGGTGTGCTGGAAGGGGGAAACATCTAAAACATGCAGGATACCAGCCCTCGAGGACCGGAGTTTGAGACCCCTGACCTAAAACATGCAGGATAGTAGATCTGGAGGACCAGGGTTGGTGGACCCTGGTCTAAAGTAACATAAAACCTCAAACATATTGTATTTCAATGACTGTAATATTAAGGAAAAAAAAGAAACAGAACAAATATGTATATTTGAACAAATGAATTAAAAAAAATGTTAATGCTTTAGTGTTACCATGAAAAAACAATAATACACTTCTTTATTTACAGTATTAATTGCCTTTTAGTGTAATTCAATCACTGTGCTTTGGACCTATCCCTTTTTGGGCTCATTTTGAGGTGAGTTAAACAGAAGGTTAGGAGTAAAAAGTGTTTAATAGTTAGAATTAGAAACAAAATGTGGAAAACATAAAATGTTTTTTCCCCAGTCTAATGATTTCTTAAAGCTGTGTATGACCTTCATCACCAATTTTTCCTCAGATCTGTAAAACCTAAGTTATAGCCCACGTATCACATATCTGGAAGTCTTTCTGTGATCACTCACCTGACTCTCTTCCTTCACAGTGAACAATTTCGAAGTGTACTCCACATAAACAATCCATTTGTTTACAGAGCCAGTAGGTATTTTCAGAAATTTTCCGTTTCCATGTTCGTTGCTGCTGTGGTCATAATGCGGCTGCGGGAAGCTTCACTTCCCACAATGCATGTCGCGGCAAATTTCCGAAAATGCCCGAGTGACCTACTGGCTCTGTTTGTAAACAAACGGTTTGTTTATGGTGGAGTACACTTTGAAATTGTTCACCGTGAGGGAAGAGATTCTGGTGCGTAATCACGGAAAGACTTATGGATTCATGATACTTCGGCTATGACTCAGGTTTCACAGATTTGATGAAAAATTGGTGACAAAAGTCATACACAGATGCTCTGAAGCACATATGGTCACTAATTCTAGTTCATGGAGAGAGTTCAAATGGAAAGTTGTCACAAGATTTTTCAGGACACCAGAGTTAATTTCACAAATGAACCCTCTGAATCCTAATATCTGTTGGTGAAATTGTGGGGCTCACTTAGGGAACCATACCCACATATTCTGGACGTGTCCAAAGATCAGACCTTTCTGGGATGATATATTTGTCACTTTGAACACAGTTCTTAACCAAATATTTTCTAAAGATTTAAAGTTTGCTTTTTTAGGTGTAATCCCAGAAAGTTTAGAGGGAAATATCCAAAAATACCTCTTGCGAATTTTACTAACGGCAGCCATTAAATGCATCGCTATCAAGTGGTTGAAACCTGAACCTCCAACATATAACAACTGGATTGAAAAAGTGAGGGAAATCTATCAGATGGAGCAAATGACATGTACTTAGAATTCAGGGAGAGCTGTTCACAGAGATGGAGACCCATGATTAAGCTTTTAATGCAGTAAGCATTCAGAGGTGGTTGTATACGTGTATGTTATTTATATGTATGTATGTATGTATGTATGTACAGGGTGGGGAAGCAAAATTTACAATGAACATTTAGTTGTTTTTTCTCAGCAGGCACTACGTCAGTTGTTTTGAAACCAAACATATACTGATGTCATAATCATACCTAACACTATTATCCATACCTTTTCAGAAACTTTTGCCCATATGAGTAATCAGGAAAGCAAACGTCAAAGAGTGTGTGATTTGCTGAATGCACTCGTCACACCAAAGGAGATTTCAAAATAGTCGGAGTGTCCATAAAGACTGTTTATAATGGAAAGAAGAGAATGACTATGAGCAAAACTATTACGAGAAAGTCTGGAAGATACTATTAAAGAAGAATGGGAGAAGTTGTCACCCGAATATTTGAGGAACACTTGCGCAAGTTTCAGGAAGCGTGTGAAGGCAGTTATTGAGAAAGAAGGACACATAGAATAAAAACATTTTCTATTATGTCAATTTTCTTGTGGCAAATAAATTCTCATGACTTTCAATAAACTAATTGGTCATACACTGTCTTTCAATCCCTGCCTCAAAATATTGTAAATTTTGCTTCCCCACCCTGTATATATTATTATTATTATAAATTTTTTTTATCATTCATGTTTCATTTGTGATTAATTGTAATCAATATCTACTGTAGATAGTTTTTTTGTTTGTTTTTTTTCCATGTGTGTCATATGGGGATGTGTGATTATATATGTCAATGTATGTAAACTGTCTTATATATCTGGATGAGCAAAACCACATAAAAATTAAGTTTAAAAAAAAAAAAAAAAGTCATACGCAGCTTTAAGCAAGCTTTCTTTTTTTGTTTCTTTGTACAGATTTGACATTACCCCTTTCATGCACACTGGTCACTACAGTGGACAGCTATTCTACAGCTGTTCTCTTGTATATTCATGGATTTTGTTGTTGTTTTTTACACATATCTTAATTAAAGTTTTAAGACACTACATATCTTTTCTGACATGAATTGGTAACATTATGTAGATCTCTCCTGAGCATAAAGCCCCAGAATCACAAGCCCTCCCCATAGTTTTCCCACAATTTATCAGTAAATACATATTTCTGTGTCAAAAATTAAACATGTGGTGTCCAGCTGAGTGGACATTTTTGCAACTTCATGAAAAATAGGTTCATAAGAATTTTTTTTCTTTTAATTATTTTTTTTTAATGTATTTTTAATTTTTTAAATTATTAGTTATTTTTTAAATTATTATTTATTTTTCTGAAGAAAATTTTTAATCACATTGGGTTTTTTTTTTTCATGCCTAAAGACGAATAAAAACACTCAGGAAAAAATTTTGATTAAGGTTCTCATAATTTGTGCATGAAAGGGTTAATAATGGTCAAAATGTTTGTAAAAATTGTATATTTTCCTGTAAGAAAAGAAAGTAGAACATTTTTGCTCCAGATAAGCCCTCGGAAAAACTTTCCTGTTAAATACCGATCTTATTATTTCAATCCATATACATAGAAAGCAGAAAAATCACAACACACCAGGGAAACATTTTCCAACATTTTTATTAATTAACGCAACTTACAGTCAAGCCAAAGAGTGAACTATATTAAGTGATACGTATTCACATTATGTCCTAACAGGGTTTACAGCATATCTTGTGTTCTGTAAGCATAATTGTTAACAAAAATAAGGAAATGTAAAATAGAAATCAAAGCTTACAACTTTACAACAACAAGAACGAGGAGCTTAGCAGTGGATGTGAAACAAATTAAAATCAGCAACGTAAAGACCCTCACCAGGACAGGAATGACAGCAAATTCAGTTTTGGCATGTTGTGGTTTAAATAAGGGAGAAGAGAGAGAAAGAGAAAGAAAGGTAAGAAGTAACGACAACTTAAACTGAGCTCAAAAATATTACATGAATGGGAGGTTTGAAGTCACGCTGCTGTGCTTTTAGCCCAGAGACTTTGGTCACTTTGTTTCTCCATCATGGCTTTATCATGTAAAAAAAAAAAAAAAAAGAAGCGCAATGTATAAAATAAAATAAAAAGGGGCCGTTGAGGGGAGGAAGAACAAAAAAAAACAAAAAACTGGAGTGTCCTGGAATCCTGTTTGACGAACGAATAGGGGAGTATTTTATATATATGTGTAAATATACATCTCAGAATCTAAAGATGATTGTCTGCTTTTCTTAAATCAATAAGAAAATGTATAATTTTGCAGTCGACTACAACTCCAGGACAGCCCCTACATTCATAAGAGGTAGATAACACGGCGATGACACGATGTGAAGTTGGAAGAAAAACGACAAAAAAAAAAAAAAAAAAAAATGTCACAATAGGAATCCAGCTCTCAAGTCTATGGAATTGTAGTGCATAAAATTTGTTTAAGGCCAAATAGAAAAACCTTGTGTATCTAAGGCTATGTTAAGACAAAGGTGCAGGAGGGAGACGAAGGGGGCGGAGTCAGGACAGGGACACAGTAAAAGCAGATACAGCCCTTTTAGCGGCAATACCTGAGTCAACAGTCTCGCCAGTTCAAATCGTCGTCGACTAAAATCGATATTTTTGGCTACGCGGACACAGAAAATAAAAGACGACGGCACGGGGGGGAAAAAAAAATAACACGGCTGTAGCTGAGAGAAGTTATGATGAGAATGTGTTTGCGTTAAATTGCATAAATGACATGTTATCATTTGGCCACTAGGTTTAACACGCTCCTTGGTTGCAACAGATTGACTGGTCGAGGCGTGGGCACAGCCTGTAGTGACGTTCAAACCTCCCACTGGGGAAAAAAATGTATATTTTACTGGACATTATGAAGTACACTAAAGAAAAAAAGTCAATGCAGCATATATCAGGCTTATGAGGTACTTCATGAATATATATAGATATATCAACCTTTTTAGAAAAGCTCTTCAAAGTCATATTATTCCTTATAATTCCTATTGATAGCATAAAATACCTCGTCAGTTATTTCTTCTTTTTTTTTTTTTTTTAACTTTCTGCCCAACCTCAATTGGGCAATTTTATTTTGAGACTGCTTTGAAAGTGCAAAACACAAATACTGATCGTTCTATGCAGCATCTACACGCAAAGGTTGCATGATAATTACAACAAGAAAAAAAAAAAAGAAACCCTTTTCTTTTTTTTTTATGTGGTGCGGCAGATTTTGTCAAACCTTTATGTGGAGAGAAAACAAAAGAGAATTTACAAACCCAAGGTTGGGGTTGATGGAAAAGACGAAAAAAAGATCCGACAAAAGGCACACATAAAACGACGACAAAACACGCTGGATGTTTTCGGTTAAGCAAACGCAAACTCATATGTACCTTTTCGTTGAAGTTTACAATGTGTGGATACACTGTAAAGTATGTCCAAATGTGTTGTATTCCCTTTGCAAATTGTCAAGTGTGACAAAACTAGATTTTTGTGAAACATGGCGCTGGATCTAAGTGTAGAAACAGAGAGACAGGGACGTCCGCCCTGATGTTATTGCAGTACTGGGTTATCATGGCAGAGAACATCTACTTATTGGATTATGTCGAGTGGCTCTATCAAGTAGGAAAAAAAAAAAAAGACAATCAGACAATAGGTGGCGCCAAAATGTCAAGACATAGTTAGGCAAAAAACAGCACAAGATGTCATGATGACTCACGGAAACTAGTCGTTGGATTTGACTGCTTTTCTACCCAAGTTAATAGTTCTGACTAATAGTTTGAGCGTTACAAATAATTACCAACCAAATGTTATTGCTATACATATGAACTCCACCACAGCGACAAACAGCCCACTACGTCCACGCTGACGCCTCGATGGCACATTTCACAATTACAGATGGGACTCATAGGTTGTGCAGGGTTGCTTTTGTCGCCTAAAAATAATTTAAGTAAAAAAAAAAAAAAAAAAGACTCATATGAAACAATGAGAACTGACCACCAATTACAAAAATTTGGTCCCCGAAAATGTAACCAACTAAAGCAACCAACCAGTCCTACGTCATTACTTGGTTTTCCATTTATTAAGGTTCAAGAAAGAACAGTGCTCTTGTGTGATATTGGCTTGTGTCGGTTTGGTCACTACAATTTGTCGATTTTGTTACGATTATAAATTAGGGCTATTGTTAGCTAGCACCTGACACTGCTCTGAGGTAGTTTTTCTCCGAGTTGGTAAATAAAAAGCCAAGTCCTTCTGAAGACTAGAAATGCTTTCACTGTACAAAAACAAAAACATCCATCTAAGTGAGTGGATGTAGGTCAGCTGGATGGCGTTACTTGGTTTGGTTTGGTGAAGCTCTGTAACAGTTCTCTTCTTGGTTCCTTGACCCTAATGTCCACCAGGAACTGCTGGGTCACATATGAGGACGATCCCAACATTCTGAGCTCATTTCCTCGCTTTTTTCACCCCCGAGCCAGGTCTACAAGCAGCCTGCATTTCTGAAACAGGAAATCATCTTTCTGGAAAATTATATGAAGTTAATAATTCATTTCTACTCATTGACTCTGTGTGGTATGCGTTCACATGCATGCAAAAGATCCTTGTTTCCTGTCCTTTTTTTTGATAAATATTTGACTTGTAAAACTGGAGACATTGCAACATGAAGGGCTATAAATTATTCTTTCTTATATATTCGACAAAATTTTCACTGTAAAGACCACTACTACACAACTGGGTGAACATGATAAAAGAAAAGATCTTCCAAAAAGGGCTCACCTGGGATTAAGAACTGGAAAATCTGCTATGAGTGCTATGTAAATCTATATGGAAACATAAAAAAAAAACAGCGGTGTAGCAATACAATCACGGAAAGTAAGAAGAAAACAAAGTCTACTGTAAATTTGAGATTCTGAGCTGAATTCCAGAGGGTGACTGCGAAAGACTGGATAAAAATGTCGAAATCCGAAGTCCGAGAGCGAAAAACAGGTGTTGTGTTAGCTTATGCAAAAAAAAAAAAAAAAAAAAAAAAAAGACGACAAGGAACAGGATGACGACTCTGCACCAGTGTCGAACTACAGTAGCCAACGTCCTCAACTGTCCTCTGAATCCCCAAAATGAAAGATATTAGCTGTTATGTGGGTGATGGTTAAAATCGATCAACTATCAGAGATAAAAACGTATGAACCTTCTGCTGTTATTTAAGCCTATAAATTAGAAAAACAAACTTAAATGTTGCCGTTTATAAAGAACGCTGTAAAGGCTGTACACGAGAAGCAACGGTAAGCATAAATGTACTGGACAGATAGCCTTTACTATATATGACAAACCACACAGGCTCTAAGTACATTCATTGTTAATAGGAAAATAGGTTCTACTCTACAAGAGGTTTATTTATGTCAGCGATAGTTTCTCTACAAGAGACGAAGAGAGGCAGAAAGAAAAGACATTACTATACAGAGGGTCATGATACTGATTCAAAAGCTCCTGCTTCCTTTGGATTCAGACTTTTATCCATTAAAAAGCCAGGTTAAGTTTGCCGATCACTTAAATTAGCTTATGATATGCTGTTTAATTAAAAACCCGGCCTCGTCTAGTTGAAATATACAAAAACTGCCGAACTGTGAACGTGCCGAGTTCATTTGTTGTAAGAAAAAGACTGTTTTGACAATTCCATCGCCTGTGCTTAAAATGTTATGACACCTCTCTACACACCTTAACTTGTAAAAACGGCGACACTTTTCACCCCGGCTGGTGTATTCATTTGTTCAATACACATTCTTTTTTTTTTTGGCTCATTGTAATCAAATAAGTTTTGATATGTAAGTAGTTACGTCCGACACAAATCTCCTTTACTTAAGTATGGTGAACGTTCCACTCTCCTTACCCACCCACTCAAATGCTAAATGCCACTCTTTCTGTAACATTTAAAAAAGGCATCAGGATTTTGTTTTAACCTCTGAGTGCTGGATGGCTAGGTAGAATCCCTCCTGATCAGCTGGCGTGGCAGAATACACACTGATCTCAAGCAAAACACAACCCTGCTCTGCATCTTTTGTCTTTAAATGCCACCCGTGCCAACCGGAGACGAAAAAGACTGCTAATTTGCGTATTCTTAAATGCTGCGACAGCTACAAAAATCCATTCTTATTTTAGTGCAAAAATGTCATCGTCCAAGGTTTGTGTTTTGTTTTACAGGATAAGTAAATGCCATTCTGATCTGTTACTCTAAGGTGCTGGTATAGGTCATGTAAAACACGAATAAGCAGTAACAAGTACAAAGCCGTCGTTTAAAGGTTCAGTGTGCGATATTTAGTAGGGGTGCAACGGTACAGGTTACCCATGGTTCACTGCGTATTGCGGTTCTTCAGTCATGGTTCACGGTACGGTACGGACGTAGAGGCTGGCTATAGCCCAGCTGTGCCAGCTGTGACTTGGAGCTGATGGAGAGCCTTAAGCCTCATTTATGTTTGCTTTATGTACGTAAATAGGTACGTCCATTTCTAATGTTGTCACTGCCTCCATACTTCCATGCGTCATGTATGTTGGAATGATCGTTTCTCAGTCAATCCAAAAGAGGGCGCTGCTCTTAATTACCATACTGGCCGAATACCATGAAGAAGAGTAAAGTTATTTGAGAGGACGACAGTCAGTAATAACAAACATGGTGACGACAGAGGAGGTTTTACTAATGTGGATACTAATGTTAATATTGAGAAGGGTAGTTGGAAGTAGAAGGGCTGTGCTCCACGTCCGGCTCAGGCTGGGCTCTGCCATGCAATGCTTTAGACGGGCTCCACATCCAGCTCCAACCAATGACAGTAGAATTCCGTAAGTCAGTCATCTTCCAAAGCTCTAATATAAATGGAAGTTGTCCAGAAATTCATTTGAAAATGACAAATGAGCCGTACTGCGGTACATGCTCGTACCGAACCGTGAGGGGCGTACTGTTTGGTACGACGTGTACTGTTGCACCCCTAATATTTAGTGACATCTAGTGGCGAAGTTGCATATTACAACCCAATGAATTGCTCCTCAATTACCTACAGTGGCTGCAAAAAACACGTAAACATTCTGAGCTTTTCAGTTAAGGAAGTAAAACTCAAATCGGTGAAGATAATGCACCTTAAGGCTGGATGCCACTTGCTATGAACGGAAAAAAAGGGGAGGAAGTCCATTCTGAGCTACTGTGGAAACACGGCGGTGGCTCCCTCCAAGGTAACAAAACACAATTCTCACTTCCTGCAATTACATCCTCCTAAATCCCCCCAAAATATTACACACTGGACCTTTAAGCCATTTCCTTTTAAGGACACACATGATACTGTGGGCAAAAAAAAAAAAAAGTGTTCTATTTTCACTTCACCTTCCACCCTCCTACACAATACATAACAGGCATCCTCGAATTAAATACTAAATGCCAAAACATCCCCTTGTGAGAGACATCCGAAGGACTTAACATTCAGAGGATTGAAAAACGTGGACCCTTGTGGCAATATTGACCAAAAGAAAAAAACACAACAAAAAATTAACAAAAAGCCTGTATTCACACAGCGAAGAAAACATTCACATCTCCCAGAAGAGAGCCAACTAACATAAGAACAACAAAACTTAACTAAGCCTCATTTGTTTTGAACCTGAAGCATTAAATGTGTAAAAGAGTAGAGAGGTTTATAGCAAGGGGGGGGGGTTATTCTACTGTTATGTTTTTTTTAACCTGCAAACTAACAGTGAACCTACATGCGTTCTTTCATTGTCTTCGAATCCTGGATATTTAAGGTTTAAATGTGATGTCTGCTGTGCATGTGTTGCTAAACTGCTCAGGTGGGAATATGGTGTCATTTCATCGGTGCATAGAATAAAATGAAACAATAAAAAAAGGGAAAGCTGCGTGTGAATACATGTATGTATGCACGCTTCAAAAATTTGGTCATACAGCTCAAGGCTTAAAATCAAAACCTCACATGAATTAAAAATTAAAATCCTCTCTTGACGGTTTGCGTAAAAGTCTAGAAAACAAAAAACAAAACACAAACTGAAAAAGCGAGTTCACCACCATGCATACGAAAAGTTTCAAACCTCTACTGCAAATGCAAGACTCAAACAATGCCAATTCGATAGATAGCAGGGGTAATTATACAGAAATGGCCAGCAGTGTGATGTTACCATTACACTTTAACAGGTAACAAGAGGTAGAACCCACGGCCATTTCCATACAATTACACCAGTGTCACAACAATATGGCCGAGCCTTTCCCGCTTCCGACTGAGGAACACGTCTATCTGAGTCACACCAACCTTCTGCTATCAAAAGTGCATCCAAATTTGTTAGACCAGCACCGGTAAGAACAATATTGACATCATAAACAGTAAATATCAAGTACATAATTATCAGAATGCCCCACAAACACAGTCTGTCGGATTTCTAGTTGCTTAAACAGGTAACGACGAGTAAAAAGGGTAATGCAGAGGTGGTCGAAAAGGGAGACAAAATGATCCTCAAAACGATGAAGCGTCTCTTAGCATAATGAGTAAAAAGCTGTGTGGACCAGTGCAGTGAGGATTTAAGGTGGTTTACAGTGAAAACTTCTAGCACCTAGAATCAAGATGTCCTTTTTTTTGTGCTTCCATGTCTTTTGATTAGTATTAAATCATGTAAAAGGTTGTAATCTTGTTTGGCTAAGAAAGACTGTGTGTTACAAAGGATACACCCAATTTTCAGACTATAAAATCTATAATGATAAAAATGACCACATAAATCCTTCATCCTGTTAGAAAGGCATGAAGACGCCGATAAGCACTAAGAAACGCTACTAAATGCGACAAGCTAAAAAAACAAAACAAAAAAAAAAAAAAAAAACAACATAAGAAGCCCTGATTATCTATCTCTACAAATGACCCAAATTCATGTGAGACACCTCACTGCTAAATCTCTTTGTTACAAATGATGCATAGTTAGAAAACATAGACTACTTGCCTCCAATCAAGACTATGGACATTCGCCTGCTTAACTTGGTAGTAAAACTTAGGTGGGAAGTTAGGAAATGTCTAAAATTATTAGTAAGACTTCAACAGTCTTCACAAGGCAAGAGGATATTTGCATTTAAAATCTGTATACAAATAGACAGTGTTGATTTAGACTACATGTGGGCCAGTTGTATTAAAAAATTCTCTATAATTTCAGCAGCCTCCACTGAAAGCTTATTCAAAATATACCTTATTACCAACGTTACTACATAGTATAAAGACTCACAAAAAGTCATTTGCATAAAACCCAAGCTTTGTGCGATGCTTTTCTCCTCCTGCTTCTAGGAGCGAACACTATATTTAAAGAGTTTTTTATTTACTGGGGGGTTGGGGGGGGGGGTTCTGAAATGTTGCAGCTGCTCTCACTCCAAAGTACCGAATGCCTGGATATGGAGACGCCACACAAATATCCCACTCCGACAAAGACACTGCAGAAACACTATCCTGCTGCTATATACATAAAAAAATAGAAGGGTTAATGAGTATAAAGGAAGAAAGAAACAATTATCACAAATGCCTAGATGTCTAAAACATGAGTCCGCTACATGCATATTCATTAGAAAAATGACTGAAATCGACTATAAAAACACAAGGGAACAAACATGATTTCATTGTGCTCCCCTGTGTTGCTTTCTACATCATGTTTCTTTTATCAACACGGCTCAGAGTACATTAAAAAGGTGTCTTTGTTGGGATCCAGTCCCAATACACTACTTCTCGGGATGGGAGTTAGGTTTCTGGTGCAACTTGATCAGTTCAGACTAAGAAGAGGCTGAGAAGGATTGTTCTCTCAAACAATACAAGTCCTCATCTATAATAAACTAAGTGTTCAAGGGTTGAACAAATCTGATGTGAATCTTTGACTGAGTTGTCATCAGATTTGGCATAAAAACGGTCATCAGTGTCGATCACGGACAAATACTGAAAACCCAGCACACGTGGGCCGAACAGTTCATAGTTTTACACAGAAATAAAAAACAGAAAGATGGTCTCAAATGGCACTTTTCATCACATAGTGCCCTATGTGAAAAATCACACGCAACCCTTAATATATTAAGTACTTTTGTCCTGATTGAAGTACCCATTCTGGTCAGTGCACTTTGCTTTGATTGGCTGATAAATAATGTTTGTCAGAGAAGCAAATCATTAGGCATATAAACAGTGAACGAGCCCCCCGCCCCCATTTTTTTTAAGTCACCTTCTCCTGGAAAAGCACCGAGACCTTAATAAACATAACAGGAGAAGCAAGTTAAAAACCACCCTATCTGTAATGATCCTGCCCCCTAGTTTTGAAATGGTAGATTTCATCTATCAGTGTACAAACTTATCCTTTTCCTCTCATACTTTGCAACGTATTTCCCTACAAGAATACAAATATATACTAATGCACAACATGAAAAGTGAACCCTTTTCCAGCTCTGTTCGTACAAAGACTAATTCTTTTGCATCATACACTCTAATAGCTGGTTTGGTATTTGTGGGTCAGGGGCTTGTACATGTCGACTGAAATACAACTGGAGACAAACTGGTAACTGACAGGTCTGTTTAGGAGATCATGATGTGAAACCACTGTGGTGCTATCTACAGTGATGGTGAGACAGCGAGGGGTAGTGTGGTCCATCAGCAGGGTCTCACCCAAGTTGACCTGGGGCTCTGTGCTCTCAGGCAAAGTACATGGTGCGCAGGGTGTCTTGATGGATCTGAACAGCCTTAGCCAAGGCCTGGTGGTCCCGGCCATTACTCTGGCCTGATGTGTGACTGCCTTCAGCACTGAAATGGCACAGTTAAAGAAATTACAAACATGTAAATACTGTTTTGATCTCCATATATATGCAAACAGAGTCCTCACCTGTCATGCTCTTTGTCCACCAAGTGATAGCGAGCACGGAAAGCCACCAAATGGGCGTAGTAGGCTGGTGCTGGGATGGACACTGACCGCGTGCAGCGCACATAGGTGTGGCAAAGCTGGTAGGTGAGGACCTGCAGTTCATCTGAAGAGAAGTGGTTGTCGTCCCAGAGCACATGGTAGTGAGACGGTCTGCTGGTACCCTACGCAGAGACACAATGAATGATAAGCGTCACCGTTGGCCAAGTTCTTCTGCATGCCACATTAAGCTGCTGTTATGACCTGGAAAGTCTGACGAGGCCACTGAGGCTGTTTTTTCTGATTATCTGCAAAACCCGTGCAGAACACCGATGACAAACACAACAAGTGCTTTTAATATTAGGCCAACCCAGGCAATAGTATGTCTTTACCTGTATGCCAGCGTGACTGCAAAGGTAGAAATCAAATTCTGATGGGTGCGTGATCTTGGTGTCCACTGTGGTGCCTGCAGGAATGTTGCCACTCTTTCCAACCTACAGAAAATTGGACAATATTCTGGTAATGCCTTTAGAGATATACACTTACAATTCAGAGTGACTAATTTAGCCGTTTACATTATAAAGCTATATACATTACATGACACATTACTTGACAAACCTCCATCCTTGAAAATTATCCAAGAATAAGGAATTTTCTACCAACTGGTAAAAAAAGAAAATCCCCTCCATCCCAGTGGATCAGTACTGACCCTTTCATTTCTGTCCATACAGAACAGTCTTGTGTGGTGTCTCTTCTGCACAACCACAAAGGTGATACCGGGTTGGTAGTCCTTCTCCAGTTTAATACAAGCCTCACGGATCGCCAGCAGCTCATGCTGAAGAACCTGCACATATTCAAGTAAAAAAAATGACAATCAATTATAACGAGTCAACTCAAACAGTTCTCATCAACACTAAGCTCTAGTGAGTACATAATTTTTACCTGGTTGAATTGGCCCTCAGAGATACCGTCGCGGTAGTAGATGATTCTAGTGGGCTTGAAGCGAGTGGATTTGTAGAACTGGATGAGCAGCTCCCGGACCATGGTGGCCAGGTCCTGGATGATGTCCTGGCGGTGCTGCTGTACTCTGACTGTGGCACAGTAACGGCTGGGATGAGCATCCATGCTGCCAACAACCTAAGCAGGAAAAGCAAAAAAAAGCAAAAAAAAAAAAGAAAAGGAAAATCCTTTAGTAACAATTGAAGGAAGACACGACATGGACAAAACACACACCATCAGAACCAGGAACTGAATCCAACATGTTCCACGACACTGTTTACCCATAAATGTTGAGACCCTCTACAGTGAATGTACTTTAGAGACAATTATAATGTGTCTTTATACATTTACACAAAATGTGCTTACTAAAGTAAAGGTTACATTTCATTAGTCTCATAGCATAACTGCCTAAGTCATATTTTGGGCCAAACTGTGATATCTGTGCAACTTTATTCTTCTACCACTGCTGCCTCATTTTATGCAGAGGCCATAATTTGGCCAAAAACGGACATAACAGATATAGTATTTCAACCATATGACAACATCCACCAGAGTCCAGACACAGGACCATCATCATCATTTGGTGTTTAACCCCTTAGACAAAAATGGAGGGAAAAAGAACTGTGATTGAGGTTAACGAGACAGAATCAATATGGCTATTTGTGTTTTCCAACACAAGAAGGAAATAAACTTTTGTTGGTCTCAGACAGGTCTTGTGCTGGCTACTGTTAATGTTAAATTAATGTTACACATAATCCGGCTGGTGATGCTTCCTGGTCTTGGCCATTACAGACTTTCAATCAAAATTTACAATACATTGAACACCTAGATTATGTCTCATCCCAAACAACCCCTCGCACCACACAATCAATGGAAATAGAAATTAGCTTCTCTGCTAAATCTTGTGCAGGCATCTTGTTCTTAGTAACTAATGCCAATACACACAGTCCTATAACTAACTAAATAAATAAATACAAATACAAAAAACAGCTAGATTATCAGTTCAAACTGGCTTTAAATCACACATCAGATCTAAACTCATCTATTTATCTTCTAGTGTGGACCCACATTTATCAGACCATTCTAAATGTGCAGGCAAGAGTTGTTAAAAATACAACCTGGCCACAGATTGTTCATTTTCTGTGATTCGGGTACATGAAGTGCTCTCTTTCATCTTATGCAGCATCTTTGCTGTGTGGTGTAATATTACTTACTGCAGCAATGGAAGGTTTCTTTCCATCTCCTGCAGGCGGATGAGTCACATCCGCTCCAAGAAAGATAACTGGCTGTTGGAACACCAACGGTCTGTGACAAATCAAAGAATACAGATGAGAGGAGTTCAGCACAGGAACAT
This sequence comes from Sphaeramia orbicularis, assembly GCF_902148855.1. Classification (NCBI taxonomy): domain Eukaryota; kingdom Metazoa; phylum Chordata; class Actinopteri; order Kurtiformes; family Apogonidae; genus Sphaeramia; species Sphaeramia orbicularis. The sequence goes on along the minus strand of NC_043967.1, from coordinate 15,380,175 downwards.
TTAACACTTTCTGATCTTTAAAGTATTAAATATTAAGATATGTTCAGGGTCTAGTTCCACACACCTGCCCTGTGGAAGTAAGATGTTATTGACACCGCCCAGCTTGACGTTGATCTTCAGACAGAGGTTGGAGAGGGTCTGAGGGGTTGTTTTTTGAACATTCTTCACTTGTACACACTGTGTGGCCATGCCGAGCACCGTGTCCCCAACACGTTTCACCTCAGCTAAAACACAAAGATATTATGCATTAATCTTTCTGAATAGACTTCCATGAGGAGTTTCAGGCAGCCTATTAATGCATTGCAACTGTATTTTCTAAAGCACATTTTTTTCTGTAACTGTGTATGTAGGGATGGATGCTGCCTGCTGGTGACAAGGTGAAAAGATAAAGTAAAATGTGATCAAACTGAGTACATGTCATACCATACACAGGCGTCTTCCCTGGTAGGATGACGACCACTAGCTGGAGGCCTTGATAGGTGTATTTCAGGTGTCTGAACATGGGTTCCACACTGTCCGCACCCTGGGCATATTTACAAAAGCAGGGCTGACCCTGGATGGGCATCCCTGCATCTCGGGAGATTTTCCTCAGCTGGTCAGTGAACGCTCTGAGATAAATGAACAGCTTGTTTATGTACTTGTCAAGAGTATTACTTTAGGTTACACATGGTACTCAGGTTACAACAGGTATATGACATCTGAATCACAGAATGTATGGGATAAAGAAGATACATTTCAAGAAAAAAATATCAGTAAAAACTTATAATTATTACTATTATTAGGGTATTATAGGGTAGGTTATTATATTATGTCCAGCTGCTTGTTAATAATTGACCCAACAACAGGCCCACATGCTCAGTGTCATAAAACTAAAATGGAATTTACTGTGCAACTTACTTGAGTAGGAGTTCAGTGCACTGCCTCTGTGGTGCAAAGCAGGCGATAGCCCACACTTTGATCTCGATGCCAGTATGGAACTGCTTGTTCCTCATGTCCCACACTCCCTGAATTGGTGTGGCTATTGCTTTGTTCTGCAAATTATGAAAGCAGCCTTGTTACTCACTGGTCAATGTCTGCGTGATGATCTAATAAATATGATAGAAGGGGTCACGAGGAAAAGTGCTTTATATGTGGGGTAATTCATTCAAACTAGGGATCAACATACCCTGCCTCCATAAAGAATAGAAGGGGCCTGCAGGACGCGACCGTTCACCTCTGTCATCTCGTCTCTCACCATCACTCCAAATTCACGAACGTAAGGGTCAGTGTTGAAGTTGGCACTTCTCATCTGAAAAACAATTAATAGAACTCATGAGTAATACGAGCTGTGCAGTTTGACTGTATACTTTGGGCAACGATATAAAATCTGTATTGTTTCATACTATATACCTATCCGTTATATTGTTGTTTATTGTATCATACTCTTTACCTCAACATTTTTGATCATTTTGGTGCTTTGTGTTCTGTTTTTTTCTCCATTACAGGAAATTTTTGGCAAGGCAACACAAACAAATATGAAAAAGACTAAATGTGACACAACTGAGTAATTCTGAAGGTAAACTACAGGTTTCAAATAAAAAGAAAATAACCATGAGGAAGTAGAGTATGGTCCCTTTAAACCACACAGAACTATTCCTGTATCATGACATGATATAAAATTACTTACACTATGACAGATTGACAATACTTCCCACTCTTAATGTATCCGAACATCTCCATTTGAGAAGTATTGATATGAGCTGGGAAGTGATGCCAGTATATGAGAAAAGATGCAGGTCTTTTACAAAAGATCATAATATAAATTATTATTATTACAATTGCAGTGTAAGCAGAACTTCTCACTTTTTTTCTGAAAAACAAGACATGCACTTTCTCTTAGCTCACCTAAACAATGCAACAAACATGTCTAAAAATAAAATACAAGACCAGTTTGATGTTGCTAGCTTCATTCTACATTTACTGCTGTTTAGGCTTTTCTTTTGCTTGTATTAGGTGACAGTGACATTCTGGCACAACACCAACTGGGTGGGAAGAATATTTGTTGGCATGAGCAGCTGGCATGTGTGCATGTTTCAAGGGTCTGTATCAGGGAGTCATGTGTTGGGAGTCAGCCAAAACCATTGTGTTATGCCAGGCATTTTACTTGGATATGTTTTAGGTACTGGCCCCTGAGCGTCTGAATTCAACGTGTTACTGACGAATCACACCGTGCTACAGTTTGCACACCGTTTGTACTTAATACTGCTTGCACTGTCTGGTTTGACAGAAATACTGACTTTGACAGCAGATTTTAAGGATTTACAGGGACAGCTAACTTTATCTCACAGCTACTTACCAATTTACTAATCTCATCTTGACGGTCTGGTGCTGATCGGGCCGTGGCACGAATCATTGTGGAGGTCTGATTGTCCGTCAACTTTTTGATACAGCGCTGTCCTGCCACTATGTTACACACCTGAGGACAAAATTTTTAAAAAAGGGGATTATAAGAAAATCGACAGTTAAAAAAGAGGACTTTATTATAAAAGCTGATAGTCAAAGAGGTTTATGTGCATACCTCTAGAGGCAGGTAGGTGTGCTTCTGCTCCTGCCCCACTTGAAGACATGGAAGATGGGGGTATCGCAGGATGAGCTTGTACTTGTCTTTAAAGTACTGTGCTACTGTGCATTCAATAGTTTGGCCATTCTCTTGCTGCAAGGGAAACCTGACAGAGAAAATAAAGAATTAGGGTACGTTTGTTAAATGTCTGCTGCATTCAGAGCAGTTTGTCACAATTATCAAGTCGTTTTCTGTCAGATATTAAAGCAGCATATGACTTTCATCACAAATTTTTCTTCAAATTTGTAAAACCCCAGTGATAGCCTAATTATCACTAATCCATTAGCCTTTCCATGCTAATGCATCTAAATCACTTCCCTCTCTGTGAACAACTTCAAAGACAACTCCCTCACAAGCAGTTTGTTTACATACCAAACTGATATGTAACTTAGGCCTTTTTGGAAATTTTGTCGGGAAGTGCACTGTGGGAATGGGAATTCCACGCAGCCGCAGCAGTAACAAACGCAAAGACAAGCAATGAAACAATGTCTGCTACTGAGTCAGAAGAAATGGAAGGAATCAGTGTTAGTCAATTATCATCTTATAATACGGGGTGTGTGATCATGAGCCCTCATGGCTCACTCGCTCCTTAGAGTACATGCATGATCATTCAGGTTTTACAAATTTGAAGAAAAATTTGTGATGAAAGTCATACGCTGCTTTACGTCCATCTCTAAATTATATTATACACTTGTATTGCTGTACATCTTGCACAAATTTTAGGCATTAATTTTGACATCAAACAAAGTAAAAACATCAAACAATAGACACAATAGAATTCTTACGTTTGGTGGCTGGCTGGTCGTCGGGTCACGTTGCATACTCTGTACTTCCTCTTCATCTGCCCACAGTGAGTTATCTCTACCTTCAATCCTGGATTAAGAAAGAACAGTAAAACCAAAGATTGCATTTATATTCTGCAACTTCATCATGATTCCCATATATGCAACAAACAAATTTTTACCAGTCAAACTTAATATTAAAACTAAATACCTAATAATACAAGATGTTCATGAGTTTTGTTCACCTTTGATTTCTTTAGTAAATTTCACTCGCTGAGAATCTGTTAAGGGCTTCTGTTGTTCTTCAATGCTTTTGAAATCCAGGACCTCACACATGAATTCAATAACAGGCTGGGCTTTGTAGAATGCAGTGGCCGAAACTGCCAAGGAAACAGACATGATGATGTGAGATTCACAGGAAGAACTTTGCAGCGTAGAACTTGTCAACTTGCGCCCAGTTACAATAAAAAGTACCATCAATGTTGAGCATCATTTTCCAAAGGGAAGGTCTGACAGACTGGTGGAAACCAAACCACACTTCTCTGCCACCACCAAGTGGGTTTGAACATCCCTCTGAGGGAGTGAAGAAAGAGCGGCCCACAGGAGTATACCTGGAAGAGAAAAAAAAAAAAAAAAACTTATGTTGTGAACAATAGAGCAAGTCAAAAAAAGATGAGGAAAAAAGACAGGATCAGTGATAGATACAGGACAGAACTCAGTAGAGTATGGTCTTGGCAGTTTTGTACATTCCCTCTATAAATTATTAATGCAATACTTCCTGTGTGTGACAATGACAAACTCAAAGATGAACATGTGGTACAGAGTAATATAAACCCACCTCATAGAGGGCAAATGTCTCATGACAACATCCAAGGCCTGGATGGTCTCAAAGGGGACACTGGGCAGCCTCCCTGATAGTGCTTCATGCAGAGCCTGCAGACTGACGCAGGACACCCACTTGATTGATACTTTGAAGCTGCGATCCTTGCCTTCACCAGGAATGGTCACCTCAAGCTCCACCTGTATGGAGGACAGACAGGGAGAGAACTTATCAGGTGCAATGCTAGGAGATTTTTCTGCAAGCCGATATTAAATACTATTCCATTCAAAGTGAACACTTCACTGCTTCTTTGTTACAGAGAGCACATACTTTGTCTCTGCCTATGGGCAAGGGCATGGCAGTGTAGAGATTCTTCCTCCCGTCATACACTGGCTTTCGATCACCAAAGATCTGTGTTTTAAAGTGCTGGACCATGTGCTCCACTATTTCACTGTGAATTAAAACGAGAAACCAAAAAATAACCAAAGTTACAATTGGATAAGAACACATTTCTCACTCAGTTTTATTTAAAACAAGGTTGGAAATCTTGTGCATACCGGTTGACCCTCCTAGGGCATTTTTCAGGCTTGATGTCAATGTCATAATGATAGACCTCCAGTTTGGGGATTTCCATCTCAAAGAAGTTGGCCTGGAGCTTGATTGTTCTACCCATGGTGCCAAAATCTGGCCGGGATGGTGGCTTGAACACATATTCTGGCACAGGGGAAGATGGGGGGTCTGAAATAGGAGAATTGTGCAAAACAAAGTTAAAACATGCATAAATTGGTATAAATACAAGCACTTGACAGAAAAAATAAAGCCCAATTAATATATCTGACCTCAAAGATAGTAGAAAAATGCAGATGAGGTTTTACAAAGTTAATAATTTCCATTCTGAATTAGAGGAGAAAAGGTATGTAATTCATATTATCTTCACATGAATGGCTACATATTAAAAAAAATGCATGCAGGGTGTTCATCCATGTTAAATGGTAGACCATTTGGCAAAAGGAGTTCCATTTTTACCTTAATGTCAGTAGAACTGTGAGGTGTTTATTGTTAATTTGAGTGAAGGGACTGTTAAAACATCTTATGGTTATCATCTTTGGTTATGCAGTAGAGGGACAGAGGTAATATCACAGGGAAAGATCCAAATGACTCCGCAGACCAGCATGGACAACTACACAACTTAAATTATTCTTGATCTTTATTCACCATTTCCAAAAGTCTGACATATATTCTTGTTGTAAATATTGTGTTCAGTTTCACCAACTGATTCTTCATCATCTAACTAACAGAGTTCAGTGATTGTTTTGGTTGCCTACGGGTAGATACAGCAACCATGATATCCTGTGTGTGCTGACCATATGTTTTATAGCTGGTATCAAACAAGCTTGTAAAAAAAAAAAAAAAAAAACCCAAACTGCCTGCTACTGATAAGCTTTGTGATTACTGTGACATTCCCAGCTCTTCAGAATGTTTCTTCTTATATTGAGAAAAGAATTTTTGAGGTGCTACTTCTGGTTTTTTTACATAGTTTCATCTTTTGGTGACACGTCCAACCAAAAACCCTATATCTGCAACTTCTGATATCAGCGGGACTGAGTCAGAGCACACACTCCATTCCTCTCGGTGTGTTATCTTTGTGCTACAGCTCTGTTCATTCAAACAGAATTACACCCATAAAACCTAGTAATATATGGCAGGGAACAGTGAATGGCCTTTGGTGTAGAAAAGTGCACTGCTATTCAGAGGTTGAAATGAGGTATATTTTAAAGTAAATTGACTGTCCCCAGTGACATTGTAGTCTTTGTAGATTTGTGCCTATAGCACCAAATAACCTGTGCCCTATTTTCTGGACAATTTCCTTATTCAGTTAGAAGGTTAAATTATATTTAAGATGAGAACATACTGTGATGCTTGGAGGATGTGAAATAGCATAATGTAGCTTCTTACATGAGACCAATGCAGGAGCACTTTTAGGCTATAAGGCCAAATATGGAGAAAGCTTACCAGAGCTTACTGACCCAGAGGACCGGGGTCCCTCAAGCATCTCAGAAGCTACAGAGGACGGAAATTACATGTTATGAATGCTCAGAAATCTTCTCTGTCCAACACAGGCAGTACTTAAATAGAGTGACAAGTAAGCACATTAGTGGCATTTTACTAAATGTCACAACTCTAAACTTAGGGCATATCAAAATTTACATGAACAATAACTGCACAAAATAAAATATACCCCTGAATATACTTAGTTCTAGCAGGTTTTGCCCTCTTTATCTGTTCCAAAGTGCCACCCTCCACAATAAGGGGCGACATTTGAAAGCTCTTATCAATATGCTCACAGTGGGAATTCAGCAAGCTGCCAATCTTACTCTGCTGAAGCCACCCATTGCACTGGAAATAGCCTGTGCATAATCTCAAAACATATTTTAGAGCAAAACAAAGGACAAAGAATAGAGTTGTAGATTGCAGCATGACAAAGAATATCAACAATTAACACATGTTAAATGGATAACATAAATAACGACAATGATAGTTTCGTTGATCTTAATACAAAGCCAGTGAGGGTATGTTTTATCAAATAACTAAATAAGCTAGTTAAATAAAACACGACTGGACAACTGTTGAGTTACACTACAGTCAGATTTCACATTAAAACTTTTTCATGGTTATCCACACTTAGATTAGATGACATTATATATGAAAAATCGCGTCCAGACCGTTGTATCTCGGATAAATTCAACGTGGAATGCATTAGTTGCTTACATGAAAAGTGAATTAGTGTCAGCTAGCCAAGGCTAAGACTGGTGATAAGATTAGATAGCATGGTCGGCCGCTAAATAGTACTGTAACTCTGTGTTTAACAGTAATTCAGAGTGGAAATAAAACACTTATGTCTGGGTTTGAATTAATAAATGTATTCGTATGCAAGTACATTTTGGAGCCAAACTTCATGCAGCTACTTGGAGGAGCTAACTAATGCTAACAACTTCGGAAAATGAGGGACCGTTGAAGCTAAGTTAGCTAACAGCAGCTTGTTTTTGTTGCACGCTAGCTAAGCTTGCCTCTACTACTAATGCCTCCACTTAAGACTGGGACAACATGTTCTCTAATGAAGGGATTTGTTGAGTTTTACTATAAATCCCGAAGAAATAACACACTGGAGCGTATGTGTATCCAATAGACAACAACAACCAAACGTATTGATGGCAAAATGCTGCAAGCAGTCTGGTCATTTTTGCTAGCCGCATCCTTTAGCAGATGCTAACATTAGCCGCACCACTTACCTCCAGCAGAGGAATACATTTTGTCGACTTTTTAACGTGTGCCGTGGACGTATGGCTACTCCACTTTATTTTTACTCAATTAGACCTAAACTCATACGTGATCGAAAAGTATAGATATCTCCGGAAATAAGGGAAGTCCAGTTCGGAAATAAAGATATTTAGTTAGCCAAGTGGTAAATATTTAGAGTCTCTCATCCTCGGCACGGCCCCATCCCCCCAACACACAAAACGGGAGCCGAGTGAGAAAAGATAGCAATGAAAAGATCGATGCAACGTAAGAGACGTTCCTCCTTCGTACTTCCTGCTTCGTCCAGGTTCCGTCCTCTGGCGGAACATGCTAAATTTTCCTCAAAAGCAAAAAAAAACCACCTTCCTAAATTTATTTTCCCTTATTTACAAAAAATATAGGCTTCTATTTTATGATTTATGCGATATTTTAGTCTTTAACTCTTGAGGATGTAGGTTAAAACTGTGTAACCGTAAATGGGAGGATACTTATCTTGAATAATGAGGACTTCCTTGACGTCAGACGCACGGAGCGCGCTCAACGCCTTAACCCCGATTCAAAATGACTCAAACACATGTAGTTTTAATGTTATAAATATAAGATCCTGTGTCTAGTTAATAATAAATATATGCCTATGTAAGAAAATGAAATGTAAACAACAACAAACAAAGAACAAGAAGAAATTCCTTGAGTCTGTAGGAGTGTTATTTCCGAGGTAAAATCAGTGTAGGTTGTTTATTGTCTTTGGTTAGAGGTGTGAATAAAGTACAGTGGATAGAGGAGCTTCCACCAGGCTGAACAGGTTAATGAGGTTTAATTTGATATTTTGGGGCTGCAAATTCTTGGTGATGTTCTCTGGGTGCCTGCTGATCCAATATTTAGAAAACAGTTCAAGGAAACAAGATTCAATACAGTTCCAGTGTTGTGAAAACTATATGACCACAATTTAAAAAGCTTACTTCCACACATAAAGAAACTGCGTCTACTTGGGCCAGGATGGTCTCTTTTCTCTAATCTCAGCAGAGCTTTTCTCTCTCTTTTTTCTGTTTGATGTTGTAATGGTATGGAAAATATTCGCTGGTTGCTTAACCCATAAAGACCCAATGTTACTTTTGTGTCAGTTCCCAAATTTCTTTTTTTCTATATTAAACTTTCCTTAAGGGATTTATCACTGTTTATTAAAATATTATCCTCTGTATTTTACATTTTTCACTGAGAATCATGTATTTTCTTATATTTAATTTAGATGTTCATGAAAACTAAATCCAACAGAACAGAGAAAACTGGGGGAAAAAAACCTTTTTCAGTCAACTGTATCATTAACTGAAATAAACCCAATGTGTCCATCCACTGTCATTGATCCAACTCCATGAGTTTTTACTGGAGAATCAATGTTGTAGAAGATGACGGTGTTTCCATGGTAACTATGGAGTCTCTGAACGTCCAAATGGGTCATATCTGATGGCCAAGAAAAGATGACAAACTGTATTTTACACCAATTATTTACATGGATTTATAGCATTAGTGGATCAATGGGGATTAAACACTTTATATCAGTAGATGATTTTGGTCGCCAGTGGATGTTTGGGTCTTTATGGGTTAAAAATTGTGGCAAAATTGTTAATATTGTAAATTTTCAGTTGTAAAAATACACATTTCATGGAAGTTACTTTGGATCAGTACCTAGATAGATTTTAATCTAGGTAGAATTTAGTCAGATGTGCTGAATTAATTTATCACTTAATTTTATTTGCTTATCAGGTATTATTTCAAACACTTCTAAACAATCTGTTTTGTCACTCTTTCATGATTAAACTTGACTCAGTATGATGTACTTACACATGTCCTCCTGAGATTGCATAAAATTAAATCAATATGTGACTTAATTGTACTTAATCCCTCTTAATATTGATCAAAATCACTCTTAATCTATTTTATTAAGTACATGTCACATTTATTTATTGACTGAGTAATAATAAAACTGAGTCTCAGGTTTGACAGTGTATTTTTTAGCTGGGCGCTTGGGTTGAATTGAGATATTTTCCAAAAATAGGTTACACAGGCATTTAAGGTACATTAATAGGTTAAAACATTACATTTCACACTACAGTTAAAGATTAAAGTTTAATACCAATAGTTTATCTTTAATGTATTTCATTCATCTGTTCAGTTAGTTTGAAAGGCTTCAGTGTAGATTCTGTCAAGTGGAGTAGCTATATTTGTTTGGCTTTAATTCACACATACACACATTTATGTCAGCATCTTACCTGGTTATTCTAAAACCTTTCCAATTTGACTTCATAAAGTTTTATCCATGGCCAATACATGACATAATGTATAAGAGTGATGAATTCCATCTCTGCACCTTTTGTTCTAACAAGGCTTATACATTTAAGTTGAGTGTTTTTAAGTTTAGTCTTCAGATTGTCACTTTCATATGTGTGCATATCAATTTTTCAGTACTTGTATATTCACACCAGATACTAAATTTGAGAAAAATTAATTGTCTTTTCTTCCTTTCTGGGTGAATATGTGCAGTTGGTAAATCTTTCCACTAGTCGGCGCTGTTCACCACTGAATGTGCAGACCGATGGCCTGGCATTTTACATGTTTGACAGCAGGTTTCACTAAGAGATAAGGAGATAAATCTTAAACGATCACATAGGGAGAAATGGTCCGTTTTTGGCATCATATATATGGCAATCAGACACTAACTGAACTGGATTATAGAAACACCTTATTTGTACGCACTTAACAAAAATATAATCATTTCTGCCTTGTGCATTTTAAAATCAAATTAATATTAAACAGTATAATAACTACAATGTTTTAGCACTAAACAAATGCGTTAATTATTTTATTAGGTTTAGCCAAAAACAGAAAATATTAACCATAAACTCACTAATCAAACTGTTTTTTTTTTTTTTTTTAATTATTCTTATCATTATTTCTTTATCATGTAATATGATTGAAACGTTTCCATCAAATCAGCTATTAATCTTTAACTTATAAGAAAAGCGTCGATTCTTTTGAGTTAAATTCAGAATAAAAAATATAATCATGATAATATAATAGTATAAAAATCGCTCGGTCTTATTGGAGGCCCTTTTTGGAAAATACGTCTTAGTCCTTTAATTCAGCCTTCTTTAAACGTCGATGGCCAACACTTTAATTGCTCCAACTGATTGATAGTGTAAAAACAATGCAGCCTCCCAGTCCGGGTGGGTTCCCCCCTATAAGAAAGCTGGCTGAGTGAATTGGGTGTAGCTGTGTTTGTGTGCGCCTTGGCCAATGGAACCAGATCCTCCCTGCAGTGCGTAAGAGCGCGATTTAGGATTTAACCAAGTCTTTGCTGCGGGGCTGGCTGCAGTCTTCACCAGAGCCCGACGGCCTGAGAGCCTTTTCACAATGGCAGTGTAGTTTCCACACCACTTTGGACTCACACTGCTTCGTTTTTTTCCAATTAAATCCAACAATTCCACGCGTTTCTTTTTTTCGAAGTTATGACTGGAGTATTCGACCGAAGGATCCCGAGTGTAAAACCCGCAGACTTCCAGAGCTCCTTTCAACTCTCCACCATGCATCATCCGTCTCAGGAATCTCCTACTTTACCCGAGTCCACGGCCACGGATTCTGGCTACTACAGTCCTGCCGGCGCCGGAGCCACCCACGGCTACTGCTCACCCAGCTCGACCTCGTACGGGAAGCCTCTGAACGCCTATCAGTACCAGTACCCGGGTGTAAATGGATCCGCTGGAAATTACTCGACAAAATCGTACACTGATTACAGCTCGTACACGACCCCCGCCTACCACCAGTATGCTGGGACTTACAGCAGAGTGCAAGCCCAGTCCAGTCCACAAGGTATGGGCCCTCCAGTTTTGTTTTTTTATTTTTCCAGTTTCATTATTATATTGTTGGTGCATTTCTTTTTTTTAAAAAATGTCGTTTTTAGTTTGATTTTAAGAATTCATTTGCATTTTATCTGATCGTCTGGTTGGATAGGATTCAGAAATGCGCGTAAGAGGAGCAAATATGAATTTATTTCGTGTGTTATTTAAAACCAGGTATTTTAAAGCATTTTTTAAATTTATCCACAAAACACACTTGTTATATTTTTTGTCATCTTTTGCCATTTTCTGGATATTTTTTTTTAGCTATTATTTGCGTGCGTTTTTTTTTTTTTTTTTAGAATTTAAAGGATACCTGGATAAATCTGCGCCATTCCTATAGATATTATACATTTGTCACAGCAATTATACGTTTTCTCGCTTTGATTTTGTTGACAGAAAAAGAAATAAGCGAGCCTGAGGTGAGGATGGTAAATGGCAAGCCGAAGAAAGTGAGGAAACCCCGGACTATCTACTCCAGCTTCCAGCTCGCCGCCCTGCAGAGGCGGTTTCAGAACACACAGTACCTGGCGCTGCCGGAGAGAGCCGAGCTGGCTGCATCTCTGGGACTCACGCAAACACAGGTGGGAATTTACATCACAATATTTCTTACAATATTTCAGCTTAAAATAGTAATAATTTCAAGGTTTTAAATATTTGAAATGCCTTTTAATTAAAATAACGCGCTTTGATTCCGTGCGCTTTTACGCACATGCTCTACATATGGTTGTTTGATTGTTCCATAAATACCATGTTTTTTTGTTTTTTTCCCCTTCTTCTTCTTCTCAGGTCAAAATCTGGTTTCAAAACCGAAGATCAAAAATGAAGAAGATCATGAAAAACGGGGAGCTTCCACCGGAGCACAGCCCGAGCTCCAGCGACCCCATGGCTTGCAACTCTCCACAGTCCCCGGCCGTTTGGGACACACAGGGCCCCTCCAGGCCGCACAGCCTACAGCCACAAAACATCAACACGACGGCATCTAACTTTTTGGAAAACTCGGCGTCATGGTACACCTCATCTGGCAGCTCCATGACTTCCCATCTCCAGACCCCTAACTCGATACAGCACTCGTTGGCTCTTGGAGCGGGGACGTTATATTGAAAACAAAACAAAACAAACAAACAAACAAACAAAAAACCCTGTTGTTCATTTCAGATATTTTTTCCTTCTATGGGACTCGTGTTCAAATTTCAGAGGAATATGCAATGTATTTGATGACAGTCATAGAAGAGAAAACGTGTAAAATGTGTAAATGTGTGCATGTAATTTATTGCATTTTGGAAGACTATTAAACGTTTACATTGACAATGGAACTTTAAAACCTCCGGCCTCACTGCGGTTTTTTGTTATTTTACCTTCTGTTATTTATGCTGCAAAACAAGACAAAGACTCTGAGACATAAATACTATCCGTGAGCCTCAGGTGACATTTTCATACAAGGTTGTAAATCACAGAAGCTGCATCTTCAATCTTATTTCAGTGGTTTTGTCACAACACCTTCTACTGTCTCATGCTTTTCTTTTTAAGATATATAATTATCCTACTATTAAAGACAAGATTTATGCCCGCAGTCAATCCTAATAACTGTTCTAAAGGATCTGCTTTTTGGAAAATGTTTCCCACTGCATGACCGAGCTCATCCTTTTTCGTAAAAGTTCTGCAATGCCAAGCTGTGTTATATTAAACAGACACTAAACAAAAATGTTTTTTTATTGTCAATATTTTAAGAAGAAAACAACAAGTCAGAAGGATATTACCACAGGATAATAGTGACATTAAGTGAATATCTGTTTCAGGAGCAGGGCGTTTGTGCAAGAATTGCATATATGCTATGATTTTTTATTTTTATTTTTTTTTACAGAAAGAGGTTTTAATTTGGGAATTTTAAAGATAATTTTAGAGGCTGAAGTGTGTTTTAGGAGTAGCACCTGTTAGATGAAGAATTTTTAATGCAATTTGGTTTATTGTTGTAGGCTTTGCATCATAATGGTGTGCGTAATTCTCACAGTATTGCACTTTTTATTCTCATATAACAACGTCTTCTTCTTCTTCTTATTATTATTATTATTATCTATTTTATTATTATTACTATTATTATTATTGTGCTTTGGATGACCGGAATGCTCATCTTTCTACCATCCACCTTACATTTCCAGCTGTTTCAGTGGCTCTGTACAGGAGGCGCATGCTTCTTGCTGCAGACAGTCTGCAGTCGCTCTTGCTTTGTGTCCCCTACAATTAGCCGCTTTGAATGGCAGCAAAGAGGAGGCGAGGAGAGGGAGAGGAGAGAGAGGGGGGGGGGGGTTGGGAGGCGGCACGGAGATCTGAGACAATCCGCATTCCTGTGGGGGTAGACCGGCTCCAGAGCTCCGCCACTCCCGGCCGCAGCCCACCTTCCGGGTAAAATAATAATAATAATAAAAAAAAAAATAAAAAAAAAAAGAAAGAAAGAGAGGGAGAAATCCTCTCCACAATTCACCATGTTATTAGCAGGCAGTAATACAGAGCACTGCCGCTGCTGCTGCTGCTAAAAACCACTAAACAAACCGTGCCACTGTGAGAAACATTGCGGATTTTGAAAATGGATCTAATTGAATTTTCCCGGCCATATGCGCAAACATTATGCACACACACACACACACACACACACACACACACACACACACACACACACACACACACACACACACGGATCCCACATGTATCACACAAAACAACACACTAAACAATACTGGATCTGACCCCACACACCACACACTGACCCGTGCGTGTTACCGTTTCCACCTGACACACAATCCTCTTCCTGATTTGCATTGAAAACACTTTGGTCTGCGCGCGCACACTCACAGTAATACCGTAAAGAAATCATCATTTGGATCTAAAGCACCACATCTTACTGCTGTTGATGTTTTCAGTTTCATTTCTATAAAACAGTAGTCCATAATTACAATGAAAAGGGTCACTTGAGATATTTTTTATTTATTTATTTATTTATTTATTTATTTATTTATTTTTGCAACACTCAAGCGTGCGTAATAACCTCAAACAGGCCTATCTTTCACTGACACACACACACACACACACACACACACACACACACACACTACAGTAGCCTATGTCTCCTATTCATCTCTCTCTCTCTCTCTCTCTCTCTCTCTCTCTCTCTCTCACACACACACACACACACACACACACACACACACACACACACACACACACACACACACTAGTGGTGCCATTATATCGAGAGCCCCCGTTTATTTCCAACCGAACATTTTCCACTCAGCTAGTTTCCCCCCGTTTTGCAAATCGAGTCTAAATAATGACAGTTAGCTTTACTGGACAGCTTCAACTGTAACACTCCACAATAATTATTCTCCAGGATTAGGGCCTCCATTATCATAATCTGGACATTGACAATTACCTATAATTTGCAAAGATGCGCTTGGTTCTTGATTGCAGAGGGTTTTTTTTTTTTTTTTCAGGCTCGCCATCACTAAACAGTGACAGTAATAACAGCTAATTTTGCAGGCAATATATAAGAGCTTACCGGGGTGTGCAAACACTTTCCCACCTGGATTTGCTTATTCAACCACCAGCAGTAAAACCGTGCAGAGCTTTTTTGGGTTAGGCTGTGTTAGAGAGGCGCGCGTAAAGGTAAGGATGTGTCTTCTATCTTGTCTTTCCGGTGTCTATTCCTATAAGGATAAGTCTGGAGCTTAGAGCTGAAAATGTTGAATATGATCACGTTTCACTTTCGTTTAGTCGGATAGAAAGACTTGGACTGTGGGTGTCTTTGTGAGGCTTTTTCCCCGACGCCTTTTAAGGGATAGTTAATGTGATAATGTAGTCTGAAATGTTGATGTCAGGTGCAGGAGCTGCTTTTATATGAGGAGCTCAGTGTGGTGCATCAGCCAGAGCAAGAAGTGACACATCCCTCTCACCATCCCCCCACCCCCATATCTGTGTCTGTCACTGATGCACTTTACTCTACCTTCATCCTCTATCATCCCATCTATCTATCTATCTATCTATCTATCTATCTATCTATCTATCTATCTATCTATCTATCTATCTATCTATCTATCTATCTATCTATCTATCTATCTATCTATCTATCTATCTATCTATCTATCTATCTATCTGTTTCTGTTGCAAAACGCGTCAAAATGTGTCACTTCTGAAGCTGAATTTGCACCGACTGCGTTATTTGTGAACCTTGTTGATGTTTACTGGAGTGCTGGTAGCAGATCATAGTGCAGATGGCCTAGGAGCAGATAGGGCCCCTGCAGTCTGGGGGCCCAGGTAGTGCTGAATGTGCGCCAGTGGGACATCCGCGACTTGACAGCTGCATGAAGCTTTTCAGCGTTGTAATTTCAGATAATATCCCGAGCGCTCACTCTTCTCGGCAATTTGTATATGAATAACCGAATAATTTTCCCTTTTGTTCCATCTGTGCTACCTCAAATCCAAATAAAGATGCCTTTTAGTATTAAAAGTGGTAGAAAATTACAGGTAATTATCTTTGACGGTAAAAACGCTGTAATCAGCGGGCTACATCAAAAATTACCCTAATTATGCCTGCATTTATGAGAATGGAAAAAAAGCCTCACTTGGATAAAAACCCACAAATTGTCCCAAATATCTCCTTCATATTGAACGCCACTGCAGCTGGCTGCTTTGTTCAACATCGATCCCGTGGAGCTTGGCATTTAACGGCCTGCATTAGGACGGAGAGAAGGGAGAAAACATTTTGTCAATACCTCTAATAATTGAGGGTGAAATGACAAGATAAGCTGGACCTGGAGCAAATGTCTTTCGAGGTGAATGTAGACAGCAGCGATGCAGGGTAAGTTGATTTCCTCTGGTGTTCAGTGCATTTGATAAATCTATATACTGTTGCATTCTTCATCAACCCACTGAGCGCATTGGATTTATTTGGCGTTTACTCTGGTGGTGAAATGGGCTTTTCACAGAGAACTGTGTCATTAACTTATGTTCACATTGTCTGTGTGGAGCTTGTGCACACCAGAGGCAGGAAATACGGCTTATTTAGAAGACTGTGTGTTGGCCCAATATGCAGCATGGAAAGGCCTAGTGTAAAAGGAATTTCATTGTTTTTCTTTTTTTCTTTCTTTCTTTTTTTTCTTATAAATCATGCAACAGCAGGCGTCTGTTTTTGAGTCACGATTTACTCAATCTGACAAAACATAAAAAGTGTATGTACAACTAAAATTGTAGATTATATTTACAGACAGACAATTTGCTTGGTTTTGCATGTTGGAGAAGAGAACAACCAAAAGGGAAAAAAAAAAAAAAAAGCAAGTCAGGAGTCCACCATGGCGAAAAACTGTGGGCGCCACAGCGCATGTAGAGTGTACTCAAGTCTTTTTTTGCCCAAAGTGGCCAAAATGTCACTGATATATTTGGTATATTGACGTTCAGATGTTGACATGAATGAAAGCATAACAAATATGCGAGCCCACTGAACAGCCATGTACGCTAAAAAAAAAAAATGGTTTAGTTCCCTTGTTTTGTGTCATCATCACACCGAGGTGTTGGTCTGCGTTTATCCTTCAGCCAGAGGAGCAGCAGGAGTCAGGGCTTTTCTCCTCTCCAGCATCCAGTCTCTGCTCTGACACAAATTGTAGGCTACGTTGGGAAAAAACTGCATGGCGGAGATCGGTGGAGGCCTCCAGACAAGCTCACTGACCTTTTTTTCTTTTTTTTTTTTTTTTTTTTAAATTTTATTATTTTCTGGCCTCGTCAGTCTATCTCTGCATTGAATCTTGATGTGGGGACGAGTACCAGTGAGAGTAGCCGGGCATGTAGCTGTTGGCCGGCATGTTTACTCCTTTGGAAGTGGCCGACACGTCCCATATCGGAGGAATGGTCGGGGAGCGAGGGGAGAGGGACATGGAGCCCGGGATGGGGTCGCTCTCGTGTGGGTTGCCTCCTTGCTTGAGCAGCTTCTTGAACTTTGACCTCTTATTCTGGAACCAAATCTTTACCTGCAAGTAGAGGGTGTGAGAGGTCGCATGGATAGATGTTAGAAAAAGGCTGTGTGTTTTCGAGAGGTTGGTTTAAAGCTTTAACGTGCGTGCGTAAAACACAACTCATAATAATAATAATAATAATAATAATAATAATAATAATAATAATAATAATAATAATTTGGGGATAATTATAAATATTGGTGCAGTAATTTCAGTGTATCTGTGTAAAAATTCAGTGTGTGTTCTCATACCTGGGTTTGTGTCAGTCCTAAAGAGGCAGCCAGCTCTGCGCGTTCCGGTAAAGCGAGGTACTGTGTTTGCTGGAAACGGTGGTTCAGTGCTTGAAGCTGCAAACTGGAATAAATTGTCCGAGGTTTGCGAATCTTCTTGCCTTTCCCGTTAAATCGAATTTCCCCATTTTCAATCACTGTCGTTTTCTGCTGCTCTGCAACAAAAACAAACAATGTTATCATTTAAACAATAAAAACAAAATAAAAGAAGAAGGATTTTTTTTTTTAGTGTGCGAGTGTGTGTTTGGGCAGCTGATGCCAAAATGGGGAAAATATCTGTGAAGTTGGAGATTTAAAAAAAATATATTCATATGTGAGAGGCTGGAAGAAAGTTGTCTAAAAATAAAAATCCAGGCTGATAAACGTTGACATTTAACATTGCCTTTAAGCGCCGCGGCACCCACAATCCTCATACGCTGTCATATTTAGGATATTGCTGGTAATGACATGTCAATTAAATGCTAATTACAACATTCAGGGCGTGCGGGCTGCCTAATTTCCACGAGTAGTTGGTGAGGATTGCACGGTCGTGATGATCACACCCCGGGCATTAAAACAGGTTTTGTAGGAACTGATGGGG
Source organism: Sphaeramia orbicularis (assembly GCF_902148855.1). Lineage (NCBI taxonomy): Eukaryota > Metazoa > Chordata > Actinopteri > Kurtiformes > Apogonidae > Sphaeramia > Sphaeramia orbicularis. Next base: position 15,361,918 of record NC_043967.1, on the reverse strand, counting down.
AGTTCTCCGACTCAGATAAACGCCTGACAAGGTAAAGATTAAAGACGAGGAAAAAAAAAAGACTGGATCTTGAACTATCCGGTGCCATTTACGCACGGTTTTCATGGATGTGATCGCCAAACCTAAAGAGCTTTCATCCGAATTTGGAGAGCAGCCGTACGCGGGCATGGCACTGCATGGTGGTAACAACAACTGGCAGGAATAAAAGGTTTGAATCCCTGCTGTGGGCCACCCATACTAAAAAAAAAAAAAAAAAAAAAAAAAAAAAACAAGGTATGCGCTAAGGCTATTGTCAAACCAGACGCCGGGAATATGGATAAGGACGCTCGGCTGGTGAAAAGGTTGTCTCTTACCTGTGCCGTCTAACCTTGTCTGTCCTCCCGTGTTGTTGTGATAGGATGGCAGGTACGGGCTGTGGTGCGGATGGCTCACGTAAGGGTAGGGTAGCGACCTGTTGTAGGTGTTGGTCCCGGGGTACGGAGTGTTGTCGTGCTGGTGGTGAGCGTGTGAGCCGGAGTGGAGACAGTGCAGCGGGTAGTGTCCGCCGGCCATCGACGGGGAGCTCTGCTGTGAGTGCGACTGTTGCCCAAACTCCATGAAAGCAGACTTGGACGAGTCCTGAGTCTCCAGACCGTCAGCCATCGTAGTCATGGTCATCATCGAATTTTCTGCCTTGAGAGCACTCACCCCCCTCTCTCTCAAGACCAAATCGGTTTTTTTTTTCTCTCTCTCGCTGTGCTGTTGTCTCTCCCCTCTCCACCGCGAAGAGATATTGTCCTATTAACACCCGAATTTTCCACACGCGTCTTTATTTCCCCCCTTGTCGTGTGATATTCTCACTCAATGTGGCGGAAGGTAGGCATAAGTTAAGGGAGAGATTTTAAGGTGGATTCTGTTAAAATTGAGCCCTTGCTTCCAGACTTGATGCAGACACTACAAGTAAAATGGTTTGTCTCCAAAGGGCAGCGCCTCCCGATTGGTCATCCAACCCAACGTCATCAGAGCTCTGCGCTTCACGGAGACTTGAGCTGGAGTTAACCCACCTTACCAGCTCCCACCACAACTATGGGGGGAAATAATATACGGTGGGAAAGACGCCTAATTCCTACAGACAAGCTTCACACGTTAAAAAAAAAAAAAAAAAAAAAAAAAAAAACAGCTCTCTTTCGGAGTTGCCTAGTCGATTTTGTTTTTACCCAAACCCTCAAATTACGCACGACGCGTGACATATAGGCAACAATGCGCACTTTGATTTCGCTTGATGAGCCAGCATTTCTATACCATATACACCTCTTTTTCTTCACCTCCACTTTTAACTACTAATATTGCTCAAAAATCAGTTAGGTCTACACAAGTATTACATTTTAGGAACGTTATGAAGTACTAGATTTTTAACCCAAATCGGAATCCACGAGTCGTTTTAAAGAATTAAATAAATGTAATGAAACTTGCGAACATTTACAAATAAATGTTGATCATATATGTTTCTTAGGAGTCTATACTTACTCACTCTGGATGGGCCATGTGGTTTTTGTCAAGGAAACTCCTGAAGCAGGTGGAATTCCTTTTGAAATTGGCCTAAATAAGCGCACAACTTCACGCATTTTTGCAAATGACAGCTTTTGCATGTATTTCCACACTTATTGTTTGATTCAATAATTAATCTTTTGCAGCCTAGTATTTGCTTTGATGTCGCCTAATGAGCAGTCCCTCTTACCCCCACCACCCCCACCACCATCACCACCACCACCACCCCTCCTCTGCTCTCCAAGTAACATATATTATAACTGTTCGTTTTTCCTGAGGCTAGTGACCATATGATTAAGGAGCTTCAGACAATTCAAAATACAGCACATGTGACACATCAAGTAACAATATGCCTGAGGTACAATAGGTTATTTTGCAGATAGAAGGGTGGATACGGAGATAAACTGACAGTGTCTTTTATCCTGTTGTAATATGAGGCCTGATAGGGTCCTCAATATATGTAAATTATACAGTTTGCCTCTGAGGGCTGCAGTGTTCGATTTGCAAAATAGGAATAAAATGCTCATGCTTATATTAACGCAACAGCTATTCAAATCATGTTTTTGCACTACTTTCAACAAATTTGCTGCAATGCAATTTTGGCGATTTCACCCCCCCCCCCCCCCCCCCAAAAAAAAAAAAAAAAAAAGGCGATGAAAAATAATTATGGTTGCAATCAAGTTACTACGAAAACCTATTTGATTAGCGGCCACACTTTAGTCAAATTGCAGCTATAAAATTAAGAACAATTCGCCTGTAATGATTATGGACTGGATTTATTTTGGGAGGGTGGAATAAAAGTGGATATAGCATAAATTATCCCCTAATTATACGCCAGTGTCGCCTCAATTATCCTCTTATCAAAAATGGTTGTCTAAATGCAGCGTTTAGTTTCAATTTTCTCCTTTTCTGTAACAAGAACTTGGTACCTTGCTATTATCGTCAGCTACGGTTGTTATTTACTTTGTGGGATTTAAAAAGTGCACAACCCAGCCGGATAATCATTTTACAGCAGTGGACCAAGAGAGAGAAGCGCACACAGAGGCAGAGAGGCAGGGGATGGGAGCCTCAAGACACTCAGCTGGATTTGTTATATTCTATCAGATTCTCTTAAACTGATAGAAATTAAGAATAAAATAATAAACTAAACTAAACAAAACGTGCACTTCTTCTCGGTCGACAAGGAGGTTCTGTCAGGTAGGAGCTTTCTTTTGGATGTTCTCTCGTGCGTAATGCGCGTAAATGTCCTTTATTGGCGTTGTTAATACTGTGTTTTTACGCAAAGTGTAGCCTGGCCTTGCAGACCTTTGCAGGACTCAGCAGCACACCTCGGTCACCCCTCAGTGATCTAACATAGTGGCCAATTCCCCTGCCCGTGTTCCACTTGGACACGCAGAGGAGAAACCAGATCCTATACCTTTTCTAATCGCCTTTGAGAGCTACTACAAAGACATACATGCTTTGCAGTGATGTTAGTAGCTTCCCTGCGGGCTAAAAAAAAAAAAAAAAAAAAATCCTCCGGCCTTGATCAGATCAGATGAGACGTCTGTGTGTGTCAGAGTTTGCAGCATCATGTATGTGTGTGTGTCTCTTTATGTAAATATATATGTGTGTGTGTGTGTGTGTGTATGTGTTGTTAAGTTGCGGGATAACTATGCGGGTGATGTCAAAGTCTTGGTGTCCCGCAGGCTTGTTGGGGAGATTTTCTACGCTCAGTGCAGATTAAGTGAGGTGGTGAAAGGATGGATTTGTATGAATAGAGATGACATGACATACTCGACCTTGGTGCTTTAGAGAGGTTTAAGATGTAACCAGAATAACGCGTGCGCCCTGACAACCGTGTCTAATTGAAAGGCACCTAAAAAAAAAAAAAAAAAAAGTCCTAGGCCTTCATAGCATGTTATCAGTAGCCAGATGATACTATATCACTGGAAACTACGGGTATGTTTTTATTTAATTCTAATGGCATTGACTCCTGCTGCATATTTCACCCTATTGCGCGGTTAATATTAATAAAAAGTTCACAACCTTATCCAGGGGAGAAATTATTCTAAATTATTTTTACATTTCACCACGTCAAAATGTCAGTCACAAATTGAACAACGCTCGGCTGCAAATCTAGAAATCACTTTGTCCCTAAGTAGATGATTGACCTTCAGTACAATCAATGGTTTAACAGAAGTGGTCTTTATTTCCAGCTGTCTTATAAAGGCTGATGAATGACTCTCTAAAAATCACTCCAATATCCAACATCCAACATCCAACATCCAACCACTGCGCATGTACCAGGCCTGGAATTTCCCCTGACATCTTCAAAAAGGATATTTAATAATAAAATATTTCTGTGCATGCAGGCGTTCTCAGGTTAAATGTGTGTCAGTGTCGGTTGGAATATACTTGACATGGCATGAGAAGTTGGACTGATAAGGAGGCATGTGCGTAAATGGATAGAGTTGCAGAAATATTTACAAGTATCTCCCACTTTTTCTGTCTTTCTTCCTTTCTGTGGATGTGTCTTACTGGCTGTTTAACACTGCGCGTCTTTTCCTGTCTTTCTGGCCACATGTGTTAATCATATCTGAGCCTCACAGCCTCAGAGTTCCAGCAAAACACAGGTCATAATTGGAGCGAGTGGCTGGGCGTTTGTGGTCGGTCCCTCTAACAGTTATTGACTCCCTCACATGGAAAGCCACCTTCTTGGCTTTGGCTTTGGCTGTGCAAGGACCCGGTCGGTTTTTTTTTTTTTTGGGGGGGGGGGGGGACGCTGAGGCTTGTCACTTGCAGAAAGAGACCGGGAAGCACTTAAACAACACCATGTCTCCTTCCAGAGCAAAAAAAAAAAAAAAAAAAGCCAAAGGCGCTTTACAGACATCCAGGCGTCGACGGCTCTCCATCTCCGCCGTGTGAAGGGCGGGAAGTGGCGAAGGGAAGCACAGATGCATACCACACACAGCTGTCAGTGTAACGTGGTTCGCTGTAACTAGATTCAGAAGGAGCACCCCCTGTACACACACACACACACACACATGCACACACACATCAGCCCAAAATGATCACCGATCAAGCCTTTAATGCTCCAGTAGAATTCATCCGTGCCCAAATAGTGGCGCACCGCTTTTTACGCACATAAATTGCGCACAGCGTACTTATGCAAACCCACTTATGCAAACCTTTGATGTGATTTGTAAAAGCGTGCAACTACACCAAGAAAAATTAGTGTGGTTTTGTCATAAAGAAAACCATGCACCCTGCGCTCTGGGCTGTTTACAATATCTTTTGCATTATAAATAAGGATTTGCCCGATTTATCTTTTGAGTAAAAAAAACAAAAAAAACAAAATTGGGTAAAATTGGCCAATGCAATGGTCGCAGGTGCAAACCATGGTGTTCAGACAGACGTGGTGCAGCGTGCAGGTATATAGTGCAGCTAAATGACCACAAATAAACAGAGGCCTGCACCGCTGAGTCTTCACAGCCTCTCTTAGCCTTAATGGATTTAATTTGGCACGGCTGAAACTGCACTGGTCCCACTCAGGGCCTGTGTCTTAATTAAAGCTGCTTGTTTCTCTTGTCGCCTTCTCCTCACTGCATGTTAAGTCCACCTGAGTGATTGCATTGCTCGTCTTCCTGCAGCACTCACATGGCTCTTTTATGTTTGGCCATTTGTTTCAGAAGCGATTGCATGAAATAAAAGGCCGGAAAAAATGGTATTTGGGGAAAAATGCATGCATAAAACATATAATCAAATGTCTAAATGGAAGCACATAGAAACAGTTCTGCAGATATTGACATTTTATTTTATAATAAATTAACTATGAGTGCCTTGTGTTCTGCAACCCTTTCCTGTATGTCTATAAAATATAATTCCAAATATACCTGATTATTTTAGACTCTGGTGTGGACTATTTTGCAGATATGCTTGGTCTACATGACCTGCTGCGCATGGATAAGTCTATTATTCAGTCCTATACAAAAATATAACAAAGGTTTTATATTCCAAAAGTTGATATGAATTTCATGTCGGTGACAAATAAGACTACGAGTGCCGGGGCGTGTATTGGTCCCTTTTTCCTCTCTCGACTTAATACGCGACATTATTAGGTCTGACAGCACAGTGGTCGGTCTTGAAGGAGAGGATTTGGTCGGTAGATGACAGACAGGAAGGCCAGCAATCATGGGCTCTTTTTTTTTTCTTTTTTTTCCTTTTTTTTTTTTTTTTTTATCAGAATGTACTGTTCGATGCCGTTTATCCCTGATGATAGAAAATTGCTCTGTTGCCAGGACGCTGCCGCCGAAATAGAGGGCAGGAGCAACATTTCCATTTTCCAGTTTGAAAGCCATTGAAATGAATTAGTAAAAAATGAAAAAAGGAGGAAAAATGAGAAAGAATCCCCTGGTAAACAAAGGGGAGCAAACAAAGATACCATTTTCTTTTTGCCGAGAATCCACCCTCCTCATTTTTCCATTTTTTTCTTTCTGCAGCAGAGTGAGGATTTTTTTTTTTTTTTTTACTTCAACAGTTGCAAATCACATGCTTGGCTTCTAATGTAGTCCAAGGCCCGGGCCTATACTTCAAAGACAATCAGTTATTTCCAACCTCCTGGAATAATTAGAGCGCCATCTCATCTGTCCTGACAGTGAGGGGGGAAAATACAGAGAGCGAGAGAGAAAAAACATTAAAATTAAAAAATTAAAGGAAGGGGCATTAAGCAAACTCTAAAACCATTAAACATCAGTGAACAGTGGAGACAACATCACAATGAAATGAAAACACAAAAATAAAGTGAAGGGAGAAATCTATTTTCTAATAACACTGAAAAATATAATAATAATAATAAAAATATATAGGCTAATCTAACTACATATGTAAACAAAAAAAATTGTATTTTAAATAGAAATGATTGCACAATATTTCTCTGTATTATTATTACTGAATAATTACTATAATTATCTTTATTATTAGCAGCACTAGTAGTTTTTTTATGCAATGGCTGCTTTCGTTTTTTTTGTTTTTTAGATTAGATTAAATTCAACTTTATTGTCATTGCACATGTCAAATGTATAAGAAAACGAAATGCAGATGACATCTAACAATTAGGGCAAAGTTAAGTAGAATCAATTTAGCGTGTGGCATGGTATATAAAATATTATTTACAGTATAAACAGAATATGTGCAATAAGTGCGATATAAATGTGCAAAATGAATGCAGATTTAGTGCAAGGATGCAATGATAAGTGCAAATGACCAAAAATGTATATTTAAAATTTAGAGAAACAGCCCGGAAATATGAAATATTAAGAGTAATGTAGAAAAACTTAGCTGCAGGATTTTTTTTTTCTTGTAAATTTCCATATTATAATCAGCGGCCCAGGCTATATATTCTATATGTCAGTACTTTGAAGGAACCGATTTGATTCAAACGCTATAGAAACATGCAGGGGTATTAGGTAATGTTATTTTTCCAGGAGTGACACTGACAGCAGGTTCTGTTGGTTTGGTCATCGGTGCAGAGGTGGGGTGGGAGGGAGTGTGATGAGGTGTGTGTGTGTGTGTGGGGGGGGCAGGTGGCCTAAAAGAAAAAAAAAAAGGGGGGGGGGGGGGTTTGAGCGCGCCACCAATGCGCGCCCCATGCTGCCTGGAGCCTGTTGGACGCACAGATAACAAACGCATCACCGGATTATGTTAAACCTTTAAGACAGGATATTATAGACCTATTTAGTGAAATTATAATAAAAATATGACACCACTGAACTGTGTCTGCAGGAACATAATAATAGACCGAGATAATACTTCTAATGTTTGGGTAATCTTTAAAATTTGGGAATTACTGACATTTAAAGTGGTTGAATTCCTGTTGTGATGTTACATGTTTGTTTGTTTGTTTTTTGTTCTTTTTATCTTAAATTAAGCCATGAAATTAGAAATGAGTAAAACTTTCTATGTTTACTTATTATTTTGCACTTCATCATAAATTGAGTCTTATTTCAGACACACTGATATGATGAATTTGTCACATTTAGAGTTTAAACCCATTATTAAACAATAAAAAAGACATGAAATTAAATCCAGAGAAAACCCTTGAGAAACAATACTACACAATCTTAAAAAAAAAAAAAAAAAAAAAGAATGTTGACTGATATTACAGCCTAATATTTTTCTTTGGTACAAAGTTAAACATTGCAGTGTGTCTGTTTAAATAGCAATACTAAAAAAAGAAAAAAAAAATTCCTGAATATTTATACACCTCTCATTGAAAAACACCTCCATATAAACCCAGAAGTACCAGCTAATGATCAAACAATATGTGCTCTAACAAAAGAGTTTTAGTTCCCATCAAGAATACCCTGCTGGAGGAAGTGGCACACACAATAACCAACAGTGACTGCAAAATAAAAGATCCTGAAACTTAAGAGCGAGGTGTGAACTGAAGTGGAAGAAAAGTGCAGAGAAAGGGAGTCACACCTGGTGAAATGCAGCGTGGTGGGTGAACATGTCTGTTTCTCAGACGCTGCTCAGGTTCTCATGAGCTGTGGATGGCAGAGGTTTGTCAGGTGATAGCTGCAGACCTTTGTGTGCACCTCCAGACACTCCTACCTGAAACTGCACTTCACATCAGCCTGGGTTTTGGTTTGGGTCTTGGGCGTCTAGATTGGTCTGTGTTCGTTCTGTGCTCTCAGGGCTGATGAGTTTCTAAAAAGCGAAAGTAAGGATGTAACAAAGGCCCTGAGTGAAATTAGATCCACAGAAAAGCTCAAGCTACAGGGTGTTACGATAACTCAAATTGTAGAATCCATATTTTTACAGTCACACACTCTCAACAACTAAAAAAATGACTTGTCGTTCCTTTAAAGCTCATAATTATCACTATTGTTATTATTAGCCTGGATGGTTAATGTTCTAAACCTCTTCAACATAGGGCTAACATTAGCATTACTGATTTTTAAGGCTGGGCTTTAAAAAACAGATTTTCTGATAGAAATCAATTTTCATTTGACCAATCCTTTAACTGTGGATGAGGAGAACTTAAACCCCATTAGTCAGCTCTGCACTGGAGAAACATGTGATCAATGAAAAGCACATTAATATCACTGTTTTAGTGTCAATTCTACATGTAAACAATATTTTTTAGTAATACACCATCAGGTTGGAGTTTTTTCAACCTAATCTCTTTTTTTCTACAAGCAAAATTAGCACTGTAGCTTAAATATCTGTGACTGAACTGATATTAGACTGAAGTGGATTGGAATGGGAAGCAGAATTGTGAAATTTGTGAATTTATCCCCAGACTTTTAGCAGAACCAAAAGGGTCTTTAAGTCTTTTAGCCTGCATTGGTATTTATTGATTATTTATTGTTGATTATTTAATGCATTTATTTGTAGTTGCCTCCCAATGTTCTTGTTTTTGTGTATTGATTCATGTTCATCACATTGCACTTTGACTGATGTCTGTGTTAAGCTGCAAATAAATTGCCCGTATGGGATAAATAAAGTTTTCTGAATCTGAATCTGAATCTTTAAAACCAGACGTTCTGTCGATTGTCTTTCACCTAGTTACCTAATTCACAAAGTGGACAAAATAAATGGTAAATAACAGATAAAATCACATAACTCTAGTTTTTCCACCTGTTTTAGTTTTGAAATACACGGATTATTTGTATGTATTTTTCAGTCTTGTAGCTGAATTGCCCAAACACTAGTACAGTCCAGTCAGAGTTAACAAAGATCAGCTTAATGAGTTGGCCAAGAGATCGTGTCTCCGGCTATCCTTATAATATCAAAGTGATTATTTTCATTTCATTTGCTGTGAACTGTCAATTTCAAGTGGAGAGATTTTTTTAGGACTTTGTCCATTTTGTTGAAGTGAAGGTAGCCAATTATTGTCATCAATGCCCTTGAAAATGCATTACGCCTCACCTGAGGGCTCACTCAATCAAAGAGTGAAGGGCCGATTAACAAATGACTTCTGACCTTAATCCATCACAAAATCGCCCAAAAGGCCTAGACAGCAATCAGTAGTTCTCATTCAGACCCATGTTGTAAACTTTCTTATTACTGACATCTAACCCTGGCCGTGGCGATGGCAGCTCTGGGTTTGTGCCCTTCAACATTACCATCTGCTGTTATCATTTCTAACAGCGGTTTCAGCACATTTACAAGTTTTGGACCAACACTGAGTAGACTGTTGGAGTGAGAACAGCTTTAGATCATATGTCTCTCAGGTTAAATTGCCAAGTGACACATGCAAATTTTCCCATTTTATGAGTGTTTTGATTTTTGTTTGAGGAGTAAGAATATTACGTTTAGTATTTTCAATTAAATGAAGGAAAACTTGGCCTAAAGTGGTGCCAGATCAGTTGTAAAATTAACCAACTCAATCTGTTCAAGTAGGAGTAGTAAAAATATGTCATCATGCTTCAAACTATGCATTGGTTGGGGGTTTTATTCAGCCTTTTTCTGGCTCATTGTTCCTTCAGTTGAGCTTTCTCTGGTGTACTGTCAGCTCGATGTAAGCTTCCAGTGAAATAATATGGAGCTGGAGAACTTGAAAACCTAAACATGAGTCAAGCAGCATCTTATTCTTTTACTTTAAATTAAGCCATGAAATTAGAAATGTTAGAAGCTTTTAACGTTTAGGCCTACAAATCGCTTATTATTTAGCACTTGATTATAAAATCAGCCCTATTTCAGACAGACTGATATGAATCATTGTCCACATTTAGAGTTTAAACTAAAGGAAAATGTATGGAGCTGGAGAACTTGAAAACCTAAACATGAGTCAGGGAGCATGTTATAGTCGCAGCCTTTTCACAGAACATTACGCCTAAATATAATGTTCTGTCCTGTTCACGTGAAGGGTTACATATGGGAATTAGTGATATTTAAAGTGGCTGAATTCCTGTTATGGTGTTAGATTTTTTTTTTTTTTACCTTAAATGAAGCCATGAAATTAGAAATATTAGAAGCTTTCAATGTTTTGGCCTACAAATTACTTATTATTTAGCACTTGATTATAAAATCAGCCCTATTTCAGACAGACTGATATGATGAATTTTCCACATTTAAACTAAATATAACAGTATGGAGCTGGAGAACTTGAAAACCTAAACATGAGTCAGGCAGCATGTTATAGTCGCAGCCTTTTCACAGAACACTACACCTATATATAATGGACTGTCCTGTTCATGTGAGTGGTTACATATGGGAATTAGTGATATTTAAAGAAGCTGGATTCCTGTTGTGGTGTTAGATTTTTTTTTTTTTTTAAACTTTAAATTAAGCCATGTAATTAGAAATTTGAGAAGTTTTCAGTGTTTAGGCCAACAAATTACTTATTATTTTGCACTTCATTATAAAATCAGCCTTATTTCAGACACTAATATGACGCATTTTCCACATTTAGACTTTAAATTAAATGAAACAGTATGGAGCTGGAGAACTTGAAAACTGAAACATGAACTTTTCACAGAACATTACACCTATGATGTTCTGTCTTGTACATATGAAGGGTTAGATATAGGAATTACTTATATTTAAAGTGGTTGGATTCCTGTTGTGGTGTTAGATAATTTTTTTTGTTTGTTTTACCTTAAATTAAGCCATGAAACTACAAATGAGAGAAGCTTTCCCCATTTAGGCCTACAAATCACTTATTGTTTTGCACTTGATTATAAAATCAGGCCTAATTCAGACACTAATGTGATGCATTTTCCTCATTTAGACTTTACACTAAATGAAACACTATGGAGCTGGAGAACTTGAAAACCTAAACATGAACTTTTCACAGAACATTACACCTATATATAATGTTCCGTCCTGTTCATGTGAAGGTTTACATATGGGAATTAGTCATTTTTAAAGTGGCTAGATTCCTGTTGTGGTGTTAGATTTTTTTGTTTGTTTTACCTTAAATGACGCCATGAAATTAGAAATGAGAGACGCTTTCTCCGTTTAGGCCTACAAATCACTTATTTTGCACTTGATTATAAAATGAGGCCTAATTCAGACACTAATATGATGCATTTTCCTCATTTAGACTTTACACTAAATGAAACAATATGGAGCTGGAGAACTTGAAAACCTAAACATGAACTTTTCACAGAACATTACACCTATATATAATGTTCTGTCCTGTTCATGTGAAGGGTTACATATGGGAATTAGTCATATTTAAAGTGGCTAGATTCCTGTTGTGGTGTTAGATTTTTTTGTTTGTTTTACCTTAAATGACGCCATGAAATTAGAAATGAGAGAAGCATTCTCCGTTTAGGCCTACAAATCACTTATTTTGCACTTGATTATAAAATGAGGCCTAATTCAGACACTAATATGATGCATTTTCCTCATTTAGACTTTACACTAAATGAAACAATATGGAGCTGGAGAACTTGAAAACCTAAACATGAACTTTTCACAGAACATTACACCTATATATAATGTTCCGTCCTGTTCATGTGAAGGGGGGGGGGGGGGGGTGCAGACTATGTATTTTATTTCAAAACAACACTGTACAAATGAATACCGGATGTTTAATATGTATCCCAAAGTTCAATAAAGATATTTCAACATTACACCTATAAATATAAATACTCCTGTTCAACTACTGGTAAAAATACTCAAATGATCAACGATTTTTCTATATGATTAACTCTATTTCCCTCTCCTCCCTTTGTCTCCCTGTTTTCTCCCTCTCCCCTGGCTTTTCCATCACACCCACCTTCCTCTCATTACCCCCCCCCCCCACTCCATGCCCCATGTCCAGCCACTGGTCTCCATCTCTCCATCCAGTCCCCTTCTCTCCTCTCCATCTCCCTCTTCATACCCACTCTACCCCACTCTTCCTTTCCCCTCAACCCTGCTCCCTCTCCCTAACCCCACACCTCTCTCTCTCTCCCCTCTGCCACCCATTCTCTCCCCTTGTTTCCTTCCCCCCTTCCTCCTCTTCCTCATCCTCCCCCACACACACATAGGTACGCCTCCATCCCCTCTTGGCACCTCCGTCTCCCCCTCCCTCCACCTCCATCCCCACCCCCGTCCTTCTCCTCCCTCTCCCTGGTTGGTTTCCACAGCTGCGGTGAGTGAGGGGCAGATGACCGGAGAATTGGCCCCTGGGAGAGCGCTGAGCCATCCTGGTGCTATTAGGCTCGTGGCTAATAATAGGTGTTTCAGACCGGGGGAAGATCAATCAGGGGGAATCATGGGGAATGTTCGGAGCAGCGCTTTTTACACATCGGCCCAGATGGATGAAATTACACTTGTCAGTTTTTAGTTGCATTACTCCCAAATTGGTTGTCTACTCGTTTTTTTCCCTCCCTTCCCTCCCTCCCTCGCGCTCTCTCCTCTCTCCTTTCTCTCTCTTTGCCCTCATTCATGTGTCAGTGGCCTACTAAAAGGATTCAGTGGTGAAATCCCTGTCATTTTTGTCTTTTCCCCTGTTTAGCCCCTCAGCCAGCAACTGTTTCCTGCATATGCACTTAGAAGAAATCAGTTAAAGATCTTGTCTTAGAGCTTTGACAATTTCCAAGTCAAAGGCAAGTGTATGACAGAAATGTCCAAGTCGTCATGTGCATGTGTTCTGTGTCTGTATAAAGGCTGCGAATATTTTAAGTGTAAAGTTGATTTGTACAAATTTGTCTGTTCAATGTCTAAAGCCTGACAATGCATGTGTGTAATGCAATTTCTGTGGCTGTGGGTTGTGTCTTCATGTTCCAAAGTTGAATAAAACCCTCAAATATATACTGCCTGTCTTTGGAGTTTATTTTATACATGTATTGATTGCTGAAATAACAGCCTGGCGTCTGAAATTTTACAGGGAAACACAGGAAACAAAGCTTTTCCAATAGACAAGAAAAACAATAAAAGTGGGTTCATGTTGAGTAGAAATCAGGACTTTGAGCGATACAGCTCCACCCTAACACCAGGAACTCCTTTTTTTGTGACTGACTGATTGTTTTTGACTCAACAAATGTGAAAATGTTTTACCAACAAGGCATCTCAGACAGAATATGATAGTGGACAGAGATGTGGTAATTGAATGACCCACGCTCGAACATATCTGTGTGCAATAGCTTGGGGGGTGAGTTTACTAAGGTGAATGGGGGGGGGGGGGGGGGGGGTTATGCCTGACAGTGCACACACAAGCCATGCAACATATCATCTAAACCCTCTTAAGCTCCTGATGTGTTACATGATAACTAGCACAGCATGTTAGTCGGAAAAGGTGACTATGAAGGCTGAGAGGGATCATTTTGAGGCAGCCACACAACAGCTATTTGTGTCAGTGATTTCCACTTGTGACTTGGCGCTGACAGACTATGATGTTTAGTGTTTACAATGCTTTTCCCTTACAACTTGTCGTCACATTAGCAATTTCCTCTTGATGTGGCCACCGGATAGTCTCTGGCTCAAGGGGGGGGAATGGTATTGATATTTTAAAGAGGCTCAAGTGCTTGCTCCTGTTACTCCGGTGTAAGACAAGCAGCAGCTACTACACCCTGCCATCAAAACACCAGCCTCGACAATCACAGCAGAAGATTGGCTGTGTGCAAAAGTAGCTGTTCTGAATAGCTCACTAGGGGAGACCATGTCCCCCACCACCACCACCACCACCACCACCCCACCCACCCATCCGAATGAAAATCAATACAACCCCCTCCAGATGTGGGGGTCCGTCCATGGGTCCACACAGAGCAGCCTGATGCGGAGATGTTCCTCAGTGTCTGATTGCACAACTGAGAAGACTGGAAACAGAAAGGCTTCTTTGACTGAAAGCACGGTGACCATGGGGGAGGGAACCAGGGCCTCTGTGAGAGAGAGTCTCCTTAGCAACGGGAAGAAAATTAACATTGACATCCTGACTTCCCAGCAAAACTCGTCTCAGGGCTTCTGCTGGATATTTCCATGCGGCGAGCAAAAAAAAAAAAAAAAAAGTGATGTTCAAAAGCTGATATAAAGACACACACTCCCCGCTTGTCTTCCATTTATATTGAAATGAGTTTTCCCCCTCTGCTCGGCTTGTGTGTAGTGAATACAGAGAGTCCTAATGTATGTATTTTGCTCATTTTACTGTGTCTGGCGTTTCCGCGCCTCTCCTCTGTGACTCTGTGTTTGCCTCCTGCTGTGGTAAACACAACATTGCTATGATAGCACATGCATTTCAGAAAGCTCAAAACACCGCTGAGGAGCCGAAACATTCATTCTCTCTCTCTCCCTCCATCTCTTTCCCCCTCTGCCTCTGCCTCTGTCAGTCCTCTCCCTCACTTCCAGCCAAGGTATTCAGCTCCCATGATTGCAAACACGCATAATGACAGCATCTCCCGGGGGCCAGCGGAGGTACCCCACTGATGCTGAGAGACTCTATCCTGTCGTCACATTGCAGGAAATTTGTCGGCAGTGCACACTGGAGCCTGGTGAGCTTTGGCAAGGCACCGCCAGAAGCTGGGCTGGCTGTTTTTTGTTAATAAAATGAAGTGCAAATTGTGCCGGGCTCGTATGCATTGGAACAGCTCACTGCTTCCTCCCATTACGAGGCCAGGGCGAGCGCCATGGAAGCATAAGCGTGAATACATTATAAAGTAATGAGGAAACATCCAGGAGAGGGTCACGGGGGGCGTCAAGCGGCTCCAGAGGCCTCACCAAGAGCTTTCAGTGCGCTCCGTGATGGATTAGTCATTCGCGTTTGAAGAGCGAGCGAGAGGTGGAGTTCAACAATGTTACACATAGCAACAGTTGCTAAGAGTTGCAGCGAGCGAGGCCTATTCAGTTTGTGAATATGTAGTTGCTGAACAGGAATATAGGTGAATAGAGATAGGGCTGTTTTGTGTATCAATGATGATGATGATGGTGACATTTCTAACAATGACACATAATATTCATGAACATGGAAGCACTGCAAGGAACCATGGGTAGTGGGAGAGGAGAATAATGTAAACCATTCATACTGTAGCAGCATGAGAGTGGTGAAGACAAAATGATACTGATATTTGGAATTTGAGGCATACAGTGCTTGGAGGATGTAAAAAATGACATCCCATACTCCTGCAACGGCTGCAGCTGGGGCACATCTTTCTTAAGACTCACCCCCACCAAAAAACATACAGAGGCCTGGGGAGGATGCAATAAAATGATAATAATCACTCTGCTCACCAGCAAATCATCCGCCTAACAGGAATTATCAAGGCCTATTTTATACTCAGCTCTGTACTATGTGTCAGGGAAAATTCACAGTGACACACTTAAGTGAGAGAGTCAGCCTTGAGTGCATTATATAGAATCTCCCCGTCAATCACACGTCCATACATTCCTGTAGGGTGGGATGGGTGGCAGCGAAGAGGAGGAGGAAGAGGAGGAGGAGGAGGAGGGAGGAAGAGGGAGGCAGGTTTGAGCCTGGCGCTTTAGAGCCACTTTCGGTTTCTCCATGGAGAGAATGCCCTCCCATTGGCATTCAGTCACTGATGAGCCCGCCGAGCCGCAATGGAGTCGCCTGATGGAACACCATGGCAACGGCCGACACCTGGCAAGAGTTCATCCCACCTCCTCTCTCTCTCTCTCTCTCTCTCTCTCTTTCCTCCATCACTCCTCTCCCTCCATCACCGCTTCACCTCTCCTCCCCCCAGATGCTGGAACATATTTCCCTCAGACTGACTGAAAGCCCTGTGAACAAATAATGGGTGCACGCCAGTCTAAATAAAGTGCGGTTTATGAGTTGCGGTCAGAAACGTCTCCCTCTGCCTCTCTCTCTCTTGCTCTCTTTTTAATGTTCTGCGCAAAAAACAGTTGCCAACATTTTTTTTTCTTCTCTTTTTTTTGGGGGCCATATGGCTGGTTGGTGATTACACAAAGCCATTTTTTCCTTTCTCACAGTGAGGCACATAGTCAAATAAAAGAGAGCGGCTCCACACCAGTAGTCTGCAAACCCATTTTGTTGAATGGAACAAGGCTCCTAAGCCAAAACAAACCAGTGTGTCCCTTTGCCATTTTTCAGCCTCAGCTTTTCAATAATATGTTAGACCTTGGCATTGAATAAAACATCTGCAGCAATGTAGCTTTAAGTCAGCTGTGTTATCAATTAATCTAATTAATCAAGAATGGAGGTAGATTTGTTAGGAGGTTGTAGAAGAGGTTGCATAAATGTTCAACTCAACCACTGTTTGATGAAAACCTTAGATTTAAAAATCACAGACACTAAACAGCTGGTGATGGAGGGTATTGTAATGTTGTTACATGGTTATTTGCACAAATATCAGGTTTAAGACTTGTTTGAGCTTTCTGAAAATTACAGGTACATTTTCAAAGAGTAATATGAATTTTTAATTTCTGTCTTTTTCAATAGTTAATGGTCAAAATATCAAAAAGATAATTATGTCTGTATTTAGTGAGTAAAATGTGAGAATATTTCATATATAATTGCATTTTGTGATATTGTTTTCCTGATTTTCCCAAATTTCAGGTCTGCATAAATCAATTATCAAGTAACCAGTTGTCTTATATACATAATATGATGTGCGGATCCATTTTTATTAATTAAGATAAGAAAAGAGCGTTCTCTGGAGCAGTTACGTAAATAATTACCCCATTTGTAGAAAAGAAACTTTTGTAAAATATTTCAGTCATGTGTCTATGTTTGTTAGCATTTGAATTGTTTGTTTCATGTGTGTAATAGTTGTTAACTAACATTATTTTTCAGCAGTAGAAGCAGTTAATCCATGATTGATGTTTTGATATTAGAGCAAACTACATTTAATTTAACAATGTCTTGACAGCAGGAACTTGGTAAAAATGTAGACATGATGGCATTTCATGATGTGTTTTTGGAAATTTGGTCCAGAGGAAACTTAAAATTGATTTTTATGTTCTTGAACTAAAACAAGGCGTTGAAGACCACTACAGTCCAAAGCAGCTTCCAAAGCCTTCTAGCACTGTTTCTCCATTGCTGGTATCAGCTTGACTGCATTGACACAGCATTTTTAGTGATTCATTGAGCACAGGGAGAGCAGGGACCACCAGGTACTTTCAGATACTATTTATTTTATCACCTTCCCTCGAGAGCCATGTTACATCGATTTATATCTTGTGTAATCATGTTGTGAAGAGGGACACCAAGACAAACTAGTGAGAAATCTCCACAATGTTAGTGCAAATAGGAGCTATCTTAAAAACAACAGATTTTAAGTGTAACCAACTACATTCTTGCTTTTAAACAAAAAAAAAAAACAGTTACAGTTTTAGGTTTTGCATTCTTGGTTGCAGTCATGCTGAAGATAACAGCACAGTTGTTTATGGGGTGTTGCTATGATGACACTAAAGGAGAGGTATACCTGCAATGGAAAAACGTAGTGCGCTGTGGGCCAAACTGAACCAAGCTGAGCCATGTGGAGGTGAGTCGAGCTGATACCAGCAGTGGAAAAGTGGCATGTTTTTGAACTCACTGTTGTGTGTGTTTTGGGCAACAACCTCAGCTCCAAAAAGAAGCCAATACGGAACTATATTAAAGTTGTAATACAGCTGGGTGTGGCTCCAAAAAGCCCTGAATCCCATTGACTTACACTGAACTTCTCTCCAAAAATATTAACTCAATATTTTTTTCTTACATATTTTTTTTAGAATCTCTAATAAGTGATCTGGTGGTCCATCTATAAATGTTTCCTCCATTAATTAGATCTGATGGCAAACAGAGGACGTCAACGTCCAATTTAAAGTTTGATTGACAGATTTGTAAGACAGCTTCCTCACCAGTTGAGTTGGACTTTTGGAGTTTAGATTTACTTAATAAAGCAAATTATTTCTTGACAGACAGCTCCACTGTAGTTTGAGTTAATAGGTTCAACTAACAGGACTGTAAAGCTACTTTATCAGTAAGCTAGCAGTAGCTTTAGCTTGCCTCTAGATCCTCCTCTTTTGTCCAAATATGGTCACTTTTGGCTCCAAAAAAGCCAATATGGTGTCGCAAAGTACTGGTTTCAAAACCATTACAGTTCTTCCATATATCAATTATACACAGTCTGTCCTTATTTCTGTCCTGTAGACACAGAAAGTGAGATTTTAGTCTGAAATGTTGCACGGACACACTGTAATCACAAAATACCCTACTCACAGATACTCACACGAATCATGCATACTTATATATAAAGCCTCGATTAGCCCTCAGCTGATGTGATAAATCTTTGCGTCATAGACTAAAAAGTGTAACTGCCGATTTAAACATAGTCCCGCTGTGACTTTGCACATTCATAAATACACCAGCTATCAAGTCTTTGTTTAGCAACCCATGATTAGCTCAGCCAATACTTTGGTTGGGATAAGCCCTTAGTCATAGTTTTTTAGAGTCTGGCAGCAGTTACAATAACCAATCCATGACAGCAGTGTCATGTCCACAGAAAAAAATAAAGGAGATTTTAACAAGAAGAATAGCACAGTTAGTCATTAAAAGAAATAGCAACTCTCTGTTAAAGTCAGTGACAAAAATAGACATAATTTTCTCACTTTATACTGTGCATATCATCAAATTATCAATCCTAAAGTGCTACGATTATAGGATGTATGAAGTTCAAGTGGAATGGAGAAAACCAGAGTGAAACGTTGAACATTGCCTCATAAAATTAAGAGAAGAGTAATAATTTTAAATGGCGTAATAAAGCTATGTAGTGGGTGATCACGCTGCTTTCACCGTAATCACATTCATGCATGCACGCAAGGTGGAAAATCTATTTGTAAGTCTATTACAGCAGCGTAGGCTATACTAACAATTGCTTTTGGGCCAAACCCATTACATCAGCGCTAGTAACCATGTTTGATAATGCATGTAATCCCAATAACAACACAATATTAAATCTAGCACAAAAAAGCTCCCTGATTGACAAGTGCAAAATGTAGTATCCAGAGAAATTTACATGTTAACTGATTTATGTTTCAATTCATGATCTCTCTACTGGTAGTAGCTGTATACAAACATAAACTGGATATATGAACTGGACAGATCTACTGTGAAGCCAGAAGTGAGTGACATCTATGGACAAAAAGGCACAGCTGAGGAGTGTTAGAAGTAGGACTGCAAAATGTATCAAATTAATTCAATTAATTACCGTTTTGCAGTCTAAAAATCATGAAGATGCTCAAATTGCAAAATGCAAGATTATTCCAGTGGAGAACTTTCTTAGCAAAAAATTTTAAATGCAAACTCTTCGCTTCTTATAATATTTTAATCGTGAATGTGTTTCACCAGTTAAATATAACGTATAGTTTTAATAAAGGAGGTTAATTTTTTGTTGCTTTTTTAAGTTCATGTAGCCAAAAATGCATCAATTAAAACCATAAATCATCTATGACACTGAAAAAAAAACAGATTGAATTTTTTATGGCATTATTGCAAAGCGGATGGGTAAGAAAATGCTAAATGCTTCATGACACTAAGTAAAACTAAGTATTTTGATAGGCTTTTTAATTATAGCTACCATCCATCCATCTTCTGAACTGTTTGGTCCTTGTGAGTGTCACAGGGATGCTGGACTGTATCCCGGCTACCAAGAGGTGGAGGCGGGGTACACCCTGGATGTGTCACCAGTTCATCACAGGGCTGACTTCTGCAAATGGACATTCATTCTCACATTCACACCCACAGGAGATTTACATCGACCAGTTAACCTATCAAGGTGCATGTCTTTGGATGGTGAGAGGAAGCTGGAGTACCTGCAGAGAAGGCCCACAGACCTTCTCACTACGAGGCCATAGTGCTAACCACTGCACCACCGTGCCACCCTTTATTATAATTTATTAACCATAATTAGAGTGGAGCTGTCTGTCAACAAGGACTCTGATTTATATAATTAAAAGAAGCTCTGAAAGTCCTACTTGGCACATGAATGAGCTGTCAATGACACTTCTCAAAGTCTGACATAGCAGACATGTGACCTGAAACCTTGTTAATGGAGTAATAATTCAAAGCAGTAAGCAAATGAGGCCAGAATTACTAATGAACAAATGACAGACTGTCTTTGCCCCTTGCATGCAACACTAGCTTTTGTTAGCTTACTATTGGATTCAGCTAACATCAATAAACAAGTACCTAGAACAACACAGACTCTAACACAAACTTCACTCAGGCACATGTGCAAATGTTACATATTGCACCTTTAAATATAAGCAAAACCTATAGTAACCACAAAGTGAATACAATTTAAAACCCCATTTATAGCTCTCAGTGTCTCATGTAGTCCCTCAGTTAGGAATTACACTCATTGTGTCATAAACTGTTAAATGGTTTTAAATAAATACCAGTAGCAGCACAATAAATCAGTTTTATGATGACTCAAGAGTGTCTGGATCATTTCTAAACAGTGTGGCATGTCCTTATAACTCACAGACCTTTACAAATATGCAAAGTTTCATGACATATTTTCGATGACTTACACATCACAAGTGACATTCTGTTATGACAGTTTTACTAGAACGTACTCGTAATCTCTTACATATCAGGTAGGGTTTGTTTACAGCCAACAGGGAGATGTAGTCTAGAATTTAAACCCAGACCCAAGAGGAGCCAGAAGTGTTAATGACCATTAAAAAGCTCTTAAAGTGCAATCATGTTGATGGACCCTTGCTCTGAGGTAATGCCTATCACATGGCCACTGTTGGCACTCTCACTCCTCACCACAACCCACTCTTCTGTGGGCCAAGAGGCATGAAAACTGAACTGTTGAATCCACCATCTCACACCGCTGTGCTAAAGGAGCTTTCACAGACATGCAATACAAAGAAGATGATACAGCTATGGTATTATGCTGTTGTTCTGTGCAATAATTTGAATAGTTCAAGCTGAAAAGATGAAACTGGAGTGAATATGGGAATGAGAATAGATCATTTTTCTGTTGGTAAATCTGTGGGAACAATTAGTAGGTAGTTGGTCTTTTGTGTAAATTGGACAATCATGTATTTGTCTGTTCACTGGGGAAATGAGTGTAGTTAACTGGAAGAAAAAGGCCCTCCCTTCACACTATTAAATGGACAGGCTGAGATAGATGTGAATGGCAGGTGTGAAGTAGCCAAAATACTCTGTACATGACCAAAAACAATAGCCTTTGTGTTTACTGGAAGACAAACTGTTGACAAAGGAGCTTATGTGTGACATGCTACATCAGTGTCGCACAGAGGGGTTAAAAATACAAGTGGCAGATGTTTGTTTTTCCTCAGATGGACTACTTCTTTCTGGAATTTCACTTAAGGGGGAAAGAAAAGGAAAATAGATGCTCTTGCATTTTACATAAGGAAAGCAGCCCTCAAAAGAAAGTGAAAAGGGAACACTTTGCTTTTTTCCACAGGAAAATGTTGTGTTTCATACACGACATTATAATACCACATACTGAGCAATGGCTGGTTCAGTTCTCACTGTAGACAGGCAAGTGCATTGCCATTAAGCAAGGCATTAGAACCTCCTAAACATAAAGAAGAAATATATGTGTAAGGACTGTATAATTTTAGTGCAAATTGACTCATCAACACCCACTGGGTGTAACTAATTTTCATCACAACAACAGTTAGAGCTGCACTAACTCACGCTACCATTGGGATTTATTAGCTTTCAGTGCAAAACTAAACAAGTCTGCTTTTACATAACCACCTCAAATGGCCATCGTAAATTATCACACATTACCCAGCTCTGTTGTACCGGCACTGTAGCAAAAGATATATACAGCAAGCACCAGGGGACAAACATTTCTCTGTCTACTTGATTTCAACAAATAAATACTGCTGAGAGATGGATACATCTTCTTTGAGCATGCATGTAGAGCACAAGGTTGTATTTGTGAATTAAAGCAAAGAAGCTTGAAATGTCAATCTCTCCATGAGCAGCAGGGAAGCGGTGTAAGAGAACATTTTCTGACTCACTCATTCAAACTTTGTTTTACAGCACTGACACGCTCTCATGACAAGCAGCTAAAATGCTGCCTAATAAATATGTCCTCCGTTTTTTATGCCTGCTTTGAGGTAGCCCTAATTAACCAGGCAATACACGCACTCCTCAGTGACATATGTCCCAGCCGGAGCCAAAAATAACACAAACCTGAGGGAGGACGGAGGGCGAGGGAGGAGAAGGTGAGTGCTTTGTTGTGTGTCTAAGCTTCATGCATAGGTATCTGTGTTGCATACTGTGTGTGCTTGTGTTAGTATAAAAAAAAAAAATGTTCCGAAGGCCACAAGCTCTTAGATTTTTTCAATTCAAGTGTGTTTTCACATTTGCATTAAGAGTGTGGGTCTGGGTGTCTGGTGGAATCTCTCAGAGGAGTGCTTCAGAGGCCGAGGCTGCAGGCAAAGAGAAGAGGCTGCTTCCATGTAAGCATGACGAGGGCACATGTGAGGAGCTGGACGAGGAAGAGGAAGTCATTCAGTGATAAACAACAGAAGGGAACAAATAAATTAGCGGTGTTATAGTTGTCAGTTCATCCATTCACAGAGGACTGTCAAGAGGTGGAGGTAAAACTGGAGAAGTGTGATGGAGTGCAGACGGACAGCTGAACACATCTGATCAACCCAAATGATGATGTGAGGAAACCGGCTGCATTATCAAAGGGCCTTCATAAGGGCTGGGGTGTGTTTCTCTACACACCGGTAACAACCTTTCTGCTGAATAGTTGTTTGCATTCCTCCCACAACCCTCTTCTTTTTTCTGCTTTCCATAACCATTCACTTCAGTTTTCTGCATATATATGCTTTCAGAAAACAAAAACAATATACAACACAGGACAGCTTAAACCCTTACTGCAGTGATTCTCAACCTTGGGGTCGGGACCCCATATGGGGTCACCTGGAATTCAAATGGGGTCACCTGAAATTTCTAGTAATTGATAAAAATAAAACAAAAACTTACAAACAAAAATATATGGTGAGTTGAGAGAGACAATCCCATTACATAATAGACACTCTGAAGCTGAGACTGAAGCACTGTGGTACTGTTTATCTTTCAAATGTTCATTGTGGTCAGTTTAAAGGTGCTGGAGACTTTCGTGACCAATTTTTCATCAGATCTGTAAAACCTCAGTCATATCCTCAGTATCACGAATCTGTAAGTCTTTCTGTGATTACTCACCTGAATCTCTTGCATTACAGTGAACAATTTTGAAGTGCCATCCACCATAAACAGTCCATGTGTTTACAAACGAGCTGGGAGGTCACTCGGGTATCTTCGGAATTTTGTTGCGACGTGCATTGTGGGAAGCGAAGGCTCGCACAGCCACCTTACAGCGGCAGCTGCTAAAGACACGATTGGAAACAGCAGGAACTCCCTTCCTTCTATTCATATTCCTCCAGCCGTTTCCACGTGTTTGTTTCATCCATATGATAACATATGGTCGCGCTGCCGTTGTAAGGTGGCTGCGCGAACCTTCGTTTCCCACAATGCACATCATGACAAAATTCCGAAGATGCCCGAGTTACCCCCCAGGTCGGTTTGTAAACACACAGTTTGTTTATGGTGGATGGCACTTCGAAACTGTTCACTATAATGCAAGAGATTCAGGTGAGTAATCACAGAAAGACTTACAGATTTGTGATACTGAGGATATGACTGAGGTTTTACAGATTTGATGAAAAATTGGTCACGAAAGTCTCCAGCACCTTTAAGATGCTGCAGCTCTTTCATAATTCATAGTTTGAGTTCTTGTTTGTTCAGTATTAATTGTCAGCCTTGTAAATCCAAGCTGGACTGACTGTACATATCCTGACCAAGGAAAATAAAATTCTCACTTAGTGCAGTAATCTACACCTGGCTTTTCTGCCTCCATCCAAAACAATATACATTATATAGCCTAAATGTTGTCTAAAATTAACGTTTATTTGTAACATAGTATAGCAAACATGATAAAAAACAAATAAACTTTAACAAAAAAAAAGTCTCTGTTTTGAATGTCTGGGGTTGCCAGAAATTTGTGATGTTAAAATGGGGTCACGAGCCAAAAAAGGTTGGGAACCACTGCCTTACTGCCTAAATGTATTTACAATTGTATAAAATTAATTACGTCCAGATTGTTAACCTGAATGTAACACATAAAATAGTTACGATGCAAATTAGTGACATTAGGCATAATTGGTATAATAATAATTAAACAAATGTTGATCAGTTCCTCCAGTCAATGATCCAAAAACAAAGTGATCCAAAAGTAGTAGACTGTAATGAAATTAATAAAATCATTACTGAAACAGAGCTTTGAAAATGATCCATGACCAGTGGTATATTGAGGCAAATTCATGACAGTCTCTAAGGAGTTAAAGTTGCAGTTTTAGGTGATGGTTCTCTCTTTCTCTCTCGTAGTTGACTGTGTCAGAGAATTTAAGTGGAACTCACACAGGGCTACCAGGCTTTACCACTTCCTCCAGTTCATGGTAGTTCTGCCTTTGTTAGTGGGTGCTGTATAAAGAATAACCTGACATTGTACTCCTCATATGTTGTTTTTCTTCTGCCCGGACGCCATTCCCTGTGAGATTGCTCCCACAGACAGAACTGTTCATCACAAATTTTGTCCCAGCCATCACAGTTGGCAGGCTTGCACTGACTTTAACAAAAGAGTTTTATTGAACATCTGCAGAACTGAGCTGGAAATACAATCTCTGTGCGAGATGTTGTTCTTAAGTCAGACAGAAGGTTTGGAAGTATTTCTCTTGCAACAGCAGGTCTTCTATCAGGATCAAAGATGACAGGGATCCATAGAACGGAGCACTGAACATAAATGACTAGAGGAAGTACAGCTCCAGTGACAGTGTTGGAGTGTCCAAAACTTTTTTAGTGTCCAGAAAACTTTCTATGCTTTTCCTTCCCTGACATTATGTTTGCAATCCAAGGAGTAGTTATAAGAACCAAGATATTGTTAGCCTCATAGCATAATTGCCTAAGTCATATTTTTGGCCAAATTGTGATATCTGCGTA
Organism: Sphaeramia orbicularis; assembly: GCF_902148855.1. Taxonomy (NCBI): domain Eukaryota; kingdom Metazoa; phylum Chordata; class Actinopteri; order Kurtiformes; family Apogonidae; genus Sphaeramia; species Sphaeramia orbicularis. Next base: position 15,336,483 of record NC_043967.1, on the reverse strand, counting down.
ATTTTACTTTCCTAACACTGCTGCTTCATTTTGCATCATTGGCTACGTCCTAAAAAATATGACTTAAGCAATTATGCTATGATAGTGAAGATGGTGTTTACAACTCAATGTATAGACAATACAGAGTCAGCCAAAATAATGTAACCACACATCAGGAAAATAAAAACTTGCATAAATATTTCAATATCAAATTTATTCAGACATCACGAGATTAATACAAGTTACCTTTGGCCTCTAAAATTACAGGAGGTGCTCAAAGTGGTGGCCATTGGCTTCCAGACAGTTATGTGTACAGCGAACCTCACAAATCTGTGAAATTGTCAGACGTGTAAGCGGTTCTGAACCAAACTCATGCTTCCATTGTCTTTGGACTTCAACAACATTCTCAAATTTGAAGTACCACTTTAAAATGATCTTACGTTCCTCAATCGACAACCGTATCACCGTCATGTTGTAGACGTCACTTGTTGATGCTACATTTTTGAGGGTAATGCCATCTGTTGGGAAAACATCGTACAACAGTACACAGTGTTATCGTAATTTGATCAAACTTTGAAAGAGGTATCCATATGTATATAAGTACTTATAGAAATTAAATATTTATGCAAGTTTTTCCTTTTCCTGATGTGTGTATACATTATTTTGGCTGACTCTGTATAATAGCTGTTCTGTGCCTCAACCAGTCACGGCTCAGAAAAGTTATCTCCGCTGATACAAACAGTTTTGTGCACCTGCTAAAGTAGTCTAAAGCTCACCAAATGGAGATTTTTTGTCGAGTGAAGAGTTTTCTTTGCTTGCACCTCCAAGAAATAGCCAGGTTCACATTATAAGGTCCAGTCCATGGTGTAATATTCAGGACAATGTACCATTCATTTGTGGTTGTGCGAAGGTTGTGATGGAGTCAAGGGGCAAGGACAGCCGCCTTAATATTACATAAATGAGGAAGGGTCTTAAATACTGTTAATAGACACTAGGTGCTTTCTCCATCAGACTTCAATAGAAACAGGGAACACTTAATATGTACCTCATTTTATCTGGATTTTGAGACTTTTCATTTTGATCTGAACTAAATTTTCAAGTGGGAAACCTCCCCAGTGTGGACCAAACAGTCAGTCTTTGGTCCATGCTAAAGATGTAGTCTCAATCTGGGTCGCCATCATGGTGTCACATGAACATTCAACTTTTAACTGATCAATGTCAAGTATACGTTGATGATGATAGTAAGATGAACATATGTCATGCAAAGCTGTTTAGTCTGCTCCCAAAATTGCTGTGTGAAAGGAAAGGCACCCAAGGCACCTAAGATTAGTGCAAAATGTGAGTTTGTTAACCCCAAAATGACGGAAACAGAGTTTTTGGTTTCACAAAGTAAGCTGAGTTGATCTCTGAGTCACTTCCTGCCTCCTCCTGCTGTCTGAATGGAGCTCGCTGATTGGCCACTTCTCCTCTTTCATACAGATGATATGACAGGTCACATCCAAAGTGCAGATATATCCATGATCCACACACTTCAGTTTAACACAGGGTGGTGACATTCACTTTTCAGCTGCACAAATGTGGCTGATGGTTGCAGCGGTCAATTCTCCAGTGGTCAGTCTAGTGGCAGATGCTGATTTCTTAGTGGTCACCTTCCCCTTTTGGATTCAGAGTGATGCCAATGGAAAAAGGTAAGAGTATGCAAGCAAGTACTACCAACAAAATATTGTCATTATAAGAGTTAGGTTAATAATAACGTATTATTATATGCTGTAGCAATTAATTTGAACCACAGCCTCTGCCTCAGCCTCTTAAATGTAATCAAGCACAGCAGTTTAAGTCAGTATGTTTACATGTCCACAAGGCCACATACTGATAATGTGTTCAGCCTGAACAAGATGTTTTAAACTGCTTTTAACAAATGCAGTTTCAGTCTGTGGCTTATTGCTACGTTGAGGAGCATCCTTCTTTTGGGTCTTGTCGGATTGGAATAAATTATAATGCATTATTGAAACCAGTGACACAGAATGAAAGACGACTTTTAAATAAGTAATGATCATCACCATATTGATTATTTTAACTGGACTGAGCTCTGGTACAGGTGCAAGGTTTTTTTTTTGTTTTTGTTTTTTTAAATGCATGGTTGTTACCCCTCGGCTGATGGGGTATTGTAATCGTTCTGTTGTCTGTCTTTCCCATTCAACAACATAATCGCATTATCTGAAGAATGCATTGACAAATCTGCACCAAATTTATACTGTGGATGCATCGTGGCATGGAGCAGAAGCCTAGTGAATATCAGTGACCTTAACCTACTTTTTCAAGGTCAAATGGTGACATGTCTTTTCAACAACATAATCTCCTTATCTGAAGAATGCACTGACATATCTGCACCACATCTATATGTGGCAAGTGGAGCGGATTATAACATGACAAAATTATAGATAACCTAATATGACTTAACATGAATAAAACAAAACAAGACAATCAGGGTCTTTTCATGGGTCGTTCCACGGTGGTGGATTGATCTACCAAGCACTATGAGATCAGGGGCGTCCCTACCTGTCTTCAAGAATCTCCTAAAGACCCAGCTCCTCCGAGAGCACCTCCTGTCCTAGCACTTTTAAACATTCCATTTTAAATGTATCGTTATGTTTATTCTGTTGTTTTACTTGGTATTTTTATTTCACTGTATTAATAGTACAGCTGTTTTTATGTCTTCTTAATCTATTCTTGTATTTTTAGTTTACAATTTTGCTTTTTAATCTTCTGTACGACACCATTTTTAATTGTTCAGCTGCTTTATGTCTTTAGTCTATTCTTGTATTTTATTTTATTTTTAATTAATTTATTTAAATTTTGGTTTTCCCTGTAAGTTGCTTTGGAAAAAAGCATCTTCCAAATGCATAAATGTAAATGTAAATGTAAAAACAAATACCGACAACACCACCTGGGACAGGCCCAGGACCAGAAGGACACACAGGTTCGTTCATTGGTGAGGCGAAATTGTTCCATATATCGCAATATATTTATTTAATAGTTCCGAGTTGCATAGTTGTTTTGAGTTTCTTCATTGTCTTTTTGAGCATTTTCGGGTAAAAACATAAGTTATTCACATCATTACAGACATGATAAAAAAAAGGCAAGGTGAAAAGCCAGGCAAAACAAAGGCAAGGCAGCAGGCCAAATCCTAGGTGCAAAATTAGTGTTACCTTTAGGTCCACCAATAGAAATTTAAAAGAAAACTGAGCACCATTACACCTTACCCCATCAGGACACTCAACCACACCTCGGTTAAACGGGTCCAAACCGGAAGGGGGGGGGGGCAACAAAAACAAGGCGTGGGTTACTTCAGCCGAACTGAACCCCCCACACAACACACAGCAGAGTCCCATGGAGAGCGACACCACAGGGCTCCACCACACCACAACACTAAAACAAACTCTAAATGAATACACAAGGAACAATTACATCTTTAAACAAAGGGCGCAGCACACTCATACCTGGCGTTGGAGAGGCGGGATGCACCGGACACCAACCGGAAGGCGGAAGTAAGCGGGTGCATTTATGCTTTTCCAAAAAAAAATGTATACACACTTTAAATAATTGTAAAGTAGGTGTTTATAGAAATTAATTTAACTTTCAAAATGTAATAGAATTTACAAACATCATTTTATTGTTTTGTCACCGCCTGTTCCCATAAAAAAAAGTCTAGTGGTGTGAGGTCTGGTGAACATGGAGGGTATACAACGAAACCCCTCCAATCCACCTGTTTGGCAAGTTCACCAGACCTCACACCACTACACCTTTTTTTGGGGGGGGGGATACCTAAAAGACAAAGTCTACCCCAGGGGTGTCAAACTCATTTAGTTCAGGAGCCATATTCATGCAAGTGTGACCCCAAGTGGGCCGGACCAGTAAAATACTAATATAATAATATATAAATAATGTCAACTCCAAACTTTCCTCTATATTTTAGAGTGAAAAAGGTAAAAAAAAATTATGTAATAAAAATGTTTACATCACTAACAATCCTTTAAAACAATGTGAATAACAAACAAACTGAAATGTCTTCATAAAAATAGGCACAATTTTTACAATATTATGCTTCGGTTTATCATTTACACATGTGCATTACAATGTACAGATCACAGTGGATCTACAAACGTTTAATAACAGACATAATGTTGTAAAATTGCACTTCTTAAGACATTTCAGGTTGATCATATTTCTTCAGGTTATTCATGCTTGTTGAGAAATTATAGTTTGTTTTAGTGTAAATACAGTAAAATTACAAGAAAATGTGTACATTTACAAGGAGAGAAAAAAATGGGAGTTGTCAATATTTATAGGTTATTATGATCATATTTTACAGGTCTGACTCACTTGAGATTGGTTTGAATGTAAAACCTGAAATAAAATGATTGTTGATATGTTAGTGAAATTTTTGCATTTCACAAATTCATCCCATGGGCCAGACTTGCCCCCGGGCCTCATGTTTGACACCCCTGGTCTACGCTATGAGACCTGCAACAGTTGCTGAATTGAGAGCAGCCATTAAATGTGAATGCACGCAAGTACCAAGGGAATTGTTTCATGATGTGTGCGATTCCATTGCTTCATGTTGTCAACAGTGTCTGGACCAGAATGGACATCAGTTTGAGACCAGGCAGTGACTAAACAATAAAATGATATTTGTAAATTCTATTATATTTTGAAAATTAAATTAATTTGAATAAGCACCTACATTACAATTGTTTTAAGTGTGTATACATTTTTTTGGGACACCCTGTATATTGTGGATGCATTTTGGCATATAACAGAAGCCTATTAAAAATAGGTGACCTTGACCTACTTTTTCAAGGTCAAATGGCCTTGTGCAGTTGTAATATCTGAGTATTTTCAAATGTAAGTATGTACGCAATAAGTTTTACACAAAGACAATCTAATCTAAATTATTGGGCAGTAACTTTCAACAGAATCTTGCACTATATTTGGCCGAGGGGGATTAAAAGTATGCAGCACGTTATGTTGAACATTGTAAAGGTGAATCATTATCTCTTAGCTCCACTGATAATGTATTTTTTCACTCACCTGTCATGCATTTAACTCAGTATACTTGATTGTGCCAAGTCTGATCAGCTATTCTGAAACCAACAACTCTGAGTTCCAACATTCCTTTGAGGGTTAGGCCCTAGACTGTTAGAGTTTGTTCAATCTACTTCCAGAAAAAGATCTACCTTGTAAGAAATATAAGCCACGCGTCAGATCTTGGTATAGACTTTGTGTGTAAACATGGTTTGTTTTAGGCCCTTGAACAGGAGTTTACTTGCATTTTCAGGCTGGCATTTTCTTGATTGCACATCTGTTGCTGCAGAGGAGCATCTCCTACATGTCAGGAAAGTAGTGTCCAGTCTGTTAGCGTTAACGTAGAGTTTAGTTTAAAATTGTAGATCGCTAACATCATCAAATGACAGACCCCTCACACAACACATGCTCCATCAAAAACTTTGTGGAAGGACACTTCAAGTGGGGGCAAATGTTATATATTGAACGTCTTAAACTAGAAGCTGACAATGTTCTACATCAAATTTTTGCAAGTGTCTCTACATGTGGGTCTTTTGCAGTATTTTACCACATTAGCATTTCGCTAACTAAGTATTCCTTTCTGGAAAGTTTTTATTAGGAAAAACAAACAAATAAAAAGGTCTCTTTTTCTGCTTTTTTTGGCTTACAGCAAGAGCAATCTTCACTAAACATTTAGCTCACGCCGAGCAGATACACTGAAGTTAAACAGAGCAGCTGACTCAGAGCTGCTGCTGCTACTATATTTTTTTATGTTTAATAAAATTTGACAGATTTTATGTCACTACTGTTTTTAATTAATTGTGAAGACAAGAACATTGATTGGAAAATGCTTGAAATATAGTCTTCATAAATTCAAAAGTACCCTCTTCCAAAAACCAATTGTAACTCTGCTCTGTTTGATTAATATGGCACTATGTTGTGGAACACAAACCCAGACATTTACCACTGCACCAAGAGCCAAGAGTTCAAGAGCTGATCCTCTTAATCCAAGTGTGATAATTGGTTGCTTTGAGTCTCGATACAATACTGTGGTTTTAGGCAACAGCTGTTTCTTATACATCCTCAAGTGAAAAAAAAAAAATCAGCGTTTGCACCTATATATGCCTCTTAATGTTCACTCAGAGCCAGAAATTCAGATCCAAAACATAAACTGAGTTTTTGTAGCCAAGAGCTAATTGATATTTTTCCACAAACAGCATCCAGTAAAGTTCACTAATGGCCTTAAATCTTAATCATTGCAGTTGCTCTAGACTAGACATGACATCATGGCAACAGGTAGCCCAGTTTGTTCCACGGGTCTTTAATCATCAAGATTGCCATCATAATGGCTGAGTGGGCCACTGGTTCACAAAAGAAGGCCTCTCTGTGTGGAGGAGACAGATAAGGTATGTCTGTGCTTCAAACAGTCTGGAAACAGAAGAGAGGAGAACAGGGTTTCCTTTATTTAGATGATCTGAGATAAGATTGTTCATTTATGAATAGCTTTTAATCAGCTGGTAATCAACCAAAATGCAAATGAGCCGACCAGTGCTGAACAGTACTGATGGAATTCTACACAGAAAAACCAGGATGCCTCCTAAACATGGTGTGAAGGAGTGAACGATCACACATGGTTCTCAGACTGTGGACTCCAAAGACAATCAACAGTTATAGATTCAAACCATCACCAATAACCAAGCCGGTTGCCAAAACACAATCAGCTCCCTGTCAACACATTCCCTGTACTCCTTCCTCTTTTCCCTCTCCTCTTCCCCTCTCTTCTTCTCGGCCCTGCTTGTTGGATGCCTCGGTGTCAGCCACACCAGTTATTCCCCTAATCCTAAACAGATTGGCTTCCGCCATAGAAGAAAACCCTCAGTCTGGCCGTCTCCTCGGCGCTTGCTCCGCAGAAACCCCCATTAATCGGCAGCACATGCCGATAGGTTATGGAATGGATTAAGGGCCTTGCAACGTATGTGGTCTTCTGGCTGCTTCAATGGTTACATGGTGGCGTTCAGGGACACGCTCCCCTTACGAGGAGACAGAATTGATCTACGCTGTTCTCACTTTCACAGCCTCCCTGACTAAAGGGGGAGGGGGACAGTTGTCAGTCATTCCTAATAGTTGCTCCCCTCAACAGCGGAGTCAATGGCTTTCTCCCTGATGTGAACACTGCATAGAAACTCATGCGGCGGGCTGAACGTGTAATTATCAAACTTGGAGCTGCTTATTAAGATGAGAACGAGGACAAGGCGATTGTGTTTCTTTTATTTTTTGTTTCTCTGCACAATGGAGTAAGTGAAGGTCTGTGAAATCATGGCGAGGAAGAAGGATCGGAGAGGAGGAGGACAGGAGAGGGAGAGGGAGGGGGCAGAGAGAGAGAGACATGGGGAGAACGAGATAAAGGAGAAAGAGACAATCATACACACACATACGTACATGTACACACACACACACACACAATAGTCACAGGACATAATAGTGAAGTAACCACAGTTTTCTTTTCTCAAATGCTGTGCCAGTAGGTGGTACGTCTGAACAAGTGTGTATGTGTGTGTGTGCGTGTGTGTGTGTGTGTGTGGATGGGTACCTTTTAGGGGGTGGGTGAGGTCTCAGAAACACAGCTGCGAGGCCTGCTCTGCCTCTGTCATTTGTACGGCACTAGTCTGCCAAGGGTGAAAAGTGACCAAAATTATCCAAGAATTCAGGGTGAATAGTGTGTACGTGTGTGTGTGTGTGTGTGTGTGTGTGTGTGTGTGTGTGTGCGTGTGCTTGTAGGGGTGTCCTGATTTAGGAGGAAAGAGTGAAAATTACACTGCTGCACACATGTACAGAGAGTAGATCATGCACTGGGGGGGTTGTAAAGTCCTCTAAAAATGGAGGATGGAGTGTGTGTCTTTGTGTGCATGTGTTCGCAGTGAGAATATTTGACCATGATCTTAACCACAACCAAGAACCACGGGCACTTAAATGCAAACATATGAACAATACTGTCAGGAGCAAAAACGGCTCTTTTATTTCAACATCATTATTCGCGCAATATTCAGACTTCAGGTTTATTTATCATTGTCAACAGCATTCACAACAGTATTTATCATGTGATTTCAGGGGTATCCTATTTGTATTATTCCTTTGTTTCTGTCCTACTTTGCTTATTTTTCATGTAATTTATCTATTCAATGCATCCTATTTCCAAAATAGATGGGACACTGTGTAAAAAGTGCATATTAATGTAATACAATGACGTACAAATCTCAAAGTGGAAATTAAAAAAATACAACAAAAAGACCCTAAAAGACAGTTTGGCAGGTAGAAACCTATGTCAGACAAAAACACTTTTAAAAAAAACTGTTGTTAAATGAGGAGGGGATGCTACACAGCTATAAACATTGCCCCACATGAAGTTTTTGAAGAATTATCACTGCCATCAAACCAAAAAATTAACAGGTTTTTTTTTTGTTTGTTTTTTATAAACAGTTGGGGGAAAAAAAAAAACAGGTTTATGGTATTTGAAATTATTGCATTTAGTTTTTATTTAGATTTTTCAAAGCATCCCAACTTTTTTGGAATGGTGGAGGTCTGATTATTTTTGCTGTTTTTTTTTTTTGTTTGTTTTTTAGATTTTATTTATTTTTTATTTTATTTGTATATACTTATTTATAACACTGTTAGCTGTTTTCATGAGCAACATGAATATTCCAAAAATTTCCAGCGGAATTAATAAAGGTCTGCCTCATCTCATCCTCATACAGTACTGTGTAAAATTTGTAGTCCATCAGTAGTTTTGTTGGTTTAGCAAAGTTATATAATGACCACATATGCATTTCTCAGTCTCTGTATTAAGATCCAATCTGATATATGTGAAGTATGTACAGGAATAAAAACAAAAGTTTCAGGGAAAAAACAGCTTCTAAAAACCAAAGTGGTATTTAGTATGACCTCCTTTTACATTTAACATGTCTTTAACCTTTTTGTTCAGACAATATGAGATTTATTGCAATAATTTTCTGATATTTTTTTTTCTTCTTCTGACTTGAACCTTTAAAACTCATTTATTTCCATTTTTGTTTGTCTTTTAATCCTGTGCACATATTTCCTGTATTTTTTTGTTGTATCTGAAGAAAAGGGAATGAGAAGTAAATATGTATGCTCATTTCAATTCTTAAACAAAGACAAAGGTGGCCCAAGACTTTTGCACATACTATACCTCCACATTAACTTTGAATGTAGTGAATATCTAAGAACTCAGCATTATCAGGGTCTTTCATTCATTTTATGACTTATTACCCCGCCCAAGGAGGCAATGGGTAATGTTTTTGGTTTAGTTTGTTTGTTAACACTCTAGCAGCAAAACTATTGGTTGAATTCATACCAAATTCAGTGTACAGATTACCAGTGACCCAGAATAGATGTGGTTAGATTTTGCCAAAATTAGGTCAAAGTTCCAATTTTTTATGAATTTTTAAAATCTGTTTTCCCCCATTTACTTATAATGGGCGAAATTTCAAATGTCTATAAAAACATCAGTTTTATTTCAATTTACTGCAGACTTGGCACATATATAGAGGCAACTGATATGCTGACATCAGCACACACATAGACATGATGAAATTTGCTGGCTTGATGTCAAAATAAGCTACAATAAGTGTGAGGGGCGGGGTTTGTTGTGCCTGGCACTACTTGTTTCCTAAGTGCATTTGATTTAATTTAATTAGTGTCGTGCACATCATTGAAAATTTGTCAGTTACATGTTATGTCTCTTAAAAGTAATGACATTATTTTAACCAATGACTTCATGGTTGTTCTTCTCGGTTCGACTGGACTAGGTTAGCTCTTTAGAAAATGTTTTGTCACTCATCCAAGAGACTTCGAAGTCTCTTGGATGAGTGTTTTCAAAAGAGCTAAACTAGTGAACTGAGAAGAATGACCAAGAATGATGACCTGGGCAAATGAGAACCTACACAGACTTTACCAATTACTGCATATATAATGATAATTTGTTTTGAAGAAATGTAAGTTTTAAATGTCAGCTTAAATTCTCTTATTCCTAAATGAACACACACAGTTTCATTATTTTATGTTGCTGTGGAACAGTATGGACAACTATCAAACCATATCTATCATTGTACCCATTATCACTATGATGAAATGTAATTGGCAGCACAATAAAACACCAGATATGTTTTGATAGGCCTATTTATTGTATCCTTGACGGGCCTTCAAATCAAGACACTTCTAATACTCTTTTGGCAGTGTAAAATGAAATGTTGTCTAACGCTGATTGATTCTTGATTCGCTCCTTCTCTGAATTAGACCATAAACAGGAAATTGGGGGAATAGGCTGCATTTGTCTGCTTTTCTCTGCACTTTCTATCAGCCTTCTGCAAGACCGTTATAAAGAGTAACAAGCCCATTTAGTAAATGTTGGTGATTGTAATTGCATTGCATAATTTAAAAAAATGAGTTACATTTAGAGTTACCACACTACTTCCTATGATATATTGAATACAAGCTGCAAACTAGCTGCTTATTCAGTTTTCTCTTTTCCAGTCTCTGTTACTGTTGCTTTCGCCGTTGCTATTACTTTTTATGTTGAGTGATTAGTAATGTAATGAGCAGTAAGTATCAAGTGACTGGCTCAACACTTCACATACGTTTGGTTTAGGGTTATACATCTCTGAATGAGTGTCTAGACTTGACAGTGTTCACAGTGGATTTGCTGTATGTGTAAGCCCATGTGACCAGTCATTATGTCTGTGTGTGTGTGTAGGCCTATGTCTGTGCATGTACGGCTGTAAACAATGGGACTGGTTCATAGACGCCACTGCGAGCGGCCCAAGGCCAAAAAGATGGCAGCCAAACAACAGCTCATAGAGACGACTCTGGCTGGCTTCACGCCCATTATCTCCCTCCAACTGGCCAGAACTACTCTGTGTTCTCTGGCGTTTTCCAAAGGCTAATGAATAGAGTGAAGATGCCTAAAAGGCCTTTCTCAGCATAACAACATTTTGAGAGGGCTGTCGGCCCACCTTGGAATTAAGATGTATGCTCATAGATTTCTTTTTTTTTTTTAAAGGACATTCTGCGCCGTTAGATAAAGAATAACATGCCAACAACAGATTAACAAGTCAAGTTTTCACAATAAAAGCTCAGTGACTCATGCGATCCAAAGTGATTCATTCTGATGCAGTTTTTAATTTCATATGAATTTATAACCATCTACAATCAGCTGAATTCTATTTCTAAGGCTAAAGGCTATCCTCTTCACACTGCTGGTGTGTACAGAGTGCAGTGTGACTGCTTTTATTACCAGGTTATATTTTAATGCTCATTACTCTGAGCTGTGGATGTTCACATAATGGAAGAGAAGAGGTGTTTCGCTGTACAGGTCAACTCAAAGTTACATCATCCAAAACTCTTTATCATCTCTTCACATAGTAAAAAGCATTCATAAAGCATGTGCTTTATCCCATGAGTGTGTTTTAGAAAACTAAAACACCTGTGTGCATAGTCATAGGGGGATACGGGGAATACTCCTTCAGTATTTCAGTACAAATATGGTCTCTCACTAATTAAATTAGTTTGATCAATATTTTAATCACTTCTGTTCATAGTATGTTGCAGACTTTCTATCAGCTTCAGTACTCCAAAAATACAGGTATGGGTGATATGTTTTATATCTAAATTTCTATGAGAAATCCTGCTGAAAAGTTCTAAGGTTTTTAAAATATTTGAAGAGGATTCTGCCTCAAACAAAAGAAAAGATGACCTCTACTATAACGTGGATAATTGAAACATGTACATTTGGAGTAAATATATTAAAACACTGCATAATTAAATTTTGAATTGTCACCTGTCACCTGATTTGTTGCATTTTTCTATACATAAATACAGACACCTGCACCATTAAGTGATACAGAAAAAGCATAAAGTAGTGCATAAAAATTCACTAGAATTAAAATTATTTATGCTTGAAATTTCTTAGTGGAAGAGCCTCATATATCAACATGTGTCCAACCAATGATAAAATAAAGCCTATGTCTATGCCATATATATGTGGAATAGAATAGAATAGAATAGAATAGAATAGAATAGAATAGAATAGAATAGAATAGAATAGAATGCCTTTATTGTCACTATACACATGTACAATGAGATATAAGAGCAGCTCCTTCAGTGCAAACATATACATAGAATAAACAGCATAAAAATGATAGATTTCAATAAATAAATCAGAATCAGAATCAGCTTTATCGGCCAAGTATGTGAACACATACAAGGAATTTGGCTTTGGTTTTTACATTGCATTACAACATACAGTTCCAACATGAACCCAGACAACATGTGGACCTAGACATAATATAGACAAACAGTCCACTAGAGACAGAGACAACAACGGGTTGAGATTTACAGTGGATTTATAATGTAATATGTACAGAGTGCAAATTGGAATTTTATACAGTGAGTGGATATGTGGATCTGGTCTATTAAAATCTATGTTTATGTATATATTATTTACAGTGGGTTTTACATTGTAATATGTACAGAGTGCAAATTGGAATTTTTATACAGTGAGTGTATATGTAGAGGAATATGGTCTCTAAAAATATAAGTTTATGTATATATTATTGTAGTGCAAATAGTTTTTACATTGTGCAAATTAGAGAGTTTTATACAGAGTGCCAAAATAAATGTGTGTCTCCTAAGATAAAATCGATGCAAATGTACTTGCAGCCCTTACACTGCGATCACTTAACTTTTCTTTTAGGTCAGTGACCACAAATATTACTCAGTGTCCAAAATATCCAACTGACTCAGGACATGGTTCCTCCTAACGACCATCTTTTCAGTCTATTAGGCGGGTTCTCAATAATGACGGTAATCAACTGTGTATAATCTTACTTTCCTATGAACAACACCAATTTAAACAGGACTTATTGGAATGTTCATCCTGTGCAGTGCTGGTGGAACAGGTCCAATATAACCCCAATCTGCCCTGTGTTTCCCCTTTGCGTGTTTCGAGATCTGAGAGCCTCACACAGAATCCCAGACTGCCTTGGTCTTGATCAAAGGTACAGTGTGTTATTCAGCGAGCCTGAAACTATGATAAAGGAGCTCCTGTTACAATTAGTGGGAAGTTGTACTTTTTCCACGCAGGCCTCTCTTTCCCCACCCTAGCCGGGTAGATGTGTCGCTCAGACAACCGTGGACATGAGAGCGCCGGCTCCGAGCTCTGTTCGACAGTAATGATCGCTTCTTGACCCCGGTCATTTCAACGTGACGATGACCTTTTATAAGTTTTCTTGAGGCATGACTGAGCAAGATCGGAGACAGATGTTTGACTGATAACACGATGTAACACACTGCTACCATTTGCACTATCACAGTTACATTATGTGCTATGAAAGGTGTCAAAGTGTGACTAACACTACCTCATGGTGGTGATTTACCAGGGGTTTCTCCTGTTGAAACACTAATATCACTTATTCATGGGAACATGTCCTTTTCCCCCTGCAGCTCCCCCTCCTCCTTGCACCCCTCATCTACTTCCTGCTATCTTCAGGGCCAATCTAAAGCTGCGCTATTACAAGTCCTGTACTTGGTGTGTTGGCGGCCGATTTAGAACATCAACACCATCAATCAACCCGCCGGTGGGGCCGAGCAGCTGGCTGAACCGTCCCGTCCCACTGTTGGACAATTTGTCATCCAGCAAGGCCAAACTGCGTTCATGTAACTGCACCCAAACCTTTCTCCTTGCTGTCTCTCCCCCTTGCTAAAAACCTTCATTTGATCACTTTTTTTACTCAGCCTTTCAGCTACTTCCTCGGACTCACTGCAGGCAACTCACCACAACTTTATCGGGTTACAATGGAGTAGATGGATATTTCAACAAGTATAGACAGTAGAGCTTTCCTCTGACTGGTGGTTTTATTTAGTATTGCAAAATTCTCCTTTCTTGAGGTATAGATAAACTCTTTATTAGATTATGGAAAATGCATTGTCATAAAGCTACAAATAAGGATTTTTTTCTGCTCTTTTTGTTTGGTTTCATATACTCTTTATAAAGTACATTAAATACACTCAACCTCAAACATATACAGCAGTTAAATGCAATATAGCAGTACAGTATATAAATACAAATAAATAAATACTACTACTACTACTACTACTACTACTACTACTAATAATAATAATAATAATAATAATAATAATAACATGAAGTACTATGAATCAAATAATGTCTTATAATAGCACTAGACTGACAGGGACAGTTTTACTGCACAATGGCTACTTTCACATTCCACTTTGAAAATACTTTGCTGATAATATTTACATACTTTTACTTAAGTGAATGCAGAACTTGTAGTTGACTTGTGATGGAGCATTTTCACAGTATGCTACTAGTGCTTTCACTTAAGTAAAGGATCTGGATATTTCCTCCACCACTGGCTGTCTGTAGTCCATTAAAAATGTTTCCTCTTCGACTAACAAGGTTTGCTGAGGTGCGTCATTACCCACTGCAATATGTGGCCAACAAATAAACAAACAAATAAACATGGAGATGGAGAAACCGTGAGTCATAGTTCTATAAAACATTGGATACAGTGACCTTGCTCATATAAAATACACAAATATTTGATTTTATGTATGGTTCCTGTATACTTGAGCGATAATAACGGAGTAGAGCAGAGTTTATACGTCCATAAAAGTCAGTCACGGTTGGTAAAATAAGGACGACATATTATAAACTAATGAACAGAGTTAGATGTATATTTCACAATTCCTACCATTGCACTAGAGGCCAAGGTTTTAGGAAAAACTACTGTGTATTTTTAAATGTTTTCATAGTTCAGTAATATATTTAAGAAATGGCTTTCATAAAAACTGTTAAAAAAAAAAAATGTAACAGTGGTGTCATGTATTCCTGATCACCCCACTGCTCACAACACACAGACGCACACACTGACAGAATGTTGCCCACACTCTTCGCCTCTTAATTGCTTGCTTTATTTCTTGGTTGCTCTCACTCGCCAAGCCAGCTGAGAGGCCCCTGGGGGCACGGAGGGGGCCTTAGAGTTGTCCAAACACCCTAAATGAAGGTCTGGGGAAGTTCCTTGGTCTTTTGTCTCTGCCATTTCTGCCAGACGAACAAGTGCAGCACAGTGCGCAGACTTGGGAGTGTGTCTGCCGGGGTCACGGTATCGCTGCTCTGCAGTCCCTCGCAGTCACGCTACCATTTCTCCCCTTAGCACCCATACCAGACAACCAGGCCCAGCTGCACAACCGGCTGCCCTTTTACCAGTTCAATCAGCAAGGTCACCGACAATCAGCCAGTGATGATGCACATCTGTGTGTCTGTGCATGTGGGCAGGAAGGTATCGAGCAGCAGCAGCAGCAGCAGCAGCTCTCCTTTGTATTCTTTAATAAAGCTGGAATGTTATTTCTCACTACACTCACACAATATACCACCACATCCGTTTTCACAAGACCATGTAGAAGGATACTCATGCACACACATACATGCACCAAAAGAAAAAAAAAAAATCATGTTGTTGGAGTCTGCAGAATGCAAGAGCTGTGTTAAATTTAGATGATCAGCTTTCAAGTGTATGCAAGGGATTAACAAGAGTCTGCAGCAAATCACAGCTGACACTTCCAAATTTCAGAGCGAAAATGATTTCTGCTAAACAGAACCATATCCCAAACTGGGCAGCTTCTTAAACGGTCACACGCAACTTTATTTGCCTGTAAATAATTTTCCAACATCCCATTCAAAATTTGGACTGTTTGATTTAGAGTTTATGAGAGCATGTTTTACAAATGCTACACCAGCCAAAAGAAACTGTACCTGGCAGTCGGACTGAAAAAGGCTTTCCTCACCTTCTCTCAGTATTAATGAGCCTTGGAAGAGTGCACATTCAAAGCCAGCGTTGATTACATGCAGCGTGAGGCTCTCGCCAAACATATTGCATGACAAATATTAATGCAAATACTTGGCTGAACTGGTTTTCATCACTTTAAACACATACTGGTTAAACAATTAGTGCTTAAAAATATTTCTGTCAATGTGATTAATTAAAAATTCAAGAAAAACACAAGTAGCATTCTACA
The DNA here is from genome assembly GCF_902148855.1 of Sphaeramia orbicularis. Lineage (NCBI taxonomy): Eukaryota > Metazoa > Chordata > Actinopteri > Kurtiformes > Apogonidae > Sphaeramia > Sphaeramia orbicularis. The sequence continues at coordinate 15,320,328 of NC_043967.1, read as the reverse complement.
AATATTTGTAGCGCTGTGATCTCCGTGATATTTCTGTATTTAGTCACACATTTGTAACTTTTGTGGCATTCTTTGGTTATCTGGAAGAGGAATGTGTTTGGGGGCATGAGGGAGCAGCTGGGGTGAAATTATAACAAGCATAAATTGGACCCTTGGCATTGGCCTTTCTTTGAAAAGTCTTAATGACAAATCACCACTTTCCCTTTCACCTCCTAGTGTTTCATCTGGGCTCTCTACCCAGGGTGCTCTGCTCCGATCATGCGAGCCACCGTCATTGGCTGAGCCGCTTAAGCCTCGCCCATGGCCATATTCTCAAGAAAACATTTTTGGTTTCATGCCTCTCTGGACTGACTTTTTACTGTTACCACTGCCTCATATGGCTTTTAACTGTTGTGTTTTTTTGTGGTGTGTGACTTGATTTAGTGTCATGATATTCCTTCACACAGTCTAGCTTAACCCATAAAGACCCAAACATCCACTGGTGACCAAAAGCATACTGATTTAAATATTTAATAACTGTTGATCCACTAACCCTATCAATACACGAGTAAAATGTTTGTCATCTTTTCATGATCATCAGATATGACCCATTTGGACGTTCAGAGGTTCTGTAGTGATCGTGGAAACACCGTCATCTTCTACAACACTGATTCACAAGTAAAACCCATGGTGTTTGATCAATGACAGTGAATATGAATATGATCAGTTGTTGATATATTTGCTGAAAAACTTCACACTTTTTCTTCAGATTTCTCTGTTTTCATATAATAATCTCTGTATTTACACGTTTTCATGAACATCTAAATTAAATATAGGAAAATACATAATTTACAGTGAAAAATGCAAAATGCAATAAATATTATAACAAAAAAAAAGGTTTAAAAGTCACTTAAGATTGAATAGAGAAAAAATTCATTTGTGAACGACCACAAAAGTAGCACTGGGTCTTTATGGGCTACAAGATAAATCATTCATTTCTTAACAAATTCTTTCCTCTGTTACTTCAGTGTGTGTGTGTGTGTGTGTGTGTGTGTGTGTGTAACAACCTGAGAAAACATTGCCGCCTATAAATGTGAAGAATACTACAGCCTTTCCCTCTCTGCTTAATTTTGCTTTTTCTCCTGGAAACTGTGAAATCAATGATGAGCAGACATGCAGTGCATCTTGGTGTAAAAATTCACTGAAGGAGAAGAAACAATTAAGGAACAGTAATGACTTTAACTTTCTCCCTGTTTTATCATTAACATCCAAACAGCAATATGTGTGAAGGGAATCTAAATTCATACCATCGAGTAAAGTTAACTGAGACTGGAAAAAAGTTAATGAAGAAAGAAGACATCTGTCTACCTTTCATTAACCAAAGGAGCTTGGTTGTTGACTGGCTGTTTTAATAAAATGTTAATAATTACCTCTATCTAAATAACAAACAACCACACAACCCTTGACCCTAGTGCAGAAAAGAGTATTGTGTCCCATTCACGGCATGAAACCACAGTTGGGCCTGCAGACCTGACGGACGGTTGAAGGATGTCGAGGCTAAATCCAAGCCCAGGTGACCACCAGCGGTCCCTGTCTGCAGCCTCGTCTTGAGGGTCTAACTACTTAATAAGTGGCTGTCCCAGGTTTCCTGGACATAGTCCAGACCCACAGAGGCCCCTTCGAACGGACGCCAAAAAGCATAAGGAAGGCTTCATTTATCAATCAGACCAATCACAGACTTTTCCGGGGCTAGGGACAGCCACATGTGGAGGATTAGGCAGATGGAATTCAGTACAACTAAAATTTGGAGATTTAGTCAGTTAGAGATTATAGCAAATCAACATTGAAAAGAGTTGGATTTCACAACAGTTGCAGCTGGATCGATGTGCCATGTATATCACCTATCAATGTGAATTTAAAACACTTCTTTAAACATAGGCCTGTATGAAATGTATTTACATAGCGGCAAAAGTTCAAACTTTCTGTAGTCTAAAATTACAGTTGTGCAGACCACATACATTGTGTACAATTCCCACGCTACATGTCAGCAGTGAGCATCTAAGTGGGGTGGCATCTCTGCATTATAAATAAGATTTATCGGAGCGCTGGGAGCAGATAATTACTGCTACCCAGCCTGTACAACAACTGAGGACTGTGCAGCTGATTTAGAAGGCGATGGGGAGAGGTGAGCTGTCACTGTCACCTCTGGCATGTTGTGTCACTCCTGCTCATTTTCATCTGTGCACACAGATGACAGATGAGGCTCTGACAGGTGTCACGGAAGAGCAGAGTAGGTCCTGTCAGTCATTCACTGAACCTCCTGCTGTGGTACACACACTCTTTGACATACCATCACTATAACCAGAGAGAGAGGTGTGTCTGTTTCTGTCTGTGATAGAAGACGAAACAGCAAATGATGAGCAGAAGGTAAAGAGAGAAAATGAGAGAAAACAGGGACAGAAGCAGTGATAAAAATGGATGCAACAAAAAACATGCGCTGATCCTCTTAAAACAACTAAAACGAATACTGTACAGCATAGAGGAAAATATAGGTTAATATAGACATGCTCTGAGCCCCATCAGGAGAGAACTGAAGACCTTTTAGAGGAAAAAGGCTTAGAAATTCAGGTAGCCAGCATTTCTCAGTGGACATGTGACATGTGTCATCTCTCACAAAGCCCCATTGTGGCGCTGATCTTGGGACACGTCACGGCACAATAGATGCACTTCAGGCCTAAATCAGCAAAGGCTCAATAAGCATAAAGAAGAAGAGAACATGTATCACTTTACCATCAGACCTGCACTGAATTGTGATAGCAGAGCAAATAAAAAGAACATTTGCACATTTAATTTCTTAACATAAGGTTATTGGTTAAATGATGCATTAATAAGACATTTCTAAATACAATCATGAACCACGAACAAATAAATTCTTTCAAGCTAAATATGTTGTCTAATATTTTACAAATCCATTTACTTAATACACCTCTTTTATTTGCAGCAGTCAATGAAAATACCTTTCAATTCGCTATGCACCATTGCCAAAAAAAAAGTGATTTTACACAGAGGACAGCTTAAGCTAATGACTTAGTGTCAGCATGAGGATAGACTTTGCAGATAATGGGTACTTCCAATAAGAGTGCTTTCCACAGAGGGGGTTATCACCTATGGTAAGAGTGTGTGAGTGCTTTTTACGTACAGTATAGGTCTATGGCATTGGACCGTGGACACAGAGGTAGTACACTATTAGCACACATTACTGGAAATAAATTAGCATGTAATTTTATGATTTTATTAAATTATATTTTGGGGGTCTGAAAGTAGAGCTGCTATAATTGTGACTGGAAGTGTTTTGGGTGACAGGATTATCACACATTTGTGCAAAGAAATGCAACATTTCCAAATGATTTACAAAGCCTGTGAGTCTAATATGTACCATCTGAATGTTTGTAACAGTACTAAGCACAACTGGTAGAGGTGGGACATATACAATGTATATATTTTCATGACCATTTTTTTCCTTTTACTTGAACCCCATCCATTTACTTTCAACATTTTACATTTATAAAACAGACTCATTACTTCAGTCATCATTCATTTTTGGTGAATTATCAGTTACTTTTACTTTGGATCACTGTGCACCTTCACAACAGAAAGACCAGTTTCAACATAAATGGATGAAACTGCAGGTTGCAACATTTTTTCAGCTCAAGATTCAAAAGAGAAATTTGGTATTTCCTCAGGATCCAAACTCACAAAAATCCAGTATGACTTGCCGTAAAGTCTACATTTTTTTTTACTGACTCTTCCACAAAAATGATGCTGATTAAATGAATCTGCTTAATCCACAAGACTGTGGTTTGGGGACAGAATGCACAAATGTCAGTTGCTGCAAACAGGATCATGCCAGGAAATGCTTTTAACACTGGGAAGTAATGCTAGCTAGTAACACACTTAAATTAAGCATTTGCAGATCTGTGCAGATTTGACACTGGGAAGCTCTGAACACAAATGTCTTTTTTGTGTGTCAGCTGATTCAGGTACACATTTAACATTGTGTAAATCGGTTAAAACCATGTCACAAATATTTGCACGTTTGTATGCACAGGTATGTTCACAAAACAAAAATCTTAGGTCTGAAAAGTATGTAAAATGTTAATATTGATTCAGGTTGAGACACTTACGGTATCAGACACATATTACAAATTGATTAAGTATGTTACTCTGCCAGGTGATCTAATAAAAACTGGCCTTGCCACCCATTTTGGGTCTCTAATTTGGGAAATACAGAACATCAATACCAGTGACAATAACAGCAAAGACAATCCCTTAGTGTACAGATGTAATAGAAAGTAAAAACTGTTACAAACAAGGCAACAATATAAAAGATCAAATGAGATTTTTTTTTTTTTTAATGACATAAAAGACAAAACAAAAATGGTTCAAAACACAATGTAACTAATGCAACAAAATGAAACTGATGTAAAAGACAAAAGGAGATAAAAATGATAGAAATGGCACAAAATAAAACAGTGCAAACATCAATGAACAAAACAAAAATGGTGTGACAAACAATATGTGCCAAACAATATAAAAACTAGAAAAGCACTCAGACCCCCCCCCCCCCCCCCCCCCCCCCCCCCCCCCCCCCCCCCCCCCCCCCCCCCCCCCCCCCCCCCCCCCCCCCCCCCCCCCCCCCCCCCCCCCCCCCCCCCCCCCCCCCCCCCCCCCCCCCCCCCCCCGCCCCCCCCCCCCCCCCCCCCCCCCCCCCCCCCCCCCCCCCCCCCCCCCGAATCACCACCAAAATTTAATCATTTGTTCCTTGTGCTAGTATCAACATTTCCTGAAATTTTCATCCAAATCCATCCATAACTTTTTGAGTTATCTTGCACACAGACAGACAGACAAACAAACCAACGCCGGCAAAAACATAACCCCCTTGGCGGAGGTAATGAGACATAACACAATAAAAATGGCATAAAAGACAAAAACAAAGTAAGAGACGATGTAACAATAATACAATGTAAAAGATGTAACAAAACACAAAAATCAAATAAGTGAAGATACTTCAGTGAAGAAGTTAAATCTGAACTTTTACTTTTACCACTCTTCTCTTTTCTTTACAGTATTTGCACTAGTACCGAAGTAGAAACAGAATATTCTTTTGCCACCCCTGAGTACTGACACAGAAATAATGTTATTATTGTAAATAATATGTTGTTTATTCCAAGGATATAGACCATACCTTATACAATCTAGACCCACCAATAGAGGTGTCATTGTTGCTGAACTCTAGATTTCATCTCAGGGGTTCAGGCAGTACTTGCTCCATTTTTGGAAATGGAGCTAGACCCCCCATATTTCATTTCTCCCGTGCTGATAGCATTTATCACCAGTGTCCTGATAAAAACAAAATATGCAACTTAAGCCCGAGCAGGGCTAAGCCGCCGAGGTGGACAGGATTACCTGGAGGCTAGCCGGGACAGGCATCAGATTGTACTGTCATAAAGGGCCATTAGCCTCTTGGCAAACTGTACCTCAAGCCCAAGATGACAGAGCTTTTCAAGACGGACAGGGGGAAAAATATGAAAGTTAAATTCTTCATGACAGACGTCTCAGTGAATAAGACCCCCAGAAAATGGATCTATAAAACAAAACAAAACATAAATAGCTCCTTTCTTTTCTTCAGTTTGAAGTTAATTTATAGGCGGCTGAAAATACTTTGAGACAGTCACTGGGTTTTGGAAATAATCAATAATCCTGACTTTGCATGGGATGTAAGTATCTTTATGAAATGAGAGAGACAGGGTTCCACACAACACACAATAGAGTAGACTTACTGACTGGCTGGGATTAAATTTAATACAGGATCTTGACAGACATATCCTGGAAGCACATTGCTTTGTGCAGATTTCCTTGGAGCAAAGCTTACATGTTTTTTCTTGGATTTGCCTCATTAATTGGCAAGTTAAGTCCCCTTAATCCATGATGATCACTCTCTTGTATGTCTTATGGCATTTCTTTAAGCTCATATATCCCGTTACTTTCTTGCCGTAATTCCTTACATCTCTGACAACACAAATATCAGATTAAACTCAAGCACAACTTTTTAAGGCAGTCACACTCTTGATTTTGAGTGACACAATAGGAAGCCTCTCCCATGCTGCAGCTAAAAATTACAATGTATAGGTTAAATGATGGGATTGGGTAAGTGTACGGCTAGACAACGCAGCAGACAGACAGACAGCCGACCGACCATCCGTCTGTCTACCTGTGCACTGACATGGGAGTGGAGAGCAGGGCTTGTTATTTTGTCAGGAGGGGTTGACTGAAAAACTGAGAGACAAAAAACACACTCTCTTGTCTCATAAATCTCCACCCATTGCCATCCATCTAACTCTCACAGTGCACGGCCCCAAGGCTATATTATGAGCTGGAGCTGTGATAAATACAGGCAGTGGGTGGGTAGAGGGGGTAGGTGCAGGTGGGGGGGTAGACTGTTGGACTGGCCGAGCAGGCTTCAGCTGGAGTCTTGCTCTGTCTCCCCCGTCTACCTGGCTGTCTCTTTCAGTGCACTTACAACGGCTGCCGACCTGTCCTTTCCCAGAGGGCTTTGTGAAAGGACAGAAATGTGATGCTGCTACTCAGTCACAAGTCATAGTGGAGTCTGTCTGCCGTGTATCTCGCTTCTCTGACCCCCCGCCTCCTCCCATTTTCATGAGGAGAGGACTCCAGGCGCCAGGCACAGTGTAACTGCAGTCTCAGGTATGCTGGACGGATGTTGCAGCCACTTCCCAGGACTTCACCTGTACCTGGGATTGAGTGATGCAAGAAGCACCTATACATCACGGATAGCAACTTCAAATCAGGTCGTCCAGAAGGAGCCTTCTTTGGCCAACTACACCAGCAATACTAATACATATATATATATACAGCGGTGTGCAAAAATATTAGAACACTTGTCAAATCTTTAGAAACTGGTGGTTTATTTTTTTCCCAGAGTCTGAATTTCACTTTTTTGCCATTGCAAAAGGTAAAGGCCAAGGTACTGAGAGTATTTCACCTACAAATTTATCAGTCCAGTCCTTTTTTTTTTTTTTTTTTACATTTTACTCTAATATTTAGTGTGGCCCCCCCCTTGGCAACAATCTAAGGAAACTCTGAGGAAACTCTCTGGAATGAGCCTCTGACAGCGTGGAGTGACATTGGGGTTGAAACTCTCAGAAAATACGCTGACACAATACCAGAAAGATGCGCTGCGGTGATTGTTGCCAAGGGGGGGGCCACACTAAATATTAGAGTAAAATGTAAAAAAAGGACTGAACTGATAAATTTGTAGGTGAAATACTCTCAGTGCTTTTGCCTTTACTTTTTGCAATGGCAAAAAAAGTGAAATTCAGACTCTGGGAAAAAAAAGTAAACCACCAGTTTCTTAAGATCTGACAAGTCTTCTAATATTTTTATACACCACTGTATATATATATTTTTTTACCCTGTATGTACTCTATATCAGGGGTGTCAAACTCCTATTATTTCAGGGACCACATTCAGCCCAATATGATCTCAAATGGGTCAGACCAGTAAAATAATAGCATAATGCATAAATAATAATCACAGTTTTTCCTCTTTGTTTTAGTGTGAAAAAAGTAAAATTACATTATGAAAACATGCATGACCCAAAGAACCATGTGCAACCTTAAGTTTAAGAAAAATAAGTTCAGTTTCAGCAATATCATGTCTCGGCTTATCACCAACACAACTTTCAGATCCCAGTGGATCTGCAAATGCACAAAACATTTAGTAACAGGCAGAATATTGTTAAAATAGCACTTACTTTTCTTAAGACCTTTCAGGTTGTTCATATTTGTTCAGGTTATTTGTATTTTATTGTGAGAGGATAGTTGTTAAATGTAATTTCACTTTTTTCACATTTAACCAACAACAGAATTTGGAGTTGTCAGTATTTATAAGTTATTATGACATCATTTCACTTGAGATCACATTGGTCTGTATGTGACCCTGAACTAAAACCAATCCAACAGCCTTGACTGCGAATGCCTTCGGTGTAATTTTTGTGCTGAAGGGCCAGACTGGACCCTTTGACAGCTCGGTTTTGGCCCATGGTCCATGTGTTTGACACCCCTGCTCTATATCATCCAATCCAAAAGAGTGGATTGTGACCAAGGAGCAGAGACCTCCTCTCCAGAGCAATGCCAGTGCAGAAAAATTTTGAAGTGTAATACCCCTGATGACCACTAGGGCCTGGCTCGTGTAATCCCTGAACACCGAATGTCTCTCTAATTAAAGTAATCTGGTGTTCCATATTTACATTTTCTTTTGTTATAAGATCTCATGCTGAACAGACAGTTTACACGTCTGCCATGCCTGACAGTTGGAGCATCTGTTAAGCAATACTTAATGATATTTTAAAAAGTTAGTATGTTCGTGATTAGCATTAGCCTTCCCAAGACCCCTGGCTGAGATGGCCCTGACCCCTCCTGCTCCTGCAGCTCCGCCCCTTTTATCCAAAAAGCCAACAAAGCAGAGGTCATATCATGCACTGTTGGCTTCAAAACACCAGGTAATGTCACAGAAACTCTGCCTAGCCATTGTATAAGGTTTATGGTTGTGACCCACAGGCAGGTCACAGGAGATTTTATTTTAGTCATCACATAAATTAGCATTATTATTCATTGTACTGAGTGTTTGTATTTTTCTGAAAATTGAACTTATGACACTGAATTGAGGATGAAATACTAATGAACATTATATTTCTTCTACTTATGAGAGGAAAAACCATTTACCTCGGCTTGAGTGTATTTAGTTTTTCTAAATTAAATGTGTAATATATGCATATATTTTCAGTATTACATGCAATGATTTGTCAAACTTTGCTTTGAAATAGTTTGTCTATCCAAGATAATACTATATTTTGATGCAGAAATGGCCGTAAAATAATTAGGAATATTAATCTTCTTGTGAATTATAAACAATTGTGGACTGGTTCCTAAATGTTTGTCTTTTTTCATAAATTGGTCCCCACATAAAACGTTTTTGAAACACTGCTCAGTGGAAAAGTGGAAACTTGTTGTAAGCATAAGATATGGACAAATCTTATACATTTCGGAGCAGATCCTTTTAAAGGGGAAAGATTGGAATTGTTTTTCATCATCTTTAAGTTGAAGATGTTGAAAAACAATTCCAATCTTTCCCCTTTAAACAGAGGGTTAAAGACTTTACCCCTTAAAGAGCCAAAAGCACCTGTTGATCCAAAATGTTTAATAACTTTTTAACCACTAGTCCTATCAATGGAGTAAAAATACTTCAGATAAAATGCTGTTTGTCATCTTTTCAGAAGTGTCAGGTTTCTTTTTCAGACGTATCCAAAGTCTCTGTAGTGAATGTGGAAAGATTATCATCATCTGCAACACTGATTCACCAGTAAAACCCATGTAGTCTGAAAAATGATAGTGGTTGTAGACACTGTTTTTATTTAGAATTAATGATATGTTTTGCTGAAAAAGTAATGTTTCTTTCAATTTTCTCTGTTTTGATATAATAACATTTGAATGTACTCTAAGCTGATATTAAGAAATACATGGGCAGTAAATTAAATATTGGAAAATACGTGATTTTCACTGGAAAAATCCAAAGGACAATATTTTAATAAATAGTGATGAATCACTTGGAAATGAATAAATGCAGAGAAAAAATAAGGAAAATGAGCTGTTATTTGAGCAGCTGTGACAATTCCAGTGTCCAGTAGCATTATCAGCATCCAAGTCATGTGATAAATGTGATAAATGAGTTCTTTGTTTTTGTTTTTTTTTTGCAAACTGTAGTTAAAGTACAGTGTAAATTTGCGTCACTGTCATTTTTAGAAAACAGTTTTACAATAAAAACACATTTGTATGGATGCAACCTCAGAATACACAGAAGTCTGTTAAGTAAATAAATGAATTAACCAGTGCCACTAACTGACAAAAAATACAAAGCAAAAAAAACCCCAACAAACACAACTTATAATTTGTGGTTTGTGCGTGGTTTAACACTGTAGTAGGACATGAGGAGTGGACTGTTGGCCCTGGCGGAGGTCTACACTCTGAATGCCCCTCTACTTTCATCATACATTACTTCACAAAATTAGCATTTTTAGTTTATAGAATTTTCATGAACTTGTCTTCTAATATCCGCATCTGCATTAAAAGGTCTTCTTAAAGTAAAACCTGTCTTATTTTAGCAACATGTGCTACTTGAATGGATAGTGACATTTACTTCCTACACTTTCTCTCCCTGTCTCTTGCTTTCTCTCTCTGTCTCTTATGAATGTTGTGGCATTGTCATGTGTAAAAGCTTAGGATGATTACAAAATAATTTGAAAATAGAATAAGTATGCAGAGCCTAAGTTGAGGTTTGCTCCATCTGTCAACATATGACAGCTGCAGAGCAATTTTCATTGTGGTACAAGTGGTTTTGTGGTAAATGTGCGCTCTCATTTATCTAAAATACATCCTAAGCTGTGGCTGCCGCTTCATTATTTGAGCAGGCCACATGGGTTACAATGTGCATTTGTTCCCAAATGAAAAATCTCAGCTGAAATTTGACTGACTTGTGTGCATATGTTTTGAGGAAAGGGGACTGTGCACTGTAAGGCTTTTGTGGTGAGCAAAGAGTTTAGTGTCTGGGAGTGAGAGAAATATACAGGAGAAATTCAGGGAAGCAGAATAAGAGGAGGAGAAAGCCAGACTGTGTTCTCTGTAATCTGAGATATTTGCAAGTAGTTTCTAACCTTAACACTACCTGTTATATGTGGAATAATAAAAAATTAAAACAATACCGTGAAAACAGTTACAAAGAAACACAGGTCACACAAGAAGAGTGCTCATAATGGTCTGAAATCCCCTGTCCTACATATGTAACTAATGTTTTTATTTTTATCTTTATTTTTTTTTGTTATTGTTATTTTTTTGGAAGAAAAAACATGCAAAATGCAAATATGAAAATTTCAATGAGAGCACCACCCCCTGGACAGATATAATGCTAAGTAGGTAATACCAGCTTTCATGCACATCAAAAGTCGCATTACATTTTATAGCTGAAGAAAGATTAATCAAGCACAATAACCAATCAAGCTCATTAGACAACTGCAACAAGCCCTTTAGGTCACTGGATTATTACAGCAAAGAGAAGGTACCACCTGAAACACACAGCCCAAGCTAAAATTACTCTTGTGCTCAAACCTCTTCTTTGCTCCCAGTGTAAAAAAAATAAAATAAATAAAATAAAAGACATATATTACTACTAGTCTGCATCCACAATCACACTGATCACAATATAACACACTGAGGTTACTTCAGATTAAATGTAACCTGCTCTCTCAAAAAAATACTTTGATTCCTGCGCTGATTTGATCCTGCGCAGACAGTGCGCAACTACTACCCTCAGGAAGCTCTTGAACGCCTCACAAAGTCCTCCGTTAGACAGACCATTCATTACCTAACAGCAACACAGCCGCAACGCAGCCAACATGTCAGAGAAGAAACAGACCGTGGACCTCGGTTTACTGGAGGAAGACGATGAGTTTGAAGAATTCCCCGCTGAAGGTAAATAACATAGGCCTTAAATCACACTAGTCTTTGTTTTCAATATACTTACGGTAAACAACAGTTAGGACTTAACATTACCGGGCCCTGCTGCGGTGACTCAGCTAGCCTAGCCGTGTTAGCATTAGCATTAGCAAAGAAATTGCTGGTAAACACTGAAGGTAGCCGATTTAGGATAGTCGTGACGTTGCTTATAAATGCTAGAACCCCTTTGCTTGATATTTCATGTCTACATTGAGTTTTCCTTTCAAGTTTAGTTTTGTTACGCTTACTATATTAGCTATCTTAACAAGCCATTATCATGCCAGCAAGCTAACATTAGCTTAGCTGTGTTTACTTAGCACAAGTCTAGAAATCACAGTCATACAGTTTTAGTGGATGGTCACAGGCCTACAGCAGTACCAGTTTGTTTGATTTGATGTAGTTATGTATCCATTTGATACTGTGGTTAAAATGTTGTATAACTGCGTGTACTGTTGCACCCCAGATTGGACGGGGCTGGATGAAGATGAAGACGCTCATGTCTGGGAAGACAACTGGGATGATGACAATGTAGAGGATGATTTCTCAAATCAACTAAGGTAACCAGTCAACACCAGGATTGATCATATTTAGATACACTTTTCTATAACCTGACACTCTTTTTGGTATATAATTGAGTGTGATACATTGACAAAATGACTCTGACTTGGATCAGCTAGTTAAATATTTTGTAGTTGGTGGGACCGGAGTTTTTAAACTAACTTCTCTAATGAGTAAAAGGTATTTTCACTAAACAAAGCACCTTTGCAATGTATATGTTTCTTAAAAGTCCCTTTAATGAAATGGCTGAAATGAAAACTCCCAGCTGCATAATTAAAATCATTAGATGCATTGTGATCATAATTCATAACCATCTAAATGTAGAAACATGCATTGCGAACCCATAGACATACCGTGAATATAAACATTAATTGGAGTTACGTTTGGAATGACTGAATATTGCATATATAATTGATATCACGAATTGATGTCACCATTAGTGCGTCCATTAGGTCGTTGACAAAAACTGTTGCTCAAATATATGACAGTAACTCAGAGTGAAGAGTGACACAAATTGCACTTCCAAACACCACCTGTGCTTTGAAGACTAAACTTATTGTTGTTGAGGTTTATTCTTCTTTTTTATTCACAGTGAAAGGTCATGTCTTATTTTGGCTCATCCATGTGTAGTATTAAATTCAACAATACAATATTTAACCACACAACACAACCACAGTGATTCATTGTCATGGCTATTTTTGTCAAAGGCGAGATTGTTCAATAGTATGATCGTTTTAATACTTGCACTTTACAAATATATTTGGTATTAATTGGAATTTTAATTTCAGGTCATAGTTATTATTACAGGGTTAATATTTGATTGGGATGATCATGTCCTGTATTTTGGAAAGTATAATTACACTTGCTGTATGACTGCCCTTTATGACTGTCGTATCATTAAATTGTGTGTGAACGTTCCCCACAGGTACATTGTAAATATATTAAATTAAAAATTTTAGACAAAATGTGTTATAGGTTAAACTATAGTTTAACAGAGGATTACATTTAACACATCAAAGTCATTATTGCATTGCTTATGCTTTCAAGGCTTATGCTCACACCAAGTTATTGAATAATCAATAACTGCTGAGAGATATAAGTGGCTGCTCTGTTTTTATTTGAGTACACTTTAGACGGTAATATACTATTGTTTTATTTAGACCAATTATGATACCCATGCTATTAAGCTGTTTCTTAAAGATATCATTATTGTTAAAGGCCACAGCTGCCATATAGTATATGTAATCATCAGAACCATAGCTCTACGCATTATGCAATATTTATATATTTTTTTCTGTCTACCTTCTCTTAATGGTTCTCACAATCAATAGCAGAGGGTACTTATGCCTCAACCACCCACCTGTAATCATCTCTGCTGACTTGATCTTTCTATTTTCCTTTTCCTCCCTGCAGAGCAGAGCTGGAAAAACATGGTTACAAGATGGAGACGTCGTAGCAGCTGACATGACCCTTCAGTGTTCGTGACATTGGATATGGACTTTTAATATTTGAATAATATTGGCTGACCACACACCACGGCCAGAGATCTGAGGATGTTCATTTGTTTCCCTTTTTTTTTTGTAAGAAATATTGATGCAGTAAAGTGTTTGGAGAAAACCTTCTGTTTGAGCGTTTTTACTGATACTGTTTACATGGTCATATTTGGCATGAAAAATAATATCATAGTTTAATTGCTACACCAGTTCTTATCTGGCTTAATATTTAGTCTCACGTATTGACAGGTCAGTTTCATGTAACCTGATGAAACTCATCTTGCTTTTCTTCAGGAAGCATATTAGCATAACTCAAACTGTAAATAAACAAGATATGATTGCATTAATTTCCCTAATTCATTTTACATCACCATTTACTAAATTTAAGTGATGCTTGCATGGTCTTTATTAGACATATGGCCTATGGTCTTTTGTTTCACCCAAGCAGATCTTACTTGATTAAATCCCATCTTTGCAATTATTTTCTTTCAATAGAAGATGAGTCAGGGATTTGCTAAAAGTATTTACAAATTGTAGTCTTTGTATAAGCTCTTGATCTCCTCAGAAGAGCATCTGCCAGGTCAACACAAGCTACCTGTAATGGACAGCTTGTTCTTGCCCTCTGACATTGTGCATTAAATTTGGACCATGTTAATTTTATAAGCTCTTAGTAAAGTTCAGGTGCTCAACAGAATTTATCTGTATTGTGAAAGCTGTACTTTTATGCCTGGTTCTGTTTACTGAAGCTGTCAAAGTGGGTTCTGGGAGAGTTGAGGAGAGAGAAAGTACAAGAACAGAAATGGAGATGTGCAAATGCAGTGCACGCTGGAAATACACACCATGCAAACAAGTGTGTGTAAGTGTTCTTGTGATGCATGCTGCACACATACAAAAGGCAGTTCCTCTGCACTGTGCTGTATAACAGCCCCCTTCCCTCTCAGCCCCACAGCGCTGGGCCGAGTCCCTGAAGGAGAGATTATCCACTGCCGTGTTTGTCAGAGACAGGGAGGGGGTCTCAGCATGGGGCTTCCCAGCCTGCCTTGCCTGGGCCTGCCCCTACTGCCAGCCAGGCCCTTCTCTTCCGCTTGGCACAGCGGGGACTCTCGTACTGAACCAGAGGCCAATTTATCCCCGCCACACTCCCCCGGCAAAATGATTTCTCTCAGTGTTTTGTCGACTCTCAGTCCCCGGGTCCTAATGAGGTGAAATGGATGCCAGTAAGACCAAGGCTGCAAGAGCGGCTTTCATCCTGAAAACAACATCCATCTGCCTCCTCCAGAGGGAGAAAGTAACCTAAATACATTTATTTAATTACTCATCTCTAGGTACAATTTTTGTACTTGAGTATTTACCTTTCAGGCAACTTATGCTTCAGATGGAAAATTACTTTTAATGCACTATATTTATTCACTTCATGAGCAACTCAGCAGTAAAAATGAAGAATGAAAATGTTCATGTAAAACAAATGTATATTGTTCATAGTAAAATTGCTTTTGACAAACCGGTAAAGTAATATTGTAGACAATTAAAAGATGAATTATTTTTCTTAAAAACACAAATGAGTGATATTTAAAATATGGTGGCTCACTGGAGGGAAATAATAAATAGAAAATGAGTTAAAAATCACTAAAATGAAGCTGAAGAGAAAATAACTCAATATTTAGTAAAGTTAACAAAGATGTGCCATAATGTCATGTAATTTTAAGTCTGATCTTTTGTTTTAGATTTGTTCAGTTTGTTTTATTAATCTACCCGTTCTCATTCCTCTTACATTTAGTGTGGACTTTTTCTACGTCACTTCCACAAGCAACAGTGTTTGGAGAAGTTCAACCAGTTTTGACATTAAAAATCATATTATTTGTTAAAATCTTGTTACTTGTTAATTCAACAACAGTCCATCGCTGCTGTTATGTAAGTAGAGTTCTGTTATGATAATACTCATTTCTGTCACACATTAGAGAAATTTTCCACCACCACTACCTTCTTCCTGTGGGTGGCCATTCGTTCTAGCCTTGGTTAGTTTTCCCTTATGGTGCTGATTTACCAGCCCTATTTGCTGTTTTGCATTAGTTTATATTTGGAAAGAGCCAGCACTTCAAAGTGTTGCATTCAGATTTTGGCATTAAAGGCTGGAATAAAGATGGAAGTGGAAGTCTGTTAGCTCCGGTCAAGCATTTAAATGCTGGCAACTGGAAGTGTGCTGACAAGCATCTGACAGTCTGCTTTTCTCTCCTGGGAAAATACAAAATCCCTGTTTACTACTAGTTATTATCCCAATCAGCTGCATATCACAGCCAAACAGTTCTCCTGAGTGCACAACCCATATTGTCATTGAAAAACAATGCTCCAGCTGCTACTTGTATACATGTCAATAACGAAATAATATTTTGTTGGCAGGAAATAAAGTAAGGTCTGGTGTCCATCGAATGAGCTTTGACTCGTCCATACAGGATGCAGAGATCTGCCCTTGAAACTGACTAACTGGGCCTGGTGATTATTCTAAGGGTTGGGAAGTCAGTGAAGTGAAAGAATCGCTAAGTGAGAGCAACAGAGGAGGACCTGTGACCATTTTGTTTGTGCTGAGAGCGTAAGATTGGTCCCTTGTGTTTGACACCATCAGGGGCCTCCATGGGCCCTCGATATTCAACCCCATACAGATTGGCAGGCTTTTCAGCAGTTCCACGCACCCGTTTTTCTTTCTTTATATTCTATTCAATTTAATCATTGCTTTTAAATTCTGCAAACATTTTTGTTGTTCCGTTGTGACCCACATGATACAGCTTGACACGCATATGCGGGCTCATAACTGCTGATATTGATGACCCTACCATACAGGGGAGCATTACACAACAATCTGCCATGAAAGTATTTTGATAATACGTGATTAGTTATGGTTGATTAAAAATTCTAAGCAATGGCTTGGTTTTTCAAATGGCAGATGTTTGTGTTTTTGTTCATTAGTTTGTGGTGGAAAAGTTTCTTCTTCCAACCAAAGTCATGGTAAGTTTTATTATATTATATGGCTGATGTATCAAGTATAGAACTACTGAATGCAGCAAAATCTCTGAACCAGTCCTTCTGAAAGCCTTGATTCTTCAGAAGTGCATTTTCTTATTTGCAAATGACTTTGCTTGGCCCACACAGATCTGAGACCACATGACTCCAAGCGAGAGCTCAGCCAATGGAACTGTGGCGAGGACTATTTCATAACACTTCATGTTGGGAGATGGCAGATCCATTGTTCTCAAAGGCCCACAAGCCTGTGGGCGAGAGACCCTGCTGTGTCTACACTGAAGAAACACTCCAGGCTCTGAGGCTATATTTTTCCCGCTCTGTTCTGCAGACATCGGCGGCTACTGTGACCATTCCAGCTCTCTCTCTCTTCACCAATGCCGCTGTTGGTGCAGGCCCTGCTGCTCCCCTCTTTTTCAATCCCTTCACTGAGCCGGGGACAAGACGGAGCTGTTGCAGCACAGCTAGGAAGCATGCAGCTGCTACTATAATAGCCCTAATTGCACGTTTCTTTTGTTGGGTTGAAATTAGCAGCGGGGCTACAATGCTACTACTAAAACCCCCAAAAAATCCCCAAGTAAAGATGGAGGGGAGAGAGTTAAAAAAAAAAAAAAAAAAGACACTCAGGGGTGCGTTCACCAGTGAGACTGCCAACCCCATTGCCGAATGGCCCACACCTGCACACTAGCACCCCCGCTAAAGTAAACACAGATAATAAGGTATAATTACTTTAGAAAATAATAACGAGGAGCAACCCTTCAGTCCCCCCCTACTCCTGGTGACAAAGGGCTGCCTGTTTATTGTAGGGGGTGCAAAAGCCCCAAAGGACGGCGGCGAGTGCCCTATCAAAAGACCTGAGGGCCCTATTGAGGGTCCCTTATAGGACAGCCATCAGTGTCAAGGAGGACTGAGGCTTTTAAGTCTCTTCTACCTCTAACTGCCCCAATTAAGCATTATGGATTGACCACAGGCTACCTTTTCAGCTCCATTCATCACATCAAAATGATCCTGTGTCCTGAATGTCTCCCCTACACTTTTTCTATGGAATCACAAGAAACCTGATTATGCATCAACTTAAAACATAGCTATGATATGTTTTGCAAAACAAAGGATTAGCATCTTCAGTGTGTGACATGGAACCATTGGCAGATGTCCAAAATATGCATGGGGCGTACATCCTCCAGAACTTTAACTTCATATGTACTAAAAATATTTCCTCTTCTTTGTCCAGTATTTTGTATCTTCACAGTCGACATTTTCCAAACTGGCAATGTCATTTCTGTCTGTCGGATCAGTGTACCACACCTGTTGACCTGTTTGAAATGCTGCAAAACAGTTGTGTTGAGTTTGGACGCACAGGGACACTTTACATGTCACATAGTGCATACTACATTTCCCAGAGCAGCCCTTTTCTCAACAACACAGCTGGGTTTTTCAAATTGACTTTTGAACTTTTATGGTGCATGATCAATCATTTAAGTCCCAATCATTAGCTTGTTACTGTTGTTGAAGTATAATATCAATTCACCTGGTATCAGATTTGTTGGTTTTGTACTTTGATCAGCTCTTATTCCGGACTTAGTTGTTGGATGATTTGACTGAGACTGATGGCATATTATTTTTAAGACAAAAGCTGTATTTTATGATAACCCCCCATGAACCTTTGCTTATGGATTTTATTATATCGTCATTGTATCAAGAAGTTGTGTGATTGCAGATGATTCTTTCAAAACCAGGAACCATCTGCTTTCAAACAATATCAGGCCTTGTGTCTATGTCTAAGATGTGAAAATGCAAGAGCCAGGATGATTTTAGGTATATTTTAATGAAAATAACAAGAACATCTTAGAAATGTTGGTTTATTTTAAAATCATTTCTAATATTTAGAGCAATTGCAGTTTACGTTTGTTTCAATTATCCCATTATTTTGCGGGTCATTTTCATTTCCCAAAATAATGACTGATTCAAGATTCTGTAATAGATAGCCTGAATGTACAAACATTTGAAGCACTTATGCATTTGTACATAAATGTATAGGTGTTTTTTTTTTTGTTTTTTTTTTTTAAATAAATAAATAAATAAATAATTTATTTTTTTGTTGATATTCAGTACATCACATGTACATATAGCATACATCTGTTGTCTGCTCTAAATGCCAGAATAATACTTTTGTTTTATGTAAAAAAAAACAAATAAAAGAAAGAAAAAAAGAGAAAAAAACTATAAAAAAGTAGGGAGTGATCTTTTCCATTCAGCACAATCATTAATTTGTGAAAAGAAAATCAGGCCTATAGAGTGTGACAAATGTTGTCAAATGTCAATGTTGTCAAGTGTTTAATATTTTGATCTTTGTTCTTTTGGGGTCACTTGAGCAAAAGTTTTAGATTAATAAAAGTGATTCAGAATGTTTACTGCTGTCGAATATTAAAATGAACTTGATCTTGAAGTTGTGTCTAAATGTTAAAACACAAATGTCTCAAATCAGAGTGATGTAAATGTTTCAGCTAAATCTAAAATGTGATGTTCAAATATGCAGAAAGTAAGCTTGAATTCACTCAAAATAGATGTTGATCCTTCTCTTGCTTTAAGGAAAGTAAATTCAGGGTCAGACCATAATGTAAACCAAAATATATGCGTTTTACTTCACCTTATTATATAAACAGTAAAACAAGATACAATATCTGGATTGTATTTCATGCTTTTCTCCAAAATTCCTGTGTGTTTCTGTGCGAGCCATCACAACTCAGCTGAAAATGAGGATAAACTCATCCAAGCATGTGAACATGACACTGGATAGCTCAGACAGTATGGGATCACGCCGCGGTCTCACTGTCACTTAAACCCGTCCGAATTTTAACCCAATTTGACATGTTGGCACACAGAAAGAAACAGATGGGTATGTTTAAGTTTAACGCTGTCCTGGGTGGTTGAGTCACTATGAAAACATAAGACTTTGGTTTGATGTCAGGACGGATTATGGCCACAGTTTCAGCTTTTGCTGTTTATGACATGATCCATCTCACAGGTTTTGACAGATAAATACATAAATGTCATATATAGGCCAGACGTAAAGCGTGGGGAATGCACAAAGTAGGTTGGTGTTATGTGATTGTCGTCTTTGAAATATGACACACAAACAGGCCTTAGTAATACTCCATCAAAACCAATACTGTTTAATACATCCAGGGGCACCCACCGAGCTGGTGGCAGACTACAACCCAATCTATGCTGTTAAACAACGCACATAACTAACGTACAAACTCTCACTGAGTCAATGTTTTGCATCTATTTAACAGAAGTCTTGGTGGAGTCCAGTACTTTATCAACACAAATAGGAGATAATAGCTGCTGTGATTAAGGGTCTAATGTAAAAGTGAATCAGTGTTGCATGTGAGTCATCCTCATGCCATCATTAAACCACAATGTGCAACCGAGCCGAATGGGCCCCGCGAGGATGGCAGTGTGTTTTTAACTGTGACGTCTGTGGCAACAGCACTCCCCTGCTGTGTTTCCTTCCCGTATGCCCGTGATACCTGCCAATTAGGGAGTTTGTTTTCTATTTTTACTCCTGGCTTTACCCCCCACCACCACCACCACCACCACCACCACCTCTTTATCCCCTCCCAAACCCCTGTAATATTTGAACACACAGTATCAAGCCATCCACCTGTCCTGCCGCACTTAAAAGCATTGGACAGTGAAGGAAGAGAAATTAACAGGGGGGACAATTTAGACACCAGAGAGGCTTTTTACGCCAGAGCAATAAAGCACACTTGATGTTATTATCATCTCTGGTGAATTATCAAGCCTCTGATAATTGTAATTAATCAATCATCAGGCTCACTCATGCACTCCCATGAAACCCGGCATCACCGTAGATCAACCTGAGCTGTGTTGACCTATGAGAAATCAATGTGCAGCCATGAAGGCAATACCTACAGCTTCGTTCAGTTCGAGTAATTAGAGCATGGTTAATCACATGTCACAGTGTCTGCATCATAACTGCACGAGGGAAGGAAACAATTTCGGACCATTGAGAACTTTAACATTGCACAATCCGATTCAAGCAAACGTAACAAGGTCGTCGGGCAAATTCAGGCTATCGATCATTTTTGACCACATTACAACTGAAAAACCTCAGCGCTCCTCTGTGTAGCCGGGTTCAAAACAATCGCGTATGTATGAAAAGAGAGCACAATGACAGACAAACTCATAAAATAGGACATAACATTCCCTCTCTTTCTCTTTTTGCCTTTCATCACCCTTTCTCCTTGTCTCTCTCTCTCTCTCTCTCACACACACATACGTTTGGAAAGACTGGGTGGGAGGCCTTGGCCCAGCCACAGTCAACTGGTCCCAGTCCCAACAAGGAAACAATTAATCATGTGTGAGCGGCTGTCTGAGTGTCTGCTCTCTGGACAACAACAACACTCAGCCATTTATCTCCCCTCAAGGCAGGACAGCCAGCCAGCACACCACGCAGGCATGCACTCTCTCATCCTCACACACACATACACACTCCCAGATGTGGAACGAGGACAAAACATTCAAATATCCAAGAATGCACACATATAAAGTGTCAACTAGTGGGTAAGAAGTGTAAAAAACATACACGAGCATTAATTCAAGTACATGGATAGTTTTTTTTTCCACACATGTGAATGACATTTGGCTTGTGGGAACTCACCCACACACAGGTGCTGTTTTGTCATCCTAATCAGATAGATGTCAGCACTTGCTAATGATCTTGATGACATATACAGGAGCTACGTTCTGCTGGCTCCTACAAATCTCCCAAGATCAAAGACAGATTACAACAACTTTCTGTTTCATAATTCATTCGAGAGTGATGGCTCTTAACGTGGCTGGCTTTGATATTTCCAACTGTGTTTGCCATTCATTACACAAAAACAGAATGGAAGGTCCAGGAATGTTTTTTTCTTTGGGGTGGGGGGTGGGACTCTTTTGAGATGATGGAGCAAAGTTGAGTTGACAGTCATTTCATTTCAGGAAATTTAGTCCTCCCTAATTTAACTCTTGGTCTTCCGATGTGGCAAGGCAAGTTAGGAGTGAGCTAAAGCAGGCGAGACTTAGTGAAATGAAATAGGAAATTTGTCGTTTATTCCTTTTTTGCTGCATCTCCCTGCAGACAGGGGGTGGCTTGTGAGTATGTGTGCGCGAGTGAGTGTTTCAAAGTGTGCATACACGTGAACTGGCATGTGTGCATCTGTATGTGTTAATGCATGTCCAAGTTGGTGAAAAAAAAAGAAGGCCCTAAAACCTCAAGTGGAGCAAACAAAGAGGCCGGTGTGTGTTTCAGGATGGGGCATCTGGATGGCATCAGGGGAGCCTGGCAGATTGGTAGTGACACAGGTTACTCCTGAGGTCCCTGGTGAGAAACACATCGTTGCAGTCTGCAGTGGAAAAGGAGCTTTGAACCGCTACTGCATAAAAAAGGAGGAAAGAATGCCTTCATATGCAGATATTTTCATGGAAGTTCATTGCACCACCCACTTATGGATGAGGTCAGGGTTGTGCTTTGCAGGTGGAACACCACGACAAATGACAAATAAGTGTATATCACTAGGGAAAAGAAGGCACCGGTGTTTGAGTCAATCTTTACTGTTATGCATTTGAGGATTCATATTATAGGTATGATGCAGTAGTTTTGATAGAAGACTCAACACATTGGGGAGGAGACCAGCAGATACAGACTGAAGTTTAATCTCATTGTTGTGAAGGTTACTTTTGAAATATAATAGTTTGCAAATTACTACACTGGTAAAAATGTAATAGGTAATGTAATTATTTAAATTATTTCATTGAAATAGACAGACAGACAGACAGACAGACAGACGGATAGATAGATAGATAGATAGATAGATAGATAGATAGATAGATAGATAGATAGATAGATAGATAGATAGATAGATAGATAGATAGATAGATAGATAGATAGATAGATAGATAGATAGATAGATAGATAGATAGATTGATTGATTGATTGATTGATTTACTTTATTAATCCCCAACGGGAAATTCAAAATATGGTCACTGCTCCACAGAAACAGTCATACCACATCAACAATAAATAAATAAATGCAGAGTGTAAATAGCTAAAAAATATGTTAGATTAGAATTAAAAGACAAAATGTGTATTCTACCTAACACATTAAATATAAAAACATAACCCCCCCTGAGGACAGAAGTGTTCTAGAGTTTCTACCTCCTATACACCCCCACCCAGCTACTCCTCCTCCCGTCTCCTCCCACCTCCCTTAATATAAATAATGTATCTTATGTTGATTACTTCTTTATATGTTTATATTTGTTAGGTAAAAAGTCCTAAAAAATACAGCTCTGTACAGTAATTTTATCGCACTTGTGATTTTCTTTTGTCCAGTAACATAAAGTTCACTTTTGTTGTCCTCATTCTCTGCATTTAACCTATTCTAATATACAAACAAGGAGCAAGTGAGCTGCCACTTATGGTGCCTAGGGACCAACTCCAGATCTATGTCGGTATCTATGTCAAGGGCATTGACAAGAGAATTAACCTAACAAAGATGTTTCTGATAGTGGGAAAAACCAGCATGGAATGAGTGGAACATACAAACTTCACACAGAAAGGCTCTGGTTCAGCTGAGATTTGGACTTCTTGCTTTAAGGCAATGGCACTAACCACGATGCTACTGTGTGCCATGGGTATCCACCTTGCTGTTATCCTCCTTTATATCTACATATGAGCTTTTTACAGAGAAGACGTTTCTCTGAAGTAACCCCTTTGTAATCACTAACATTTTGATGATAGAAGTTTTCTCAATAACTGACTAAAATGACTCTCATTTTGTATTTATCCTATCGCGGTAACCACAGAACTGTCTAAGGCCACCAGTAGTGTGTGGACATAATAACATATTATAATGTACGCATGCATTTCTCAGTCTCTGTCACAGGATACAACTCAAATACAATACGTACAAAATACAACAATTCTGTTAAGAACAAGAATTTCAGCAAAACACCAACTGAACTATCCAGTATTTAGTGTGACCTCTCTTCGTGCTAAACATGTCTTGAACTCCTCTCTGGTGATGATATGAGATTTACTGAACTGATCTTGTTGTGTCTTACACCAGGTTTGATCCAACACGTCAAATGTTTAGTGTCTGGGCTACTTCTTGTCAAGGGGTCACACTAAATACAGGCTGATGCCTGTAGATACTATTCAGTTCGTTTTTTGTTTTTTTTGTGTTCATTCACATTTTATTTACAAATCATTTAAAATATGTATACAAGTTGTATTCATTATTTCCAGCAAGATATGGTTTTGTAAAAAGGGTAACCCCAGAAGCTATCCATAGCTTATAAATGGGGGCCCAAGACATTAAGCAAAACAGTGCAATTTATTATGAAATCAATCCCTATTTCTAACTAAGATCAAACCTAACCCTTGCTCTAAAAACAACCTAAGGTAATTCCAATAAATACAGACAATAGCCTATAGAATTTAGACAGTATCAACACATCAGCACATAAGGCACATGAGGCAAAAAACTGCAGTAACATAGACTTAAATTAAACATATTTGAGAAGCAGTTTTAGTTTTAATTGCTTTTTAAATATGGACAGGGATTCAGACTCTTTTATGGTGCTCTCAATCTCATTCCAAGTCTGCGGACCTTTAACTGTCACACTAAGACTTTTCATTTCAGTTTCCCTTTCTTTCTTTCTTTCTTTCTTTCTTTCTTTCTTTCTTTCTTTCTTTCTTTCTTTCTTTCTTTCTTTCTTTCTTTCTTTCTTTCTTTTTAAATATTGTGCACAAGTAACCTTATATTTTCTTGTATCTTAATAAAGAGACAGAGAAATAGATATTATATTTACTATAACCCTGTAAAACCATCATACCTAAAGGTGGTGTAAGACATTTGATAAGTCTGTAAATGTGAAATGTGATTAGAACAGTGGAGTGACAGCTTGAATCAAGTATACCAAAAACATCCAATCAAATCATGTTGCATTATGAATTACATTGCACCAGCTCACATTCAGATTCAATAATTAAGACTAATGCAACCATGTTCTGGGACATTCTCTCTCTCTCTCTCTCTCTTTCTCATTCAGTCCAGGTGGCAGCTTGACAGGAAGAGGAACAGGAAAGGACTTAAAGATTTGCTGCCGCTCTCATTCTTCTTCAAAGACAAATGCTCCTCTGATCATTTCCCACAATGTTCCTTACACGGAGGCCTCTGTGATCAGTGGTTATGAGAAAGCACAGGAATCTGACAGACAACTGCCTCAACCAGGCGAAAAAAAAAAAAAAAAAAAAAAGGTAAGATTCCTCTTTCTCTCTTTCTACCACCTACACCCCCCCTCCCTCATTGCCTCTGCCTGGTCGCTATGCCTTTGTGGGAAGCATCTGGGTCCATTTATCCCCAACCCAGGCAGCGCTGGAGGACCCCTGTGCCCTCTCGGGTTGCAGGGTCTGAGCCGGCTTCAGTGTGGGTCCTTGTTGTTGTTGAGGACAGGACTTCAAGCCTGCCCACTAGCCTGTCTGGACCATCTCAAATCTCCCATCCTACTTTGCCAGGCCCCTAGCCCATCCCAGATGCCCTAAAGCATGGTTAGTGTAGCGCTTCATCTGAACTGAAAGATACTAAACAGATTCTTCCAGAAGCTAAAGCGAAAATGCCATGAGGTTTAGTAGAATTTCATGGCAGATGGAAAGAGTGTGCTTCAATAAACTAGTGTGTGGGTGGGGTTGATATTATCCCAGATGAGAAAAATAGCTAAAAATAAGTTTAAAAAAACAGTGGCTTACATGCTTATGTTTATGAATATACATTAAATCAATTTTTTCTTGCGGATAAAATGCACTCTGATGTTTCAAGACTACAGGTGACACAACTGAGACGCCCATTCAGCCTACTGTTTGGTATAATCCACAGTCCTCTCCAAGCCAAACGTCAGTCCAGGTTATCATGCTGCACAGCTGAATGGAAGCAGAGTGAGTCTGACTGGTTACTTAAAGTCATTGAGAAGTTATTCAAACACCCAGTTATTATGGTGTAAACAAAGGCGGCTTGTCACACTCTATTACAGATATGGTGTTTACAAGAATGCCACTTTAATGCAGTGCGTGTTATGTATGATGATTAAGGATAGTGTTTGACAACCAACTGATTGGAGAAATGAAAGTAGATTATAAGAGGCATTGTTTTGTTGGTAGACAGACAGCAGAGACTTTGCACACAGAGTGAACTCTATTATTTTGCTAATAGGCTCCCTATATGACTGATAAAGCATGTAATTGCTTTTATGTATTGCAGCACATATTTTATTTTCCTTGTGGACGAGTTGGTCCACTATGAAGAAGCATGTGAGGAGTGTACAATGTCAAAAATAAACTTAAGAAGCACTGTTTTTGTCTTGTAAGTACAGTCTATTAGAGGGATTAGAGGAATTATTTCATAAGAATGGCCCCTCCATGCTGCTGTCTCCCACCATTTCTCAGCTCACCACCTTCTTTTTATGCAAAACAGATTTGTCTGAGTCGTCCTACACTATCTGGGCAGTCTGTCTGCTGTGCGGTTTTGGGGACACTCCTAAGTTATATAAAATTCCCTCTTTGGCAAGTGTCAAGTTTGCAATGGTTTGTTGTGCAATGGGTGTTTTCAACTCTTGAGTTTGCTTTTTTTTTTCAAACACTGAGCACAACTGGATAAACTGTAACAAGAAATATTTCATGAGAGGGGGAGTGAAGTGATGTCGGTCAGACAGATGCAGGTTCATAATAACTGTGTCCATCAGCAGCCAAGTGTCCTGCTGATGTGTCATTGAGCAAGAGATTTCACTTAAACTCAATAACAGCAGGTCTAAATAGGAAAATTAGCTGACATTGTGAAGAAGAGTGAGGGGACGAATTGCTGAATGTGGTGACATTTGAGCTGATTTTAACACAATGCTCCATTATGACATTTATATTTACATGAACTAATGATTATTACATAATAAAAAAAAAAAAAACTTTCTTATAAACATAATTGCTCTTATGATTCTCCTCTATTGCACTGTAACTGTCTAAAGTGTTCCTTGATTACATGAAAGATAAATCAAATATTATTTATATTATTAAGCCTCTATTTACCCTAACTCTCTAAAAATAATATTTGGTAAAAGTGGTCAGTAATAAACACCATTTTATCGAGAATTAGCTCTTATGTGGAGAGGGAACATCTGCACATTCAGAAATTTCTCATTACCTTTGTCATGATTGTCAGCATAAATTACACCTGATAAATCATTCTTGTTTTCATAGACCTGTGTTCTCCAAATGGGTTTTTGCTGTTATACTGTACAACGATTACAAAAATTGTTCTACATTTATATTAATTATCAAATGTTATTGTATTAAATGAGTATTTGCATGGTTGTCTCTGGGCTGCGGAGTTGAAGTGGCACTATTTTATTTGTAAATCATTTTCCAAAAAGGGTTCTGGCCAGATTCAGTATGTTACAGGCCCATGGGTACAGCTGCAATGTTTTGATGGGTTCACTGGCCAGCCTTGTTCAGTGGCCATTTTTTCTTTTTTTCCGTAATAAGACATAAAGCAGTTGTGGAATAATTCTAATTCATTATGGAGAGCACTGGACCTCCTTGTAAAGTGAAAAATAAGCAATCAAAGTTATGGCTTAAACATATTTGTCCAAAGGTACAACTAGCTGGTCAGATGCATTGGTGGCCTCAGAATATGCATATTAGGTCAGATGTGAGGACTGAATTATTGAGAGTACTGCAGTAAAACGCCCTAAAAATGATCACTGATGTGATTGAGGGTCTGCTTTAGAAGATTTTTGTTTAATATTGTTGGGACAGCAGTTTCAGGGACTGTATTTTGCCAATATGTATACTGTTGTAGCTAAAAATAAGTGTTATTTATGGTGTTGCACCTGAAATTTAAGAAAAAATACAACAAGTGTATATGGACCCCTGGGTCTGAGCCCTGACTCCTCATAATCTGGCTACAAGTAGGTTTCTCTGTGATCATGTGACATCATGTAGAGATAAAAGGTCTATTGATAGATGGCAAAAATAAAAATTACAGGCTTTAACTTTAACAAAAACACAAGATCCTTATGTGCACTTGTAAGAACAATTGCCACTCCAGAGGACCGACTTTGTTTTGTGAGATACAGGTGAAATTGAAAGCGAGGTTCAATTTTACTGTCCACTCCACGAGGATGTGAGCGATGTATACTTTGGTAAAAAAATATCCTCCCCTTCAGTTGATTTCTTTTGACTGGATGACTGAATAACTTCATTTGTGCATCCAAACAGGAGGCTTTTTGTAGCTGATTTTAACTGACAAGCTTGCAAGAGACAACAGAATATTTTGTTTAAAGCTAAAATAACCTTGTAATAGTGAAAGAAATGGAATGTTTGACCACTGCTCCTGCACTTTCAATGTCTTGTAAACCCGTGAGGATGGGTTCTTTGTGAGTGTGACATGGAAATAATAGAATCAATCATATTGCAAGGTTCTTTCTACATTTGATCATTCTTTGTTACATCTCTATCCCATACATCTAAAAATGACACTGGAAACAGTGAAAGTGACTGAGGAGCTGTATTCTGTAGAAAACAGGACAAAGCTATTGCCACATGCGGCCTCTTTTTCAGGTCAGAAATGTCTTATGAATTTGAATCTCATTACCATGTCATGAATACGTCTTTGGGAATCCATTAGGCATTTCCTGCCTAAAACTACAATAAGAATTCACATTCAACCCAAAAAAGAAAAGAAAGAGTGGGGAACGAGAATAAAGCCCCAGTGAGAACATTACTGTAAAGCTGTTTTAGCTCTTTCAGTCCACTTAAGGAGAGGCAGGGAAAAAAGAAAGATGTGAGTGACTGACAGATGATAGCAATAAAAGTAAGAACAAACTGGCCATTTTACTGCGGTAGGGCCATTTGAGAAGGGATTATTAACTTGTCAGCATTTCAAACTGAGACACAACTTTTTCTCCTCCAAAACACATCCCCATGTCTCTGTTACTTTTATTAGAAAGTCTTTAAACCTTTTGACCCTGGAGGGCCTCCATTATTGGCTGTTAATAGTGATACGCTGGTCAGTGGGGAGACCCTAAATGCCCTATTAATCATTTGTTTAGAGCTTGGACCTATTTTGGAAACTCTGTGTTTAGTGTGGGATAAAAATAGGAGAGGGCAGATTGAGACAGCCGTCCGCCACTCATCACTCAAGCTGTCAGGACGCGTGGGCCCTTGGGGATGTGAGCAGGAGACCCCTTAAGCCATGGAAGTTCATAGGTCGCAAGGTTTATCATTATTACCCACTCAGTCTTGGGCGGGTGACAGAACCCTTGTTGCTTTGATTACAACAACTAGACCCTGAATACACAATGCAGTTGTAAACATAACTGATTTTTTTTTTTTTTTTTTTTTAAAGAATCCATGTTGTAAACAGTCAAGAGTTTCATGTTTAAGCCGCTGGACACAGTAGTTTACTTGCCTCAAGTAAATTTTTCAGTTCATGAATAATACAAGAGCAAAGTGAATGCTGCAGCATCCTTCGTACACTAAATGCCACAAGTAAGTGAGTTGTTAGCTGGCAGATTGACAGTGATGGAATAAATGTCATGGGATCAAATCATTAATCTTGTCAATATTGTCATATGACAGGAGAAAATACAGGTGTGGAGATTGCATCGGCTGATAAAACATTACTTACAGCCATTTTTCCAATAAGCGTTGACTCAGTGCTGTCAATATTTGGAGGGGATGCGAGGTATGCCCTGGCGAAGGCCATTTTGCGAGGAGCAGAGAGCCTGCTGGGAAAAATACAGTGGTTCATGCTGGGTCTCCGGGAAGCTGAAAAGCCACCGGCAAAAAGCTATGAATTATTTTGAGCGCAAAATACATTTTCTTTGAAGACTGTCGGGCCTTAGAGCCCTTTTGCTCCCTTTTAAATTGTTTTTATGCTGTGAGTAATGTTAACCTTTGCTTTTGTAGTCATGAAATTCTCTCTGCACCTTTTTCCCTCCTGGCACAAAGCACAGATGGGCTGGAAAAGCTGGAAATAAGTACAAGAACCATTTACTGTGAGGAAAGAAGAGGAGTGAAGGAAGGAACTACAGCTTTTATTCTGCGTGTACAAATCTCTGTTCCTTAGAGTAGACCCTCAATGCGATAAGAATACACCCCACAAAATAACTGCATTTCATATCTATAACAGGAAGCCAAGTAAATACCGGGATAAAAAGTTTAAAGCATCTAAGTGTCTTGCTGCTATAGGAGGAAAAACAACACAAATCACTGCAATTACTGACAGCCTATAATACTTACCATAACACACCCGTTTAAAGAGGCTGTAAGTATGATTTTTATAAACGGAAGTGGTGCAGTTGTTTCCAGTTACACACACATACACAAACACACACAAACACACACATTAACGGATCAATAACGGCTCTGACACGCACGAGCCACTGGCCGGTTTGACCTCTCGTGCCCTGCACCACGGCGCCGCTGATCCTCTTTCATCCTTCACTGCACCGGCGCGTGATCTCATGGAAACGTCGTAACGCAGGAGGAAGTGAACGGAACTATTTGACTGTGAGCTTGATTAGCATGGCAGCAAAGGTAAGTTTTCCACCCTCGGTTTGTACTCTTTCTAAAAGTTTTCGCCGTGTCCGTATGCGCTCGGTCCCCGGAGTGTGTCTCACAGCTCCATACGGTCACTTCAAAACACGGTCCACCGGGGAGGGCTCGTTAAATGCCGGCGGTTAGCCGCTAAGAGGATGTGCTAGAGGTTATCACTGGCCACACAGCAATGACATTGAGGCTTTACTGTAGCGAGTTAGCTAGATAGTGTACATTAGATAAGTGACGGTAACTGAAAGAAACCACTCAGCTGTCCTTTCATGAGTCCTGCAGCCCACTTGGAAGGCACTGGTGCTATTATTTATCCCTGCTGCTCCTTACAGGCCCTATTTCTTAATTTCTGAAAAGTAGCAGTAGTCACCTGATAACCTTGGTTAGCATTCCTGTCATACCTGCAGGTGACAGAAGCTCTTGTATCACAGGTGTCAAACATGCGGCCCGGGGCCCAAAACCGGCCCCACCAAAGGGTCCAATCCGGCCCCTGGGATGATTTTGTAAAATGCAAATATTATAATGACAACATTAAAATCAAGGATGTGAAATCAGTTTAGGTCAATTCAATCTGAAGTGGGTCAGACCAGTAAATACAATCATAACAACCTGTAAATAATGAAAGACGCAAATTTTTGTCTTTATTTTAGTGTAAAAAAAAAAAAGTAAAATTACACAAAAATGTTTATATTTACAGACTTTCCTTTTACAAAAAAATGTGAATAAGCTGAACAAATATGAACAACATAAAATGTCTTAAGAGACGTATGTAAAATTTTACCAATATTCGGCCTGTTACCAAATATGTGTGTATTTGTAAATCCACTGTGATCTGTATGTTGGATGCACATGTATAAAGGGTAAACTGAGGTGTAATATGTTAAATTGCACTTATTTTCTTAAGAATTTTCAGGTTGTTCATATTTGTTCATGTTATGTTCAAGTACACTTCGTAGATGTAAACATTTTCATTACGGAATTTTACTTTTTTCACTCAAAAACATAGAGAAAACTGTTGTGTTGACATTATTTATAAGTTCTTGTCCCATTATTTATATTATTTTACTGGTCCGGCCCACTTTAGATCATATTAGGCTGAATGTGGCCCCTGAACTAAAATGAGTTTGACATCCTTGTCTTATATGGACTTAAGACACCTGAACATGTAGTTGTGTAGTCATATTGAGTCAGCATGTTTAGACAGTGTCAATCTAATGTCTGCACTCTGAAAAAGTGATACTGTAACAATTTGTGATACTGACAAGTGAATAGATCCCTCCCTGTACCTTAGTTTAAGTCTTCTTTAACTAACATCACAGCAGGATCAACATAATTCTGTGTTTCGCAGCTGAATGATGAAGTAAATGTAGTGTTGGATTCATTTGGATTGTATGACATTTATCTATTATTACTTTTGCAGGCAGTTCTCCTAGGAGGGCTGACCCTACTGAGCTGAAAGCCATTTTTGAAAAGGTAGACCTTTACTTTTTTATACTTATTTTGTATTTTGCTCTCTGTGTTTGTCTTATCGATGAAGATTTTCACTTGTCGTTAAATGTGTTCATTTCAGCGTGCATCCACGTTTTTGTTTGTGTTTTCCTTCTTCTTGTACAGTATGCCAGCGTCAAGAAGAATGATGAGCACTCCTGTCACCGCAGGACTTTGTGAGCAGTTTTCTTCATGCCCAACACGACATCCGGCTGTCAGATGAGGCTACAAAGCTGCTGGCTGGAGTTGTGGACAGACGAAAGATGGGTTTGTGTCTGTTGATGTTGTTATTAATTAGAACGAGGCACACTTTGACTGTGAGGTTTAAGGATGTGAAAAAAGTGAAGTGAAAAGGAAATATAGCTGTATATTAAAACAAAGCGATAAAAAATAAATGGTCGACAACAGAGGATTCTCATGAGGGACTGGCATCATTACTGTTGAAAATATCCTTGGCAGAAGTTGCAGATCTGAGTGGGAAATCTGTATGCTGAGGCTCCCTGTAAGCCATGAAATTATCTTTTCTCATTGATATCAAGCCAACCACTAAGTAGTAAGCTTATGACAGCTCTCAGTGCATGTATTATGTATCCCTTTAATCTTGTGTGACTACCTTTTCTAGTGTTATTTTGCATTTTATAACAACCCATGACTGGATCCTTTGGTGTTAAAAAATGCACACAGGATTTTCATACTTGAATTATACTGTATAGCAAAAAGACATCAAACCGCCAAAGGCCCCTTTCAGATGTTTTCTTCTTTGTAGATCCACCCCCAGTTTCACACAATCCCCCCACCCCCCTTCACCCCTGTTTTTTACATTAATATGTATGTATTTAATGATACATAATGATGGGTAATAAAATGTTAGGGTAAGTCAAAAAAGATAAAAAAAACAAAACAAAAAAAAAAAAAAACGCACATTGCCATGGTAACCACCTGGGCTTCTACAAAGAGCAAAGTGCACATGGCTGCGTAGTTTCATATTATTACATCTGCTTTAAGGTGTGTGTGAGTGTGTATGTGTGTGTGCGTGCGTGCGGCTATGTGCACAGAGGATGGTGAGATGGAGTAGTGGGGGTTTCGGAATTGGAAAAAGAGAGAGCACGGCACACACACATAAAAAACACACATGCACTGTAATTGGCCATGCTATTCAGGAGCACTCTGTTGCATTGTGTGGCTGTGGAGCAGGATAAATGGTGGCCGTGGCATCAGGGTAAATCTATTAGGAACCCATGGCCCTGGCTTTGTATCTAAACCTCATTTTGGTTTTGTGGAGGGGAATGAAATGATACTGGGGCAAAACAGGAAAAAAAGTCATTTTTTTATTTCCATTCTCACAAATAATGCTTTAGACATTAGCTTAGATGTGATTCATGTTTTGTACAGTTGTTGAGGCCTTATGAGTCTCATACTTTGTGCTGTGTTATTTTCCTCCTGAAGTTTGATAGATAGATAAATGATTCGACTAGACAAAGAGTCTGCGCGATTATTCTGCAGGCCTGTGTCTCATGAGCACAAAACAAATAGATATAGAAAGTAGAGCTGTGACAACACAAGGCCCCGTCAACGTTGGCTGAAAACAGAAAAGCATTGTTTTTCAAGCACTCACCTTATGAAAAGAATAGTAGCAAAGAAAAACACTTTTATATTTCAGCTTGTCCAATCACATGCAAATATGTTTGGAACAATGAGTTTCGTTTGGTATATGAGGCTAGAATATTTGAAGCTAGTGCGCCTGCTGCTGTTTTTGCCAGGTAGGACTCCATTTCAACAAGATGAGTCAGGGGTAATAGATTTAGCAGGGGGTCGGATGGCAGGCGATGTGCTCGCTTACTTTTCTGTTGAAGTGTATCCTGTGTGAGAGAGATTTTACTTAGATGCCAGTGTGTGTTTGTGTGTATGAAGGACGTAACACAGCGAAAATGCATTTGTCTGCCTCCCCATCTGCGACTGTGTAAATCAGGGGATATAGTGACAGTTGTAACAATCTGTATGTGGAAATCACTTTCTCTCCCTTTATTCTCCCTGCTCCCAGTGAGACAGAGGACCGATAGATGGATGAAGAGAGAGGAAAATAGGAGAGACATGGCTTCAGAGGGTGGAGATGTCTCAATTTCCAGGAATCAAAAATTTTTGTGTATGCACACGCTGGTGACAACCCCCACATACAGAACTACCAGATGGTTTAAAGAGTTTCCTCTTTCACTTGACTTATTTATGTTCTCTCCTTTTTTTGCTGTTGACTTTCTTTGCATTCCTACTTCTTCTGCGCTGAGACATACCGTAATGCACTCAGAGCTTTCTCTCCATCTCTGACTCCCCATCTTCCCTTTTCTCTATTCCCTTTGATATTTTGATAGAAGCATCTGTTCAACTGTGAAAAACCCCACTTGCCACATAGTCTCTCGCAGGTTTTTTAAAAAAAGAAACTTTGTTAAGGGAGCGTGCTGGGAAAATAGCAGTCTGCCAGCTGCTGTGGGCATTCTGGACTGGACTGCTGGATGTCCACTCATCGAAAGGGAACAGATACTGGCAGCTAGCACTCACCTGGATATGTGTGTGTGTGTTCATGGGTGTGTCTGTGTGCAAGCATGCTCTCGGTGGGTGGAAGGCTGTCAGTAACAATGCCAAGATGCCAGGGACAGGGGATTATTGAAACCCCTCTAGGCCTTCTCCCCCTCAACTATCAACGAAGGAGAGCTGTCTTTCTATCAGCTGGGCCTAACCAACACCATGCATTTATGTTACTTGTAAACAATGTCTCTGAGCCCGGTTTTCGGTCCAGAGGAGTGTATTTAGATGCCTGCTGAGAAGAGACAGACATAAAAGTAGGGTGACTAAGATAAGATAAAAACAAACGAAAATATATGTAATATGCGGTGTATTTTGTGGTTTTGTTTTGTTTGCTGGACAGACTTATCGCAGACAGTTAAAATTGCATTGTATTGGCATCATCACAGAAGCGTCATTCAGCTGTCATCTATAGATGCCGGAATCAAGTCTTTGTTTATGTCTTGTGTGCTACATCTCTGGTCTGATACATTCAGTAATCATTGATATGTCTACGCCTGTTTAAAGATTCAACAAAGCCTGTGGAGTATAGCACAGTAGACTGAAAGGATACCATAATGCGCAATTACATTAGCCTTGTCTCTGAAGATCATCCCAGGCTGCGTACATGGAAAGGGCAAGCCTGGACACATGCCATCACAGTTGATGGTTGGGAGATGCTGTCGGTTGATTTGATTATTGAGTGTCTCGTTGGGGTTGGGTCCACATAGCAAAAAACAACCATGGCTTCCCCTCTCATGGTAATCATTTTGCAGCCGTCATGGCGCTGCTAATCAACCATCATAAGCTTCATCCCTGGCTATGGAGCTGCGTGTAAACGCTTACGAGTATGTGGAATGTTTTCTGTGTATGCATGTATGCGAGCGTGTGTTATGGAGATGCCCCCTGGATCTTCTCGGACTCCCTGGCCTAAACTGTGGTCCAATCCCTTCATGATCAACAACCCTCTCAGTTACACTAATATGCTGATTATCCATGTCTGGGAAAACACAGACGAGACGACCAGCATGCATGTAAATTGATGCGTGTTAAAAAAAAAAAAAATCTATCTGACTTTTTCCCTGGGTTTCGTCTGGGAACACTAGTGCTCTCAGAGTCTTAGCTCTGCAGTCTGTACCTGCTTTAACTCCTTTATTAACCTCTCTGAGGTATAATTTTAGAGTGTACTATACATCTGTCACAAAGGAATGATCATTATTCTCAAGTTTGATAATATTCCAGCAGCGTGAGCAGCGATGGAATTGGCTTTGTTTTTAACAGTGGATCCACGGTCTCAGCAGTGCTCTTTTGTGCCCCCTTCCACCTACTTGCCATCAGCAGGGCCCTGCTCTTAAGAACTACCTGCTTAGTTAATAAAATAATTACTCTTTGAAATAACGACAGCTGACTTCCTTTGCCACAATGGAGAGCTGTATACTCACTTTCATTCCCTTTACATATTTCTCTGCACTTTCCTGTAGCCTACTGTTTCTCATGCGCATTCTTATTCTTTTCTGCAAGTGCTCATGCTTTAATACATACATATACAGTGTATATTTCCAGGGTTTTCTCTAAAGGCAGGTATTAAACCTTTGAGTCTTTTGAATGGACTGTTTTGCATTCTTTTTGTCATTGGAAGAGAAGAATAGCATATTTTCAGACTATATTCAAAAGACTGAAAAAGGCGGTAATCTAAACAGCACTATTCACTCTTTTCAAGTATCTCCACCACTCACAAATTTCAAGATTACTATATGTCCTTTTTCTTGGTATTATTTTGAAAATCAGTACTTTGTGTCAGTACCTACTCTTGTCTTCCTCCAGTATCTGCATACCTCTCATGTACCATGTTTTTCTGCCTATAAGCACCTCTAAATTAAGTGTAATAAAGTATATAGGATGCACATCTGCACCCACATATGAAACTGAAAGTCCAAACAAACAGCTCAAAATTTCATCAGTAATATAATTAATTACACCGACTGGGAAAATGTAATCATCGCACACACACACACACACCCATTCTTCTTGCACTCCCTCTCTGGAAATTGAAATAGGTTTAATAGATGGATGCTCGGGGACTGCTCATTAGCACTGACCCCTCGTGTAATTATCAGATCCATTTGTGAGATTCGTAATGGACTTGTGGCAACTGTGAACCACGGCCTAAATAAAGGCTAGGCTGCGTGGTCCAGTTCCCCACAGCAGGAATCTCCCATGGGGCTGCTCTCAGTGGGTTCACACAATAGCAGTGTTGATGTTTATTTGTTACTTGATGATGATGCGCTTGTGTGTAACTTCGGAGAGGTGATACAATAGTATTTATGAAAACACTAACATAGCTGCAAACGAGGGAAGCAAAATTGAGGAAAACAAATGTTCATTACATCTACTTTGCACGTTGGCATGTAGTTTTGTTCCCATAAAATATAAAATATCTTTGAATTGAAGCGCTGCTGCTCTCTTTTTGGCTTTTCTTACTCTGTGCATCTCATTCTGTTTTGTTTAGTCTTACTGTATTTCCTTAACTGGATCCCAGCTCTCTCTTACCCTTTCTTCTTGTTTGAAGTGGCACACTAAAACGTAAAACTTCGTATTTAATCATGTTTTTTTTTCTGCTGGTGTAAAGTTGGCTCTCTATACAGCAGCTGCCAGCTCAGACTGGGAACACACACTGAGCTTTTTAAAATGTTGTATTTTCTTGCTGTTACACTCGATGAGTTTATGACAGTACATATGGAATAACAGACTACTGGATAAAAGGCTGCTTGAATTACACGTAGTGCAGATTGATAGGTTGTCTAAGTTAGCCACTGTGTGGCAGCAATTACAGTGAAGTTTGTAGTTTTAATTCAGTGTTAAAATAACACATTTTTTAATTGAATATTCATGTTATTACTGTTTCATCAATATGACTACATAAATATCAAAGAATCACACATGTGTAGCTGATTAAAATTTATAAATGAAACTTGAAGCATCAGCCTATCAACTCAAATGACAGCAATCAGCTTACTGATAGTATTTAAGGGACTTTTCACAGTCTTACTTGTTCTTGTTCTCTTTTTCCCATTGTCTGTTCTCAGGTTGATCTCCTTTCAGGAGTTTGTCGCATTTGAGTCAGTGCTGTGTGCCCCAGATTCCCTCTTCATGGTAGCCTTCCTGCTGTTTGATAAAACAGGCAATGGAATGACCACTTTTGGTAAGTAACTCTGCCTCTGATCGAAAGGTTTAAAAAGAAATTATACAGTGGCCAGGTTCAGACAAATACGACTATTGTACATTAACGCTTGGTGGTTTGTTATTACTGTCACTTACAGGATACTCAGAATAATATACCAGTTGTTGAATAATACAGACATACAAACATCGGCACCAATTTCTATTTCTGTCTGAGTAGAAATCCAACCTGATTGGTTTCCAACTAAGAAAAAAATCAGGATGCAGCCCCGACTGAAGTGGCATCTTAAATAGTGATTAATAACTTTAATGTTGTTATATAAAATGATAATTTGTATTTCTCAACACTTTACTTGATTCTGCGCTGTTGACATTTAACACAGGCTCATTAAACCAATCCAGACGGAGAATGTTCTTCTACAACACACCCTGTAAGAAGTTTTCATACAAAGTCCTCTATTTATGTGAGGTTCTGACCTCATCTATTTTGTTATGGTTCCATCCACAAACAAAAATACTGTACGTGGTCCTGTAGGAGATAAGGTTAGGTTCGGAGGTGGAGAGGTCTTGTGGGAGCGAAAAGACAGAAGATGAAGATGTTGGAGGGGGTGGGCTGCTGTGTATGTATGTGTGTGTATGAGTGTGTTCATGATTGGCACCATTACTCTGATGCCTGGAAGCTCTGAGGTGAAAAGGGAAGACATTTGTACTCATTGCGTATTTCACATTTGCCTAATTGATTTAAACAAGTCTAATGCCAGCCTTCTGTAGGTGTGCAAAGTGTTAGCGCATTAGGCTTGATTTGAAATGCAGTGCACACACATCCCGCTCGCAAACAGGGAAGAGTAAGTGAATTTCATTTTAATTGTTGCTGTCGACAGGGTGCAAGATCATTGCGGGTGATTATATATGCACATATGTAAATTTTCATATTTAAAAGGATCAATTAGAGTGACGTTGTCTTGGTGGCAATTAAAAGGTCCGCTGTTTTTCTGCGTCTCCCAAAGGTTAATGAATATACCAAAGCCTGTGAGCTATGAGACTCATATACAAGTGGAAAATTGCATGAAAAACATAACTCACATCATGCCATGCACAAACACTGACTGCAGTGTCTGCCACTTGCACCGAGCTAGCATTTCAACAAACGCAAATAACTTGTGACTGAGATTATAGACTTGTCAAAGTTGCTTTATTGTGATACATTACAGAATTTTCTCTTTTTTCACCTTTTGCTCCTTCTGTTTTTTGCCTCTCATTAGATTAAAGTGCCTCAACGAGTCAAAATAAAGAACCTCCTTTCTTTATTACCTATTTAAACCATTAATAGCTGCAGCTTATGTTGCATTAAAGCCCCGTTTGTTTTCCCTTGCAATAAATGTCTGTACTCTGATGTCTTTTTATTTCATTTTTCTGTAAAGCCATTTTTATTTGATAATAACCTGAGTCATTTCTGCTAAGTACAGGCGGCACTGTGCTCTGAATTTTTAGCACTTTAAAAAAAAAAAGGAATAATTTGGTGGAATGGTGAGTTCATAAAAATTGCAACGTAACACGGCACATGAAATGCAGTTGTACCTCAGCCAGAAAGACAAAAAAGAAAAAAAAACTTTAAAGAGGACTGAGTGTTGACAGGTCTATAAAAGCTGATAATATGAGCGGCGGGCTCTGGAGCGGCCTCTCCTTTAAAGAGTTAAAGGCTGTATATTTATTGCCTCATTAAAGTGTGAAAAAAAAAACAATGCATGAGCTGTCTTCTTGCTGAAGGTACGGCTGAGCTGAAGTAAATATCACCTTTCTCTCTTTCTCTTTCCATCCCTGTCTGTCTTCATAAAAAAAAAAAAAAATAGTTTCTTTCTTCCTTTTCCTTTCTCCACTCGTTCAGCGCGGCTTGTTTGGTAATAAGAAACAGGTCGCTCTATTGGTTTGTTTTTGTTTCTTCAGTAAGGCTGTAATTTAGGACTCATGTTCAGTGTCTCTCCACTCCACTGGCTGTAGAGGCTTAGAGGGTTCAGGCAGAGGAACATAAGTGAGAAGAAAAGGCTTTCCTTCTGAATACAAAGCCTACGCAAGCTTAAACAAGTTCTGCCATGTGTCATTCAAGACTGATTTGGAGTTGAGGAACTTAAGTCTTAATCAGAGCAGAATTGTGTTTTCAAGATTGACGTTGACATTTTGTCAGAAGCAATCACAGACATTTTTTTTTTTTTCCCAAAATCAAATAATTACTAATGTTAACCACAAAATAGGAAACACATGCTATTTGTTAAACTTGACTCATAAGACTTTGTACCCACAGAGGCCTTTATTAGAGCAAACTAAAAAGCATAAGAAGTATTTGTAATTGTTTGTTATGAAAACATGAATATAAAGAAAAGAGAAAACGGGAAGTTTTTAATGCTGCTCAAGGCCGTATACGTACTTAATAAATACATCTGTAGCCTTAAAAGTGCTGTGTAATCTGTATAATCTAAACACAACCGTTATTCTGTAATCATAACAGATTGAAAAATACATACTGTTTTGCTTTAGCCTGTCAGTTCTATGCCTCATTACTTGCCCGTTTTTGTTTGAATTTCTTACTTTTTTTTATACGTAGATTTGCACAGGAAACGCTGGTTCACTGCCGCACCGTCCGTGGGTGCATCTTGTTATTAGGCTGTCAAATGAACACTTCTTATCATTCAGCTATTATTAAAGCTTTTCTTTTTCTTTTTTGTGTTTTTTTTTGTTTTGTTTGCAGAGGATGTGAAGCAGGTCTTCAGCCAGACCACTATTCTTCAGCACATCCCGTTTAACTGGGACTGTGAGTTCATACGGCTGCATTTTGGGACGGAGAGGGACAAGCAGCTCAGCTATGAAGAGTTCACTCAGTTCCTTCTGGTAGGTTTCATTTTTTGAGCACCTGCATTTCTACCTGTGTCCTCTTCTTCTCTTCTGTCATGAGCTTTTGTCTCTAATACATCAATATAAAATCATGCTCTTCATTGCCTGTCTTCTTGTCTACGTTTATGAATCTGCTACATTTTTTTGTCTTATCATCCAGTAACTACACTCTTACCTAACACACATAAACACACAGGTTTTTCCCTTCTTTTATCCTAAACACAGCCATCTATACTGACCAGATTAGTCATTAATGAAACACTGAGATATATATATGTATATATATATATATATATATATATATATATATATATATATATATATATACATATATGTGTGTGTGTGTGTGTGTGTGTATATGTATACATATTGGACATTTTTCTGCATTTGTTTTCCATTAGCTGACGTACACTCCCATATTGCTCCACTCCACCTATTCTCAAGCAGGTAGAGACACAGTTATACCTCCATAAATAGTATAGCTGGAATATTCCTAGTGTGTTTGTGGCATGTGAGCCATTTTCCAATATGATGTCTAGACTTAAATCAGGCCTAAGCAGGGAGAGGTGGTGCTGGGGGTGGGAGAGAGGGCCTGAGCAGTGCCAAGTTTGCATCCACACACACCATGTATCTGAATGAGCTTTTTATATTACGCTTAACTTAGACCAGATGGCTTACACACAGTGGGCAACAGCACATGGATATTATTGGCATATTGTTGTTCATGCATGTGTCTTTGTGTTCAGTGTGTCCATACCTACAGTACATTGTTCTTATCTGCTTTGTAATATGTTTATGCCGGCTCTGTGCGTCTGTGTTTATGTTTTGTGTAATTTTTTTTTTGTTTGTTCATGACTGTGTGTGCAAGTGTGTGGTGTCGGTGGCCAGGAGACGCTGTACTTTGCAATGACAGCGTGCCCGGTTTTCTCCCAGTCAGTCATTCAGTGGTTTCCAGCTCCTCACAGCAGCAGGCGAGCAGCCAGCCACACTCATTGCTCAACTATGAAATGCACATTTCCTGCTCATGCGCTTATGTATTTGATCATTTCTCATAGCTTTTGATTCTTGCCTTAATAAGCAGCAGAAGAAAGTAGATTTCAGGTTATTCTGGAATGTCTGTCTTTATAGGGAAGGCATGTCCAACAGCAGCAAATGTTGTAAATATTTCTACCTTGTACTTAGAAGTTTTTTGTTTTTGAGGGTTGTGTATGTCTGTCATAAGACATTTTAATATTCCTGTTATGGTTTCTGATATTGCTTTGTTGTTGTGTTTAGATTGCAAAACAGTGACAGGATATTTTACAATCATTTTGGCTTCAATAGTGAATGATTGCTAATATTAGGCCTCTCAACTGAAAATGATGACTTTTATGGAAAATACTAGCACAAAAAATTGCTTCCACTTGGATTATTACAGTTTTATATCTCTGTCCATATATATTCATGGATGACTTTGAGTTTGATTCTAAATGATCCCTATTTCTTCTAATTTATTTAAGCATGTCTGGTTTGACTTGATGTTATTGGCTGATTAATAATCAGCTGCTGTTATTATATGTAAGCCTTTACAAATCCACTGTCATTCAGTTTAGATTCAGCTACAATTTACG
This sequence comes from Sphaeramia orbicularis, assembly GCF_902148855.1. NCBI lineage: Eukaryota > Metazoa > Chordata > Actinopteri > Kurtiformes > Apogonidae > Sphaeramia > Sphaeramia orbicularis. Next base: position 15,278,267 of record NC_043967.1, on the reverse strand, counting down.
ATCAGTTTAAAGTGATTGAAGGTTAAGTACTTTATAGCTGCACTACAATCTAATAATACTTGTAACAACAGATCGAGCCTTAGTAAATGTCAGTCAGTAGGAACGGTACACTTTGTTGCTATGAAAGAGCTACGAACACCAGCACATACACAATATTCTGAATATTTTTCAGTTATTTTTATCATTTTCCATCACCCATCTTTTCCCCCCTGAAGAATGTTCCCATCCTTTATTTCCTCCTCTTCCTGCCCTACATGCATGTGTTTATTGTGTTTTTTTTTCTGCCATTGTAACCACGCCACTGCCAGATGCTCACAAGATGGGATTATCGGGGAAAACGTTTGCGCCGCATATTTCTCACAAGGGCTCTCTCTGGCCAATTACTGTCTTGATGGAAGCCAGAGATTCTCACCAATTACATGCATTTTTCCCGTCTCACGCGTGGACGCTGGCCAAGGCTCAGCTCGCACTGTCAGCGTGGTGTTGTCTCTGGCAATGGTGTTACCGTTGTCCAGAGAAGTGGCACATAGTAGCCCATATTATAAATTCTGGCAAGTAAAGGGCTTAAATTACATAGAGGGAACACCACACGTCCCACTTCTTCCCTAAGCACTCAAAAAAGTGAATTGTTGGCATTGCTCAGATTTTAAAAGTCCCAATTATATGTTTGACTCTCCCAAGAATCAGTGGGCAGCCCTTTACATCACTGGCACACATTTCAGTGGACAGTTGCGCTAAAGCTTCTTCTTGTAATAGCTTTAGGCCTTTGCTGACGAGAAGCAGAGACGTAGCCCTACTCCTCTCATATCTGTTGTCGAAGTCTAGAAGAGGGAGGAGAAGAATAAGAGCCATAGAAAACAAACAGAGGTGGTTTGTCATGAGTTTTTATTCTCATCCAAGGACAATTAAAGCAACTGCAAATGTCTCGGCGGTCTCTTGTTGGCTGTCTTAAGCCCCTAGCTTTACGTCTCCTGCCTCCCCTCAGTCCCCTCCCAAATAAAAACCATGTCCCTGAAACACTCATACAGTTGCAACAAGTTAGGTTTTAAGACGCTAGGACTATAAACTTCTCCTTCTCTTGGACCGCAGTTGTTTTGCTGCTCTGTGTGGTTGTTGTGTGGCTTTCCAGACTTTAGACTTGTCCAGTCAGACGGGATCTTTTTTTTCTTTTCTTCATTTACAAATGGACACCAACACAAATCCTTACCACTGTTTTTGCATAAGCATGCAGTCATATGCAAAAAAAACAAACCTCTTTACTTTCTTTTTTTTTCTTTTGACTTATATTACATTCAGCTCTCCTCCTCCCTCTCCTTTTCCTGGTTTATTTCTCCCCCAAAGTGTTTTGACCTACTCACAAACGACCAGAGAAGTGACTCACGACACTCAGGATGCTGACACCAAAATATCTCACCTTATTTACTTTGCGAGTGTTTACGTGTGTCAGTCCCTCTTCGTTTCCTTGCCTTCCACTCACACTTGTATACTTTCTGGAGCCCTGCTGTGCTCATAGGTGATACTGACACATGGCTGCTTCATTTACTGTTTTTGCAAATCTGGTTCTTTTGTTGCAATGTCTATTCTTACTCCCCTCCAGTCTCCACTCAGCTTTGTGTAAATGTCACTCTTCCCCAGTCGTTTCTCTTGGGCGCCATGAATTGAGAGTTCGATCAGTTATGCTGTCAGTGAAATATCACTCAAATTCAATGCAACAATAAGTCATAGTCTTATAAGGTTTTGTGTTGTGGTAATACTACTTTTTTGAATTTCATTTACAACAATAACATCTGAATCAATCAAGCGAAAAATGCCATGCATGTTCAACATTTAATCAGTTCACCTACAATACTTTTTTATGTTTGTCTTGGGAAATAAAAGCCAGATTTTCTTGGATAAATTGATAATAATTTATTTTGAAATTACTAAGTAACCTATTGTACTCAAAAACTAACTTGTGACTACTTGCAGAGACATCATTATCCTTTAAATCATTTATTCTTTTTTGACGTGTGTTTGTTTCTACCAAGATTAGTATTGTTAAGAAGTTAAATGGAACAATATTAATTATTTTGTTTGCATACTACCTTATTAAAGTATATGTGCCACTGAAAATATTTAATTTTAAAAAACACTTAACAATATGCACAAAAATTGAGAATATCAGACAATAAGATAGAGTTTTAGGCAAGTTAACACACTGATATGTACTTTTAATGGGTATCTATTAGTTTATGGGTATGATAACCTTTGTTTGTCATTTTGGTATTATGTCACAATATAAGGGACACATCATGATTTTATACCTGGCTGGTTTTTTTGTTTTTTTTTAGCTAAAGGCCATAATACACAGTTTGTGAGTCAAGAGCCCAACAGACTTATCTCATTGCCCTCAGGCTTTTAGCTGCTTTACACAGTGACTCTTTATGGATCATTGTTCCGATATCCCCGTCTTCTGCTGTAACCAAGTTTCTTGTTGTAAATCAGAGCTAGCGTTGGTGGTGGCGGTTTGTTTACAGCCTCTCTCTATAGACTTGTGGTTGCAGGTACCGATAATGGCTGTTAATTTCAAAGGCCTTCTGGGATCTGTCCCCACCACAGCCTGCTGTTGTCCCTGTGGACTTGTGTGTGTCTGTGTGTACAAGAAGAGGGACCAAGTGAGCAGTTGGGTGATTAGCTGTCTTGCCTGTGTACTTGTGTGTCTGTGTGTGTGTGCGTGTTTGTATGCTTCTCCCTCAAGTGCGTTTAATGGGGATTTGGGAGGGTGTGAAAAGCCCAAGCGACGCCTCGCAGTAGGCAGGCCGCTGCTGGGAGAGGAGAGAACACTGAAGCCTGGCCAAACGCCGGCTCCCCTTTACCGAGAAGGGGGAGACGGGCACCAGGGGGCCCATCAAGGCAATGCTGTGTTTTTATGCATACGTGTTTATGTGTGTGTTTCTTTATGTGAAATTTAATTTAAGGTACCTTAAAGAGGTGTATGACCCGCATATGAGTACAATAACATGCATTTTACTTTCGACGTGTGATCTAACACCTAGCCTCCCCTCCTTTCTCGCCTTCTTTCTCCTTTCCACAGGAGATGCAGCTGGAACATGCGCGGCAGGCTTTTATCCAGCGGGACCAAGCCCACAGCGGCTCCATCTCGGCCCTGGACTTCAGGGACATCATGGTCACCATCCGGCCACACATGCTCACGCCCTTTGTGGAGGAATGCCTTGTGGCGGTGGGTTTTTGTTTAGCTCTGCGGTTCTGTCTTCCATTTGTCTTACAGTTGTCCACAAGAGCCAAAGTCAGGATGGTTAAAAATAGCGGTAGATCGGTCACCGCTATACACCTGGGAGCTATAATACTTCAGCATGATGGGGTTAAGTGATCACGTTAGGCAGATCACTCCAATTCTTTTTTTATTAATAAATTAGGCTATTAGGACATGCTATAATAATTTGACTTATCATCTTAGCTGCAATTTATCAGTTTTGTTAAATCACTGTATGCTTATATAAAGGTTGCAGGAGTGTACCATTTCAGTGTTTACTGTGGTGTTAGAATTGATCTTTCAGTATACATTCACTTGTCTAAGGCACTGAAAAAAGCAGCTACTACAGGAAGTACACTGTGATTTAATTATTTCTAAAAGATTTTTTTTTTAACGATCCTGCTTCCTTTTTGCTTCTAAGGTACTTTTTTATACATTCATTTAACAACAACTTTTTCCGCACACTTAGATTAAAAATATTTTCCAGTTTCAATCATTCTTAGATTTGTTTAGCCAAAAAAGCCTTGTTGTAATACATTTACCCTGACACTGTGAAACCATGATATTGACGTAATAATATCCTATCATTGCAACCCTAATATATGTATTTATTATGAGTTGTACTTTTAGTGTGATCGACTGTAAGATAATAATATGCTAGCATTTAATATGAATAACTACATGCATACTATACAAGCTGGTTTGGCTAGCATTTTAGTTCCTCATGCCAGCTAACAAGCAACCCAACACTACTGTATTCTCCATAAAAGAGGCAAAGGCAACACTTTTTCATCTCACTCATGTTTTTTTCTTTCTCTTTTTTTCTGAACCCTATATTTGCCTCTTTCTCACACTCTCATAACCCAATGCCATAGCTTTCTCTTCCCCCTTTAGCTGTCGATCCCTCATTTCTCCCGTTCTTCCTCTTTACCTTTTCTGTCATCTCTCATCCGTCCCCTCTCTTTTTCCCTCCTTTCATTTTTTCTCTGTCTTTCTATCTCTAAACCACCCCTCTTTCTCTCTCTTTCTCTCTCTCTCTTGCTCTCTCTCTCTCTCTGTCTCTCTCCCTCCCTCCCCCATGTCTCTGTCTCTCTCTCTCTCCCAACGTGTCATTAAGTCTAACCTCTCTGGCAGTGTCAAAGCCAAGCAGGCCAGCTGAATGGGAAGATAGAGACAGAGATAGATGGAGACTGGAGCTTTACAGTCCATCATCTTTGCCTCTGTGTTTGTACGTGCACATCTGAGTGTGTGTACTCTATTTGTTTTGCGCTCTGAGATGTTTGTCTTTTCTGTGTCTTGTCTTTTCCTTATGTGCGTTCTTGTTTTTGTTGTGCGTGTGTGCATCTGTGTCCGTGTCTTGCCCCATTTCATAAACACCTTGTAGACTCTGTCATTTTCTCTGCCGTGTTTACCTCACCGACCAGACATCTTGGTGTGCTGTTAGTAAACTCTTTTACACACACTTGTGCGCACATGTACACACATGCACATATCAAAAACCTCATAAACCCTGCAGACACATTAAAGGCTGTATTATGGCAGAACACAAACAGTGAAACAGCAGCCTTAAATTTGCTCCCCAAACATAGTAAATCATCAGCGCCACATTCTTTTAACCCAAATATTATTCTCCTATCCCTCTTGGTTGAAGACTGTGTTGGGTATTGAAGATCCAGGCCTACAGACTGGGAAATATGAAAAGACATTAAATTGTCTCCCTGTTAGGGCAGTTTCACCCAAGCTGTAGCTTCCCTCCCTTATTGCCCTCAGTGAGAGCTACAAGCAACCCTCCTATGTGTCTGTAAAGCAAACAGTGCCATCTAGTGAAAGGAACTTCCACATTCTCTATCGCCTCAACCTCTATCACTCCAAAGCCTTAAGGCTCATGTGACCCTCCGGCCTAATGCACCCTAAAAGAGTCAACAGCATTTATGTTCATGCTTGAAATACAGTTTTAAACAGACAGAGCTGTTTCTCTAGGAGTTTTAGAGTCTGATTAGATAAAGATGTGATTCTGGTTCACATAAAAAAGGTTGCGGGTAGTCAGGAATGTCCTCGAGAGCCCAGCATCTATTTTTAATCTGTTACCTTTATTCTATTTTTTGTTCTTTTACCACTTCCTGCACCTCATAAAGATAGTTAATTAAACTGCCTGAGAGTGTTCATCGCGTGATGGAAAAAGTAGTGGCTGAAACAGGTTTACGTGTCCCTGTGGAGCAATATTAAAGAGGAACCTTGACGATTAAACATTTGTGTTGGTCAGGATTTACTCTGGACATTTCATGTTTTTGCTAATGCTTGTAATGCATTTCATGTTTGCACGTATTCCTAAAATGTGATTGAGCTCTTAGGTTTTCTACTTAGTGGAGTTTATTATATATATGGGTTTTTGTAAGATTCTGTCTCTTAATCTGCCCCTCTCTGTGTTTGCTCAGGTTGCGGGTGGCAGCACATCTCACCAGGTCAGCTTTTCATACTTCAATGGATTCAACTCACTTCTCAACAACATGGAGCTGATCAGGAAGATCTACAGCACTCTTGCCGGCCACCGTAGAGATGTGGAAGTCACCAAAGGTACCAACAGAGAAAAAGACACACACATCACATAACACATTAATAGCATAACTCTATAGTTATGGGGTTCACTCTGTATATACAGCATGTGAGCCTACACCATTTGTGCTCACATCCACAATTTTTTTTTTTTTTTTTTTTGCATCTCTCTGTGTTGAAAGCAGGGTGGAAACATGTTTCTGTTTAGTGTTCTTGCATCCCGGTGGCATTTAAATGGGCATGCTGGATCAGACCCAGCACACGTACTGCATGCCCACAGTCCCTGATGATGCTTGTCTAGTCTATTAGACATCCTGGCACTGATCTGAGGAGACTTTTATCTTTGCTGGGATGCTTTTAGTTCATAATTAAATTTGAAATTCTTCGCAAAACACACAAGATGGATCTCATCATTATAAAAACACTTTCAAAGCAATATTTGCTTTGCCTCCTTCATTTAAGTTCTTTGTAGAGAAGAGATGTAAAACTATAGGGAGGTAAAAAATAGTTAGATTTACCATTGATCCACTAGGGCTTTTTAAAAACATTTTTCTCTCTTTGTCTCCCATGGTTAGTCTGTTTAAATCCTTATCTCTCTCACTTTCTTGCCCCACTTGCCGTCTCTCATTCCTTCCCTCAGTACTTGGCAAGGAGCCTGGTTGGCTTTGTCCCTCTTTCTTCATATTGAGTCTTTCTCTTTCTCTTGCTCTGGTCCTCTTTAAGAAACCATTCTGACCTCTCTACACATGGCCCAGGGCCACTAACGTAGCCTTACGATGCTATCTGAAGCCTTATCAGGGGTGTGGACCGTACCCGACCCAGACCAAGAGCCCGTATATACGTTCCCCAGGCTGTTCCCACCATGGGTACACTGAGACTGGGCTTGGCTCGACCGATGGTGGCCCACAGCCAGCCAGACCTCCACAGTCACCACCCATCCACCCTCCACTCCCTGAGTCATTAAGGCCTCCTTGGGGAGTGCGAGAGCTGGGCTCTGTGTACTACCGGCTGACTTACAAACGTGTATTGTACACACACACACGCACACACACACACACACACACACACACACACATGCATGTATCAAGTGTGTGTGAATTTTGTAGCACAGTGTTCTCTTACTTTTCTCACATACACATATTCAAGTGCACTGACACAGCCAAATATCCATGCATGCGTAATAATCCTGATTGATTCCGTATGTGCAACAAGGCCACTGTTTTGCCTTGGGGATGCCATTACAGTGTTTAACGCCTACACAAAACTGAATGTGCATATGTGTGTGTGTACATGCATAGGGGACCTTTACAGAACACCTTTATATTGTGTTAGCACCATACATAGACAAGATAATTCACTGTGCATATGTGTGAGCAGTTTAGAATGGCATTTTGGACTTCAGTTTACCTCCTTTCAGGAAAATGTGTGTGGATTAAGGTAGCACTAGACTTCAATAGTGTAATGACCGGACACTTCACAAGAGTGGAGATAAATATACAACGAGTGTGTATCTGGTGGTGACGACAGACTATAGACAGGTTATCAGCATTGTGTTCTGTCATCTCCCCAGGCAGAACGCTGTCTGTGCATGAGTGTGTATGTGTCTGTGTGAGTTAGTTCTTGTATAAGTATGTCTTCTCACATGCTTGTGAGCATTACCTGCATGTAGCCATGAATATGTGTGTGAGAGAGACAGAAAGAGAGCATGCCTCAAGGGTAAGCTGAGCCTCGGTGGGGTGAATGGCTCCAGTGTAGGACGACTTTGTCACAACCCCAGCCTGATGCTCTTTGAATAAAGCGGGTCAAACAATGCTGACTCCTCCACTGTAAGCTGGCCTACAGTCAACCTGTTCTTTATCCTGACAACAATAGACCAGGTCTTAAGTTACGGCATTTTAAAGCTACCTCAAAGAACTGCTCGAGTCCATAACTCTCCATGGTTATATTTTCTATTCTATTATCTTATGATGATTTCAACAAGCTTTGACATTTCGCACTTGTTACGATTTGGTCATGGAGAGTGAGTGACAAGACCTAAAGCTAAAATCTACAATAAACCTCTACTGTGTTTAACACGGCAATAAAGAACATAATTTTAATGTAATATTTAAGCAGTGTGTGCATTTCATAGTTCACTATTTGATAGACCAGTGATCAAGTAGGCATAGTCGTGAAGTTATCCAGTATCAATATTTTTTACATTCAGATTATGTTAATATGCGCAAATGCATACTGTCTTATAAAATATATATTAATCTCAGTACTGTATATTTTAAGTTTTGGATGCTATAATAAAAGACACTATTTATGTCAATCCCCTTAGAAATAGTTGTTTTTAGTCTTTGAAAATACCCTTGAACTAGGCATAAATAGTGCAGCAGCCCTTAAATGACAAGAGAGCTGTGCATGTGTGTAGCATTCTCATTCTAAAGTCAGAAATGTTCTCAATGTGCTTTGGGATCCATCAGAGCTGTTCCTTGTCACCTCTTCTGTTGTAATTGTAACAGACAGGATCAGAAGGCTTAGGCAAAGAGGAAGAATCCAGTGTGTTCACATCACACCTCCACTGCTGTTTGCTGATGATGAGACACAGTTCATGCAGTAGTGAAGTCTGCAGCCGTCTGTGCAACGTTTAAGAGTGAATACTACCAAGTATCAGCCACTCCAACCTGATGGCCGATAGTTAAGAGTTGAGTTGACATTGGTAGTCCAAGATGATGTGTGTGAAGAAAAAAGCATACAGACTTAGGAACATCTGCTTATTTCGCCTGTAGCTGTGCAATAGAAATAAATGAGTTCAGAATATATTTTCATTATTTGGCAATTGAAGTAGACATTCTTAGATAAAGGTAACATTTTCCACAACATGCCATTGTAAATGAAAGCCTATAAATCATTCTCTCCAGATGTCTTGGAATATGCTTGTTTGGCATAGCAAATATTAAATGAAAGACGTTATCATTCCCATTGAAATCACAATTATCAGTCAAAATAATTGTATGTTTTTGTTTTTTTTGCATTGTGTCCAACCTTTATGGTAGTGTAACATCTTACTGAACGCTTCAGTGCATGATAGCTTTTGATATAAATGGGCAAAAATTCCACAATTACCTTTTAACATTGTAATTGAAGTGGTCTGAGAGGAAACAAGACTTTTATACCTTGTCTTGACCATGTTTGCATGCGGTAATTTAACCCATATAAAGGTTTGGACAATAATAATTGTTTTTATAGAAGTAGATGAGGATTAAATATGTGATCGATAGCGGTAATTACACTGTTAAGAGCCTGTCAGTCATGACTCTACTACTGTACTACTGGCAACATGGCAGGTCTCCTAACTGATATTTCACTTTTTTTTATGGTGGCATGAAACTGTGTCAGATCATTTGTCTCTGTATGAAGCCGTTTCTTTCAAACAAACATTAGACTGCTGTGGTATAATGGTGCGAATTTTCATGTTCCTGTGTTTTTTGTTTTTTCCTGAATTTCATCTCTAGTAGAGTTCAATATTACAACGTGATACACTACAATATGTTGTGGGTTATTGTCCCTTTTTGGAACTTTTCCTTCGGTATTCTTTTCACAGGTTTTTTTATATGTTATCGTGTCTTTAGCTGGATATTATATTTGCCTGTGTAAACGATATGTTATAAATGTCATCTATCTTATCTTTTCTGGACATTTCAAATAAAAAAAAAAAAAATTGTCCATTTTTTCGTTTAGAGGAGTTCATCGTAGCAGCTCAGAGGTTTGGCCAAGTGACACCCATGGAGGTCAACATCCTCTTTCAACTGGCGGACCTGGTAGAGCCCCGTGGGTAAGACACTAAGACAAAGCCCCCCCACTCACTTACAGACAAAAAAAAAAAAAAACACAGTTTTTATTTCGTGCTATTTTTCCTGATCTGACACTGTGGGGATAATATGTTTTTTTTATGTGTGTCTTAATAGAGTGTTTTGATATGTAGATTTGGTATATATATTCAGACCTATATATATGTTTGTATATTTAGAGCTTTATATATGTGAATATATATATCTTCTTCTTTTTTGTTATACTGATAATTTCTTTCCTGTTACTTTTTTATTATACTTGAATATAGCAGCTGTAACACACAATAATTTCTGTCTGGGATTATAAAAGTATTCTGATTCTGATTATGTTTAATGTAGTGCAGGGATGGTCATGTGGTTTAATAAATAATCATTAGTGAGGTTGGTTTGATGGCTGAATAGAAGTACAGTAGATGTCACTGAGAACAGGCAAACACCCGAGCTGTGTTACATTATAGCAGAGGAAAAGCATTAACATTCATACATAATTGAATTCATATTTCAGTCATTTCACTTTTTTCCCTTGGTAGTCCTGGAGTTTTGGAAAGTAAGTCTATCCTGAACTTGCCCCCAGGAGCGCACCTTTAGCCTCAGGGTCTGCACCTCAGAGGCGAGTATTTTCCTTCTTCTCAAACCACTCTACAATGGATCAAAAGAGTCAGACATGAATATATCAGTGCCAGAGAATCATCTTTCAGTCCAAAACCAATCCAAACTCACATTTATTAAAAAAAAGAGGCAATTCCAGTGCCTATGATCCGTGGCACAAAACAACTGTATGTGTCTCACATTCCCCCACTTCCTTTTGCGTCTGCCTCACAGCCCAACCAGTGCACTCATAATTTCTAACCCCGGCCTGAGACACCACCTGATTATTATTTTTGGGCAATGGGATACTTTAATAGCCCTCTCTCCTCCACTTGATTGGAGATGCGAGAGATAATAGCCCCAATATTTAGAGGATAGGGGTGGAGGGGGTGTATAACATTCCCTATTCCCTCAGCCTGGGAAATCTGGGACCGTCGCAACGATGCAGTGGAAAGATCCAGAAAAGTAGAAGTTTGCATCCAAAGGTTAAATATCTTTGTTATACTTGGATGAAGGGATGAAGGGCTGGGAGTTTTCAGTTCCTTAAGATCAGCTGTCATACTCAATCATGCCAAGCACAGGTCTGGATTTTTGAATGCCACAATATTTTCACATGGAACGATGGCAACGTTTCTATAAACTTTGAGTAACTTCAGACTGACAGATTACGCTCGCAAAGGTCACGGACTTGGTAATGCATGGTATGAAATTTTATAATCCTCTGAGAGTTTTTGCAACAGTTGAAAGTTACTTGAAACCTCTCACTCTTTCTTTTCTTTCTCTCCGACAGACGTGTTGGTTTAATGGACATTGAGATGATCGCCCCGCTGGAGGAAGGCGCCCTGCCCTACAACTTGGCTGAAGTCCAGAGACAGGTACAGAATATGAAGACTTGTTGATGTGTTTGGTTTCCTCTTCCACACTGGCACCTCTTTTTCATCACAGTACATTCTCTCAGGCTACATGTCACCGTGCGGATGACTAAGATGTTTAATTAAGTATAATGATATCTCCTGTTCACAGGTAATTAATCCCCCAAAACCTCAACAGCGGTTTGATTTGTGATTTTGGCACAAATTACACTTTTAATTGAATGAGACATTGTTGTAGAGTGGAGGTGAAAAATAAATGCAAAAAGCACAGATCAAAACAAGATTTGTCCGCTATAAAGTGGAAATTTTGCTCTCAAACTGTCTGTTGGCTAGTTTTTGTCAGCATTGCTCAGTTCTTTCCAAGGTTCAGACCAAGTAACTTCTCATCACAGACTTAAAGAGACAATCCTAAGAGAAAACACCACTAGACCTCTCCTTGACATGCGGTTGATGCCTTAAAAAAGCATACACACAAACCACAGATCCACAGAGATAGAGACAAGCAGAGGCATCCTCAAGACTTAATGAACCTTAAAATTCTGGTAGTTTCAAGTAAAATGTAACACGAGGCTCTGCAGAAGCAGGCAGGAATAATTTGTAACAAAGAGGAGTATAGTGTGCTCACGGACAGACAGATGAGCAGTGGACTGTTTTCTTTCTTGTTTGGTCAGAGTTGTGTTGCCTGGTGGGTTCCAGCGCTGCAGTGAAGGCTTGGCCAGGCCATATTGGAGCAGGCTGGGGCCAAAGGGGAGCAAGCAAAGGGGCCCAGTACTACACAGACGCCAGTCCCACCACAATGAGCCACTTTAGGCCCTTGTGGTTTGGCCTCTGGGGCTGGCCGCCAGCTAGCTGGAGCTCTCTCCCCTCATCTTTTACTTGTTCTCTCCATTTCCTTTCTTGATCTGCTTCTCTCTTACTCCGTCTTATTTTTCGACATGTTTTGTCAGTTTGTCTCCTCTCTTTTTTTTCTACACTGGGATTTTGTTACCTCTCTCTCTCCCTCCCTCAAACCTGACAGTTATGTAAGTTTCATCCTCTCCCAAACAGACAGAGCTGAGGAGGATGAGGATGATGATGATGATGGGAGTGGATGTTTTGTGGAGGGGACTTTTAGGCCGAAGGAAACAACTCAGCATGAATTGTGGAAGGGATTGGGAGTTTACTCTAGCAGGTGGACCGTTTGTAGTGACCCCCCACCACCACACTCTCACATACACAAGCACACATACACACACATGCATACTTACCACCCCACTCTCCCCAGGGCAAGAAGCCAGTGCTGGGCAAACCAGATATGGCATCAGGTACCTCAGGTGGAGGGCTTGGTTAATGCTGCAGACCAACACTTTTCTTCTGCTTAGTATAATGAACACAAGGGTGTACCTATTGCTAATGTGGATTCCTATCAATCTTTTTTTTTTTTTTTTTTTTTTTTTTTATTGTAAAGCTATAATATATGTGGTTTCTGCAAAAAATAACTACGGATATGTCATATATTTGGCTTTTGTACTTACATTAAATCAAATATTTTCAGCATTGTTCAAATCCATAACTTTATGCAATGTAACAGTTCATTTCATTTGGTCATATAATGTCATTTAATGCTACTTGTGGCTATTTCATTTGATTCAAATGACATAGCCTGAAATAACATCACTAAATGTACTAAATGTAATGTGCATAAAACTTCAGTACATTACTTCTTCTGCCTCAGTCACGTCAGATATGTTTCCATCAGCAGTGAGGATAAAAATTCCAATGGTACCATGCTACCTCACCACACCGTGTCCTTATTCCTGTATTTAGTGGCAGAAATTCCATACTGTGAATTTAAATATTACATTTTCATTGTGACATACTATGAAAATGTTCCAACACATATTAAGACAACTATGTTTTATGACATTATGGTGTCTGTTTGTACAAACTAATTATTAACTTGTAGTCAATACCCAATTGATACTCTGTTGGAACATTTTAATTTGATACATGTTCATGTACAAACACAGAGGAGAAGATGTGATGAATGATCCATTTAATCACATATAAAGTAGCATATTGTTAGCGTCATAGCATAATTGCGTTAGTCATATTTGTGGCCAAATTGTGAAATCAGCATAACTTTATTCTCCTAACACTGCTGCTTCATTCTATGCAGATATCACATTTTGGCCAAAAATATGACTTAAGCAATTATGCTATGAGGTTAAAGATATACATATTTGGAACCAGGTATGGCATGCAGTGTTTTATGTGAAATGTATAGATATGTACTATATGTTCAAGTTTGTTTACTGTACAAATTCATGTGTAAAACAGCTTGTTGACTGTCGTGTCATGTTTGACTGCTTTTGTTCATGTTCAACAGTTAATTTCTTTTTGTCTCTGTGTCTCTGAGCAGCAGTTGGGCAGTGACGGCTCCCGCCCCGTCCTGATCCAGGTGGCAGAGTCGGTCTACAGGTTCGCCCTTGGCTCAGTGGCAGGGGGTAAGAGTCACACCCCATTGGCTCCCTGCATACCTTCACCCCACCACCCACACCCAACTACCTGCGCTCCCCCCCGCCCTCTGCTGTCCTCATAAGAAAGGGGTGAGAGAGAGAGAGGACAATAGCCCTCTATTGCCTTTTCCTTTGCCTATGAGAGCAATGACCACTTCTCTGGTTGAAGAGAAATGCTCCTATTTTTATGTTTTCTCTCAGTCTGTGTTTGTCTATCTCCCTGTCTTGCTCTGTCCTGTGTCTGGCCTCTGCGTGCCTTGTACAAACCCTCTTGTGTGGGTCCTATTGTACCTGTGAGTGATCAGAAGTGGGAGGATGAAGGCAGGGTGGGGGGTGAAGGGTGGTGCCTCAATCTTGTGTTTGGCTCCAGACTCCCCACTGTTTTTCCTGCTCCTCCTTCTCCTCCTCCTTCCTTCATTCCTTCCTTCTCCTCCTCCTTCTATCCCAAGGGAGACAGCTTAATAAGGAGGTATGGGTCTAGCGGCCCTGCCATCTCTTCTTCTCTCTTGGTTTCTCTCTAATTAAGCCTGTCGCCTTGGGTCGGTTCTTTTTGTTTGTGTCCGTCTGACGGGCCAAAAGACACTGGAACACTAAACACTTCACCATCTTTCTTTACATTGCCGTCACAGACTTCCTCTTCCACCTCCTTCTTTCTTTATCTTAAGGGGTCAAATCATGCTTATTACCAAAAAAATCACCTGCTTGTAGTGACAACACTAAATCACTCAAATAAAAATACGTGTGAAATTGAACAAATAATTTCCTCATGACATTTGAGCACATGTGTTTTTCTTGTGTACAGCCGTGGGTGCCACAGCGGTGTACCCCATTGATTTGGTGAAGACACGGATGCAGAACCAGAGGAGCAGTGGGTCCCTGGTGGGAGAGCTCATGTACAAGAACAGCTTTGACTGCTTCAAGAAAGTGGTGCGCTACGAAGGCTTCTTTGGCCTTTACAGAGGTTAGTATCAAGGTTATAATAGTTTTGTTTTCATTTTGCCATTTCTTTCAGTTTCACTTTAGTTTGCCAGTTTAATTTTTATGCTCAGTTTTTGTTTCTGAAATGTGATATTTGTCATAGTCTCCAAAAGGTCTCAATAAAACATCATATCTTTTAAAAACATATTTACTCAGGACAGATGAACAACTGCCTTAATGTGAAATTCAACAGGACGTAGCGACAAACGTATATGAAATGTAGATGTAGTCACATTTTGGATGATTTAAATGGAAAATTATAAAAACTAAGGTCATTTTTATTATTTCAGTTTATGTTAGTTAAATTTGTAAACACACAATACAATTTCAGTTAGTTACCTTTTGTGAAGCCTCTTTTATTTTCTCTAATACAAACATAGTTTTCATTTCTGAGTTTACCATTATAGCCCAAGTCATTATGCACTTCCCTGTCTGTAATAGAGAATTTTAAGATATCTTGGTGAATATTGTGGTTAAATGTAAATGAACTAAACATGAATTTAGTAATTTAAGCCCAAAATCTGTCATAAAATCTGTATGGACGGATATGTTACAGGAAATGCTGAGAAGCAGAGATAAGTGTACTAAACAGTTTTTGAGATGACAGAGAGGACAGAAGAAGCGGGAAAAGGAACAATGAAACAGAAGGGAAGAGAGAGGAGACAAGAGGAGAAGAAAAGTGTAGGGTGGGCAGGAGGGCGGTGTGGGTTCACCTCTCTGTTGACCTGTCTTCTTTGAAGTGATTGCTGGCTGGTTGGGGACTTTCAGAACAGGACAATGAACGTCACATGCAAGGCCACATACCTTTAGGCCTGTGTCACGGTGTGGTGATGTCGCACGTCTGGACTAACGCACACATCTAAACACATACACAGACACTGAGCAGACACACAAGAATGTAAGCATGCATACACACGGACACGGAGTTGAGTATTTGGGCATACCGGTTGGTGCACGACATCCCTAATGACTACCTGCCCTGTCTTCAGAAATGGGGGTTAGAGTGTCTGGGTCTGTATTGTTGGGCTGGCATTTGTGTCGTTGGAGAATTGAAAAAAGAGGTCCCCTAGAATGGTGGCAAGGCCCTTTTAAAATGCCTTGATTTTGATTGACAGCACTGGGCTCCCAAGAGGTCACTCGAATGCTTGAATTTCAGTGGGAAACACAAAGGACATCAGGAGTGGAATGATTTCACAGACGCAGACAGACAGGTCTGGCTCCAGATAAATGGCTAGACAGGTATCCTGTCAGCCTAACTGTAGTTATGTAATATAAGTTAAACGTGCATTCACTGAAAACCTCAGGAACAGAGCGCTTTTGGACTTTTCACCAACTTTCAAATTGGGTATATGATTATGTGTGTGTGGTCCACTGCACACAAATTATTTATTTTATTTACTTTTTGTTACTTCAAGGAAATGCACATTTGTGTGTGTGTTCGTGCTCATTGCAGCAGGGTGGGGTAGGGGGCCAAGTTTCATTGTGCTCTGTTGAGATATTTTGTTATTTTTATCCCGCTCTGGGTTGTAATTGAGGTCTGTGTAAACTTTTGGTTGGTTTGTTTTATACTCTGCCCTTTTTTCCTATTCTGGGAGGCAGTCTCTTCTCTCTTCATCCTCTCTTTACTCCTTCTTCCTCTCTCTCTCTCTTTCTCTCTCTTGTTGCACTCTGATGTCCCCACACTCCACATCAATAGATTTCATTAGTGTCTGGGGGATCCTGCCGGGCAGACGCATGCAGCGGGAAACCACACATCAGTGTAGTGTGTGGAAGTGGTGTATGTATGCTCAATGTATATGTGTGTTGGGAAGTGGGGGTATTGCAGCCCTCTTTTTTTCTAATCATCTCGTCGTTTCCTAATGATTAGGTCTTGGTACCACAGCTACTGGGTGTGGCGCCCGAGAAAGCCAATAAAGCCTACAGTAAGTCTCTGTGCACATGCACTTGCACACTGGCACAGACTAATGCACATTATCACAGAGATTTTCTATTGTTCAGTTATGAACTAAACTAATTGTTTTGTGAGGAAAGATTCCCATCTGTGTTATACGCTCTGACAAGGTACATACAGTATGTATTTAATATGTATGTAGTGCATGTAGGTGTACAGTATATGTATAGATGCAAGTTAATAAGAATCTATGTATATACAACTATAGTACATACATCTAATAATATGCATACACACCTATATTTATTTTTATATTTGTATAAATCTACATTTAATGGTTAGCACTTTTTTACCATAATACTAATTACTTATTCTTTATTTGCACTATACTTTGTACTTTGGATTAAATGCTAAACTGCATTTTGTAGTTGAGTACTGACAGTATAACAGCAAATTCAATCGACTCTAATCAGATCTAAAACATTCTCGGTATCAAAAGTATAATATTCAATAGTTCTGCATTAAAATGTCTAAAAATTACTCAGCTTATGTTATTTTATTTTATTAACTTCTGTACCTAACTTAAATCAGATATTTTCAACAACATTCCTCTGTTCAATCTGTAATTTTATTCAGTGTAACAGCCTATTTCCTTCAGTTGGCATTGTATCATAAGCATTCCAAACAGAAGATAAAATGTGTGCGACACAGTAATTCAATGTCAATAATAACAGTACTACAGCAGTGTTTCACTCAAATGAAACAGTCCCAAATTAATATACATCATATAAATCACTCGGTGTGATTTGAGTAAAACTTTAATATCACCTCACCTGAGAGGATGATTTTTGCCTGAGTTGCTTCAGATACGAGGGCTGTTCAATAAGTTCATGGCCTCACCCAGAAATACTGGTTGTTATAATACAGGATGTTACATTCTTTTGTGATGGGATAGTGATGCTTGAACATCGATGGACCAAGTGCATTGCTGTAAATGGAGATTATGTTGAAAAATAAAATATAAATTATCAGTCTGTGTTGTTCTGTTCTGGGTGAGGCCATGAACTTATTGAACGGCCGTCGTACATCAACTCCCACAATCCCATGCTACTTCGCAACATCTGCCACTGGTCTTTTATTAGAGTTCAATTGACACACCCCAAGCAACGCAAATTACACTGAAATATTACATTAGGTTTTCTTTGTGATATAATGTGAAAAAGCATTGACTGCATATTAAGCAATCTACTGTATATGGTTTCATTGACATTAAGCTGTGTATTCGTGCAGAATCTTTACAGAATTACACGAACACAGGTGAGACGACAAATCTAGGTTGGCAGTGAAAACCGCATCTCTCATGATCCATCCCTGTTTCTTGATTTCTTCAAGTTACTCTTGTTATTGACAGACCCACAGCTTCAGGAATAACTTCCTGTGCGTTAAAAATGAAGTTTTAATGTCATTTTCTGCATTTAATTACATCTGCATTTCAGGTCCTACGTAAAGTAATGTGTGCCTTTATATTAATATCCTGCCCTACTATGAAAACCTTAATGTTCTAAGGCATGACATTTTAACCTTTGTGTTTCCAGGTGAATGACTTCGTGCGAGGAAAGACCAGACAGAAAGATGGCACAGTTCCCCTGGCAGCTGAAATCCTGGCTGGTGGATGTGTAAGTCTCAAGTCCATGTTTGTACTTGTCACTTGTCTTCATAAGCAACTACAGACTCTATGAAAGGTGCAATATTTTTCCAATCCAGTCCAATGCAATCTTGTTTTAATCTTTTTTTTTTTGTGCGATGTTTTTTAGTCTGAGTTCACTCTCTTTCCATAAAGACTTAAACATGGTTCTTCTGTCTCCTTCTTCATCCCGTTGGCTCCTCAAAGTGCACTGTGATGTACTGATGGCGTACAGGAGACTGGCAGTGTATACAGTACTGAGGCAGCATACATCTTTTAACCATGTTTACCTGTTTTCTGAGCGCAGCTCCTCTGACAGTCGGGCATACAGACACGGACTTGTTTTGAGTCCAGGAGTCTGCTGTTTGTTGTTGGAGCGATCGCACTTGAAAGCGCAAATCTGCGTACTGTACATGCTTGCTGAAGTGTGTTCATGTATGACAAACAGAAGAGCATACAGGTGCAGAGAGACTCACACACACACACACACACACACACACACACACACACACATTGGATGGACATGAAGATTGACAGCAGCTGCTACCTGAGACTCCCACCACCCCCAAGTCTTTTTACCTGCCCCCTCCCATCATAGGTTTTGATCACTGAGCTGTCACAGTCTACCCCCAATGCATGTATGCACGCATGCACACAGACACACACATCCACATACACACACGCACACGCAGAATGATTCCACCAAGGCCGGCAGCTTGAGCAAATGAAAGAAGGTCTTTCACTCAACTCGCTTTTGATGCTGATCACTAAAGCAAAGTATTTCAGGATACACAAGTCATTATGGGTTTAGGTCCACTCAAGCACATTCAATTGACCTTATTAGTTCTGGGAATATGCTTGAAAAATATTTTAGCACAGTGCAATGTCTAGAATTTCAAGTATGGTGATTTTTTTTTCTTTGAAGAGAGTATGAAAACTACAGAAAAGCCACATTCACTGGAGAAGAAGTCCCTGCACTGTATTTGGTGTGAAAAGTAGTGGTCTCCTTTTTATACAAGCCATATGGATTGAGAAGCAGAACCATAACAAGTGGAAAGAGAGAGAGAGCGAGAAGAGAGGATAAATGTAGAGGAGAGGAGTGCGGATGGATGGATTTTTCCTCTTTTCCTTCCGTGAGCCGTCGTGACAGCTCCTTTCATCCTGGCTGAGGCCCCGGTGTTAGTGCTGGCACTGCACTCTGCCTGCCACTTTATCTTACACACATACACACGCATACACACATCCCACAGACACACATACGTACAAGTCGAACCCTCCTGAACCCGTTTTAGTGAGGTTCCAGCCACAGCACATGAAATCTGTTTATATCATTTGGTAGCTGTGAAAGTGCTGGTCTGGACCACAGTGTCAGCCTCCGATCCACAGTCTGTAAAGCACAAGACCAACAGACAGAACACGGAGTAGTAACGTTATATGTGTTCATTTTCAGTTTAGTTAACTGAGGGATTTTAAAACTCTTTATCTCCTCAAATGTCCTGTCTTGCTTTTGTCTCCTCTCCTGTCTCCTGCTCTGCTGTCCTCCTATCTTCTCACCTACTCTTTCTCCTCTCCTCCTCCTCCTCTCTCTCTCAGGACTGTGGCTCAGCACCATTAAACTCCAGTGTGTGCTGCCAGTTTCTAATGATTATTGGTAAGAATGGCATGCTCCGTTGACTGAGCTGGCGGGGATGCTTATCTTGCATTTTGAAATTCAGTTACACACAATACTTACTGGCTCATTGCTGACAGGAGTGGAGAAGAGCAAAATACAGTAATACTTTGTTCTTTTTCAGTAGTAATTATTCGTTGTACATATATAGCTTTTTGCATTGTTGGTTTTTGTAAGAACTTTGTTTTAAACTGAAGGCGTAACGTGAGATGTTAAAGTCATTATCAGAGAATTTACTGCGCACACACCCACATGTAGTAATGTAGCTAGATGACTGTTAACGGGGTTCCTGCAGGGTTTCAGGTACTCTCTGGGTGCTGTAATGTTGGTTAAATTTATGGAAGATTTTGGTGCATGGTTGGCAGCTTTTGGTTCAAGATTCAAGAGTGTTTACTGTCATTATGTGTATACATAACGAAATTTCTCCCTGTGTTTGAGTGGGTTCTCTCCGGGTATTCCGGCTTCTTCCCACCATCCAAAAACATGCACTAATAGGTTAATTGGTTAATCTAAAGTGCCCATAGGTGTGAATGTGAGAATGATTTGAAGTTGACTAGAAATGTAAAAACAGTATGTACAGTTGTTGGTGTCCTCTCAGAAATATATTACTCAACATTTTGAGTCATATTCATGTCTCTGTAAATATTTGGAAAAGCTAGAGTACATCCAAAAGGCTGAAATCTAACGTAATAAAGAAGTCCAGTGGTGAGTTCAGTTGGTTTGATGCTTTTATGTGTATTACATTTTTTAGATATTTTCCAAAATGGCTTGGGTGCTGCACCAAAAGCCATATTTTTGGTCAGGGAAACCTGTTCCTGTATGGAACGTATGGAATTTGATTTTAGTAATTCCCTGGCCTGGACAGCTGTAGAAAGAAAAGAAAGTCTGGAGAAATATTGGTGTCTTCCAAACTATTGTAAATTAAGTAGAAGGCTCTGACATGACTTCACCTACTTCCACGGTGAATGAGGGGAAAGAGAAAAAATTGCTACAGGTCATGAACTCCAGCTTCACTTCTTGGATAGAAGAACTTTATTTCACTCTTTAAACTTTATTTTAACATCAGGGACCCTGATGAAGGCCACTAAATGAAAATTGATTTGGTTTATATTTGTGTGAAACTATATCTATGTTTTCTAAAATATAAGATTTTTGACTTCCTAAAGATAAATCATTTCATACAAGCTTTTTTTCATAAACTTTCATAAAATTCTTTGACTTCTCCAACATGTGGAGGGTGGCAAAAGCTCTGCTGTCTTGTCACTGTATCTACCTGGACTCAGAGTCTATCATGCTTTTGGCCCAACCAACATGACAACAAATAAAGAGCAATGAACCCAAAAACAAATGATCAGAAGGTACATAATAGCACTTGGGGATGCTTTAAGAAATGGATTTCAGTCAGGACCACTCCCGTCAAAATATAGTATTTAGTCTGAACAGGTTATGGCTGTGCGTGTCCATGTGCAGATGAGGAGAGCTAGAGCAGGAAGTTTACACCTTTCTGATCTTCCATGAGCACAGATGAAACAAGAAAAGCACTTGGAGAGCGCAGACCTCCGCCAAGACAGATCTGTCCCCCCCACCCCACCCCACCCCTGATCACCACCAAAATTTAATCATTTCTTCCTTGTGCCAGCATCAACATTTCCTGAAAATTTCATGAAAATCCGTCCATAACTTTTTGAGTTATCTTGCTAACAAACAAACACGCAAACTCACAAAGCAAAGCGATCACAATACCTCCTAGTGGAGGTAACCGGGGCAGGGAGAGCAGCAACAAGACCCCCTATAGGCAACAGAACATAACGCACCAATGACAGTGAAAGACACTGATTAGATCAGACACAGAATGAAACAGTGAAGAGCAGTGGCAGCAGACTGAAGCAGCAGTGATAGAAAATCCATTTAAATATGGAACCATCAATAAAATCAGCCAACAGGATGCATAGAATACAAGCAGCTGATGTGGGCTGACAAGCTGCTGTCAATCATGTGGACTGAGCTTGACTTCGTGGCCCACTTCAACTAACACTACACTTAATTTTTGACTCAAAACTCAATTTTAATGATCTAGCATTGATTAATAAAACCATGAGATCAGTGTTTTAATATGATGTTTTTATACTCTATAGTTGTCACTGCAGTAGAGAAAGCAATCTTTGAGGTAATGTTTTAATGTAAACTTGCAGCAAGGTAGAGGGTTCCTTGTACATTTCACACCTTTATTTATCTGATAACATCTTTAAAATCCAAACAAATATAGTGTTGTAAATGAATGTCATGGATACCCAGACCTAGTCAATAGTTGTTTTTTAAAAGTACTGTTTTTGCACAATAATCATCTATTTGTACTCAGGTGTCAAATATGATCTGAAAAATCCATGAGAAGTCTAAAAATCTGGATGTGCATCAGCCCTGTGTTGGTATAAATGGAAGTGTAATTGTTATTTATGGATGGCTGTTAATGTTTTTAGCTGGAGCTAATCTCGTGTATGATTGGCATGCCTGTCTGTGTTTGTCCAGCTGAAGAATCTCAAACTTTACCAACTTCTTTCTGTAGTGTGCACACTGTGGAGCTGAGCGTGCATAAGGTGCTGACGTCCCAGGTTTCTAAGGATCACCTTGCCTTGTAATTACCTGGGAATCATCAGAGAGCCGCCGACGCTGTCACTCTGTAATCACAACCCTCAACCTCTACGCCTCAACCTCGACCTTCTCTCACTGCTCTTGTTTTGACTACTCCCCTCTCTGTTTCTGTCTCACTATCTTTGTCTCTCATTAGCTCTCTCTGTGTTTATTTGTCTGATTCTATGCTGTGTTCATCCTGCCTTGGATCTTCAAAGTTTTTCAGTTATTTATCACAGTCAGTGCTCTGGAATAAGCCGTGGGATGCTGAAGTGCACGAAAGCATGCGTGCAGTCGCTCCTTTTAGCTCACGTTGTCACTTCTTATTGTCAGCTCATCTCTCTGAACAATGTTTTTGTTTACTCGGGGAGAGTAAACAACAGCTCCATCTTCTCCATCTCCAGCCTCATTAGTATCCAATTGAAGCAGCCAACGCTGTGAGGGACCGAAGCCAATAGCCTCTTAATGGTCACACTATTAGCCAGCATGTCATCAACTTGGTTATTTCCATAAAACAAGTCATAAAGAGTTGGCTGTGAGATGTTGCAGCTTTAGAGCAGCAGCCCTCCTACTATTCACTGCCTCTTGTTGAGTCTGGGAGGGAAGCTGGAGCCCACTGTGCTGTGTGTTATTTAAAACTTGGCTGCACACACCTTCAATGAGACGATTATGATCTCTGTCTCACTCGAAACTGAGGGACTTTTAGCCAAAAATTGCCCATGTTGCAGATTGTTTGATGTCTTCCTGTAAGGCAAGAGGCAACACGCACAATTCATCATTCATAACCTAGTGAATGAACGAGGGAGGGCAAAAGGAGTGAAACGACAACAAACAGACCAGGCCTATTTAAGACAGAAACGGCACCATGGCAACCGATTGCTATCTAATTGCAACTTGCCGCTCTTTTTTGTGTGTAGCTACAGTAACCAGTGGCAACCATAGTGAGAGCGACGGACAGTACTAGCGAAGATGAGAGACACTGTTTGAAAGAAAGAGTGAGACAATTCATAGAGTATGAGCTAGAAAGGAAAGGAGTGAGTCAAAGACTGAGAGGGGAATGGGAGAATCGAAGGAGTCATAAAAAGCCCAAACATTGTAAACAATTCTCAGTATCAAAAGGCTTTCTGGAAATGCCGTCACGTTCCCTGACGAGACGCAGTTAAGCATTTGTCTTGCCGCAACTTTGTACCACAGCTACCTCTGATATTTAAAAGCCCGCTGACCCGAAAGGCAGAGCAACCAGTCTGTGCTTGCATCCATTTCGTTCGCCCTCCCCTTTACAAGTACAGGTTTAGAGAATAGTGCAAAGTAAGAGGTTAGAGAGATAAAGGAGAGTCCCCGCAGGGCCTGTGTGATGAAGACAAACAGCTGACAGACTCAACTGCATCAGCTGGATTTCCCGGTACTCTCCTGCAGCTCTCCTCCTCTTTGTGTTTGTTTTGGAGCGGGTTGCTGAGGCTGCATAATGGTTAAATTACATCACCTGCTGAAGCTGCACACAAGAAGAATAATATTTAATACTTAATTGTTTTGCAAATGTTTTATTCAATTAGAAGTTTCTGTTAAACTGAATCCCTCTCTTATCAGATCATAGATAACGCCAAAACCATCACATAAACCCAAACTGGGTGTAGCAGTAACCTGTTAACCTTGACTCTTCACGCTAGATTCAAGTGTCCCTTTCTCTTCTAATGACTGTAAATGTGTTCATTCCTCGTTGTCCATCTCTTCCTCCAGGCTGGCGGCTCTCAGGTCATCTTCACCAACCCCCTGGAGATAGTAAAGATCCGTCTGCAGGTGGCAGGAGAGATCACTACGGGGCCCAGGGTCAGCGCTTTATCAGTCATCAGGGACCTTGGCTTTTTTGGACTTTATAAGGTGGGTAAGGCCAGCATTGGAGAGGAATGAAACTTAATTGGAAGCTTAAATAATTCTCACTAAATTTCAGTTAGTGAGTCTTTTAGTGTCTGTTTCAATGTGACCCTCACATCTGAGTAATACATAAATACACAATACATAACATGTAATATATGCCTGTTTTTGCAGCTGATCTGCATTGGTTTGTTTTTGTGTGATGTGTTACATCAGTACAACTTAGCATGAACAGATAGGGCTACTTTAAGTATCGAAAGTCACACAAACACGTAAAAATTTAAATAAATAAGGCCCCTCAATATCCAGAAAAATGTTATCCGTGCTATATCAGTAACAGCATGGAGGACATTAACTCATAAAGGAGGTAAGTGTGTTTCCATTTTAAAGTAAAGATCAAACTGTTTGTTTATAAAAAGGTCCCTCTGAGAAAGAGCCATTTATGTAACGCTGCATTGATGTTAGATTTTCTGCTACTAGGTTAATTGCCAAATGACTGCCAGACTTCCAGTATCCACTCTATTGTGTTTTCATCAGTCTCACAATTTCACAACAATCCATTGCTTATCGTCACTGTTATGACTAAATCCTATGGGATTTTTCTATTGAATATTGTAGAATTATACATATTATCGTACCCCATATTTTCTATCATTTAAATCAACAATTGCACGTGGTCTTCTGTTCAAGAACAAGAAAAGGCACAATTTATGCTAAAAGCTGTATTTAACCTTAATTGCCATAATTGGTATTTTTCAATGGCACGGGGCTAAAAATTACAGTGCACTGTTTGAACATATTAGGCTTGTGTGATATTATGCACCAACACATTGCAAAGCAAGCGTGAAAGATTATAGTATCATATTAGTGGCTGATATAGCGATATAGTGTTGGTGTACTTTAAAGAGTATTTTTACACATGTCAACATCAATGTCATAAACATTATGACTTCTAACTCTGGTATATTCTTACAGGTGCACATCTCTGCTTTTTCTCTGACACATACTGGTCTTTGACAGAAGAGTTCTAAGAGTTTGTGAGCATGTTGCAGCCTTTGCGAAGTAATCTCACTGGTCAGGATGGGAAATAAACTCATCGATAAATATGGTTATTGCAGAATAATGTTTTGTGATACTGTATTGACTGTCAAAACACTACCATCAATGTAGTGTATCAATAGTGTATCAATATTTAATCAAGAGTTTAGAAGGCAAGGTTTGTGTAATACTGTGGTTCATTATGTGTCATTTTGTGCATGTTAAAACTGCCAAATACCAGTGTCCTAATCTGTCTTTAGCCTTGACAACATTTTATACTCAGTTTTTATTCCTTAATATTTAAGCATTTTAGTAGAATTATGTATATGTTTTTTAAAACTACCGTATAATTTCACAATGTATTAAATTATAATTCTTATATTATGATAGTTATATTATTAGATTCCTGCTGATACACAGTGCTAGTAACCAGCTGGATAAGGACTTTAGGCCTCAGAGGGAAACAGAGTGTTTATAAATAAATTCTATAAATAAATCCTAATGCTCCAGTATAATGCTTGGCAAGATTGTGCTTCAACACAATTTAGTGTGAAAGTGTCAGTCTCGTACCTGCAGCTGTACTAGTTTGCTCAATATTTTTAGTGTAAAGTTTTAGATTTTTGATTTTAATGATCTACCAGATCTGGATACTTTGTGTTCCCTGAGTTTCTCTTTGCATTAGCTTTGTTGAATCCATGTGAATCTCTTTTTGTTGGCTGATCTGACCACCTGTCAGTCTTCTGGTTCTTTTAACAAGGCTTTAAAAGAATGCAGAGCCTGGTCTTGTCTGTGTCTACCTGCCTACCTGCTCCTATGTTGGTGTGCTGAAGTGTATCCACATAGCTGCCACTGAGTCTCACCACTCCATGTTGTGTGAGAATGCAGCTATGTGCGTTACAAGCTTATGAGCGTGCATTAACGTGTGCATGCTCGTGCACGACGCTTTTGCGTTCATGCGCTGGTGTATGCATGGAGTGGAGACAAAGTGCTTTGAGAGCATAGTAGCAGTGTCGGAGGTGGTGGGGAGGTGGGGAGGAGACGAGCCTGACGAGCTCCAGCCTGCAAACCCCAGACGGGCTGGCTCCGGAGGGGCTGCACCCAGGCACAGAGCTGCCTTTGTCAGGGTAATTATCCTGACGCTCAGCCTCTGCTGGTGGAGCTACCGGTTGGTAGGGTGGCTGACACTCTAGCGCCACCAGTCATCACTGGGGGAAAGTAGTCATTGTAGGAATGTGGAGAGATGTGATCTTTAATGCACACAAAGTCACTAAAGTGTATCAAAAAACATAGTGGTGGAATGTTACTGAGGCAGGGTTTTCTCTAGGCTTATGGAAGGCTCTGGGGCTGCTATGATCTGTTGTTATTTGACTAAAAACAATGCATTTATAGAACATTTTGTACCTGTATTATTAATATAGAAATATGTAAGAAATGCACTTATTGATGAAGTCATGACACAGGTCTAATTTTGTGATTAATAGCCTCACAACCTCACTTTTGAAAAGCAAAAAACCCAAAACAAATGAAACGAAAAGAACAGTCTATTCTACAATAGTTTGTTGGGGTGTAGCAACAGAGTCTTACAAAGTTACTAAAAGTATGAACTTAGGTACTTGTACTTTATTTATTTTTATGCATCTTTTTCTTCCACTCCACAACATTCGTCTGACAGCTTTAGTTACAGGTTTTCACACTCTTCTTTGCATTATTGCAGGAGTAATAGTAATCTAAAACACCATTTTTTTCTGTAATTTACAGTAGGGTATTAGTACTGTTACTTAAGTAAAGGATCTCAGTTCAATTCCCCCATGACCATGAGTTCTGTCATCAGATCTGTTTAGAAATTCCCACGTCACTTTTACTCTGTGACTGATAAATGTTCTTTTCCATTTGCATGAAAAACTCTCATTTACCCTCAGAGCGTAGACCAGCTTTATTTGCTTGTGCTTTTACCCAACCCAACACCATTACCCTGATATTAAGGCTTCCTGCCCCAGTCCCTGTGACGCTGCTTGTCTGCCCTGCCACGATAGAATCTCCCAGCTTTCAGCAGCCGCTCGGGCCTCAGCCAGCCAGCGCACAGGAGGGACAGGCAGACAAGAAGTGCCAGAGGAAAGAGAGGGAAAGAGATAGCCTTGGTATCTGCCAATCCAGTATGTGTGTGTGTGTGTGTGTGTGTGTGTGTGTGTGTGTGTGTGTGTGTGTGTGTGCGCGCAAAGGATTATCCCATAGGAGTTAAATGAAGCCTGCCACAAAACAGGTAGACTCTTCCCATCACTTTAAACGCTGTACTTGCTGTATCAAGAGGGTGGCACAAGGCCAGCAGACTTTAAATACAGCAGGAAACTCAATAGGCTTGATGATACAGTGTTGTTTACAGTGGCAGACAAGCAGCCATCTTCATCTCCTCTCCCCCCACCAAAGTTTTGTTTCAGTCAGCCAGTCTGTCTTTCTCTGATTTTCCCAATGTTTTTTTTTTTTTTTGCGTCTCCTTTACCTTCATGCAGATACTGTGATTAGTCTGGTAAAATTTGGCCATTTACGCATTTTTTTTGCCCGTAAATTGATTGATGTTTCAAAATGTGGTCTGCAATAAAACAATCTATCTTAAGAGACCCAGAGTCACATGTCAAGATCTCAGCCCCCCTGAGCTCCATCACTCGTAATCTTTTCTCTTTTTTGTGACTCCTTGTCTTAGCTTTTCCCTCTGACTTTCTTTTTTAATGTTCCAGCTTAAATATTTTTGACCTGGAGCATCTCTTTTTCCCTGCTACCTTCCTTTCTCCAGGGTTCCAAGGCTTGTTTCCTGCGAGACATCCCCTTCTCAGCCATCTACTTCCCCTGCTACGCCCACACCAAGGCTTACCTCACCGAGGACGACGGGACGATAGGACCGGCAAAGATGCTTTTTGCAGGAGCTTTGGCAGGTAAAATGCTGGTGGTCACACTTCAATAGGACAATGTGAATGGAATAAACAGGATGACTTTGAAATGGCATGAAAAACACAGCATGAATTAGTGGCACGTCCAGTGTGTATCCTGGTATATCCTCAGAAAATCATATGAGATCTTATACTTAAATTAGAAAAGTGGTGACAAAAACAAAACATACTGCAGGAACAAAGTGAATATACAGTCGCAGAAAAAATTATTAGACCATCAAGTCATCAAAAACAATGGTTATGCAATCAAGTACTAACTCCTGTGTGTATCATGTGACTAAAACAGACAGAAAAGAAAACATGGAATGCCTAAAAGCACTGTTTTTGTCAGTACAATGCCATAGCTATTGATGTAAGAACTAAAGTGATTTTGGTTATTATCTAGAAAACATGGAAAATGGCTATATATCAGCTCTGAAATTAAACTCTTATGAGCTATTTTAGTTGTTATCATTATATTTGTCCAAACAAATGTACCTTTAGTTGTACCAGGCATTAACATGAACAAGAAATTGAAGAAAACAAGGGGTGGTCTAATAATTTTTCCCGCAACTGTATGTAGGACTTTAGGTATTTTAAAAAAATTATTTAAACTGATTTCCTTTAGACTTCTGAGGGTTAGATTATGTTTGGGTTCTAGCATTTTCTCTTTGAGTCTGGAGGTCCTTCTGTGAGAAAATTATTTTATTTTTAATAAATAGCATAGAATTTAGCATCCAAAAATCTTAAAATCCATACTTACAGAAGTCGACTTAGGGTGACCTTCAGCATTCTGATAAGTCTTGATGTGGTGTTTTGTCATCAAATGTTGTGTAAAACAGTGGAATTTAGCAAATTTTAATCTTAAAAACTTCACCAGCTATATAAAATTTGGTTTCAAAAGTGTGCTTCAGCTTTTTCGGACTCATGTGGCTATACGCCAATAGAGAAAGAATCCAGTTCAGAGCCACATCTATCTGAGAATCAACCTTGCTCCTCTCAGTCTACAACAAAACAAGCTCTTTTCCTTCCATTCTTGCAAGTTCACCTATTCAGTATAACCTATCCAAAGTAAAATGTTGGTTTTGTTCGTCTCTGCAGTCACATATCAAATGAACAGCAGGATTCCACCATGAAATTATGCTTTATTCTATAGCTGTAGTAATGTTATTTAATGAGAGAACCACTGCCCCTGCATTTCTTAGGTATTTTATCGCCACGGGTTGTACTAATTCAGTCTTCAGTCGGCCACAGACCTGCAATTTCTCACCTGCATAAAATATTATTAACAAAAATACAATGACAGTACAACTCCACAAATGAGTACAATGTAATTCTCTGCCTTTTATGCTTTTGGCAATTTTTCTAATGTGTACATGCTTAGTAGCAAATCTGTGGGTCTTTACTTATTGGTGTAATGACATTTCTGCATTAAAATGTAACGTCACCAGTTTCATTTGATCATCTGTTTGTGGTGCTATACTGTCACTAATGTTACTTGTTGCTGTTTCATTGAAATTAAATGACACAATGTGAACATGCATCACAAAACATCAAAACTAATCTTTAATACATTTCCACCTTTGAAGATATGATTTCTGCAGTGCCATACTACTTCACAGCTTCATCACACCATGTCTTTTGCTGTTGTTTTAATTTAGAGACCCCTAGTGGATGAACTTCATTGATTTTCATGCCAGATGTTTGGTCTCATAATGTCCAGTGTGATCATTTGACTTTTTTTCCCTTTGTAGTTCACTTCTGTGTCTGTGCAAATCTTGGCCTTGTGTTCATAACCTCATTTTGAAAAACATATATTTTGGCTCCTGGATTATCTGGCAGTCCCCGAGGCACAGTGTAGCACCTCGGAGTTTATGAAATGAAACCTTTTTGTCAGGCCCAGTTATTCACAAAGTGTTAGAGCAGGTCTCACTCTGCTCTCGCCTCAGACCTCCACAGGCCTTTAGTATCAGTAGCTCAGCTCTGAGTTTGGAAGCCAGGCAGCCTGTGACCGCAGGCTCCATGGCGGTAGCTGCTAATTAGAGCGCTGCTCAGTGATTGGGGACTGGGGTTTTGGAGTTCTGCTGCAGGGAAGCGCCTTAGATGCCTGCCAACCAGGCCAGCAGGGAACCTATCCAGATCTAATGTACTACACACGCACACACACACACACACACACGCACACACACACACACACACACACACACATACACACATACACTCACACGTACACACATGCGTGCACATGGACATTCTTGCACAAACATGCTTGTGCATACTTTATGCATGTTCGCTCTGCAGTGTACATAGACGCCTGTCTGTGTGCGGTTTAGTTAGTCATTCTGCAGCAGTGAGCGAGGAGTCAAGAGGACCAAAACATCTACTGATGAGTAAAAAACATGATACAGCGAATGAAACTATGATCTCCTCAAAGCAGAGATTTAATATTTGAATTCTCCCAAAGAAAACACTAATAACAGCTCCTGCCAAGTGAGAAGGCTGCAGAACATTTGCATAAAAGACTTCATATTTGTTTTGAATCCTCTGAGATGTGTCAGCGGCGCTGGCTTTTTTGACGCAGAGGCACGGCACAACACGGAAAAATCATAAATTCTGCCTCCCTCTTTCATTTTTTTTTTTCTCTTTCTTACATTGGCTTTTTAAACCACAAGACTGGCAGCCACGGCCCACAGACTCTGAGCCGAAACAAGCTGCATGATTTCTTTATTTCTGTCGTTACTTCGACACATTTATCATCCCTCTTTCTCATATATTTATCAGCGGTTACAGCATTTTGGCAATTAGTGTTTTACAGTCAGCACAGGAAATTGAATTACACGCTCAGTTTATTCAGCATTATTTAGCTAGGCATTACTCTGCTCTGTGAAGAACACAGTGTTGGCCGTCTCAAACACGCATTAACGCTTTATGTGACTGTAGAGTTATGGAGGGACTTTCAGCTGTTTTAGCCGTGGGAATATTGATGCTGTTCATTGCACTGAAGTTCCTGTGAAATTTGGCACGAATCTGAATTATTACTGAATGATTTTTAGGCCCATACATCTACTGTATTTAGAGCCCTTACTCCTAAATTTTATTCTGACTCCATTTCCTTTACATCTCCTCATTTCCTGTCTCCTCTCCCCTCCTCCAGACGAAGTTTTTATTAGTCTTATTTTTATTTACTCTTTCAATTTGGCTTTTGACTTCAGTTTAGTCTTCATTTTAAAAGCATCTTGAAGAATTGGCTGAGTTGAGTTTGTATTTAGTTTTAGTTTTTCAGGTATTATGAGGGAAGCCTGGATTTGTGTTGGATGAAAGACACAACATTATATGCGTCTTACAAGATAAGTGTTTACTAATCATCCCATATTTTTGCTCAGTCTAGGTAACATAACAGAAGCTGATTTTATCCACAGTTGTATTTCAGTGTTGCTCATGTTGTATTCATTGTAGTGTTTTATTCAATTATTGTGTAAAAGTGACACTTCTGTTTCTATTTAAGTTAACAAAATTAAGGACATACTGACGTTCGTGTAAAGACGAGACTTCTGCTCAGTACTACTGTATATGCAGCATCATTTTCAAAAGTTTCTCACAATCCTGTGGTTTTTAGGCATCCTAAAATTCTGTAAGGGTGTCAACACAGTAAAAATGTAGCAAAAATTCTTCTTTTTAAAACCAAAATGTGGCTTTTGTGCACCTGGCCTAAAAGCAGGAATAAATGACAAACTGCATCAGTATGAGCATCAGTCCTCAGCTGTCTGCTTTGTTGAACACCTCCTGTCCTCACCCTCCACTGATGTTTCTGCTGGAGTTGGTGGAGGCTTTAGGTGAAGAGGTCTCTGTCCCACCTGTTTATTCTTGGACCTTGGAAAAGACACACTCTGGTTGTGGTTAACTTCCTGCCAAGTTATCCATCTGGAAGCCCCAGAAGAACCAGCTGTGCAGTCAGCGCTGGACTGATATGGTACGATGTCGACAGGGTTCGACTGCAGCTTGATTGGAAGTAGAACATTCCTTCTACTTTTTGACAAATAATAGACTAAGACTCTTTAAGACATCTGTGGGGGAATAAGACGGATTCTCTGTTCTGAGTGATTGTTCCGTCATTTTATATTTATCACTGCGTGTGAGTGAGTCTGTGTGACAGCGACAGCTGAGTGTAGATGAGCGTCCAGAGTTTATTCATTTCTGTTCCTCTCCTCTCATTTCCTTTCCTTGTTTCTTCTTTCCTTTCCTTGTGTCTCTCCTCCTCTCCTCTTGTTTCCTCTAATTGTGTCTCCTCTCCTTTAATTCCTTTTCCTTGTTTCTACTCAATTCATTTCCTTGTTTCTTTTTCCTTTTCCTTGCATCTCCTCTCCTCTCTTCTCATTTCCTTTCCTTGTGTCTCCTCTCATATCCTTTCGTTGCATCTGCCCTTCTCTCTTTTCCTTAATTGTGTCTTCTCTCCTCTATTTGGCTTTCCTTGTTTCTACTCTCATTTCCTTGTTTCTTTTTTGCCTCCTCTCCTCTCCTCTCCTCTCCTCTCCTCTCCTCTCCTCTCCTCTCCTCTCCTCTCCTCTCCTCTCCTCTCCTCTCCTCTCCTCTCCTCTCCTCTCCTCTCCTCTCCTCTCCTCTCCTCTCCTCTCCTCTCCTCTCATTTCCTTGTTTTTTTTGTCTCCTCTCTCCTCCTCCTCTGCTCTCCTCTCATTTCCTTGTTTCTTTTTTCTCTCCTCTCCTCCTCCTCTCCTCTCATTTCCTTGTTTTTTTTTTTGTCTCCTCTCTTCTCTCCTCCTCTCTCCTCCTCTCTCCTCCTCCTCTCCTCTCCTCTCATTTCCTTGTTTTTTTGTCTCCTCTCCTCTCCTCTCCTTGTTTTTTTTGTCTCCTCTCTCCTCTCCTCTCCTCTCATTTCCTTGTTTTTTTTTGTCTCCTCCTGTCCTCTCCTCCTCTCCTCCACTCTCATTTCCTTGTTTTTTTTTGTCTCCTCTCCTCTCCTCCTCTCCTCCTCCTCTCCTCTCATTTCCTTGTTTTTTTTGTCTCCTCTCCTCCTCTCCTCTCCTCCTCTCCTCCTCCTCTCCTCAGTGCAGGTGGTCAGTGTGGACCGGGTGCCAGCCTTCTACCTAATGCTGAGTTGATCAGTCTCACTGAATAGCTCGTTTGGCCGTAACAAAAACCAAGAAGTCAGACTAAATGGCCAAGAGGGCCAGTTGATGGTAATGACCAAGCCATCAATGATTGAGCCCATTCATGGCTGAAGTGGCTGGAGTGGGGGCTTTGCAGTCAGTCCCCTCAGTCATCCAGTCACTTCCACAGGAACACGGGCCACAGTGTGTATTGCTCTCATTACTGTCCATTGTCTGGCGCCTTTCAAATGCCTGTAAAGAAAGTGGGAGAGAGAGGAAAGGGAAAAAAGGCTAGAGATTAAATAATGGCCTCGTTGGTGGTATGGATTGGTTGATGGTGAGGCGAACTGGCCCCTACTTGTGTATAGTGTATGTATGCGAAAGAGCTGCTGCAAGATGTAAGAAGCAAGATGACGTGTTTTTAAAAAGGTAACAAAGAAGAATAAGGCCACTCTATCAGATGCATTCACAAAGATACAGAAGATACCAATCGATGTTTGATGGCTGCCTTCTCCAAATCATCGTATTTGTTTGGGGCTGATTCTAAATATGTACTCTGTATAGAATCAAACACACCGTGACTGTTAAAAAAAAAAAAAAAAAAAAACTCTCTTGCGTCGTCGTTGTTCCCAGGCATGCCAGCAGCCTCTCTGGTCACCCCGGCAGATGTGATCAAGACCAGGCTGCAGGTGGCGGCGAGGGCTGGTCAGACCACCTACAGCGGGCTGACGGACTGCTTCTGGAAAATCCTCAGAGAAGAAGGGCCTCGGGCGTTTTGGAAAGGAGCCGGAGGTAAAGTCACTGAAGCACACGCCTGACATTGAGCCTGTTTGCATGACCATAAAAGTTCAATAACTGGGAGTAATCAGGTAACTGTAATAAACAGATCAAACACGCTTACATGCACTTAAGAAATGCGACAATCAAAAACCCTGGTTTAGACGCTCCAGTCCATTATCGGATTCCCTCATGGTACATACGTATGTAGTGATGATAGACTTAAACTTCCTGTTGTTGTCTTCAGCTCACGTTTGACTATGTAACTTCCGTTCTCAATGATTTTAATTGTGTTTATACATGCCCAGTAAAAGAACGAAATTAATCAGATTAACTTGTATACATGCATGAAGACATTGGAGTATCAGGGAGAAATCCAGGTGTGTTAACCCGATTTTGCGTAGTCAGAATCAGATTGCTGCTGTTATCTGTTAAAGTATATCAGATTATCCTGTTTACTTGGTCATTTGAATAATCTTACAACTCCAGAAATCAGATAATGGTCGGAGTATTGGTGTGCATGTAAAGAGGCTGAATGACGCCTCTTCCTCTTCCTATTTAGTCATATTTTTTTCTAAACACCTTTCACTTTTCTGTTTTGTAGTCTTAGGCTTCAGTCCACAACACTTCTGAAACAATAACTGATTGACTATTAGTATATACAAAGCAAAATAAAATCAAAATCCATGTATCATTCATTCTTTTCATATTCAATTGAGAATCCACAATCGGAAAACGAAAAAAGGACTCGTTATTTCATTATTCATGCGCAAATCAAAAAAGTGTGTTACGTGAAGTGGCTTCTACTTGGATTGTCTACCATGGCCGCACTGTATTAGACAAAACAACAATACCTAGAAGATCTTGATGATTTTTTCAGTTGTCATGTCGTCCTCCTTGAGAGTAACACGTTTGCTGCCTCTGAATAACACCAAATTCTCCATTATCACAGAATGCATTTGGCAGAATACTAGCAAACCTACGACTGTACAGATCAACACACGAAAAAGTCAGTAACCTCCAGGTCATACCAAATTGGATATCAAAAATGTCAACATGAAACCTGACATATGGTACATTTGCTTATTTTCAATTTTTAATTTGTGGGTACAATTGAAAGAATGAAAAACAACTCGTTTTTGATTTGTACATGAATAATGAAATAAGTCATTTTTTCGTTTTCCAGTTGTGGATTCTAAATTGAATATGAAAAGAACAAATAATACACGATTAATCAAGGCCATGTTTTGGTTCATTCATAGCCATGAGAGAGTCAGGTAACCAAAGCATGAAGTGAACTGCACCGTCTTCAGAGTAGGAAAGATAAACGCAGGAACTCTAAAGTGAGAATTAAAACATCGAACTGAGACGTCCTTCGAGCTGGACAACTAACACAGAAGCTGAAAAATGTCTGTTATATCCTCCGTATGTTTACTACTGTTCTGCACTACCTTGGCATCAATAAATAGAGCTTGTGGAGGCATGTAACCATGGTAACCAGGGAACATTACCTCTATTGATATCTGTGATATGACAGGAAGATGAACCTGTCTTCAACTGGAGGAAAATCCAAACCACAGTTGAATTTACATGTGTATTCGTTGCCACAGAAATCCTTCATTTAATGCAAAAGTTAAACAACATCGCAAAGTTTGAAGGTGACAGCATCGCTAGCATCTATGTGTAACTAAATAAGTATTAGGTATGTAATAAATTAAATACCAACAAGCAATGGTGGGGTACACCCTGTTCACTGCAGAGCTGAAATAAATAAATCAGTAAGATTATTATTGAACATCAATATCTGTATATCTATCCTGAGGTTTGCATTTGCTATTTTGTCACTACTGCAATGCATTATGGGATATTTATGCTGACATTGTGCCCAATGCTGTTGTCACTACTGCAGGCCTGAGTTGTCCTGTTCCATACATGTACTAGGCTACATAAAAACACTGCTCCTGTTAACCATGTTTTTGAATAAATAGTGTTCTAGATTTAATTATGATAATTATTATACAATAATCATCCATATCTATAATAATTATCTTTGTTTTTGCCAATGATTAAATAGAAATTAAGTTAAATAAAAACAAAAGTAGTTTTCTAGTCTAAAGAGAGAGGCACAAATCCTAAAATCTTCAAGTTTTTACAGGAGTGATATATATTTTCTTTTTTTAAATGGAATTCTGCATTTTAAAACATTTCCCTGTTGTCTACATAAACTGTAAATGCTCTGCTTGGGCCTGAATTCTTCATTAATTCAACTCCACAGGTCCATCTTCAACCCTTTTTCTGAGTAATGACACCAGAAAGGTGGTTTTGAGCGCTGGCCCTTTAACTGCAAATGAGCCACTTCACGCCCCACCCCCTCCAGGTTGTTGACCGTGCTGCTCTGTCCCGTTCAGCCACTTGTGTTTACTAATACAACCAACAACTGAACATTTTAGGTAATCGGCTCAAAGTTTGGACATATTTTCAGTATGGACTACAACCGCTGCTGCTGACAAACAATTATGTCGTACTCGGAGAAATGTTCGTCAGAAGTCTTGACCTTATATGTGTAAATGTCGTGATGTAAGTAGTTATAGACCTAACAAATTAAGCAGGAATTAAAACAGGTTGTAGAAATCCACTTGATTTTTGCCAAAATGAATATAAAGATAACTTTGCAGCACCTGGAGGGTTCAAATTCAAACTGTATGAACTATTAGGGTCCAAATATACAAATGTACCAGAGACTAATAAAAGTGAGTTTAGTAAAATATGACCCCTTTAAAGGATGTTTTTTGTGCGAGTTTTGGTAAACTCCATAACTACTGTTAGTTAAAATTAGCTGCCAGCTAATGTCGGCTGATTTGACGATTTACAAAAGTAAGTGTGTTTGATAAAAGTTTAATTTCATGTTTCATAACTGTTAATATATAAACATTTATAGTCTTTCTACACTAAAGTATCTGGAAAAAAATGGTTTGATTCAGACTCGGCAGTGATGAGTTCGTATAAGAGAACGGAAGTCACAAGGTTTTATGACGTAATGAAAAAAATTCTGTATTAGCAACATGTAATGGAAAAATGAAGAAGACCCTGATCTGATCGTACTGTTATCTCACCGGCCGATAGGAACATGAGTTACTGAGTGAAGGCGCTGTGCCAGGCATCATCTTTGTTACCAATTTCATCAAATATCTTCTCTGATGAAACTACTGGTTGGATGAATTTCTAATTTTATATGTAGCTTTTTTGGGACAATGTCTACAAAGTTTGTTCACAGTTTTGAGAAATTTTGATTTATGGATTTTTAATGATTTTTTTAAAATATTAAAGATGTGCCTTTACTTATAATGGGCCATATTTTCATGCTTATAACATGGAAATGGTTACAGATATCAATATAGTTCTTATTGAGCACTAATATTAGTCATATATGGACTTTCACTGAATCAGTTGAGTTCTCCTCCAGTGAAAGTACCCCCCACTTCTATTGGGAGATTGATCTGCATCAGGACCACAGGACTCTAACATAGTGACGGAAACTGACAACCTCACAAATGCAACTTGATATTGATTGTTAATAGAATAAATTGGTCCTATTTTTTATTTTTATTTCGTCTCCTTTTTGCAGCTCGGGTGTTCCGGTCGTCGCCTCAGTTCGGAGTGACCCTGGTGACCTACGAACTGCTGCAACGCTGGTTCTACATCGACTTTGGAGGACAGTAAGTCCCACTCTCTATTAGCACAGGACAGGGGTGTTGTTGGGGTAAGCTTCCTGTTTTTTTTTTTGTTTTGTTTTTTTAATCAAACCCTTCTTAACTTGCTGTGAAAAACTGTAAGAACATTTCTGCTGCTGCTTCCTGATTGTGCTCCAGTGAGAACATCCCTTTATCGAAGACGGCCTCCTCCCAGAACAATAGGCTTAATTTCATCTCAGCTGCTCTTGGTGGGTGTCCTCCCCACTCTCCCACAAAAAAGAAATGCCACGAGACCAAAAATAATTCCACATTAACTGTCAGACTGAAGCCCTCACTCAGAAGGCTCTGGATGTGACAATTTTCTCCAGCTTGAGCATTTTTTCTTGCACCATGATCAGGGCAGGCAGCGCTCGCACTATTAGACTATTTTTTTTCTCTGCTAAAATCGAAATAATTCAGTCGTTCTGTTGAAGTCAGAAAGGTCAGGTGAGGACTGGAGACAGTGAGAGAATGCTGCTGTTAATGGACGGCTCAGATTGCATTTTTTTTTACTCATATCTTTCCCATTGTTGTAGTTGTAGTTGTTGGGTCTTCTAATTTGTTTGTGTTTTGTTACGTCTTTTTGTTCAGACACACCGACTGCCTGATATAGATATTCATGCTGAGGTTTTTTTTTCTTCATTTAGTTTTTGTTGTTAATAATCCACCCTTTAACAAAGAAATCTTCATTATAGAAATAAAAATAGTCGCTATTCTAAAGTCAATCAACCCTTCATCCCATTGTCGTTGAACAGATTCAAATAAATGAATGAAAAACACCTTCACATCTCCTTTCACACTGGTGGCACAGTCGCTATTTTGTATTAAAGACATTACAGTTTCTACAATAAACCATTTGTCAGTATAGACACGCTATACTTTGTTAGAACGCTTAGATTATTCACAATTGAGTCACCAAGTCTGTTTTACAGTTTTTCTGAGCACCAGAATATAATTGGTGAAAGAATCACCTGGAAAGTGATCGAAGCTAATGGGACTAGTGTTTGTAGCTCATGTTATATTTTAGCCACACACTAAAAAAGTAGAGTTTATTACCTTTCAAATTAGGCGTCATTGAGTCTGTTTCCATGCACACTAATACTGCGATCATTATTATTAATATTATTTAAGTGACCATGTAAACAGGATAATCTGATATACTTTATCAGACAACAGCAGTAATCTGATTATGAGAAATCGGATTAACTCACCTGGATTTCTCCCCAATACTCCGATGTCTTCCTGCATGTGTACAGGTTAATGTGATTTATTTCGTTCTTTTATATCTGCACATGTGTAAACACCAATAATCATAGAAAACGGAAGTTACATAGTCAAATGTGAGCAGACGACAACAGGAAGTTTACCGTAATTTCCGAATTACTGAGCGCACTTGAATATAAGACACGCTGCCGTCTCCAACGTCTCACCATCGATTCATTGATGCCAAGCTTTCGTGCAGCAGCTCTGTTTCCTTCTTCAACAGCCAGATCGATCGCCTTTAACTTGAAAGCTGCCTCATATGCATTTCTTCGTGTGTTTTCCATGATGAGGGTGTGGGCATCACACGCAAAATGATATGAAGAATTTACTGTGAGTGCGTTTGATTTACGGTGATTCGAACAGTTTCATTGGTCCACTGTAACCTGTTCGGTAATTTCATTGGTCTAGTGTGACGAGCCTAAATGTATTGGCATATAAAGCTCGTTAGCCATAAAACATGAATTAGCCACATCATTGTTGAAGCTGCAGGGTTCAAAGCATGTGAAAAAAGTAGCAGATTATAGTCCGGAAATTACAGAAAGCCTACCATCACTATGTATGTACAAGACTGATCCCATGAAATTGTGTTGTGTGTCATGCGGCGTGCTATATGTACACATTTTTGTCCTTTTGCGTGTTATTCAACACCATTGTATCGTGTATCGATTTGCACTAAAATCTCTGGTTCACATAACCCTCACCCTCAGTGTGTGGTAATTGACACGGTGTGAACATACATGTGGAAAGCTTATAATGCGTACAAATAACACGCCAAATTAAAAATTGCATGCATATTTACGCAAGTCATAATATCACGTTGTACCTAAGTACTTTGAAAGAAATCCGATAATGGACTGGAATATCTAAACCAGATTATTGCATTTCTTCAGTGTATGTCAGTGTTTTTCAGCCACACATGGGGTCACCTGAAATTTCTTGTAATTGTTAAAAAAAAACAAAAAAAAAAATTACTAATAAAAAAATATATGTTGAGTTCAGAGACAATCCCAATCCACAAAAGACATGACAAACTGAAGCTGAAACTGAAGCACTGTGGTACTATTTATCTTTCAAATGTTCATTGTGGTCAGTTTCAGATGCTGCAGCTCTTTCATAATTCATAGTTTGAGTTCTTGTTTGTTCAGTATTAATTGTCAGCCTTGTAAATCCAAGCTGGACTGACTGTACATATCCTGACCAAGGAAAATCAAATTCTCACTTTGTGCAGTAATCTACACCTGGCTTTTCTGCCTCCGTCCATAATAATATACATAATATAGACTAAATGTCCTCTAAAATCTACGTTTATTTGCAACATAGTATAGCAAACTATTACATGATCAAAAACAAATTAATTTTAGCAAAAAAAAAGTCTCCGTTTTGAATGTCTGTGAAGTTAAAATGGGGTCACGAACAAAAAAAAGGTTGGAAACCACTGGTGTATGTAAATGTATTCGATCTGATTATTACTATTATTTTTTATGGTCGTGTAAACCAGGTTCAGTGACTCAGTTTGGTTTGAGTTATAAGCTTTGGAACTTGTGGGAAATAAGCAAACATTCCCACACATTAGTTAGGACTGAACAGGATAATCTAACAGCACAGATGTTCCTCTTCCATGCGTTGGTGCAGACTTAATAACTTTATACCGTTTTCTTCTTGTGTCATCTTTGTCGCTGCTTTTACACATCGCTGATGTTTTTCCACTCAGACCAAATCAAATGCAGATCCATGAAATATTCTGTGCGGTTTTTGGAACTTCATCTTCGCTGTCCGTGTTGGCAGTGAATCACAGAGCCCCGGCGTGAAATCAATGAGGGATTTGATTTAGTTCTGCTCTGAGGGAGAAATGTTCCACTTTTGATTTTCTATTAAGCTGTTTATTTCTGCGGCGTCTAATGTAATAAAACCACTTTAGGCTTCGGTGACGACTCCTGCGCACCTTTATCCTGTTTATACTTTTAACAATTTTCACCTCTCCTCACCTTCCTTCATCATCCCTCCTCCTCTTCCTCTTCCTCTTCTTCTACTCTCACCACGCTTTTGGCGTCCCAACCCCCAACCCCCACCCCCGTTGCTCCCCCGTTTTTCTCTCTCTCTCTCTCTCCGCAACCACAGAAAGCCAGCTGGCTCCGAGCCCACCCCCAAGTCTCGGATCAGCCTCCCGGCGCCCAACCCCGACCACATCGGAGGTTTCAGGTTGGCCGTGGCCACGTTCGCTGGCATCGAGAGCAAGTTTGGACTCCATCTCCCGCGCTACACGGTGGCGGCGGCGGCGGAGGCCCCTTCCGCCGCCAGCCCCCCTTGAACCACTCACATCAGCGATAGAAAGGTGTGCGTGTGGGAGGGTTCGTACATAAAAGCACTTAAAGACACCAATTAGTCCATTATTTGTAGACGTATTATGATGTAGCAGTATTTATTTGTCTCTCCTATAATTTTTTTTTTTTTGGGAAGAATTGACCTCATTCAGGTGCAGCTTTCACAGTGTCTTCCTCCCGTTGCTTTAATTCCAAAGCACATACGAGCAAACAGCTAAAACTAGACTGTTAATGTGACTCCTTTACATATATAACAAATCCAGAGACGTATTTTCATATATAGTTACAGCATTTTTTTTTTTTTTTTTTTTTTTTTTTTTTTTTGGAGTTGCTCTTTCAATCGTGTGCTGATTTGACCAAATGTAACAACGAAACTACGATCCAAAAAAACATACTTGAATGTAAAAAGCAGCGGCGTTCCGGCTGCACACGATGTTTACTGTTCGGAGACGTCGGGGTTGGGGTCTAAACGTATGCAGATGTGCGACCGTGACAGAGCTGCGTTTGTGTACGGTAGTGTGTCACGACGCAGTGTTTCAGTTTGTGCAGAGCGTAGGGTGTAATACTGGTGCCTTACTGTACGTACGGCAGCAACATGTCAACTGAGAGTAAAGACAAAACTATATTAGTATCAACAGAGTCTGTGTGTTTTTATTTCTGCTCAGACAGTCGCATTTTATACCCAAGTAAACAAAGAATAAGGTCCATATGTTTTATGTCCTTTTTGATTAGTTTTAATTTTTTACATACTTTTTGTTTCTGTCTCTCCTTTAAATCTCAGGTTTTTTGCCTTGTTTTATTTTTTTACGACGTTTTCAAACTGCGTTATATTTGTCATTTGTTCGTCTTTTACATAATTTTTTGTCTTTTTACATTCTTAAGTCGGTTTGGTTTGATTAGATCCTTTATTTTTTTGTACAATTTCATCTTGTTGAATTTTTTTTGGTCAATTGGGGTTTTTTTGCACATAATTTTCATCTTTTTCCATCATGTCTGTTTTGTCTTTTGTTTAAATCTCAGGTTTTTTGGATTGTTTTATTTTTTACACCGTTTTTAAACTGCGTTATTTTTGTCGTTTTTGTCATTTGTTCGTCTTTTACATAATTTTTGTCTTTTTAAATTCTTAAGTCGGTTTGGTTTTGATTACATCTTTAATTTTTTTGTACAATTTCATTTTGTTGAGTTTTTTTTTGTCACTTGTTTTTTTTTGCACATAATTTTCATCTTTTCCATCACGTCGTTTTTTTTCTGGTTAGATCTATGACACTGTTGTTGTCATTAGGGCTTTTATGCCGCTTTTGTGTTACTGTGTTTTTGTTTTTTTTTAACATCAACTTTTATGTCTTTTTTTTTAAATTGACTTGCTGCACCTTTTGAATAATTTTCATCTTACTACATTTTTACATTTCATTTTACTACAACTTTTACGTAATTTTTTAACGATATTTTTTGTTTGGTCTAGGTTTTTTAATGTCATTTTCATCTTTTTCCATCTTATTTGTCTTTTGTGTTGTTTTTGTCTTGTGTTTTTATGTTGTTTTGTGTTCCGTCTTTTTTCATTTTATCTTGTCTTTTCCATTTTGTGTTTTATACATCTTATTTTACATCTTTCCCATCGTTTCTGTTATTAGCTCTTCTATGTTGTTTTTGTCTTGTTTCTGTTTTTTATTTTTTCGTCTTTTACAGCATTTTTGTTGGGTAGCACCAATTGCAAAATACTTGGCTGATATCGATATTTGAAACAACATTATCCGTTAGTGTCTAATAGATGCCGACACCTATGTTACTTTCCGTTAAATTTTTTTTTCATTGTTATTCATCCAATTTTAACAAAGAAATCTTCCTTGTAGAAATAGTTACTATTTTTACATCTTTCAGCTCTTCCTCATATTATCTTCGAATGACAGAAAAAAGTCTTTAATGCAACACGACAGATGAACATGTCTTTCTTCCATGGGTAAAATGTCAGTGCATCAGTACACATTTATCATTTTATTCCATTTTCTTCTTGTGTCTTCTACATTGCTTTTTTTTCTCTATGGTGTTTTGGTGTCATTTTCATCTTATGACGTCCTTTAGGTTAAAAACCTTTTTTTTTTTTTTTTTTTTTTGTTGTTATTCATTTAAGCTGGAATCCATCTCAATGTGGAGAAGGTGTTTATAAGAAAAAAAATACTCAGTAATATCAGTAAAATGGATTAAAAGTATAATAGAAATTAGAAAATAGA
The DNA here is from genome assembly GCF_902148855.1 of Sphaeramia orbicularis. Lineage (NCBI taxonomy): Eukaryota > Metazoa > Chordata > Actinopteri > Kurtiformes > Apogonidae > Sphaeramia > Sphaeramia orbicularis. Next base: position 15,234,561 of record NC_043967.1, on the reverse strand, counting down.
AAAAATACTGTTAACTGTGTTAAAATGATGAGTGATTTCAGACAAACAAATCCAGCTCAGACTTGTGGGACCAGTAGAGAACAGAACCAAACCCTGGTGTGTTTGTGTTCCAGTGAACGGAGGAAACTGATTTTGCTGAGCTATGCTTTAATAGTTAACATAGCAGGTAGAACAGCGAGCACTCTGCAGTACAATATACCTCTGCTTAACTGTTACAGTTCATCAAAGAATATACAGAAGGGGCTCTTATTTAGACCAGGAGACGACGGACCAAATCACATCCTCACACCGAATGTTTCTGAAACACTGACATAAAGCAGCCACCGGCCCCCACGTGTGGCGACGTCACCATATTAACTCCACGTTTCTGCGTCTGGGATTCAGGAATGTGTGGCATGCAGGCAGAATACAGAGAAAAGAAGCACAACATGGACGTGGTATCGTGTAAACAGAATACGTGACTATTCTATGGACCCTGCGTTCTTTTTACAGTAGTGCAAAGCGTTGTTACAGTACACATATGTTCATAAGGCTAGAAGACTGACTGCCACTGTATACACCGGAGGCTCACAAGTTGCAAGCAACACATCACCTTAAGTCAAGTAAGTAAGTAAGTAAATAAATAAATAAATAAGGGCCGGACGATTTAGTCAAGATGAACAGTTCTGCAGGAATTATTCAGAATTATGCAAAAATACGAGAAAAAACGTAAACAGGGACATGTACTGTACATAAAGGTGACCAAACTGAAGTGGTAGAAATGAGCAGAGTGAAGCACATGCTACAGTGACACCGATAGAAGCACCCCGGACCCCCGGGTCTGTGGGCGGGGCTCCGGTTCTATGAAGCCAGCTCCATAGGCCCCTCCTCCTCGCCGTCCGCCCGGTTGGCTCGGATCTCCATCAGGGTACGGGCGAAGCGTGCCCAGTCGTCGCTATGGGCAACCGACAGCTGCATGAAAACAGACGGGAAAACAGGTGAGAAATACACATCAGTTTGTTTTTGATTTCAGTTAGTTTTACATGGTGCAGGAGGTTTTATTCTATTTTAGGGTTTGTTTGGGTTTTTTTTTTATACAGGACACCAAACACGATTTACTGGCTGTTTAAAGGGGTCATGTTTTGCTAAATCCACTTTTATTAGTCTTTGGTTCATTTATTTGTGTATTTAGACCCTAATAGTTCCTAAAGTTTGAATTCGAACCCTCCAGGTGCTGCAAAGCTATCTTTATATTCATTTTGGCAAAAATTGAGTGGATTCCTGTAACCTGTTTTAATTCCTGCTTAATTTGTCACGTCACGACATTTGTACATATAAGGTCAAAACTTTCGGCAAACATTTCTCCGAGTACGACATAATTGTTTGTCAGCAGCAGCGGTTGTAGTCCATACTGAAAATATGTCCAAACTTGGAGTCGATTACCTAAAATGTTCAGTTGTTGGTTGAATGGGAAAGAGCAGCACAGCCAACAACCTGGAGGGGGCGGGGCCTGAAGTGGCTCATTTGCATTTAAAGGGCCAGCGCTCAAAACTACCTTTCTGGTGTCATTACTCAGAAATATTTTTTAAGATGGACCTGTGGAGTTGAATTAATGAAGAATTCAGACCCAAGCATAGCATTTACAGTTTATGTAGACCATAGGGAAATGTTTGAAAATGCATAATTCCATTTTAAAAAAAAGAAAAATATCACTCCTTTATGACATATATTGTGTTAATAATGGATTGGATTTATATAGCGCCTTTCTAGACACCCAAAGCGCTTTACATTATTGTGTTAAGTTATTTAATCAAAACTATATTATTTTACATTATTTATTAAAAGTGTTGTATAAAAGTGTTTATTTAACAGCTTTGTTGGATTCTTGATTTTGATTCTCAATTCGGGTCAATAGGTGAGTTTCCATAAATATATAGAGTGTCCATAAAGTCACTTTACAATTTAACAAAATTATTACAAAAGCAGATGAATAGACAAATCTGTGGAAAATATTACAAAATGAAAAGTAGATATTGAAGTTTTTTTTGCTTCATTTAATCCACCTCTATATGGACACATTTAGTTCCATGAAGCACATCCAGACGGTACTGGATTTGTTTTTATGTTTACTGTATCATAGACTCATCAATGGTTTCAATGGATTCAGTAGTCGCTTTTCCATCAGACACCTGCGCAAAACTTTACCGATATTTACAAAATGTCAAAAAAACAAAAGTGCGTAATGTCGGTTTTTCCATTAAATCACAAATGCAATGATATTTTATTAATCGCGAGATGACAAGACATTATTCCATAAACATGGCACCGAACATAAATATGGTGTTGATTTACATTCATTATTATTATATATTACCCCTCTATCTCCTAAATTTAAAAATGATTGGGTTTCCGGGTGTGTCCACACATACCATGATATGTTTCTTCTTCCTCTTTGCTTGTAATGTACGTCAACATCCGTTTTTTTAATTCACGTGACTCTAGTTGCGAAAAAAGGTCTTTCCATTGCAGTTTTGCGTGATATACCATTTGCACTACGCCCGAAAAGCCACTTCTTGCCAGCGCAAAAACTTTTAACTGAAAAGGAAACTTTTGGTGAAATTGTCGTTTTTCCATATGAAAAATTTTTATGCTCAAGTTATATTTGCGCAGTTTGAGGGTCAATGGAAAAGTGACTATTGATCTTTTGCTTCATCTTTGTTCGATACACGATATCTTTAACATAATCCCATAGAAAGACATCCAGGGCAGTGATATCTGGTGAACGAGGTGTTTAGGGAATTGGACCATCCCTTCTAATACACCCGTCTGGAAATGTTAGATTTAGAACCCACCAACATGCAGTCCCCAATGTGGTGGTGCACCATCTACCTGGAAAAGGATGGCTGGTTGGAGGTCATCCAGTTGTGGTGACACATATTCAGTCCAAAATTAAGGTAAACATTTGATGTAAGAAAAATGGACCAATGATTCGACTGCATATGATCCACAATGTGACAAAAAACCACTGAGTCCATAGAACAAACCTGATGAAAATATCTCATCAATTGCTTTTGAAAGTAAAGAGACTTTGAGGACCCCCTGTATTTTATGCACATTTAACATTTCACTGTTCATGGAAACTTTGAAAAGAACTTCCCCGATCTTGCAACAAAGTTAGTTTTCGCTCGCTTGTGGTGGGTTTTTACCATTTTCTGCCAAAGAGTAAATGTACACAGAGGAAATGGAAACAGCTTTTAGAATACATTCTGATGTAGTGAATGTTTAACTCGCATCTGGTTCAACAGGTTGTGATGAGGAGACTAAATTATGTCTGTCTAAAAATAAACATCACAATAATCTGGGTGTTGCGTTGCTGATTAGTCACTCTGAAGCAGTTTCTGCAAACAAACATAATTCGCATTGTCATTTTTGCGATTTTTCAGTAGTTTCCTTCAAAGATGTTTAACAGTTTATGGAAACCCTTCCACTAATGCGTTCAACAGTCTGTTACTTCTGTCTGTCAGTACTATAGGATCTGTTTTATTTAACAGACGTAAAAATCAAACATCCAGATCAGTAAAGTCATTTTCACATCAGTCACTACTTTTTGTCAAATGATCGATTTCTTTAAAAAGTAGTTTTGTAATAATCAGTTAAATGTTAGTTTCTTCTCATTTCACAGTATTTCATTTATTTCACACATTAAACACCTTAAATGAGGTGAACAAAGAAAAAACACAGCAAATTTGATCTAATTTCATCCATGTCGCTTTGTTTTCTTATAGTACATTGGAAAAAATGCCCCTCTAAAAACAAATTTTAAAAAAATTAATACAAGATATTTTTGCTTGAATTAAGCAAAAAAAATCTGCCAATGAAACAAGTGAAAATTATCGTGGTAAGATTTCTTGAAATAAGATTTTCCAGATCTATTGTCTAAAAATAAGTTCTTATATCTCACTGAAAAATTACTCTTTAGGTGATTGCTTTATTTTCAGTGTGATGAGATATTTTGACTAGAAATGAAAAAAATACACTTGGTACGATTTAGATTTTTTCCAGTGTAAAGGCTGGTAGTAGTTTATATTCAAATATCGGTTGATGAATATGAGTGTAGCGTCTACTGGAGTTGTAAAAATGTAACGACAGATGAACCTGGTGTTTCCTGTTGCTGTGGAAAGTGAAGTCTAAATATCACGGTCGTGGACGCTGCTTTGTTGCTTTTGTGTTGAGACGCTGAGTAGAGCAGCGGAGTCATGAAACCTTTAAAAGCCATCGGTAATTATATCTGTCAGTCACATTCTCACCCCACCCCCACCCCCCCATTCATCTGAGAACACCTCCCCTGAACCGTCCACAGGGGGTGCAAAGGTCTGGTTTCCCCTCAGACCATTACTTCAATTATAACATGTTGGAGTTTTTGCTCATTGATGCTAAAAAAAAAAACTATAACAACTATAAAACTGAAACTGTAAGAACATAATGAAGTGATGATGTCGATGCTCTAAATGTCTTTTTTTTTTCTTTTTTTTTTTTACAGCTACACTTTTTTCACTGATAGTTTTCCATAACCCTGTCAGACGTAAACAGCCATCAGTGACCAAAAGTATCTGCTGACAAAATGTGTAACAACCTCTGATCTGCTAATCCTCTCAATACATGTAAAGAATTCCGGTAAAATGCAGTTTGTCATCTTTCCATGGTCATCAGATATGATCCATTTGTGAACATGAAACACCGTCATCTTCTACAACATTTAATCACCACACTTGTTTTTAGATATTTTGGTAAAAAGTTACTTTTTTCTTCAGTTTATCTGTTTTGATATGATAACCTCTGAATTTACTCTATGCTTTATGAACATCTACATTAGGGGTGTCCAATATAAGGCTCGTGGGCCAAAACTGACCTGCAGGGTGAATTTTAGAAGTTCAAAAATTACACTGAAAATATGAACAGTCAAAGGCATTCAGGGGCCACATACAGACCAATGTAATATCAAGTCAAATAATAACATGAATCATGACAACTGCTGATTTTCTCCTTGGTCTAATGTAGTTTTTTTCAACCATGGGGTCGCCTGAAATTTCTAGTAATTGATAAAAAAAAAAAAATGTAAATAAATTACTAATAAAAAATATTATTTAATGATTCAATATATATTTCATTATAATTAAAACACGACACACTTTTCCTAATAAAAATCCAGTTCAAATAAAATGCAGGATATAACATCTGAGAGGGCATATCTTTATGGACCCAATCATGTAACTGCATGCATTTCCTCGCTTTAACCTGCCCAAACACAGTCGAAACCAGACCGAACAGAGAATGGAAAGACTTCTTCACCCGCCTGGCCCCGCTAAGACATCTCCAAGAGAAAAATGTCTCTGTTTTGAATGTCTGGGGTCGCCAGAAATTTGTGATGTTAAAATGGAGTCATGAGCCAAAAAAGGTTGGGAACCACTGGTCTAATGCAAAAAAAGTACAACTGCATTCTGAAAATATTAACATTTTACAAATCCTGTCACAATAAAATGTAGATAAATCTGAACAGATCTGAGAAATTGTAACAATATACTGCCTATTAATAAATATCTGCATTCGGAGATGGAGTTTAATGAGTAAATTGCGTTAATAATAAGCTGCAACATATATTTTTAATAGATATTTCAGGGTGTACATGGTTGTTCAGGTTATTCACATTTTCATAAAGTAATTTAATTTACACACTAAAACAAAGACAAAAATTTGGATGATTGTTTATAGGTTATTATGTTATTATTTAACTTGTCTGGCCCACTGGAGGTCATATTCGGCTGAATGAGTTTGACACCCCTGATCTACATGATCAGTAAATTAAATATAGGAAAATACACCTTACTTCTATCTGTATACAGGATGTATAAAAAAAACTATACATTTTGAAAAATTACCCCCAGTTCCGCATTTGATAATTTTTGGAATTTTCTTTTATGGACATTGTTAGCTAGGGGATTGGTGAATATTTGTCCAAATTTACAGACATGGTGGCCAAAGTGTTAATGCTGTATCAAATGCGTAACTGGGGGTACTTTTTCAAAATGTCTAGTTTTTTTTTTTTTTGAGACACCCTGTATATATCCTATTCGCTGTACATATCTCTCATCTGTAGTATAGAGTTAGCTTTTGTATATTCTTCTGTGTATTTTGTTCATTTCAGGAGTTCTAGCATTACTTTCGTAGCACAGGGGTATTAATATTTTATTCTGAAGCCCTTACACAGTTCACTTTTCTTAACACCGTGATATTTATATTTTATTTTATTTTTCTTATACAGTCCCTTTTGCACTAAGTATTTTGCCGCTAAATTGAAGTGAGCTGCTAAACTGATTTTCCTTGCTCCTTTGACAATAAAGATCTATTCTATTCTATTCTGTTCTATACATGATTTTCACTGAAATGTTGACATGTTGATAAATCCCTTCACTTGGTTCAATGTAGAGAAAAATTCAGTTGGAAGTTACCATAAAAATATTTCTTGGTCTTTAAGGCTTAAATAACTGATCTGCAGATGCTCAAACACGTTTTCTTTAAGCAACAGTGATGTGAATCTGATTGCCCCCCCCCCCCCCCCCCCCCCCACACACACACACACACACACACACACACACACACACCACCACCACCAAAACGACCTAATGCAGACGTCAAACTGAAGGATGTTCAGCAGAGACAGCAGTGCACTGTGGGAGTCGGAGTGAGAGTGGGGCTGCCACCCAGGCCGTCTGCAACCACTTTGCACGGCCAGGCTGTAATTAAACAGGCACCGGGAGGGAAGCAGGCAGCCATTTTGACCCCCCCACCATCACCACCAACACGCCCACAGCGCTGGGCTGAACACAGCGGGAGGCCCCGGCACAACATCATCTATACGGGCGACATCGGTGATAGCAGGATACGAGAGGAGTCAGTGTTGAACAAACATCTGCATTCAGCGCCGTTAGGCCTTTGAAAAGCCGATGAATGACACCCAACGGCACTCGAATACAAGGGGAGGGGCTTATCACAAGGTAGCCATTGCAAAATCCACCCAGTGTCTGATGGGAACAGATCCAATTCCTGCTGATTAATGAAACGCATTTGTACCGAGTCAAATAAAAGTGTTAAAGCACATTCACACACACCACAGAAAACACTGCTGCATCCTCTGCTCCTCTGGTTCTGTCGACCACAGTCTTATTACACACCTACAACACATGAAAGTAGGTGAAATAATGGAGAGAGGAGGAGGAAAGTAGAAAAAGAAACACAGCTGGTGTCACTGTGGAGGTCCACTGGAGGATTAACCCACCCACAGAGGAAACACTCCACTCCCCATGAAGAAACAGGAGATGGAAGGAAGGAAAGAAGGAAGGAGGGAGGGAGGGAATCTATCTATCTATCTATCTATCTATCTATCTATGTAATTGTGAATATATTTTATTTATTTTCTAACCTGTCTTTACACGTTACTTTTTTAAATGTGTTTTAATGTTCCTAAAGATGTTTGAATCCTAATGAACATCACTAATTACCGAGAACAACAGGGACTTTTATTTTGAAAAGGGTAAAGGTTAACTTGCTTTATTATCTCCGTGGAGAAATTCAGTCTCACACACAGTACCTAGCATTAGCATTAGCATATATCACATTAGGAACAGTGACGGCTCCAGATCTTCATCAGTACTGTGGTCAGGTGATCCAACAGGAGAATTAACCTGTGTGTTCCTGTTTTTAATGGTGACTTAAACCAGAAGAATCAGGGGAAAACCATGTGTTGTGGAGAAAACAGGTACACTCGACAGTCTTTTAGCAAAAAACTCAAAAACCAGTCCGTGTGATTGATGGATTCAGCTGTGATTGGAGTTCACTTAGGCTTCACAGCGAGTTACAGAAATTCCTGTTGTGAAATTACTAGATGAACTAAAAGGACAGGTTTTTTTGTGGATTTGGATTTCAATGTGAATTCCAATGTGATACTTTTTAAGACCAGTATGAATGCTATTTTAAGACCTATTTCATGTCCATGTTGGTATTGACCAGCTTTTTAGAGAGCTGTGTCCAGAAACCACTGTAGTATTCAAATCCACTTCTCACTTTGCCTATATTTTTTATTATTATTATTATTATTATTATTATTATTACCTCCACCAAGGAGGTTATGTTTTTGCCAGTGTTGGTTTGTTTGTTGGTCTGTCTGTGTGCAAGATAACTCAAAAAGTTATGGACGGATTTGGATGAAAATTTCAGGAAATGTTGATGCTGGCACAAGGAACAAATGATTAAATTTTGGTCGTGATTGGGGGGGGGGCACTGATCTGACTTAGTGGACGCCTGCGCTCTCCGAGTGCTTTTCTAGTTATTATTATTATTATTATTAATAATAATGAGATACATAAGATGAAAGGTATTAGTTATGATTAGCTATGATTACAATCAACTCAAACACTGTTCTAATTCAATATTTGGTAAGATTATTTTTGGCTTATGTAAAAAAAAAAACAAAAAAAAAAAACACGAAACACTATAATTAGATCTACATTACGCTGCATTATTTTTTTCATTACAAAAAAAGTAACTCCAGCATTGAAAACAATGACAATGAATACAACGCCGGACTCAGTGCCTTCACAAGACCTCATGGCCTATCGGTCGGTGAGCTAAAAACACAAAAAAGCTGTTCAGTGCAAAGGACATTCAATAAAATAAAATACAGGGTGTCCCATAAGTCTCCATACAAAGGAAAAATAAACGTTTCTTGACATAAACCATTTTTATTTATATAATATGCGCTATATGACTGCCATTTTGTCGGGAACACATTTCAATGCGTGTTCTCCACTGCTGAAGAACTATAAAGAAGAAATATAAAGAAATACATGTTAGAACCATATGTATTATGTCTACTATGTATGGAGACTTATGGGACACCCTGTAAATACATAAAATAAAAAATGTCAGTAACCATTATGGTATTTCCATTCAAGACAATTATTTAATGTAAAAAAGCTAAACCTTAAATCCCCCTTTCAGCGTGTTCTGTTATTTTTCACTGTAACTGTATTTATTTGTTTAATTCATTGTTTTAAGAGTAGAGGATGGTCACCGGTCCAGTCAGAATCAGCCTGATCTGGATCATTGCGCTAAGCCACGACTGTCATACAGATCCGTAACGCTGGAGGTTCACAGGTTTGGCAGAGGTGGGTTGGAGCGGCCTCTGTGTGGAACTGGATACAGGGAGTCCACAAAGTCTGGTCTCCCATGGAGGTAGCGACAACACACTAAAGTCCCCAGGGAACTAGTTTAGTCTGCTCTGGGCTGTTCAGTTGAGGTGATGTTAACGCTGGTCCACCAACTTACTAAAATGATTATGGGCGTACAAGAACAAAGACGATAGAAGGTTGTGATATTTATGATAAAGGATAAAAAAACGGTGGTCCTGTAGCCCAGTGAGAGGGTCACAGATGGCTGGTTGTTCGATTTGCTCTGACTTATGTCGCCTTAACAACCAATAGGAAGTCAGCAGGAAATGACACATTGATCTTCGTGACATGTAAGTTTAGAAGTCGTTCTGAAATCCCATAGTATGTACTCCACACAAACTTTACCGCACTTTATTGTAAATAAACAGTAGAATGTATCTGTTATGACCCTAGGTCATAATTTCTGTTTATATATGTGTATATGTATATATGTTTTCTGTTCAATGTGTGTGTTCTCCCCGTCCTGTAGGGGTGCTGTGCCCTTTTTGTGTCTGTCTTGTTTCATGTAGGTGAAGCTGTGGATTGGTGAAGCGGATTACCCGTCCCTGTTAAAGATGGCCCTGGATTCAGCAGTTCTGTGTCTCTTGGTCTGCTACCAGCTCCCAGCCGTGTCTCCTGCGTGTGTGGTCGTCAGTCTTCGTGTGGTCGTGTGTTTATTCGACATTGTAAATAGTTGTAAATAGAGTTTTTGTAATTGGTAGGGGAGGACGGCTCTTTAATTTTCACGTTTTCTCCTGTTTTGTCATAGGGAGTTCAGGTTAGTTTTCTGTATTTTATTTCTTGCATTTATTTTGGATTAGGAAATTTAGTTTTGAACTCTGAAAAACACTTTTGTTTGCTGTTTTAGCCACGCCCTCCCCTAACCCTTCTTTAATTGTTAAAAAGTAAATATTATGAACTTTAGTTTTGACTGATGTGTGTGCTTGAGAGCTGGGAGGGGACAAAAGTGAGCACATTATGTTTGCCCTGGTAAACCCCTAGGCCGGGGCAGAACATCATTTGCTGAATATATGTCACTTCCTGACAGCCTTCTTCAGAGCTGTGAACATGCATGTGTACTGTCCACACCTATTACGGCTGCATGATATTGGAAAAAACTGACATTGGGATTTTTTTTAACCCTGCGATATATACTGCGATATGAAAAACTACTCAGGAGGATATAATAGCTGTGTGGTGGCGACGTAAATGGTCGAAGTAATTAGTTGTGTTTCCTCTTGTTGTGGCAACAGGTGGAAGGCACTGTCGACACAGAACACATGTTTCAGTATCATCCTTCTTGTAGCTGAAATAATTCCAGATAACTGACGTTGCTTTTCTTTTTGGCACCAAGTCTTTGTTTTTGGTGATTTTCTCTTGTTCGTTGCTCATTTTTCAATGTTGTTACCAGCGACTCACTCCATGTGCAGGGGCGTGGTCTACTTCTGCAAACTGATTAAGAAGGACTGTGATTGGTGGATCACTGTGCGTAGTGTGTGTCAGGTACCCAGGTTGAAATTAGATGAGAACATGTTGAGTTCATTTGCCTCCTACATTGCAGGACCTACGATGTAACTATTGCGCACACGTACATTGCGATGCCAATGCTCAAATGATATATTGTGATGCTCTAACACCTATAATACTCAGGGTTTCTACAACTTAAATTTAAGACTTTTTAAAACCACTTAGAACAGAATTTAATGCCCATTTCAAGGCCATACTGGCAAAAATTCATGACTCCAAGAATTTAGGGAAATGTATTTATTTACTCCAGCGCCTTGATTCCCACCATTCTGAGTCATTTCTCACTGGGGGCTGCAAAGATAATTGGTTCCTAATTTCAATACAAATTGTTGGGTAGGAACGGGTGGAACTGAGTAGACTAATGTTAATTTCTTTGCAGTATGGACATTAAACAGACGCACTTAAACAACACAGTGAACAAGTTTATGGCAACATAACTTAAGACCTACCATATCAAATTTCATACCTTTTAAAGAGTTTTTTAAGGTATTAAATACAGATTTGTAAATTCAAGACTTTTAAGACTTTCTAAGACCCTGTGGGAACACTGAATACTGTTCACTCCACTGATGACTGTGTCACACTACTGGCATTGTCCATTCTCATCACAACCGCATTACATTATGGGATATTCATACTGGCAAAGTATCCAGAACATACAAACTGTAATATTTACCCAGAAGTAGCATGCAATTCACATACTGTTGGTTTCATGCTATGGTCTTGGACATACTAAAACATTGTACGTACTGTTTTAAACTACTAATTAGCATGTTCGTATGGAATTTCAGACGTCGCCTACATGGCCAAAAACAGGCTACAAACCTCAACGGTCTTTGACAAACTGTCATCCTATGTTGGCCTGTTTGCTCAAGTCACTACCGGTAGTCATCCATCTCTTCCTCTTTGACTCTAGAGGTTTTACTGTAGATAGAAACACCACTTTTGTAACAGCACCATCATTAGCTTAGCTTCACTGTTTACACTAAAGCTGAGCTAAATATCTATCATCACCAACACTGTGCTGCTTAAGTTTTCTTCTTGCATATTTGGCCAGAAATTCAGCAAATGTTATTGCCCAGTCTGTGTCCACGTTGTAGTTTTTAGACCATTTAGATCAGTAGTAGTAGTAGTAGTAGTTTATTCGGTCGTTAATTACTTTAATCAACAAACAAAAACAACATATTCATTGTTCCATATTTAATGTGACCGAAAGGGTTTAGGCTGAAGTAAAGACTTATTTTGCCTAACCGTATTTACAATTAATTAATGTTTCCACAAGAAAACAAACACTTTTTTTTTTAATGTAATTATTGCTAAATATACAACAGAAGAGAATACATAATTAATTTAATTCAGGTAAATCATGTCCTTATCTTAACTACCAATACTGATCCTAGTCTTTTAAACAAGTCTTTTCTTTAGTCAATCCTCAGCTCTATATTTTTTGAAAAATAATTAATTTGTACATCTTTTTAAAAGTTTTAATTGTTTTAGACTGCTTTAATTGATCTTCCAGGCCATTCCAAAGATTAACCTCTCTAACGGAAATACATCTACTTTTTCTTATTTGTTCTTGCCTTAGCTTTTTTAAAAATGCTGGTTCCTCTGAGGCTACACTGGCTTTTTCTATATTCAAATATCCCCTGGATGGAAGGAGGGAGAAGATTATTGTGTGCCTTGTACATCACTACCACTGTATTAAGGTCAACAAGATCATGTATTTTCAGTAAATTAAGCTCTGTAAAAACAGAGTTTGTTGGTGCATAAAAATCTGCATCAGTAATAATTCTTATTGCCTTTTTTTTTTTTAAGTAAAAAGATAGGATGAATATTTGAATAGTAGTTGTTTCCCCATATTTTTGCTCCATAATTTAGGTATGGAAGAATGACAGAATTATATAGTATGAGAAGGGAATATTTATCTAGTATAGTTCTCATTTTACCAATTACGGCTATGGTTTTCGCTAATTATGTCTTTGTGACTTCCAATCAAGTTGCATATATTTTAGTTTACTACATTGAAATCACACACTCATGATGATTAAGAACGAACTTTTAATATTCCAATTAGACTAAGTGGATGGAAATGAGCATAAATGTGCACTTTTATTTGCAGTTTCTGTATATTTCCTTAAACCTTGCGACACATTTGGATGAAACCCCATATACGGTTCGGTCCATTCCTTGAATATTATCTAAACTCAGTAACTGACAGTGTCACATTTTAATGTGGATGCCACCGACTATAAAAAGGAAAGAACAGGAACAGGACGTGGGTTTGAAGCTGCTGCAGAGACATGACAGTGAAACACGGTGGACTCAGTGAACCTGATCTCATTATAGTTATTAAAAGCTCATCTAGGGCTAAGAAAACACCTGTGATAATACACAAATGATTATATTCCATTTCTGCAATTAAATCCCTCTAAATGTGACGCACTCTAAATATCCATTATTACAGTCCTTAGTGTTACAAAGAAAATTAATCACAGTAAATTGTGAGATGGATCACTTGCGTTCTTTTAATCAATAGACAGCCCTCAAAAAATAAATACGTGTAAAACGAAAACTGACATATTTGGTCTTTCAGTTTTCTGGCGTGTTCTGACGGGTCGTGCAGTCCCAGTACCACAGCGCTATGGAAGGATTTGCTGGCATCTCTCGCCATCCACAGCCTGTTTCCAGTTTTAACTTGACAGACCTCCCCCAGCACCACACACACACACGCACACACACACACACACACACACACACAAAACCTTTCAAATGCGCTCACTTTTATTGGTGACTCTTCGTTACCATCAACCGAGCTCCAAGGCCACCAGCTCAGCCGAGCCTCCCTCCATCTTAACCACACAACAAAAAGATGCTAAAATTAGCAGCGTGGCTAAGCTAACGTGCTCTCGCATGGGGAACCTAAACCAGAGCCCTGCAAACATGAGAGGACGTACTCAGGCTGGGTGGTTGGTTGGCCACTTTGTGGTGATGGCAAAGTCATGTGGAGGCCATTTTAAAGGGACGCAAAAAAGAAAAAAAATATCAAACACATACATCCATAGCAATGCTGACAGTTGGGTAAACATACAGGGCTAAAAGGCCTAAAACAGTCGGCTGTGGTACATGTGGAGGCTTTACTGTGGAACGAAACACACTTTATATTAGTAGCCTATAGCACATGTACTCACCAAAGCCAGTGGAACATACAAGAAACAGGAGAAAGGAGCAATATGCATATATGAATGTATGTATGTGTGTGTGCAAGTATTTATGAATGTATGTATGTGTATATGTATGTATATATGTATGCATGTATGTGTATGTATGTGTGTGTATATATGTATATGTGTATGTATGTATGTGTATGTATGCATGTATGTGTGTGTATATATGTATATATCAGGGTAGAGACTGCGATCTGGTAGGATCGGCGATTCTACCAGTAGAGACTCCGATCGTAGTCTCTACTGGTAGAAACTCCGATCCTGCCAGTAGAAACTCCGATCGGGTTAGGGTTAGGGTTAGGTTTACGGTTAGGGTTAGGGTTAGGGTCAGAGACTCTGATCGGAGTTTCTACTGGTAGAATCGCCGATCCTACCAGATCGCAGTCTCTACCTTGACATATATGTGTATATGTATGTATGTATGTATGTATATATGTATGTGTGTGTACAGGGGTTGGACAAAATAATGGAAACACCTTAAAAAATCAACAAAATATAATTTAATATGGTGTAGGTCCGCCTTTTGCGGCAATTACAGCCTCAGTTCTCCGAGGTATTGATTCATACAATTTGTGAATTGTTTCCAAAGGAATTTTAAGCCATTCTTCAGTTAGAATACCCTCCAACTCTTTTAGAGACGATGGCGGTGGAAATCGACGTCTTACTCGAATCTCTAAAACTGACCATAAATGCTCAATAATGTTGAGGTCTGGGGACTGTGCCGGCCATACGAGATGCTCAACTTCATTAGAATGTTCCTCATGCCATTCTTTAACAGTTCTAGCTGTATGGATTGGGGCATTATCATCTTGAGGTGAAGGTGTTTCCATTATTTTGTCCAACCCCTGTATGTATGTATGTATGTCTGTATGTATGTATGTATGTGTACATGTATGTATGTGTGTGTGTATATGTATGCATGTATGTGTATGTATATGTGTGTATATATGTATATGTATGTATGTATATATGTATGCATGTATGTTTATACATGTATGCATGTAGGTGTGTGTGTGTGTGTGTGTGTGTGTGTGTGTGTGTGTATATATATATATATACACACACACACACATACACACACACATATGTATGTAAGTAGGTATGTATACATGTATATATGTATGTATGTACATATGTATGTATGTGTGTATATGTATGTATGTAGGTATGTATACATGTATGTATGTGTGTATGTGTGTACGTATGATTGTGTGTGTTTGTGTATATATATGTAAGTATGTATACATGTATGTATGTATGTATGTGTGTGTGTGTGTGTGTGCGCGTGCGTGTGTATATGTAGGTATGTATGTATGTATGTGTGTGTGTATGTATGTGTGTATTGCTGGAAGCTGCCGCCTATAACTGATAAAAATGAAAAGAGGACGTCCATTCTGAGTTACTGTAGAAACATGGTGACTCCATGATATAAACACCACATTCTATGATGATGAAAACACATACATTCTCTTTTTTGATGTGATCATACACTAAAGAAATCATAACTATTAATATTTCTGTAAGGAGATCATCCTACAAATGCTTTAAATACACATTACACATTGGGCTTTTAAGGTGACGATTTGACAGAATAGATATCAGAAGAACCTCTGGAAATATGACAGTGATTAGATTAGACCGATTTTTGTATCATAACTGTTTTTTCTTCTCTCCTTTAACACCCATAACACATATAAGATTGTAGTTTCAATGTGCTGCACCTCCAGATATCACATAATAATAATAATAATAATAATAATAATAATAATAATAATAATAATAATAATAATAATAATAATAATAATAGTAATAATAATAATGATTCAGTCAGATGGATCAAACCACCACTCTGACCTTAATACTTTGGCTACACATTGCTGCCAGTATTTGTGGACATTTACTTGGTAGGATTTTTCACAAAGGATTCTAATTTTGTCCGTTGCATCAGTCGTCTGCAGTACAACTTCATTCCACGCTGTAATAAATTTTCGTCTGTGTGCTCGACTGGGGCTTTAGGCGTCCAGGCTGTAATTAAATCTGAACTGTTTGAAAACTAAACCCACAGAACCACCAACTCTGTGCATCACAGAACTAAAAGTGAATCCAACAACAATATAGTCAGCAGAATTTTTTTTTTACTTGAATGTGAAAATCCAAAATATTATCTTAGCAGGAACACCAGAGTAATTACACAAATGTCACAGCTAGCGTGTATGTATCAACTCTGGGAGATGGGAAACTTTCTGGTAACGACGACAATACTTTCTTATTTTTCAACACAAAGTTTCAGTGATGATGATGATGATGCGTACCTCTCCTGTATCGTATACCCAGACGCGGCCCTCCGAGTCGCCCACAGCAACCTCCTTCCCTCCTGATGACCAGCGCACCCTGTTGAGAGCCGACGCACCCTCAATGGTCACACTTGCCGTCGGTACCTGCAGGATTTAACAAACAAACAAATAATATATTAATTAAAGTTTCATCATTTTGCAAATGTCCAGGTGAGATTTAAAAAATTGGAGATGTGACATAAAAAGTGGAAAGTAGAAAACTGTCTGTATTAGGATGAGTGAAATACAGACACCAAATGAGCCCTATGGGGATAATGGAGTTAACCTTTAACCTTTATGTGAGTGTCTAACAAGGTTATAATAGTTTGGGATTTTTCGTTGTAGTTTAGTTTAATTAGGTTTTGACTTTTTTTTTTATCTAATTCAGTTAGTTTTAATTAGTTTTTAGAGCAGGTTTACTAGTTTTTATTAGTTTTTTTCTAAATGCTTAGTTCTAGTTCAGTTTAGTGTAGTTTTAGTTTTTTCCTATTTTTTTTTTATCTTTCTCGCTGTCGTATTCACAGACAGGACTCTGCTGCTTTCTCCCAACTTTAGTCTTCATGTTTCCAGGTAGAGTGGGGACGAGAAGACGAGTCTAAACGACAAGTGACGAGAAGTGACGGACCGCGGGGTGTCGTATGGTGCCGCTAGCTAAAACTGCCCGAGCGAAATAAATCAATTTCATATAAATTCGACATTGACAAAGACGAAAACGAAGGGAATTTTATCCATAATTTTATCGGTTTTGTAAGCACACGATACAGTTTCAGTTAATTATCATTTTTTCTTTTAATTATAGTTTTTATTTATTTCAGTTAACAAAAATGTTTTCTCAATTCTAGTTTTGGTCATTTCGTTAGTTTTCACTAATGACAACAACCTTGATCTCTAACAGGACACATAAACATGTTAATACACCTGCAGTAGCTTCCATCTACATGACATTATCTTCTGTTTACGTTAGCACCAGTAAAGACACTTAGGCCCAATCCCAATTCACCCCTTAACCCTAACCCTTACCCCTTGGCCCTTGCACTTGGCACTACCCCTTGAAACGGACCTACAAGGGGTAGTGGTTGAAACATTGCCCTATGAAATGGGACAACCCTTCGTGACCTGTCACGTCATCAGTAGTCATTGACGCCACTATTAACAGATGCCACAACTTTGTTTCTGAAAGTATTCACCATGCCGTCAGCAGCTGTAACCGTCTCTGTTCCATGGCCTTTGGGCATCTTTTTGCGGCTATCCAATCCAACTTTATTTGTAAAGCACTTTAAAACAACCACAGTGGACCAAAGTGCTGTACAGAAAAACAAATAAAAACCAAAATAACAGAGTAAAAAACAAGAATAGATTAAAAGACATAGAACAAGTGTAAAAAAAAAAATTAAATAACTAACTAAATAAATAAATAAAAATACAAAAGAATAGATAAAACCTAAACAAAAGAATAAAATACAAGAATAGATTAAAAACATAAAAAGCTGTACAATTAAAAACAACAACAAATAAGAACAATAAACCAATATTACATAAAACAACTGAATAAAAATAATACATTCAGACATCTCACATGGTTTCAAAAGCCAAGGAGAAAAGATGGGTTTTAAGAAGGGATTTAAAAACAGACAGAGAGGAGGCCTGTCTTATATGGAGAGGAAGATCGTTCCATAGTTTAGGCTATCAACTATAAACTGCAGAAACGCGATCTATAACACGTTGAAACGGCATTAAACGGTCGATCAAACGATTAAGTTGTTTACGAAGAAAATACGTACGTGTGTGTTTCTTTCGTCACACTGCTCCACTTTTTTGCTGTGTTTACCTCCATCTTGGGATTCAGCCTTACAACTGTCTTTGTCTTAGGATTTGTCTAACATTTATCATAGTTCACAAGATTTTCCTGAAAAAAAGTGTCATAAACAGTCATAATCTCACGTTGGGATGATTTAGGACACTATTGTGATTTCAGTCAATTTGCTTGGCTGTTGAGGAGAATACACCAATTTTGACGTGTATTTCCTCATCTTATACATACAAACTTGGACTGGTGTTAAAAAAACAAACAAAAAACCCCCAAAAACACTTCAAATCAATGTTCAGAGTCACTAGGTTTGTTTCCATCCAGTTGTTTTTATTTCCATTTTTAATTTGCGCTTGAAATAAATGTAAAATATCGGGAAAAGAAAATTACGATAATACAATTAAAACGACTAATTATCAAAAAAAGGTTAAAAGTGAAGGTGATGTCATGTAGTTCAGTGCATGTGTGAACTAATGATGACTGAATTAATACAGAAAACAAACATAAATGTCACATATTAGATGGAAACAGCAACAAAATACCAACATGTACGAAGATCTTCTCACGTATTAGATGTAAACGGCAACAAAATACCAACATGTATGAAGATCTTCTCAAAAGTGACATGAAGGCCTTGACTAACTGTGGAAAAGACTGAAACTTTGAATAGGTTTAAGGGGCAAAAGCTAAAACCTGCTCCACGTTGTTATATGTAAATGGAGAAGTTTTAGACCATGATGACAATGAGCTGGTCTCAGTCAGTGGAAGTTTTCTGCAGGAAAAAGGGTGGATACTTGTACAGGTGAATAATTAGTATATTTTAGTATTCATAGTTTTGTAAATTATGTTATATTACAATAGATAGATAGATAGATAGATAGATAGATAGATAGATAGATAGATAGATAGATAGATAGATAGATAGATAGATAGATAGATAGATAGATAGATAGATAGATAGATAGATGATCGATCGATCTGTGTATGATTTGTTCGTTTGTTATTCCATTTAAAAATTAAATCAGGAAAAACAAATTTTTGGTTTTATTTGGGTAAAAAAAATATTATCTAATTGTTTAACATACCTGTGTGTAATTTTGCTCTGATTGTTTTACATTCAAAACAAAAATATTAAGTTGTTATTCTGGTTTTCTTATTATTGCAGCACCGGAAGTGTGACGTGGTAATGCGCGGTGATGAGTTTTATCAAAGTCATTTAAAGTATCTTTGGTTTTATCTAGGATGGCTGCACTCCAGCCTTTTGCAGATTTCATTAGGGAGCTGTTTACAAATGGGCCCCCCCATGCAGAAATCAGCCATGCTTTATATCACCAAGGAGCAACATGGTGCTCTGCAATGACAGTAAGGAGATTCGGCTCGCTCCACAACCTTAGACATCAAAACCATGTTGCCCACACTGAACTGGAAACGGCAGTGATCTCTTGGATTTATCAGGTACGTGCAGTAATATGAAGCTACACCGGTAAAGCACATTACTACACAAATGATGTTTTTGGATTTAGCACTAAAATGAATCTATGTCTATTACAGACAGGTCCAACCTATGGACAGAAGTTTATGACAGGATACTTGACATCCATACATGCTGGAGAAACAACACCAAACAAAACATTAAAACCTGTTTTTTTAGTGTTTCTTTCCACTGTATAGCTAAAAAACGGTCTGATGTTTCCTTTTAAGCTCAAGGTTTTTCTGATTTTGTTTAAAAAAAGACAAAAATTTAAAAACAGCCAGAAATTTAGTTTTTCTGATTTTATTTTGAAACGAAATAACCAATGAACAAACCATACATGTACACGAAATGTATATGTATATGTACTGCATGTATGGATGGGTGAGTGGGTGGGTGGATAGATAGATGGATAGATAATTAGAGGTATAAAAAGATATGAGTAGAATCTGGATAATAACTGTAACGTGCTAAAATAGAACTGTAAGGAGCAAAACAAGTTAAACTAGAAAACCACTTGGTAGAGCGCAGACCTCTGCCAAGGCAGATCGCTCCTTGTTCCTTGTGCCAGTATCAACTGAAATTTTCATCCAAATCTGTCCATAACTTTTTGAGTTATCTTGCACATGGACAGACAGACAGACAAACCAACAACTTGCACATGGACAGACAGACAGACAAACCAACAACGGCAAAAACGTAACCTCCTTGGCGGAGGTAAATATTCCAAATGAGAAAGTGCAAAATGACATTTGCGTGCAAATGGATTTATGACCAGAGACATCAGGCAGAGGTGAGTTATTAGAGTCAGATGGAATATGTCAGGGAAGACTTCCTGTATCCATTCGACAGTGGAGCTGCAGCAGTCTTTTTGAGAAGGTGCTCCACTGTCTGTCCAAAGTGTGGTGGAGAGGGGGCTCATCACTGTCCATGATGGAGACCAGGTTGTTTTTGGGTCCTCTTCTCCACCGCAGTCTGAAAACTGTCCAGCCTCAGACTGATTACAGATGATTTTATCAAGTCTGTTGGTGTCTTTGGCTCTGATGCTCAGTATAATTTTGTGTGATATTTTTACATATAGTCTCTTTTTGCACTGTAAGTATTTGCTGCTAAACAAAAACAGAACTCCTAAACTGATATTCATTGTTCCTGTAACAGTGACAATAAAGTGCTATTCTATTCTATTCTACTCTACTCTACTCTACACTATATCTGCGTGCTATGTCTTTGAACATCCCACTCAAACAACTACACCAGGGGTCACCAACCCTGGTCCTCTAGATCTACTATCCTGCATGTTTTGGAAGTATCCCTCTTCCAACCCACCTGATTCAAATGATAAGCCTATTGTCACACTCTGCAGAAGCCTGATAGCGACCGTCAGGTGTGCTGGAAGAGGGAAACATCTAAAACATACAGGATGGTAGAGCTTGAGGACCAGAGTTGGTGACTCCTGAACTCCACTCTGAAAATGCCAAGTTTTGACAACTTTCTTGTAATTTTAATATCATGTGCACATGTTCTACAAAAACAACTTGGCTCCCAGCACTATTTTGCAAATCCACTGTCACAACATTCTGCATACAACACCTTAGAACTAACTCAGCTGATATTTCCCGCTATTTTAAGGTGATATTGGAAAGCGTCAGACCCCTCTGTGCCACTGGAATTGTGTTAATGAAGTGTGGAGATACCGAGGGGTGGATATGTACGACTAAAGATGATGAAGAAATGACTGTCATAACGGTAGTGGATGGAAATATGGTTTTACTTCAGCAGGTTTTCTGAAAAAATGTCAGATTCGATTAGACTGAAATCAAAGTATCACCATCCACACACTGACCCTTCACACTGGAGCTTTTATTTAGTTGATATTATGACTTGATTAATTGTGCAGCTCTATTTCCTATTGGCTTATTGGTAAAAGGGTTAAGATCCTAATCCTATTATTATGCAATTTACAGACCAAATTTACAACTATTACTAAAAAGAGCAAAAATGAAGCTGTCAAATTTACAACTCCTTCTTCAAATGCGGACACGTGTCTCTTTATAATAACTGGGATCATGTTTGCTGTTGTGGCTGAACCGATGCTCTTTTTTTAGTCAACAGCCGTGCTCGTATTGCACCTTTAAAAACCTAAAACCATCTGCAGTGTTTCCATAAACTGTTCCTGACATGTGGCAGGCGAGTCTGACACATGTCACCAGTGGAGACAGAGGCCCTGGAAACATGTCGCCTCACACACACACACACACACACACACACACACACACACACACACACACACTCTCTCTCTCTCGGAGCTAGTGCATATTTAAAGCAGCGCTAACCACAGACTGACTGCCATTAGCCTGCTAGCTTCCACTGCTCCGCCCGAGTGGATCTGAACTGAGTGCTTTAAATTGGCTGTATATGTTGATGTGTGTGTGTGTTTGTGTGTTTGTGTGAGTGTGTGTGTGTGCTGGAAATGAGAACCAGGCGAACGGCTCTGCTCCGTTAATGTCGTTATGACTGTGTGTTTTTAATATGATGGCAACAATGGAAGTCTGTTGCTATTAGGCTGACTGTGTGTGAGCGTTGCGTACATCTGTTTGTGCGTCTCTGAGCGAATGTTTCTCATAAAGCACATTGTTAGCCGAGTTAGGCTGCCAATAATGAACTCTTCCTCCGTCAGTGAAAGGGCTGTTGTTGAGGGAACCATGGGAAACTTATCATCCGTGCGGTAGAGGGAAGACCCATGTTACTGATGAGGAGCGTTGAGGTTAAAACAAGAGGAGAGAGACATTAGAGGAGACGACGGAACTCCATGTTACATAAAATCCACAGAGATCAGATGTGAAATTTAATATATTTATAGAGTGTGAGGGGACTCTGCAACTTAAAGGTGGTAATAAGAGCAAGAGACCATTATGAGAAAGAGGAGAGCATCTGTAGTGATGCAGACTCGGATGAAGGCTGAAGGCAGTGTGGGTGTTGTCTCCATGGAAACCAAGAGAGAAGGAGAATGGAGGATGCTTTTATCCTTACTTATACCTGCGTGATCAAAGGATTCATACTCGCTGCACCATCACACATGCAACCATTTACAGTTCCCAGACTCTTCGGAACTTCTGAAATACAGTGAAACTTTTCCATGTCAAACTGCAAAAAGAGACAGCGTCACTGCCATCCCTTTTTAGAAAATGACCATGGTGCAATTTAGGTCCATTAGAAAAATGTGTCTTATTTTTATTTTATAAGTATATTTTATTAAATATCACCTACATTGGCCAGCCATAATATTCTGACCACTGACAGGCAAAGTGGAATTAATGTTGATGATGTCATTCCAATGGGACCTGTCAGTGGGTGGGATGTATTAGGCAGCAAGTGAACATGTAGCCCTTGAAGTGGATGTGTTAGTAACAGTAAAATGAGCCAGAATAGGGATCTGAGCAACTTTGACCAAGGAGATACTGTGATGGACAAAACACTGGCTCACAACATCTCCAGATCTTGTTCCTATCTGATATAAAGTGGTTAGAACGTACCAAAAGTATCTTAAGAACAACAACCAGATCTCGACCAGTTGAGCTCTATGGGAGAAGAACATTATTACACCTGTCTAATATTGTGTAGGTTTCCCTTTTTCCACAAAACCAGCGCTGACCCGAGGCCTCGACTCCACCAGACCTCTGAAGGTGTGCTGTGGTGTCTGGATCAAGACATTAGCAGCAGGTCCCTGATACGGCTGCACGATATTGGAAAAAACTGACATTGCAATTTTTTTTAACACTATGATATATATATATAGTGCGATATGACAAACTACTCAGGAGGATATAGCAGCTATGTGGTGCTGACGTAAATAGTCAAACAAATTAGTTGTGTTTCCCCTCGTTGTGGCGACAGGTGCACTATCAACACAGAGTACGTGTTTCAGGATCATCCTTCTTGTAGCTGAAATAATTCTAGATAACTGACATTGCTTTTCTTTTTGGCACCAAGTCTTCGTTTATGGTGATTTTCTCATTTGTTGTTCATTTTTTAATGTTGTTACCAGCGGCTCACTCCATGTGCAGGGGCGTGGTCTGCTTTGGCAAACTGATTAGCAGGGATTGTGATTGGTGGATCTCTGTGCGTAGTGTGTGTCAGGTACCCAGAGTAAAATTAGATGAGAACATGTTGAGTTCATTTGCCTCCTACAATTGCAGGACCTGCGATGTGACCTGATGTATACGATTAGATACATGCAATACACGGATAATCCACCAGGGGCGAGGAATTCATTCACCAGAGGCCTTTCCAGTGACACTACAAGATTATCATTGAGGAAGCAGGCAGAACTCTGCCAATTTTGAAAAGGAATTACAAATTTGTTAGACACGTTTCTGTTATATCATGTTTTTGTTTGTTCAAAAATAATATTTCAGCACTGAGATCCGATGTACCAAATGTGATACAAAATTGAAAGCAATATATGGAAATTGATATTTGAAAAAAATTTTTTTAGTTTTTCAGAAGGGTTAAATATGGTTTTATGAAGATTAAAATGTCACTTAGAATAAAAAAAGCTTCCATGTGTGCTTTAGTAAAAACACCCTGCTTTCTTCGTTAGCATTTACGTAGTTAAAATGGTAATTTCATATATTTTCACAACATAATCAACACCACTGGCACATTTTGTTTCATTAAAAATAATCTACTGTTGATGTTGAAAATGTGCTTTTGTATGAAGTGGGTCTCAACTTAAGGATCAGGAGTAAATGTGGACTGCAGTAGAGGATGGCTCCTGTGGTGGAAATGATGCTGACAGATCTCTTTTCTACTGTTGCATAATCTAAACCATCATATCGCCCAACACTAATACATAACAGGACTAAAAGGCCTTCAGAGACTCATCTTCCACTGGCCGTAAATGCACTCATCTTTAAATAAATCTTACCACACAGTAAGAAACTCAAAGCGAGACTCTCAACCCTTTGCCTGAACTTTCTTTTCTTATTATTTTCAGCGTGGGGCTGCGGACTGAGGGCTGGGGCTCTCTGCTCGTGGTCTCCTGCACATCTGTGTACTTCACTGATGGGACGCAGTGGGAGGGAGACGGGACACGGCGGTGGGGTCCTGAGGTTGGTTGAAAGTTGGACAGAAGTTGCAGGAATGTTAGCGGGCCAGTTGGGTGGGAGCTGGGATGAGGGGATGTCATCCAGTTTGATTTAAAGTGAGGGCTGTGGGAAAACGCCCACAGGAGAATCTTGAATCATGTGTGTGTGTGTGTGTGTGTGTGTGTGTGTCTGTGTGTGTCTGTGTGTGTGTGTGTATGTGGAAGGGTTAGTGGGGGTGGAAGTGATGGGAAGGAACGGCTCGGGTGTTTGGTTGTGCGGTTCCGGGCTGAGGCCCAGCGACAGAGGACTGAGGACGGCGAACGCAAACATCCACACGAGGATAACATGACGCAGAAAACACACCCACTGTGACCCATATCAGGGTTCCTACAGGTTTCTACAAATTAAATTTAAGACTTTTTAAGACTACTTAAAACAGATTTCAATGCCTATTTCATGGCCATACTGGCAAAAATTTGCAACTCCTAGAATTTAGGAAAGTGTATTTATTTACTCTAACGCCTTGATTCCCACCATTACCAGTCATTTCTCACCAGGGGCTTCAAAGTTAGCAATAACTGGTTCCTAATTTCAATATAAATTTTCGGGTTGGAACGGGTAGAACTGAGTGGACCAACGTTACTTTCTTTGCATATTGGACATTTCCCAGACACATTTAAACACAACACAGTGAACAATTTTATAGCAACATAACTTAAGACCTACTATATCAAATTTAATATGCATTTTAGTATTAAATGCAGATTTGTAAATTCAAGACTTTTTAAGACCCGGCAGGAACCCTGCTGTATTCACCCACACACACCTCAGTGTCGTTGTTGAGGTTCCACAGGTCCAGGCGGCCCATGCCATCCACGGCGGCAAAGATGGCGGGGTGCACGGGTGACCACATGACATCATACACGTAGTCGGCGTTGTCTTCAAAAGAGTACAGAGGCTTGTTGTGCTGAAAGAAAGAAAAAAAAAAGGTGTGAAAAAAAACTGGAAAGAAAGGAAGGGATTATAGTAGAGGAGAAACTAGAGATAGAAAGCAAAGAAAGGAGAGAGAGAGAGAGAGAGAGGGGAGGAGAGGAGAGGAGAGAGGGAGTGAGCGAGCTTCAGACAGAGTGGCGCTGCCTCAGCCTTGGGGCCTGTCTGGGTGCAGAGCCTAATTAAAAAGCCTCGCACATTCACACAGCGCCATAAAACCACTGGGAGAGATGAAAGGGAGGTCCACAAGGTGTACTGTAACCTCAACACAACAGCTGTCTGAGAGACGCAGGGATGGGAAGAGATGGGAAATGGGAGGTAAAAAGTAAAGAGGAGGGGGTGGACAGTGGACGAAGAGGACAGGCCACAGAAACAGGATGTGTGTGAATACGCCTGTGTGTTCTCACACTCATTATCGGAGTTGAAATCATCTGATAAGGATATAGATGTAGGTTATATTTTGTCATATGCACATGCTTAACAGAGATATGCACTGATGGGACAAGTTACGGTTGACAAATAAACCTGTCAGTGCTCTCTGGTGGACACTTTCTAATTGACTGCAAACACATCACAGGCTTTTCTGTCGATAGTCGCTTTTCCATTGGACATCTGTGCAACATTTTGCCGATATTTACTAAATGTATAAAAAAAGAAGTGCGTAATGTCGGTTTTTCCATTAAATCACAAATGCAATGATGTGTTTATTTATTATCGTGAGATGACATGAGAAGTCATTCCATAAACATGGCAATGAACATAAATATGGTGTTGATTTACAGATATATTCATTATTATTATTATATATTACCCCTCTATCTCATACTAAATTAAAAAATGATTGGGTTTCCTGGTGTGTCCACACATACAGCGACATGTTTCTTCTTCTTCGCTTGTTGTAACGTCCATCAACATCAGTTTTTTTAATTCTCCTGACTCTAGTTCCGAAAAAAAGGTCTTTCCATTGCAGTTTTGTGTGATATACCATTTGCGCTACGCCCGAAAAACCACCTCTTGCCAGCGCAAAAACTTTTAATTGATAAATTAGACTTTTGGCGAAATTGTCATTTTTCCATTCGGTAAATTTTTATGCGCAAGTTATATTTGCGCAATTTGAGGGTCAATGGAAAAGCAACTAGTGTGAGGGGGTGTCAAAAAGTTCACAGAAAAAGGACAGCTGGAAAACAGTTTTAAGTTATGGTGTTTATTCGTTAGCCTCACAGCATAATTGATTAAGTCATACACTATATGGACAAAAGTATTGGGGCACGCTGAATTTAGATGTTTCTTTTCTAACAGGGGTCTGGAATACAAAACAATAATGACAATTGTCATAATGTAGTTTTATATTATGATAAATATCATATTATTTATATTGATGTTTATATCTCAAATCAGCATGAACAGGACATCTCACAGCTGTAGCCATGATGTGTCCCAATATTTCTGTCCATAACAGTGTATTGATTATTCTATGAGGCCAAGCAATCTAGGTCAATACGCTTCTGCAAGTGTTGATACCAGCCTTGAAGTCCATCTGTGTAAAATGGAGGACCATGCGATTTAAAAAACGTCAGGTTATGTTCTTTTTCCACTAACTTTTTGAAGCCCCCTCATATATTATGTAAAAGACTGGAATAGGCGTCACACAGGAGCTCCCACTCCTACCAGCTCTACAGTTTAGTTCAGTTTCATCATGAACATGTGTTTTCTGAGTATCATCAATTCTTATTTGTTACCAGAATCGGCTGAAATTTGTACTTAAGTTTCAAGAAACCCTGAGGATAATTTACAATGCAGTCGCGGAAAAAAATTATTAGACCATCAAAAATCATCAAAAACAATGGTTATGCAATCAAGTACTAACTCCTGTGTGTATCATGTGACTAAAACAGACAGAAAAGAAAACATTGAATGCCTAAAAGCACTGTTTTTGTCAGTACAATGCCATAGATATTGATGTAAGAACTGAAGTGATGTTGGTTATTATCAAGAAAACATGGAAAATGGCTAGACATCAGCTCTGAAATTAAACTATTATGAGCTATTTTTGTTGTTAATCATTATATTTGTCCAAACAAATGTACCTTTAATTGTACCAGGCATTAAAATGAACACGAAATTGGAGAAAACAAGGGTGGTCTAAAACTTTTTTTCGCGACTGTAGTTGTTGCACAAGTAAATAAATATAAATCATTTGCCTTCATTCATTCATTCATTCATTGTGACCGAATGTTGATTCTGTACGATAATGACCTGTCATGTACTGAGGAAAACTGTATAAAAAATGATCCACTTATCTAAAAAACACACATTAATGTAAAAAAAGGCCTGAGTCTGACTTTTTTTGCCCATATGAGACTCATATCTGATTTTTCTCTGACAGACTGAACAGCACAAATCCATTTTTTCCAAAGTGGTCATAAATTGGATACAAATCTGATGCTTTGCGATGTGACTACAGTCTGTTCGGTCATTTCATCCGACTTTTGAAATGCGACAGACGTCACAATTGTGTGTTGGAGGAGGTGGGAGCCAGCAAACTCCATATTTGTTTCTCTAAACACACTGTGATGTCACAACTTTACCTGCATTTGCGGGTCACTTCAGGACCGTAAACCGTTTGCACATAAGTTAATTAAAATGTAAACAGACATACAAAAAAAATCAGATTTCAGCAAAAAATTGGAATTAAGCATTACACCCTGCAGTCTGAATGTAGCGTTAGACTATATTTTACACCCTGCAAATTTGTATTTAATCTTACCTTATACACATGTTTTTCTTTTTTTTTTTAAACCTTGTATACATCCTTTATATGATGTATATATTTCTTCTTTCTATGGTACAGAGTTGGCCTTCGGTATATTTCAGTATTTTTCAATGTATAATTTAAATAAAATGTTGTGTTTTTTATCTACAGTCTTTTGTCGCCACCTTAAGAATCTGCTGCTAAACTGATTTTCATTGTTTTAGTGACAATAAAAAATATTCTATTCTGTTCTATTCTATTCTATTCTCCCACAAATATTTGGATTTCTTGTGATTTTTTTTTTTTTTTTTTTTAATGGAAAACTAGCAGAGCTTTGGGATTGACTACTTCTTGAATGATTTCACTGATTTACCTATTCTGCAAAACTGTAGTGAATCTAAATATTCACTACTTTGTCACTTAAGAATTTTGCAAAAGTTAAAAGATAAATGATTAGTATTTACAAATAAGTGAGATCTTAAACACTGCCCCAGTTGCAGCGCCTACATGCAACATGAATACAGCCTAATAAAGGAAAGAGTGTGTGTGTGTAGGTGTGTGTGTGTGTGTGTGTGTGTGTGTGTAATGCATCTCTGAGAGCGTCTGTTTGGATTCCACAGGCTTCCACCCTGCATTCCTGACAGGTAGAAGTGGGAGGGGCTGAGCAGAGGAGACAGGTTGGCTGGAGGAGCGAATGAAAGAATGCAGTCTCCTTCTTCATCTTGTTTTTTTTTTTTTTTTCTCTGTCTCCATCACTGTTACCCTTTCGCTCGGCCGTTCATTCTGAGAAGCTGTGAGGACGTGCACGCCGACAGCACCGGCGCTCGCTTACACACAAACACAAACAAACAGAGCCCAGCCAATTTTCCAGCTTTGATTTAAACCTGTTTTCAAGTCACAGAGGTGACATCTCAGGTCATTTTGTTGTTTTTTTTCACTCACAGTCGTTTTTGTTCAATCAGATGAGTAATTCCTGCTCGCTTCTTCTCTACTCGACATAGACTCAAGTTTTTTTACTCATCATTTGACATTACTTAACAAGTTTCAAGGTCAAGTATATTTATAGAGCACATTTAAAACAACACAAAGCGCACAAGATATGATATAACTAGTAAAATAAGAAAAAATACATATTATATATATGTATTATATATACGTATTGTACATATATTCAAATATATATATTCAAATCCATATTTATATATATATATTTTTTTCTATATTTATAACCATTGCACTACATATCAAACCATATTTGCACTCTCCTTTTTAAACACTTTTATTCAAATTTATATGACTGTTTGTTTTACGTGTATGTGTATGTTTATGTGTATGTTTATGTGTATGTTTTATGCTACTGTTAACACTGAATTTCCCCATTGTGGGATCAATAAAGGAATATCTTATCTTATCTTATTAACATAATGTGCCCGCACTTGAAAACTCTTGGCCTTCAATCCATGCCAAAGTGTCGCACATATGGATGGACGGACAGACAGATGACAATAGGGTAAAAAGGGTAAAAACTGATAATAAACAAATACACAGTAATAGGATAAATAGCATCTAAAACACAACCAGAAGATAAAACAAATAAAAATCCCACACTTATATTAAAAGCCAGTGCAAATAGGTGCATATTTCATAGAGATGTAAAGTGGTCAGTGAACTGTACACATGAGATTTATTTGGTCAGTGTTCCAGAGCCTTGGACCTGAACAGAAAAGGCTCCGTCATCTTTAGTCTTTTTTTCCTACATCTAAAATCAGGCAAGTAAATGCATCTTAAAACAATATCAAACTGGATTTATTTCTCCTTCCTCTTCAACTGACGCGTCATTTGAGATGACTTAAGTGTGCATATATTGACTCTTTCCAATGTAAACTATAATTTTACTGTAGTCTGTCCATAATCTGCCATTTTTAAAGATGATGATTTCAGTAAATAATCTCCAGCAACAAGTCTTAAAATTCAGTTTAATCCTTGTGGCGCCGCAGCTGCTTGCTTAAAGTAACTGCTTGTCATTATCTGTGCTAAGAGCAGAGTCGGCAGCTTCTAGAATATTTGAACTGGAAATCCGTGGCTCATTTACTGGATACTGACAGTGCAATGACAATTTATTGACACAGATTGTAGTTAAGGTTGAACAGGATAAAGGTTTTGATAATGGATGAATGAACACATAAACGCACAATGAACATTTTTCTTAGCCCAGTGTGTTATTATCAAAAAAAAAAAAAAAAAAAATCATTATCTTCATAGCATAATTGCCTAAGTCATACACAAATGGACAGAAGTATTGGGACACGTTGAATTCAGGTGTTTCTTTTCTAATACGGGTCTGAGATACAAAACAATAATGACAAATGTCATAATATAGTTTTATATTGTGATAAATATGATTGCAGTGGTTACTTTGGTTTAAATAATTATCTTTGCTTCCAAAATGCCTCAGAGATGGTTTTTACATAATTTCTCTCAACATGGATTTTTTTTTTTTTTTTTTTTTTTTTTTATCCATGACTATGATTTTAAATGTTCTACCTCTAAATTTCTAAAATATTTCCAATGCTTTGTAAATAATCATTTTCTACCACAACTAACTATCTACTTTCTGGACATCTTCCATTAAATTAAAAAGGAAATATTGATGTTTATAAACTATATGGACAAAAATATTGGGAGATATCATGGCTACAGCTGTAAGATGTCTTGTTCATGATGATCTGAGATATAAACATCAGTATTAATACTCAATATAATGTTTAGGACAATATAAAACTATAGTATGACATTTGTCATTATTGTTTTGTATCCCAGACCCATTAGAAAAGAAAGAACTGAATCCAACGTGTCCCAGTACTTTCGTCCATATAGGAGTGTTTTTCAACCTTGGGGTCGGGACTCCAATTGGGGTCGCCTGGAATTCAAATGGGGTCACCTGAAATTTCTAGTAATTGATTTAAAAAAAAAAAAAAACAAACTTATTAATAAAAAATATATGGTGAGTTGAGAGAGACAAACACAAAATATAAAAGACATGACAATCTGTGAAGCTGAAACTGAAGCACTATGGTACTGTTTATCTTTCAAATGTTCATTGTGGTTGGTTTCAGATGCTGCAGCTCTTTCATAATTCATAGTTTGAGTTCTTGTTTGTTCAGTATTAATTGTCAGCCTTGTAAATACAAGCTGGACTGACTGTACATATCCTGACCAAGGAAAATAAAATTCTCCTTTTGTGCAGTAATCTACATTGGGCTTTTCTGCCTCTGTCCATAATAATATACATTATATAGACTAAATGCCATCTAAAATTAACATTTATTTGCAACATAGTATAGCAAACTATGACATAATCAAAAACAAATTCATTTTAGCCAAAAAAAAAAAAAACAGTCTCTGTTTTGAATATCTGGGGTTGTCAGAAATTTGTGATGTTAAAATGGGGTCTCAAGCCAAAAAAAAGTTGGGAACCATTGCCATATAGTGTATGACTTAGGCAATTATGCTATGAGGCTAATGAATAAACATCATAACTTAAAACTGTTTTTTCCAACTGTCCTTTTTCCATAAACTTTTTGAAGCCCCCTCGTAAACTGACGGAAAAGCCTGTGATGTGTTTGCAATCAATTAGAAAGTGTCCACCAGAGAGCACTGACAGGTTTATTTGTCATCTGTAACTTGTCCATTTGTCATGATTGTTTTATATCCCAGATCCCTGTTACAAAAGAAACACCTGAATTCAACGTGTCCCAATACTTTTGTCCATTTGTCTATGAGTTAGGCAATTATGCTATGAGGCTAACGAATCACTACTTTTTATGTCTTACCATGGTGCCATATGGAATTAAGTGGCACAGATATTTGTCTTCTCAACATCTAGGATCAATTCAACGCAAACAGATAAAACAATAACACATAGAAAAATAATCCCTGAGTGTGTCCAGTGGTGCATGTCAGACAGTAAATATCAAAAAGATGCAACAACTTGACAAAGACATACGACAGAAATGACTTAAAGCAGGATGAATCTGATTGGGTTCTTTTTTTCTGAAATCAAAAATTGACTTACTATGGTGAAATTAATGTTCATTATTGCCAATGTCTTGTGTTCCCCAAGTATTTTGACACACCCAAAAACAGACGACAATCTATGGCTTTTCTGTGTCATCTCAAAATGAAAAACATCACATAAACTTGTGTTATTTTCCTCAGTAATGTTGAGCACTGGAGCTCTCAGCATCTCTTTCCCAGATATCTACAGACCCTCATCTGAAATATTATCAACACTCATTAACAATCGCCTAAACTGACACTGATGTCGGCCCTTAATTAAGATCTTAAGAGAGTCCCCAAGTGGAAGGATTATGCTCAATCCAATCACTTAGAAGAAGCTGGTTTTGGGGTCAAGAGAGCAAGACTGTTCAAGTTATGCACAATCATAAACCCGCTCCCAGCTGTCGCGACGTCTTCAGAGTCTGGCCGACTCTAAATGTTTTCACTAACCACAATATTTGCACCGCTGAGTGTAAAAACATCAGCAGACTTCTGTTCGACTGCGTTTTTTTTCTTTTTAACTGCGAACGTGTGAATGCAGAGAAAATTCACAGCGAGCGTGTGTTGCGACAGTCTGTGATGGCTCTGATTGGTGGGTTGAAGGCAAACCTCGAGGGGATTTTAGGTAAGCAAACGTAGCTTTGCTCAAGGTGTATGTGAAGCATGTGTGGTGTGTCTGTGTTTGCACACGCACACCTACACACTCAGGTATTCTGCTTGCCCACACACAAATATGGGTTATGTGGGATAAGAGACAGACACACATTCCTGCGGTGCCCCTCAAAGGAAAGGGAATTCCCAAATCCTGAAAAATAACACACTCTCCTGATGAAAATCCACAGAAATGTTTTAATATGTGTCACGGGACCCTTTGGACCAGACTTATAGACCGACTGCATGCAAACATGAGCTCAGATTCATCAGCGCTTACCGCCTGTCACAGCCCAGAATGAAAACGGTAACAGTATCTTCCATAAAGTTCTGTGCTTTTATGAATATGTATTATATATTTTTGTCTCACACCGAGCAGAGGCACCTTCTGCAGATTCATGCCCTGCTCTTCCTTCACTTTTCACTATTAACTGTTAATATATTCACTTTTAAAACCTTTAATACTTTATCGACCCTCGCTTCTGTCCATAATCCATCTCACCTCTGCAGCTACTTCTGCAGCATCCAAGTGTGATGGTGTCTCTGTCCTACTTTGACCCTTTGCTGTATAAGTTAGGTTAAGTTAAGATATGACTTTATTTATCCTACCATGGGAAAATTTCACAGTTAACAGCAGCAACATACAACAAACAACTGCAGAGAAAAGACAGGTAGAAAAACCACAAACAAGTGAAAAATGAAAGAAAATGCAAGAAAAGTAAGACATTTGGTATTTATATAAATATTTCCATAAATATAGAATTAGTATTAGAATTAAAATTAAATATCATTTACATATTTAAATACGTACAGGGTGGGGAAGCAAAATTTACAATATTTTGAGGCAGGGATTGAAAGACAGTGTATGACCAATTAGTTTATTGAAAGTCATGAGAATTTATTTGCCACAAGAAAATTTACATAATAGAAAATGTTTTTATTCTGTGTCCTCCTTCTTTCTCAATAACTGCCTTCACACGCTTCCTGAAACTTGCGCAAGTGTTCCTCAAATATTCGGGTGACAACTTCTCCCATTCTTCTTTAATAGTATCTTTAAGAAAGTTGACATTGCTGTGTGATGTTCTATTGGTAGCATGTTCTAAAACACCCCAAATAGCAGAATCCAGAGGGTTTAGATCTGGGCCAGAAGGCGGCCATAAACATGATTCCCAAAAACTGCTAAAGTTGGATTTGTTGCTGTTGTCAACAAGTGTTTTGGTGTTCTTGTGTAAGATTTTAACTTCAAATCATATTTTACTGCATTTCTAACGGTCTTGTTGTCTACCTCAAGTTCAATTGCCATTTTTCTCCTGGATTTGGTTGGATCCTTTAGGATTTTGGATTTGAGAGCTTTAATAAAAGCTTTGGTACATTTTTTGTTGCTTCCTCCACTTCCAGACTTTCTTGTAATAGTTTTGCTCATAGTCATTCTCTTCTTTCCATTATAAACAGTCTTTATGGACACTCCAACTATTTTTGAAATCTCCTTTGGTGTGACGAGTGCATTCAGCAAATCACACACTCTTTGACGTTTGCTTTCCTGATTACTCATATGGGCAAAAGTTTCTGAAAAGGTATGGATAATAGTGTTAGGTATGATTATGACATCAATATATGTTTGGTTTCAAAACAATTGACGTAGTGCCTGCTGAGAAAAAACAACTAAATGTTCATTGTAAATTTTGCTTCCCCACCCTGTATATAAATCGCGTTCGGTTAAAACTGAGCCCATTATCACAGATGGTCGCTAGATGCTGCCCCATAAAAAATCCTGTATCTGTTGACTCCCATTGTAAATACAACAAGTTCTTTCTAGAAATGCTGAACAAATATTTTCCAGGTGCCATTATGGCCATAGTGTTGTTAATTCTTAGGTGGGATTCTGAGTTACAGGTGTTCACTGTGTAGGACATACAGCACATTCACTGTTGATGACATCACATTCCTTTTCCTTGTTTTGTTATATGGTGTGTGAGCTACCCAGCTAATTGGTATGTATACATAGATATGTACACTAGATGTTGCGTTGGTAAGTGTGGTCTATAGGAACAAATGCGTCAATGGAGCCGCCATCTTGGTACGGGGTAGTGCTCCTTTAAAATGAATGAACGTCAGTTGGTGCCAAGGTGTATACAGAATTCAATCACTGTAGATCAGCAAATTTGAGAAGCGATGTTTTATGTCTTTGTTCATTACAAATATCAGACCTGTATTTATGACCGAGCTGCAAGTAAAATGTTAGAGAAAAGCGTTTTTTTGTCAATATGGTCTACTTTATGTTGAAAATGTAATGTGCATATAGGCAATTCTTCCGTTTAAGTTTTTGTTCATTGTCTATAGTTCTCTATAAATCTACACTCTACTGTCTATAGTTTGATATGCAAACTTATATGAGCAGACTGTGCATTTCAGCCTAACCAGGCTCACCTGTGATTTTAGGGGCTTGTATGACGGTGGTAATGTTAGGGGACTTATGACGACTGATGGATTGTCAGGGTCTTTTGATGGCAGCTTACACTGCTGGCCTATTTTCTGCATGTAGTAGGCGTGTAGTTTATTTGGAATGGAAGAATTGCCTATATGCGCATTACATTTTCAACATAAAGTAGACTATATTGACAAAAATCTCTTTTCTCTATCATTTTACTCGTGGCTTGGTTGTAAATACAGGTCTGACATTTGTAATGAACGAATATAAAACATTATTTCTGAAATTTGCCGATCCATGTTGATTTAACTCTGTGTACACCTTGGCCCTGACTGACATTCATTCATGTAAAAGGAGCGCTACCCTGCACCAAGATGGCGGCTCCATTAACACATGCTGAGAGGCTGAATGCGTTATCTAGTGAATATATCTATGGTATGTATATGCAATATGTTTGTGTTTTAATATATGATATATATTACTGTTATAAACTAACAGAATCTTGCCTGAATATCGTAACATTATGCAAATAGTGGTTAGCTGAAATTGTTTGACGGCTTTTAATTTTAGCAGAAGGGTTAAGGCTATTTCAACCAAACCAAGAGGGCACCAATGAAATACCAAATTCAAGGCTTCAATGTGCTATCGTCTCAGTTTCTGCTCTTACACCGTTTATTCAGCATCTTAAGAATAGTCTGCTCCTCTACCACCCTAAGAGTCCTTTGGCTGTGCTGTTAACGTTCCTCCATCCTAACACTCACTGACAAAAACAGTGACTGTTTGCTTTTTTATTGCCAATGACTTTCCGCCAAATGGAAACCATCACACTGGTTAGAAAGGAGAACAAATGACCTTAGTGGACCGGGTCCGTCAAAAACCAGTGAGAGGGAAGGAGCGCTCACACTGTTTATATTCGACTCACTGAGTGCACCTGCAGCACAGTCCCACTGTCAGTGGATCTGTGTTTTAGTGACACATGATGTTAATAGCCTATGTCTGTGTGCATATGTGTGTGTGTATACTGTTGTATTTTTTTATTTATTTATTTATTTCTCATTCTTATCAGTATAATACAATCCAATCTCCTAAGGTTGAGGAGCAAGAAAAGAAACAAAAGAACAGAACACAAATATGAAAAGAACAGCCTGTGTTTGCGTCAGAATGTGTTTAGGTCCCTTAACAGACACATTTTTCCCTGGATGTCAGCCATTTTCCCTAGTTTTTTATCAAGAGATTTTCTTTCAACTTCAGTTTATATGTGAGATGTTCCATGACAAGTATATCATCTATGATTGAAAGCCATTGTTTGTAAGATGGAGAATCAGTCTTAAGTCAGTTCTTTGTTATGGCCTTCCACCAGGAGGATCTTGACAAGATATCTGTCTCTTTTATGCACCGTTTCTTCCGAATGTCCGAGGTAAAGAACAAGACAAGAATTTGGGATTGTATATCCCAACACATCACAGAGAGCTGAGTGAACCTTCCCACAGAGGAGTTGAATATTTGTGCATTTCCAAAACGTGTGTGATCTGAATCCATATATACTGTTGTATTTTAAATGCCTTATCTTTATTACCTCCGCCAAGGATCGGCAGAGGTTATGTTTTCATTGGGGTTTGTCTGTCTGTTAGTAAGATAATTAAAGAAGTTATGGACAGATTTTGATTAAATTTTCAGGAAATGTTGATACTGGCACAAGGAACAAATGGTTACATTTTGGTGGTGATTTGGGGGGGGGGGGGCTGATCTGCCTTGGCGGAGGTCTGTGCTCTTTGAGTGCTTTTCTAGTTTTAATATTAATATTCTTCTTATATTTGTATTCTTAGCACATTTCATCTTGGAATGAACAATTTGATTTGTAAATGTAAATGTTTGTTTGCTTGAACTGAATGGCATGAAGGACACCTCATATATAGGTCCACATGGGGACTTTCATGAACAGAACAGGATGCAGAATGAACGAGCTTGTCTATTAAAAACAATTATCAGTTTAAACCAGGGGTGTCAAACATATGGCCTGCAGGCCAAAACCAGCCTGCCAAAGGGTCCAATCTGGTCCATGGGATGAATTTGTGAAATGCAAAAATTACACTGAAGATAACGGTCCTTGATGTCAAACTCATTTTAGTTCCAAATTCTAAACTCCAAAATTTTAACAATATTTTACTGTTACTACATGTTTTGGTGTCCTTGTAGATCTAGGTTTTTCAGGTTATTCACATTTTTTGGGAAAGGATTGTATGTAAATTTTACTTTACTGCACTAAAACACAGAGAACAACTGGGAGTTCTCATTATTTAAAGGCTTGAGATCATATTGGGCTGCATGTGGCCCCTGAACTAAAATAAGGCTGACACCCCCGGGTTAAACTGCCATAACCAAGAAGCTTCCAAATCCTCAACATACCTGAGTAACTTACTATTCTTTGTCTTGAAAGGTGATAGGGTACATTTTTATTCTAAACACAATACCACCTTGCTGTGCATTGTTTTGCTTAGTGTTAAATCTCAAGGACAAACCCTCATGGCAGGACAACATAGCACCTTTACTGTACTTGGACCTTATTTGTCAGGGTTTAGTCGGGTCAATCTAATCATCTTAAATAAAGATTACAAACAAAAACACTGCATAAATCCCTGTCATATTCAGTCCAAATATAGAGCTGATTTGTGAATAGTTGTAAAATTACTGTTATTAGAAGTTTAAGTGTATTAGAGTAGTGTTTTGTTTTACTTATTGGAGAATCTGGTGTGAATTACTTTGCAACCTGCAACAGAAAATTTCAATAAATCAGAGTTCAGCTTGTTTTATACGAGTGCAGCTTCATCTCAATCAGTGTGAATAGTCTCACTACGCCCACTCGTCCACCCAGCACCAGACCTCATCCCACTGATGTACTACAGAAAAGAATGTGGTTTTTTTTTAAGTTTTCTCACCTATACTACTCAACTTTCCACCTCATTCAGTAGTTCATTCTCTTTCTCCCTACAGCCCAAAGCTCACAATCAACCCCCCACACTTCCCCTCTCTGGCCCCACACACACACACACACACACACACACACACACACACACACACACGCTGTACCTTGGTGCTCCAGAGTTTGACGGTCCAGTCGAAGGAGGATGTGATGAAGAGGTGGGAGAAGTCGACAGTTCCAACTGCGCTGTGACAGCTGATGCCTGTTACCGGCCCCTGGTGTCCCTCGAACATCTCACAGATACCGGCTTTACTGTAGAGGGACGACATCTGCAACTGTAGTTGACTGTACAGGGTTGGGTTTTTTTTTCTTTTTTCTGGTTATTTTAGCCATGTTTTTAACTGACATGCTTTCAAGCAACATGTCATGTGAAGAGTTTTAGTAATAATATGGTTGAAGGAAATGACAATTATGTTGTACGGTACCCAATACTGTTATTAAAAATTTTAAAAAACACTTCAAGTACACAGAAGTGTGACTGTAAAATTACTTATTACCTTGTTACCTCCACATCTACATTTGTTTGAGATCTTGAGGAATAATGGGTGAGTGTAGTAAACCTTTTGGCACCCGATAAAAAATGTAAAAGCCTCTTTTCTATTTCAGTAAAATAATATATCTATTTGTTAAAAAGAAATCAAAAAAATACAGCACCACCACATCTGTGTAATGCTGCACCTGCAGTTACAAATGATACACATTCAGGTGCAGGAAAATGGCAGACAGAAAACAGAAATTGTTGAGAGCTGGAATTTGCGAATTTGACAAAGCCCCGAAACAGAATAAGTGTCTTTTTATGCACAAAAAAAACGGTCAATTAACAACAACAACAGCAACAACAAATGTGAAGAGGGGCTAAAATAGTGAAGTTGATGTATTCGTTACAGAATATCTTGCATCCCCACTGCGATCAGACTTAGTCAAAGTCAGACTGAAAGCCAGACTGAAGATAGGCTGCCTATTCGGTAAATAAATCACTGATTACCTGTTTTAATGGATTTTTTTTCTTGAGGACACACAAGTTCATCTGAATCAGAATCCTGAAGGAGTAGTTTGATGATGTGGAGAGAATATATTTTTTTGTACATCATGAAAATGCTGACAGGGATAAAAGACTTTCACATTTTATAACTAATTCAGCTCAAAAACATGGTTGATAGTCACAAGAGGCACATGCGGACTGATGAGCATATTACACATAAAGAACTCACCTGATTCAGAGCCTTTATTTCTTTTTCTCTTCCACTACAACCTCAAGTAACCATACATGTACCAGAGCCCATAACATCTACTGATGACACTGTACTGCCTCGGTTATTTGCTCTGAACAAAACACACCCAATTCACCTAATTTTTTTTATTCATTTGTTCATTTTCTGAACCGCTTAATCCTCAAGAGCAGGGGTGTCAAACTCATTTTAGTTCAGGGGCCACATACAAACCAATATGACCTCGAGTGGGCCGAACCAGTAAAATAATGGACAAATTGCCTATTAACATTGACAATTACTAATTTTTCTCTTTGTTTTAGTGCAAATAAGTGAAATGAAATTATAAAAATGCTAAAATGTCTACATTTACAAACATTTCATTCACAAAAAATAAGGAAAACGCTGAACAACCCGAAATTTCTTATGAAAAATAAGCAATTTTAACAATATTATGCCCCAAGTTGCAGAGTTGCAGATGACAGTGGATCTATAAAGGCCCAAAACATTTAGTAACAGGCAGAATATTGGTAACATTTTGTAGTTTGGAATTTGGAGTTGATATTATTTATAGGTTATTCTGTTATTATTTTACTGGTCTGACCCACTTGTGATCAAATTCAGTGAAAATGAGTTTGACACCATTGATTGTTTAATGTTTTCAGTGTAAATTTTGCACTGGGTCACTATTACTTTCTGGTGATATTTCAAAAGTTCGTTTCACTTGGGAATTACATGGAAATAGATTATGAGTGAGCTGGTGAAATGTCCAGGCTGCACCCCACCTTCACCCGTAGATAGCCTGGATAGGCTCTGACACCCCCACAACCCTCATGAGGACTAAGTTTAGAAAATGGATGGGTCAATATTATGAGTGTCCTCAGAAATACAGTGAGACAAGAGACTTTGTGTCCTAACCTGCCATGTCTGGACGCAGTGTACACGGTTCCCTCCTCACTCCCCACCACGTAGTTGTTGACATCTCCTGTGGGGAAGGCCATGCCCGTCACAGCCACTGGTTTAGATTTGTTGTATACAAGTTCCATCGTCTCCTACACACATACATACACACAAACATAACTATCGGTATGTGCTCTCATATTGTTAGCCTCATAGCATAACATGGTGTGTATGCGCCTGTTAGTCACACACTATACGGACAAAACTATAGGGACACATTGGATTCAGGTGTTTATTTTCTAATAGGAGTGTGGGATACAAAACAATAATGAGAAATGTCATAATATAGTTTTATATTGTGATAAATATATTGATTATTAATGTTGATGTTTTATATCTCAGATCATCATGAACAGGACATCTTACAGCTGTAGCCATGATGTGTCCCGATATTTTTGTCCATATAGTTTATAAACATCAATATTTCCTTTTTAAGTTTAATGGGAGATTTTTTTCCTCAGTGAGAGGTGAAAAGAGTAAATGGTTAGTTGTGGTGGAAAATTATCATTTACAGTCAGAGCATGAAAAATATTTTAGAAATTCAGAGGTAGAACATTTAAAATAATAGTCATGGATAAAAAGAAAACAAACAAAAACAAAATCAATGTTGAGAGAAATTAGGTAAAAATCATATCTGAGGCATATCGGAAAGATAACAATTTAAACCAAACTAACCAATGCAATGCAATGTAATTTATCCCAATGTAAAACTATATTGTAATTGCTTCGTATCCCAGACCCCTGTTAGAAAAGAAACACCTGAATTCAACGTGTACCGATGCTTTTGTCCATATAGTGTATGACAAACAGGCGCATACACCCCCAGAAACCATTACATCAAACACATGGTTCATAATGTGTGAAGAGTGAGGAGTGTGTTGTGTACCTGTGGCTGTGAGAGCATGTCCAGACTCCAGGAGCACATCCTGCCGTCTGTCGACACAGTTATCAGGTTGTTGGCGTTCTGGGTGCCAACCACGTTAACACAGTAGACGGGATGCTAAACAGACAGAAGAGGAGACACACACACACGTGCAAAAAGATGAGATCAAGGCCCCAAAGTGTAGAAGAAAAATGATTATAAATATTCAGTCTCTTGTTCTAAAGTATTGTTCTCTGCACACATGACATCACTAGATGCCAAGATGTGCAGCCAGCTTACACACCAGTGTGTAGTCGTCTTTAATGACTCAACGTTTGGGATATGCACTGCTGAGCAAATCCACGGGAGTGTGTGAAACCATTATGTCATTACTGGGGAGTAATTGATTTGCGTACTGGGCCAAACAAAGACTCCATTCAGCAATCAGCAGCATGTTAGAGGGCTGGACTCGCTGACTGGAGACGACCAGAGCGACGGCCTCATTATTGGAGTTTCAACCTACAGCATGGACAACATGATGCAGCTGCGTGTGTGTGTGTGTGTATGTGTGTGTAGACATGCCTTCTGTAGATGCACTGTAAATCATCTGTTTGTGTTTATACTGGTCAGTCATTTGCTGAGGCTCAGTGACTTCAGTGGAGTGTCTGGTCTGAACTGTCCGCTCAGAATTTAGTCACAAGACAGTTGTGTGTGTGTGTGTGTGTGTGTGTGTGCGTGCGCGTGTGGTGTAAAGCTGCTAAGTTCCTTTATCTTAAAAACATGCGTCATGTGTGGGGTGAGAGCTAATAAGCTATGATTCTTTTAACTCCTTTTCGAATATTACTTATTTCCCTTTTGCTTTTTTGTGTATTATTATTTTATGCTTCCTTGAATTTTCATTTCTATATTATGTTGTGCAAAGAAGTCAATTAGTAGCAATCAGGAAGCTTGTATCATTTCCATATTCTAAATAAATCAATAAAAAAATTCATTATCAGGTGAAAAATTAAATGCTAAAATTAAATAACTTTTTTTACAGAAAAGTAAAGTAAACCTGTCTACTCTTTTTCACTTTAAACCATGTAGGGCTACAATTCATGGTCATCTTCATTACTGATTCATGTGTTGATTATTTTCTTAAAATGATTCAAGTACATTTCCCTTCAGTCCATGACATCTAAAAAATAGCTCAAAAAAAAAACCCAAACATTTAATTTACAGTAGTAATAAAAAAAAAAGGAGAAGAAAGTGAATTTTGTGGTAAATGACTTAAATAATTAATCAATCATCACAGCAGCAGGTAAGTATTAATTTTTGTCTTGATTAACTAATCAACTGCTTATTTCCACATTAAAATCTCATTTGTTTTTTAAACAAATCTGTGAAAACTGAAACATGAGATGTGTACAACCAACCCTAAAGATAAGAGTGAGATCAGTTACAGTTTGCTGTTCTGAACTTGATGTCTGCTATAAAGTTCATCTTACAGTATGAGCTGCTGCAGACAGGGGAGTCCTCTGAACTGGGGTCCGACGGTGACTGCGGTTGTCCCACAGGACGATCTGCCCAGAGTATGTCCCCCCCACCACTAAGTTGGGATGGAACCTGGCAAAGCCGACAGACACCACTGGAGACTGAGGAGAGTGGGAAAAAAGACGAGGATAAAAGGACAGGATAAAATACATATTGTTCCTAAGTGAGACGACTTTATGGTTAAGTTTCTGAATCTTATCAGAGAAAATAGAACCATTGTCCCTGTATCTCAGCGACATGTCCTATCAAGGATCAATAACAACATGATTTTGTGAGGTTGTCAGGTTCTGGCATCATGTGGTCTTCATACAGATCAATCAAGAGAAGTGAGTGGTACTTTTACTGGAGGAGAACTCATCTAATTAAATGAAAGTCCATATGTGACTTCCTATCAGTGCAAAATAGTAACTATATTGATATCTGTAACCATTTCTATGTTATAAGCCATCAAAATATGGACCATTAAAAGTAAAAGCAAATGTTTAATATTTCAAAAATTCGTCAAAGATTCAAAAATCTAAATTTTTAAACTGTGAACAAACTTTGTTGACATTGTCCCAAGCAAGATACTTATAAAATTTGAAATTAGCCAGTAGTTTTGGAGAAGAAGATTGTTGAAATGCAGACATTGAGTTTGACCCTTCAAGGTCACTCAAGGTCAAAGGTCATGGACCCAAGTGAAAGTTCATGTATGACTTCCTATCAGTGCTCAATAGTAACTATATTGATATCTGTAACCTCTTCCATGCTATAAGCCACCAAAATAAGGACCATTATAAGTAAAGGCAAATTTGTAATATTTAAAAAATTCCAAAATCAAAATATCTCA
The DNA here is from genome assembly GCF_902148855.1 of Sphaeramia orbicularis. Lineage (NCBI taxonomy): Eukaryota > Metazoa > Chordata > Actinopteri > Kurtiformes > Apogonidae > Sphaeramia > Sphaeramia orbicularis. The sequence continues at coordinate 15,190,618 of NC_043967.1, read as the reverse complement.
AATCTGTAAACATATTTTGTAGACATTGTCACACAGAAGCAACATACAAAATATAAAATGAATCCAACCAGCGGTTTTGTCAGAAAAGATGTTTGAAGAAATTGCTAACAAAGACGATGCTGGACTCAGTGCGTACACAATAGCTCATAGCCTATCGGTTGGTGAGATAAAAATGGAAGAGACAGAGCAGTAAAGACTGGTCCGATGAAAATGTGCAGATAAAACAGCCCCAGTGAGAAGTGAACAAAAACAAAAGAAAAGATAGGAACTGATAAACGCTGGTAACGCTAGACGAAGCGTGGGTGAGAATGACTGATCAAGGGGTCGAGATGGGTGGCAGACACGGGGAGACGGGCAGAAAGGGAGATGATGAGTCGGGCTACGGTGAGGGTCCGCCGAGGAGAGGAGAGAGGGGTGACGCTGGGGCGAAGACCAGACAAAGAGGGGAATTGTAGTCGTCTTTTACCCCAGCCGTTTCACATTACAGCATCAAAACTCCAGCGGCCACTGAAGCGCTCACTGTAGCCTTCATCATGACAAGCGCACCCTTGAACTCCCTCCCTGCCAATGCTGTGTTTATTGAGTTTTGGTTCCTCTTCAGTGCCCGTCCCATATGGGGCTTCTGTGAGCAACAGCTAGCCTTCCCTGACCCATGGCCACTGGAGCATCTGTGCTGTGAGGTTATGAGAAAATGCTAAAGCATGGCAGTGCTACAGTAGAGCAACTGATGCAAGGCTCTGACAGAGTCTTCCAAGCCTCCATCATCTGGTTAAGAAAGATCATCTACAGCCGAGACAGGGACAGAGACAGTTTAACAAGGAGCTGGTGCAAATGTTTCACAATTAGAAACAGTTAAACTAAAAACAACATCCAGGGTGCATTTCGCAAAAAGATTATTGCCCAATACGGTGGTATATTATACTGGAAGAACTGTTGTTGACAGTTTTAGAGTTCCTGAAAATCCAGCGCCACACATTTTACTGTTGGAACAACAGCTCTGACTCAGTTGAAGAGTGTGGATCTTTCAATTAATAACAGTTCAAGCCATGTAAGATTTATGCAGATATATTTACAATATAATAACAAATTATGGTCTAGGGGTTTATTTAGTAATTGAATAATAAGTAAACTTATAATAGAATAATAATTACAGAAGAGATGGACTTTTTATGGGATAAAACCTCCAGGAGCTGAAATCAGAGAATAAAATATCCGAATCTGAAAATACACACAGACTATTCAAAAGACTAAATATAAATACAGATGAGATGACCCGGTTTCACTGTTTCCATTGTTGCTGTAGAAAAGAAAAGCCCACGGAAGTGTACCAAGCTGTGAAGAGCAGTAGTGTCAAGTGTGACAGAATCTTAACAGTGATTGGTAAGAACAGCTGTCAATCACATATTCAATCCTACCCATTCCAGTTTAAAAACACCCACATACATGAGCCAACACCTCCCATCACAGGGGGAGATTTTATACAGCCCGAAAAACAGAGGGCACAGACAGGTATAGCATTCTTGTTTCCTGTCAGACTTCTTGAATTATTATGTCCTGAGAGATAATTAGGGAATTTTTGTTCAGTGGCACCAAAAAATGACCGCGCACTGCAACTTGAACCAGTTTGAAATTATACTGTTTTATACCATAAATGTCTGTGGTAAGATGAGATGAGATGAGATGAGATAAGACTGATCCCACCATTGGATTGCAGTATTTATGCTGTTGTGTATTTGTGCATGCTGTACCGCATTTGTCCAGCAGTCACCACCAAAGCATTCTGGCCATAGCAACATGATTGTAAGGCTATTGTATTCCAAAATTACTAATATTTCCCAAAATATTAGTCATACCCACTTGCCATTTCGCTAGTCTATTCCTTGACCAAAAATACATATGTATGCCAAACTGCAGTTGTCAGCTCTTTCAGGATTTTGTGTGAATCTCTGGACACACACACACACACACACACACACACACACAGAGGCCACTTGGCTTTTATAATATAGAAATGCAGGGGAAATAGAAAAACATAAATATAAACATGTGAAACATAAAATATAAAGAGAAGAAAGAAAAAAATTGCTATTTATATAAATTTAGATCTAAATTTAAATATTATATACAAATTTACTGATGATGAAATGTAATGGTGTTTTATTCATTATGTCATTTAAATCTAATAAAACATGATGCTAAACTCAACCTTGGCAGATGTCTCAATAAAAGTGGCAGTTACACTGAATAAATTACATTTCTCACAATTTTATCATTTCTGGAAACACTGACGTACAGAAGTGAGTTAAACACATACAGGCACAGTCCCTTGTAGCTATTTTAATGCAGAAATGTTATACATTTTACATTTATCTCCCCTGTTAAATCAGATTACATAATTAAACATTTTATACTCTATACTATGATAATATTTACTAAAAACATTAGGGAGTAAACGGATGCTTAAACTTTAACATTTGCCTCTTTTCTTTTTTTTTTTTTTTTTTTTTTTGCCTGGCTGTCCCTTCTCTCCCCCTCTTCACCACTAGACCATGTGCCGAGCAGCCAACTCCAAACCAGAGTTCATTTTAAAAGGAGACTGAAAAACAAACCAGAAGCAAAGAAAACACAGCAAGCTCCTTCTTTCGTGTGTTTCGCTCTTTGTGTGTATGTGTGTGTGTGTGTGTGCATGTGTGTTTGTGTGTGTGTGTGTGTGTGATTGTGTGTGTGTGTGTGTTCTGAGGAGTCACGGCTCGGGAGTCGCTTCAGATGTCAGAACTCAAAATAAACTGAAATTTGGGGGTAAAAATAGCCGACGAGGGAGCACTCTTCAAAAAATGTATTTACACAGTTAGAGCGAGGGCTGAGGCTGATTAGCATCGAGTAAGGTAGGATAAGGTAAGGTAAGATAAGATAAGATAAGATAAGATATGAGGTAAATTCAAATGTACAGCAGGACAAGATGATATGTATCAAATACAACAGAAAAAAAGATAAAAAATATGAAAAAATTGTTAAAGTGACTAAAAATGACAAAAAATAGTAGTAATAATATAAATAAAGTAACTACAAAAGCACTCGGAGAGCACAGACCTCCGCCAAGGCAGATCAGCACCCCCCCCAAATCACCACCAAAATTATATCATTTATTCCTTGTGCCAGTATCAACATTTCCTGAAAATTTCATCAAAATCCTTCCATAACTTTTTGAGTTATCTTGCTAACAGACAAACAAACAAACAAAAAAATCTGTCTGTTGAGAGTAGGATGTACTTCAAGGTTAACTCATTAGGTAACTTTATTCTATATGGATAGCGTGTGTTACAGAAGTTCAGAAATACTCCATCACGAATGGAAGCCTGTCCTAAACCCAGAGTCATGAGTGCTGCCCTCTGTGGCTGTCTGACAGGCTGCTGTTCTCAGATCAGTGGGCTAATAAACCCAGGTCCTGCGCTCTCTTGGCACGGCCGTCCTCATCTATACGAGCAGTAAACAGACACACACACACACCCCCACACACACACACACCGCAACCATTTATCATTCTTCACAAAGAAAGGAAATTCTAAACCATGTTAAGACTCTGGAAGACACAGGAAGGCAGAAGGAGGGAATCATAAATAACATTTAATAGCTAATGTTTCTTCATCCTTAACTGCTTCTCCTTCTTCTCCCTCCATTGCTGCTGAATTTATTGAGGTTTATTGATTTCCCTGTACTGATATTACCCATAAGGCTGCCATAAAAGTGCCATTAGTAATTTCAGTGTTTTATATCTTATCCAAATTAAAACAACATGGGCTATAATTTCAAGCATACAGTATTAAACATTCATTATTCTCACTATTAACACTTTCACGCAGACAAACAGAAACGATTACAACTGTTCCATCACCATAAATAAACATCTCTACCCCACATGAGTAAAAACAAAGAGAAGCAGCTTAATCAAATCAAGAGTCTCCTCTATTTGCTCCATATGTTAGTTTAACTTCTAAGCCCTATCAGTGTCCCCATCTTAAGAGGAAAAATCCTGACTAAACTCTGAATCCCCTCTTTGAGAAACCACAGGTTATGCCATCACTCCCCTGGTGTACTGTCAGGCTTAGTGAAAGAGCTACTGAAAATTAGTCAGACTTTGTCCTGATAGCGCACTTTGTGGCGCCTGCCAGCAGCGACTTGGACCTCACATAAAAGCCGCCCTCGGTAAATGCTTCTAATCATGTGTCACATCGGCACATGTGTTTTAGTTATATGATATTTAAATATGCTGTGTGTCATTAGCTGCTGAAATAGGATCAATTTGTCCCGCGCGATAAGAAAGTGTATGATTTAAGGAGGAGGAGAATTGGTTGACACATTAAAGCCGATTCTCAATTTGGATGTCATGTAAGAAATTAATGGCTGAGTTTAGAGCTGAATTATGGGGAGCTGGGATCTGGGTAGGATGACTTTTAAGAGTTTTGCCTTCAGCGACTTGCAGATTGCCTATACTCTCTATTAACAGGACTTTATTTCTATTGTGTGTAAAAATGTTTTAAGTGTTTTTTATTATTTCTACAGTGAATAAAACCTTATGGCTGCTCTTCTTCTTGATTTTGTATTGCCATGCGGTCGTACAAGTGCCACATCTGTCTAAATAACACCTCAGCAACTCTCACGTTCAGAAATACTCCCGCTACGATGGTGTCTACGCATCGGGCCTGACGTGATACCGAGCCTGACATTTAATTTCCATGTGTGTAGCGGCTCTGGTGGATGGTTGTCATCTCACATGCGGCGAGGGTCAGACACCTGCCAAGCCGCCTCCCGCCGGCCCAAGCGGAGAGGATGTGGGGGCTGACAGCTCCCGGAAGGAAAAGCAGCGGCCGGAGTCACTTTCAGACACTGGGCTTGAGATAAATAGTGGAAGTTTTGCAGGGAGACACTCGCGCAGTCAGAACAGTGGCTTTAATTTCTTCCCCCAGGCGAGGTTTGTTGCATGCGTTTGAGTGTGTGCACGAATAAAAGGAGAAACACACACACAAAGTATCATCTACTATATCTCACAGGGGCTCACAAGGCTAAGTGCTTCTGGCAGCCCTTATTATATTAATGGGAAGTGTTCTGTAGAGGGTAATACACACATGGTACGCTGTGATGAAAGATGGCACCCAGCGAGGGATTAGTGAGGTTGGAAGGAATGACAGAGGGGAAAAAAAAAAAAACACTAGAGGGGAACACTCCCTCCTTTGTTGCCTCCTTTCTTTCTTTCTTGAATTCTTTTCTTTTTATTGTCAAAGTTGCCCATGTATTTTAGCAGATAAAAGTAGAGGATGGAGATGTGATTAGATGAGTTTAGTTTAGAACAGTACAAGTGGGTGGTGTTAGAACATAAGTATTAAATGAACCAAATAAATACACTTATGTGTTTCTGTGAAGTTTGAATCTGTGTTAAACTATGAGCAAGCGGTTTGCTAACAGCTAATGGTAGTGAGTAGCAAGAGCTGAAGAACTCTGTCATTTAGACCAAGTCTAGTCATTTAGATTTACATCAAAATCAAATTTCAATGCAATGGCTCAGGAGGCAGCAGGAATAAATAAAACAGACCCTATATATACAAGATAAAATAAATATGCATTTAAAAACGGCTCGCATATGTGGGCGGCTGTGGCTCAGCTGGTAGAGCCACAGCCACAGTTGTTTAATGGCCGAAGGGTCAGCGGTTCGAATGTCTCAAATGTCCCTCCGACAGTCCACATGTCAAACTGTCCTTGGGCAAGACACTGAACCTTAAATGTCTCCCAGTAGGGCCTGGTAGTGCCTTGCATGGTGGCAGCCACCTACTGGTGTATTAATGTGTGTGTGAATGGGTGAATGTGAGGCTTTGTAAAGCGCTTTGGGCACCATTTAAGTGTGGAACAGCGCTATATAAGTACAGACCATTTACCATTTATCAAGTAAAAAAAACAATTATCAGTAACAAAAACTATCATCAAGAATAAAAACTATGACTCAAGTAAAAGGATCTATACTGCACAGTTATATTGTGATCTTAGGAGTTCAGTAGTCTTATGACATGTGGAAAGAAACTGATGCTGAACCTGGCTGTTTTAACCAGTGTTGGGAGTAACGCGTTACAAAAGTAATGCATTACAGTAACAGATTACTTTTTGCTGTAACGCAGTAGTGTAAGGCATTACTAATTAGTTTTCAGTAATATTCTACCTGGTACATGTTCAATAGCACTTGCATTACAGCACACTTTTTTGCCCATAATTTAATTGCTCAAATAAAAAAAATTAAAAAAAAAAAAAAACAGTAAGACCGCAAGACCTTAAGGAATCAAAAATGCGTCCGTTAAGTTCTATTTCCTGTTGGTGTTCAGCCAATGGGTGAAGATGGCAGAAGACAGGACATTGGCCACACAGACGTATGTTCATTACAAACCCTAACCCTGCTGTAAGAAGCTAGTTAGCATTATTCCTGTGATCAGCAATGACAAGGTAAGCTAACTATGACTACTTAGAATTCTTTATCAATTGCGAATTTATCTACCAGCATCCTTGGCGCTGTGCCCCCGTTTGAACATGTGAAATGTTGAAAAACATGTAAGCGTTCCTGCTGCGATTCAAACATTGTAGACATAGCGTTACTTACTGAGCTATCTGTCCATATGTACTTCGGGACGCAAATTTATGTGTCTCAAGGCTTGCCATTTACAGGAGTCTTGTATCGCATTACAATTCTGAGACAGTAATATTGTAAGGTAAGGAATTACTTTTAAATAACAGTAACAAGTAATCTGTAATGTATTCCAGTGTGGAAGTAACTTGCACAACACTGGTTATAACAGATATAAGTGACCAAGACATTGTCATTGTCATGTAACTACATTATTAATGGAGTTACTTCCTATAAAGAAGCAATTACCCGAAAAGACAAAACAGACAAATTTCAATGAAGTGCACGAGTGCTCTTACACACTGAACCTTTGAAAACGGTTTATAAACCTGAGTGTAGGGCTGTGCAATTAATCGAAATTCAATTACGATTTCGATTATTAAACGCAACGATTACAAAAATTATGTAATCGAGAAAAAACAATTATTAATTTTGAGTTGTTTAATTCACGTGCACGCAAGCTACCATGAGCTGCTCTGCCCCGCCCCCCTCTAAGCTACAGCTGCCAGCTAGCCGGCAGGTCCACCCCAAGAGGAAAGTTGTACCTAGTGGTCTGGAAAAATAGCAGGAGAATCGCAGAAGTGCTTGGTAAACAAAAAAGGCAAGTCAAATTCAATTGTATGGAATCACTTTGGGTTTGATGAAGAGCAAAAACCCATAACGTGCAAAAAGTGTTTCGTAGTTGTGTCCGCACCGACCGGTAACACAGCAAACCTTTTTAACCATCTAAAGTTTAACCACCGCAACCTTTATCATAATCTTATGAAAAACTAAAACGCATAAAAAAAAAACTCCGTCTACAACTTCGTCCGCAATGCAATCTTCAGTCTCCGAATCTCTTTGCACTGCAACTCCCGTATTAACCTAACTTAAACCTCACGGCACGCCACTGAATTTACTGTTTCATACTACACTGAACATACTTGAATTTATAATTTGCACTTTACGTGAGGTTTTTTTTTTATTGCTACAGTTCTATGGCAAGTCTAGAGCTGTTTAATTCCAGTGCACTATTTGTTTACAAAAGAAAACATACTTGAATTTACAGTACACTTATTTGCATTCAAAGATTTTTTTGTTTCGTACAAAAGTGAACATACTTTGTTTTAATGGTTAAAAGCTTTATTTATATTTAAAGAGTATATCTTACATTGTTTTGCAAGAAAAAAATAAACAACTTTAAGGTTAACAAATAATCGTTTTTAATAATCGTGATTTCAATTATTGCTAAAATAATCGTGATTATTTTTTTTCTATAATCGAGCAGCCCTACCTGAGTGTATTCTAAAGTCCTCATTTTTGAGACCACTGACTGACGGAACACATCATCATAACACTATAAACAAAGGGAAGGAAGAATGCATTGTGCAAGGAATCTGCAGGTTTCAGGACACCAAGTTTATGACTTTTCCAAACATTTTTCCAAGGCATCTTTGATCAAATTTTAGACCTTACATTAATAAAAATAACAGTAGAACTGGTCTTATAGTTCTTACCTTGAACCTGACTTACCCATGTTTCAATCCAGCTGTTATATTTACACTTCTTCATGACCCCTCCACCCATAAATGACTGTTGGAGGCTCCACTCATTCTCATCTCCATTATGATAAAATGATCAACACTTATTACAAATTTGACAAATTCTTTACAAATTTTTCAAAGAAAATACAGCATTATTGTGTGGTTTTTGGAATAAGAATAATGAAAATAAGGGAAAAATGTGACATCTTTTTGTTGTAAGGTATGATTAACAAAATATACAAAAAAAGGGGAAGACTTACTTTAAGAACAGTTGTCTTTGTTTTGTTTTTTTAAACAGAGAACTTGTATGTAACATGTATATGTAAAATTTCATGCTTTACCATTGTTGATTTTTTCAGACATGGTATACAAATGTACTTAGTTGTCTGTTGTAAAATGTCTTTCTGAGTGAAAAAAATAAAATTATTAAAAAAAAAAAAAAAAGGAAAATATAGCATTATCATTTACTGTCTGTGGAATTTTTAAAACATTTGAGTGTCAGATTTAAGAATTAATGATCACTTTTAAAGCTAATTAAGGCTTTCATGTAGGACGGTTAACTTTAACACGTTTTAAGGATCTGCAGACACCCTGATTATGGGAAATGCATGTTTTTTTTTCATATTTAGAAAACATTTTTTAATTGTCTAAGATATTTCCTAACCCGAGGAACAAAAACAGAGGCATTTTACCTTTTCTATGAGTTCATCATTTGTCTTGAAAAACAATGACACCCATCACATTAGTCCCTAAAGGAAAGAGCATGTTAAAATGACTTTAAGGGCTTAAAATGGAAGATTTGGATTGATTTTTCAAAAAGTTTAGGATTATTTTACAGGATTCAGATGTCCTTTTTATCGAGGTGTTGCTTTAATAAACCTATCAAATGTGTTGCTTGTATCAACTGTAAACCAACTATTTGGGAAAAATGATTCCTCCTTCCTCCCTCCCTTCCTGAAGCAACAGCTTGTTGTCTAAGCTGTCCTCTGCAGGCAGAAATAAATCGTGAATGCAATGGTAAGAAGAAAAGGAGAGGCGGGAGGCTGACAGGGCCAGACAGTATATCCTCCCAAGTAGATCCACGCTCCATCCCCCCATCCCCCTCCCCGCTCTCTTTGCTCACCACACTCATCTGTTTTCCACTCTGCCTTATCAGGACCAGATGGATCCAACTGTCTTCTCTTGCATCCTTGCTCCTCCACCCCTCCCTCCTCCTTCTCCTCCAAAAACCCGACCACCTTTCTCCTCCCTTTCTCCCTCTGGCTTCGCTCGTTTATGACACCCCACGGATTTTGTCACTCTGTGGTTTCTGGCAAGGAGAGAGAAATACCAAGCCGAGTCTCCATTTCATCAGGCAAAGAATGAGGGTTTGACAGAGAGAGAAAGCACGGGGAGGATTTGAGAACACAAACAGGCCTTTCTCTCATTCCGAGAGCTTCTTTCCCTTTATTTTCCATATCTTGTTTGTTTGCTTGGCTCATATTTTCACTGTGGCTTGGTTGTTGCTTGAGAGATGGATTTGGGTTGTAACATGATGCCTGTGACTAAACTATTCCCTTCACATCTATGCTGATATTAGCAGTGATAAGGATTCTATACTGTGGACTGGGATGCAAACACTTATTCTCTTTTCAACTGCAACAACTAACATGAGCGACTGAAGTATTTAAAATTGATTATTATATATGTTTTTTGTTTATTTGTTTGATTGCTTTAAGTATTTAGTCTCCATGTAATACTAGCCTAATAAAAAACTAATAAAAGAAGTTGTGATGAATAATCTAATTTACTGCTATTTCAACACTTCCAGTAAAGGCTCAAACTATTAAGTTTACCACAAATCAAATACAGTCGCACATTCTTAACCTTTACTCAGTGAGTATTTCTAAGATTTCTGTGCTAAGACTCTGAACTAGACGCAGCTCATCCTTTACTATAAACTCCTGTCACAGTTCTCCTGTGAAACAATTCTTCTGCACATCCCTCGTCTCTCTTTCATGGCCTCGCTCCCCTTTCCTTTCCTTCTCTGAAAGTGCCAAAGACCCACGAACCGATGCAAGGCACGGAGATATTAATAAAAATATGACTGAGTCCAATGGGATATGACAGTAGCAGCGGGGGCTGTTACAGGGAGGCATGTGGTTTGGGGGGTTCAGTAGAGGTTTTAAGTCAAACGGGGCCTTTAATGTGGTGTGACTTTGCCCACTTGAGAGGCTGGTGTGAGGTTACAAGATTGGACCCAACTGGGTCGGGGCGATGATGGGTCCAACTGTTGGGACGGCTGTGATGAGGGGAGGCACGCTCAACTGGTACCAGAATCCACAGCAGCAACAGCCTTTTTCCCTGAAGAACAACCCACCGCACTGATGGATCACACACACATGCTTCCTCCAGTGTAACGCAGATCAATGGTTCCTAAAGTGGGGTCATGAAACTCAATGGTCCTTAAGGGGATTTCAACACACTCCACAGTACACTTACTGAAATACAGTTTAATTAATTATGCAGTGTATTCACTGTCTAGATGTAAGCAGAGACATAGCACAGTAATGTATTGGAAATGCTGAGCTGAAAGAAAAGAAAGATCAAATTTTGAGAGCAGGACAAAGATAAGGAAGATTGAATGTGTAAGTAGGAGAGTTCTACGACAGCCGTTTAGTCCGCATGGGAACATTTGTCAAACCAGGAGCTGCCTCGACAACTATTGCACTGGGGTGTGACATTGCAACATGGGTCCATATTGCCATAAAAAATTTCAATCTGCCAAAAAAGTTTGTACATGATCTGCAGATTACACACACCTAACGTCAAATGCACTAAGTTAACAAAAATGCACAAAATGTTCCATTTTTTTCTTGATGCTGTTGTTCTTGACGATGTTTACACTAAAGACACCCATAGTGGCAGGGAGCTCCTCCCAGCTGACACTGGGAAAGGCAGCGTACACACTGGTGTGTCACCAGTTCATCTCAGGTCTGACAGAGACAAACATCCATTCACTTTCACATTTACACCCCCAGGCAATAGACAGTGACCAAATCACCTATTACTGTGCATGTTTTAGACTGTGGGAGGAAGCCAAAGTACCCACAGAGAACATACGCAGACACTGGGAATACATACAAATTTCTCATAGAAATGCCTCAGCCAGCACTGGGGTCAAATATAGGACCATCTTACTATGGGTGGGGGAAGTGGGGGGGGGCAGTGTTAACCACTCCACCACTGTGCACCACCCACCAAACTCAAACCAGTTTTTAATCATTTGCGTTACACCACATCATCTCCTCCAGGACATAAACCCAACAATGTCACAGCAAAGGAAACAGAGCTGAAAATACAGCTAAAAAATAACCCATAGTGGAAAAAAACTGAGATTATTTACAATTATCGCACCTCTTTATTTTATTCTTATCATCTCACCAACATTTTTACACTTTAAAGGAGAATTTCTGCACTGCTAATGCAATTCATTGAACTTCACATAATCCCAAGGAGAAATAAAGAAGCCTGACCTGACCAAAACCCCGACTGAAACATGAAGCCGTCTATAAGCCAGGCCTTATACAATAAAGCCCACGCTGAACCAGACCTCAACCACAAAACCCAACCCCTCCGATGCAGCACTGTCATTCTTTTGTATCTGCACCCCTCCAGATATATACACACCCCATAGCTCCTACAGATGTGCACAATCCACATATATGTGCATGCAGCATCTTAGTCAGTCCACTGGATGAAAGCTACTCCTATGGTTAAATGTGGATGAAAAATGGGCGTCTCTGAACACATCCTGAGGTCTAGAAACAGCAGCAGTGAGCGTCAGAGTGTGTGTGTGTGTCCTTTATGTGCACAGTAAACAGCAAAGGTCTGTGACTGTAGGGAAAGGGAAATCATGTAACCTTGCCTCCTTTTCCCCTTAGCTAAGCAGAGGAAAGTCAAAAAAGTAAAGAAAGAGAGGGGGAAGAGGCACCCAGCCCTGTGGTTTAGGGGGGTTAAACAGCAGAACATGCTCGCACATTAAGAGCCATTTGATCCGTGGCTTACTCCAGAGCTGCGTCTCTGTTTGCTATAGGAGCCACAGAAAGAAAAAAAAAACAAAACAAAACAACTCGTTTCCTTTAAATCTAATAGCAACAACAGGAAGCTAATGCAAAATGACTTTCAGCCACCTCTATCCATTTTTTATTATTTCATCTCCACCTCACCTTCTCATGTTAAAATCAGCACTTCTCCGTGCTCTGAAATCTAACCTCTATTTTTTAACTATTTTCCTTCCTCTCTCTTTCATTTGCTTTTCCCGTCTCCTCTCATGGAATATCATGGCACAGACCCAGGCCGCACTAACTCACCGACTAACATGGAGGGTAGGAAATGGGGCGCACTGGGGAGTTTCTCTCAGTCTTTTTTCTGTCTTTACTCCATCTGATATCACTTCGTTGAGTGCACATCTTTCCAGTAAACACTCACTTAAAACAAATCTCTGCATGTGGACGAGTCAGCTGTGTTTATGTAAGTGGTTTGTATGTGTCAAAGAACAAAAAATCAAACGGCATCGACAACGCCATTGTTATGTTATTGATTGAAAATTCCACATTTTTTTGTCGGCGCAGACGGGTGACGGTGATTGTATTTCTTGTACATACTTGCAGCCCCTTTTGATCCCCTAAGCATTTTATCAGCTGCTTACGCAAATATTCTTTTTCCCAAATGTCTACTATTTAACATTGACAATTCGCAGATCAGCATGCTACAAAACCGCATAGTTAATAAAGTTAGATGTACTGTGTGCGTTTTGTTCGAGAAGCACATGGAAAAACGACTGAATTCTACAGCTACAAGATGTATAGCTGTAATCTATCCATACAACCACATGGATTTCAGCAGTAGCATAAATTATGGTGCAGTGAAAGAATGGAGTGCTTTAAAAAGCCATTAATGGAGCTAGACTTCTATGGCGAGCTTCATATCGAAATATTTGCACGCAGCATGCGGTCTGCAGGAATATGTGGTTTTGTGTGAAAGAAAGGAAAAAAAATCTATTCCTTTTTTTTGAATGAAGCTTGAATGTAAGAGTGTGGTGTCGCGGGGGATTTTAACCATACCTTCAGGGGGTGAAGTGAATTTGTAGAGCACCAGTACTGCTGCAGATATACACTGATGTTTAAGCAGTAGACTCATAATTTGAAAAGGCAGAGCTGCTGATATTAGACGCTGCATCAGTGTGTGTGGGCCCTGCGTACATGTCACATGTACAGGGTTGGATTAGGAAGTGGTTGGCCACATCATTTTACTGCTAAAGATGTCTCTATCTAGCCTTGCACGTCTCCTGGGAGTTGTGAAACCCCCACACCCATTCCGTCCCCTCCTCTCCACCTCTACTGCTTTATTTAGCACCATCTGCATCAATGAGTTTCAATGAGCATCAAGTGGCATCTTTCAACAATATTTCCTTTGCTTCGCACTTTATTTTTATTTAAGTGAGTGAGTTTTTTGCAGCACTTGGCCATAAAAACCACAATTACCTTTCAGCATATTGTAATTCAAGTGGTCTGACAAGAAACATGAATTCCACCCCATTATGTGGACTCCTGGCTGTAAAAAGTCTATCCTGTGACAGGAGGTTTTGGCCAGTCATAGGTGTTTTCAGACAGGTGGGAGGGTCAAATACATGACTGACAGTTATAATCACAAGTCACAAGTATACACTATACGCTGCTTTACTCTATGGTTTTACAAAGATGCTAGGACAAGCGGTTTCTGTTTTCCGCAGCAGTGTGAAACTGCACCAGGTTCATCCATGTTTTTATTTAGTCTTTTGATTTGGACAAAGAGGAGAAAGCTGCATAAGGAAGGTGTATATCTTTAGATTTTGTCACAAAGCTGTAGACCTTTGTGCATTCATTGTCAGCCAACTAAACCAAACTTTAAGTGTACTGTTCATGATTACAACATTAAGTGTGCTTTGTGTATTACTTATAAGCAAGAGAGGCGCAAATTTAATAATAATAAAAAAAAAAAAATCGCCATAAATGCACCACACTGGCCCTTTTTATTAAGTGAATTACGCGTGGGGGGCAGAACCTATGGGGAGTAGCCATTGCCGGACAGAAGTGACGTACCCATCGTTGTATCCGGGTGATGGAGTGCGAGTAAACAAGTAGCAGTCAGTGAGCATGACTGAGTGGAAAGCACGTGTTTGTACTTGTTATTTGTGCAGCCGTAAGCTTTGCACTCCGTCATCGTCCTAGAGACGTGACCCAGGACTGGGTGATAATGTGTCATCTTAGACTGGTATCTGCTGGACGGGGTCAGTGGCCAGTCCATCACAGCCCAGGTAATCGGACAATACAACGACTTTGTGTCACTACTGGTGCTGGAACAGCCTGTGAACATGTCTCTGACCATGACTGACAGGTGGAGCAGTGACTCAGCACTAGCACATACTTGACAACAGGCTACGATGTTACCTGAAGGAACTGCTAGTATTATATGTCGTCTTTTGAAATAACTAGCAATGAAAATTCACTACAGGTACATTTTTAACTTGCTGAACTCAGAAAATCATGAACCACAGATATGAAATATTATGTGTTTGTGGTCTTGTAAGAATCAGTTGCTGGACAGAGTACCTGACAGTGAAAGATGTACTCCGGTGTGGCCTTCTTAAACTTGATGTTCCACACTAGGGCAACACCATCCGGTTCATGTGGAGCATCTTCATTATTGTTATAAGAGGCCACAAGCAACTCAGGATACTGACAACAAAGAAGAAGGGGAGGAAAGAGGTGTTAATGAAAAATAAAAGATGTTGCATCACTAAAGAAATATTTAGACTTCTGATTTTCTTCACACGCCCTAACACAAATTCAAAACATAACACCCCAACTTCCATGATATCATGATGCCTGCGGCTAATTCTGTTTTGGCAAAGGGATGCAGTTTTGTAAAATGGGAAAAAAAAAAATCTGCTTCCCACATTGCTTGGAATGAAAGTAACACATGCAAAGTTGTAGTTGGCCTCACCTGAGGGGACCAGTCAAGACAAGTAATAACACGGTGTTTGGACCAGTGTTCATCATAGAAGAGTCGACTGAAGGACAAACTGGAGCCACCAGCCAGATCTCTGGAAGGAGACAGGAAAGATAACGGTCAAAGGTTCAGTCTGGGCCACTTGACAACAGCAAGGGATTCACACTCAGAGAAGGAGGAGGAACTATTTTACCTCAGGCAATCATGAAAACTTATATGCTGATTATTCATTCATTTTCTGAACCACTTCGTCCTTGAGAGGGTCATAGGCGTACCAGGGCTTATGCCCGCCACCAACGGGTGAAGGCGGGGTACACCCTTGACGTGTCAACAGTTAGATGCTAGATTGTTAACGAATAATTGCAATTAAAGACCAAATTGTCTTTTCTCCTCTCATCATCAATTACATCACTGATTGAGACGTGTCATCCAAAAATCAATGATATATGAACAAGGAAAATAATGAAACAATTAAAACAAGGTACTGGATGAAGGTTATGGTAAAATTATTGTTCTAAATGTACAAGACAGCATGTGGAAAATGAAGGACTTAAATTGAGCATCATCTCAATGCCCATTTTAGACATAATCTATATATGACCACAGGGTTGATGCTTCTCTGTGGCTGCAGCGGTCAAAGTTAAAGTGAGTCAGTAAATGCAGCATTCTTCTATAATAGCAGAGCCGTATACTAAAACAGCTTTGTACTTATGACTCTTATAACTTCAGCCAACACTTTGATAAACCTCATTTGGAGACAACCTCCCAGATGACAAGACAATGCTCTTTAAGATGTGATGGCTGCCAGTTCACAGGACTTTTTAACCCCCTCAAAGTGTGACATCAGCAGGAAGACATGTATTTTGAAGAACAAAGAAGGCCCCAGGAGTGACACAGTGGGTATGAGTCAGTTCTTGCACATTTCTTACTCTGAGGCATGCATGTAAACAATCACATGTGCGCTCAGACAACAAATCTCTTCCTTCCTCTCCACCCTCTCCCTCGACTCACCCCTCTTTGTCCTCCAGGTCCCGGCCGCTATAGTCAAAGAAGATGTCGCTGTCTTCGGCCAGGGCTCTTTCCATCACTCGGATACTGCAGTCGAAGAAACTCTGAAACTCAGAGGAGTGCAGGATCTGCTGCCTTTCCTCCTCTGTGAGCTCCCGCAGCACTGGAAACGAGCCTGTCAACAGAAAGTCCATTTGTAGCAACAATTTCATACTTTAATTTACATAGAAGATACTGCTTTTCATCTAGAGAAGCTTTTAATTTATGTATAGATGTTGTTTACGAAGTGCTCCTTTTCAGGAGGAAACCATTTAGAGAACAGAGCTTAAGTGGTTCATATGAACATCTCCATTATGTGGTTATAGATTAGTCTGAAGCACTTTTATATTATATACAAGAAATATGATGTTTTTATCCACAACATGGATAAAAAAAATTAACTGACTTTTACTATATTTCTACAATAAATTAATTTCATCATTCAGAATTCCAGGAGTTCTTCTAGTAAATTAGTTTATTATATCATGCATGGATGAGTGTTTCTTTACTATTTCTTTGAAATAAAGGCATTTTATTATTTAATGTAGTTATTTGTAAAATATTGTCATTGTAGGAAACTGAATTTATTAGGAAACCCCTTCAGATGTACCACCTTGTTTGAGGGGGAAAAGATACACTACACACATATCTTTTCCTTTTCTCACTTTATGAACAAACACAGGTTTTACATTTCTACATCAATTTTACCAGATTACAACTAAAACATTCTTTAACATAATTAATACTGAAGTATGGCTTTATTTTTTTACATGGCCCTCAAACTGTTTAAATCTAATGCACTAATACAAAAAATATATATCATACATAAACAAACATATCATACATCAACATATTTGTTCATACTGTGAGAAAGGAAAGGTAAAAATAACAATTCGTGATAAATAGCAGTTGATAACAAAATAACTTCAGTTAAAAAATGTTGCAAAGCATGCAGTTAATTGGGAGATGAATATGGGTGATTTTTGACTGAAAAAAATGCACAATCATAAGCTCGAGGGTTACATTAAATGCTTTTGATATGAGATTAACATTCACTGTCTCTGTCAAATTCAGGACGTCATGAACTACAAACAGTTGCTAATGCATCTTTTCTAATAAAACCCTACAGTAAGAACTTCATAAACAAGAGAAAAACAAAGCGCTCTCAGCGACACGCCTCCCTTTGAACCTAATGGCTGCACAGCACGCCGTCCGTTTTTTGAAGTCACTGTCCCCAAGCAGCACACATGCGATTTTTACACACAAGCCTACACAGATGCACATGTATCGACCTTTACCCTGGCTCTTGACTTTGATCCCCCCCATCCCTTTGTATTTCTTATGAGTTGTCAAAAAAGACTCAGTGAATCAAGTGGCAGAGATCAAAGGCCAGACATTCTAATAGGCCAGACTGGAGAGGAGACGAATGACTGTGTGTTTATGAGTGCGTGCTTGTGTGCATACATCTGTCAATGAGTGTATGTGAGTTACAGTCCACTATCGTGTATGCACACGTGTTTGATTTTGCATCTATCTATCTGTATTTCTGAGATTTAACATTCACCATTTGTTGCCTTTTGTCCATTATTTACTACCCACCAAATGCATGCATGCACATGCAAGCTTCTCCATTCCTCTGCTTTGAAGTATTGTCGAGGAGGGTCAAGTGACAGGTTTTTAATCAGCGCTGACCCTCAGATGCCACGGAGCTGATATGCCGGACCAGTCTTAACCCACAGTAACCTACCCCCACCCTTTTATCTGATACACCCACTGGCTGGACAGGGTGTCACACGGAAGTGATTGGGTTTTGTGACAACTTAACCAGCAACATGCAGAGAGTCGAGCCTTTGTAGTAACTGAAGGCTACAACAGCTACAAATACATAATACAGACACAAGTCATTATGGGATATTCTGCAATTTTACAACTGTTTGTTTTGTTATTTTTTATTCCTGTATCCAATAAAGTATATTAACTGATGTTGAACAATGTCCAACCCACAACATATTTTACCGGTCACAGGTCATAAGTCATCACTAAAATGAGAGAACATTTAAGTATTTGCCAAAAAAGTGAGAGGCCCTTGTTAGAGCCCGTTTGGCTAAGTTCAGACAGTAGGCCTTTATGCACAATTCCAATTTTTTGGTGAAATCTGATTTTTTTGTGTGGTCATTCATATTACACATTAAACGTGACTTCTATCAGTTTTGAGTATGAATTGAATGCGACCCTGAAGTGACCCGCATGCGCAAAACAGGTCCTGACATAATACATGACCACGCAGGCATGCACTGTGTTTACGAAAGTAACACACTGGGATGCAGAATTTGAAGAATGACGTAAAGGTCAGATAAATGCGACCTGGCCGTTCAGACTGAAGTCGCGTTGCAAAATATCAGATACGCATCAGATTTAGGACCACATATGAAAGTGGCTTGGGTCAGATTTGAAAAAATCAGATTTGTGCTGTTCAAACTGTCTTTAACAGATCGGATACAGGTCCCATATGGGCAAAAAAATCAGAAATGGGCCACATTTGCCTGCAGTCTGAACGTAGCCATAGTCCTTTTTAGGCGTTCTGGTTAAGGGGATACAAACTCCGACTGCGATTAACTTACAGTCAGTGCTAACACTGCATACAATTAAAAAGGAAAAAGAATGAGAAGGGGAAGGGGAAGGGGAAGGGGAAGGGGAAGGGGAAGGGGGAGGGGAAGGGGAAGGGGCAGGGGAAGGGGGAGGGGAAGGGGAAGGGGAAGGGGAAGGGGAAGGGGAAGGGGAAGGGGAAGGGGAAGGGGAAGTTTGTTAGAGTTAGGGTGAGGTGCATCATGGCAAACTCTGTGAACGGCGACCCCACTCTCTCTGTAGATATAAGTGCAAGTTTTTATTTATCCATGATTATACACAAAACTAAACATAATGGAACTTTTAAAGATATTTTGACCAAGCTTGTGTTAGAGTTGTTTTAAAAGTCAACAACACAAATTATACTTTTACTGCAAATATCCCTTGCTCATATAATTATTTTGTCATTTTAAGTGTGAGTCATGGTACAAGGTCCTGCTGATGGGCCATAAGTGATGATTTAAGGATATGTAAGGATTAAATGTTTTATATATTAAGGTTTCCATTTCTGTCAACTGATAAACACTGCGTTAACTCTTCAAAAGGGTGACAAAACTTTATCGAGCTTCCCGTAGTGGCTGGCTGTAGCATAGGAAATGAGTCCTGACCTCTCCCTGTAAGTCTTCTGCCAAAAAAAAAAACAAAACAAAAACAAAAAACATATTCCATACATTTTTCCTGAAAATGGTTTTGGACATTTTGGGTAGATTTCATGAGACCGAAAATGAAATCATACAAGAAACATGGCAGCTCCTATGATTGTGTCTGTGTCTTTCTACACAGTGGAAGAAACCAGTGTTGCAGTGTCCATCTTTATATACAGTGATGGTATCCATGGCACTGACAGGAAAGGAGCATGGGCAACAGCAACTGATGTGCATTTAAAGCAACAGGCAGTGGAAGAGGCTGGACTGAATACCAGAAGTATTCATTCATTCATTAATAAATTATCTTTGAGGTATTTTGTGCTGAAATATAAGATGCACATATTGGGGACATGTGGGACTTACATTAACTTGTTAAATAGGGTACAATATGTCTTTTTCAAATATGTCTAAAGGAAAAACTACCTTAAGATCTAAAAATAGGACCAGTGGCCCTGTAGCTTACCGGCCAAATTAAAAGCTTTGGGAAATGTATCCGGATGCCATTTATTATCCCCCAGTTCTGTGTATTTATTATATTACAGAAATAGCCCATGTTTTGGTCATATTCCAATCAGATCTGTAAAAAATTCAAATTCCAACTTGATATCACTGATACTTCCTGATTTATTGGATCAATCCACTTCCTATCGCTTATAATGGGAAAATTTTTCAAAGTCGAACCAAATCTAGAATCAGATCTGGACTGAAATAATTTCAATACCTTGGGTTGACATCATCATAAAGAAGCTGTATACCAAGTTTGAAGTCAATCAGAACTGTAGTTTGGGAGAAAAAGACAATTGAATTTTTTTCCCCATAAGAGCCCATGTTAAATTTTGAGTCAGTTCCAGATCCACAAGAAGATCCTGATCAGCATGTGGACATTATGTTTTGGTCATCTCCCCATCAGGTCTGTAGTGCAGAAATTTTAAGTTGATATCATTTACAGGGTGGGGAAGCAAAATTTACAATGAACATTTAGTTGTTTTTTCTCAGCAGGCACTACGTCAGTTGTTTTGAAACCAAACATATATTGATGTCATAATCATACCTAACACTATTATCCATACCTTTTCAGAAACTTTTGCCCATATGAGTAATCAGGAAAGCAAACGTCAAAGAGTGTGTGATTTGCTGAATGCACTTGTCACACCAAAGGAGATTTCAAAAATAGTTGGAGTGTCCATAAAGACTGTTTATAATGTAAAGAAGAGAATGACTATGAGCAAAACTATCACGAGAAAGTCTGGAAGATACTATTAAAGAAGAATGGGAGAAGTTGTCACCCGAATATTTGAGGAACACTTGCGCAAGTTTCACGAAGTGTGTGAAGGCAGTTATTGAGAAAGAAGGAGGACACATAGAATAAAAACATTTTCTATTATGTCAATTTTCTTGTGGCAAATAAATTCTCATGACTTTCAATAAACTAATTGGTCATACACTGTCTTTCAATCCCTGCCTCAAAATATTGTAAATTTTGCTTCCCCACCCTGTATATTTACTGAGTTATTGCATCGATCCACTTCCTATCGCTTAAAATGGAGACATTTTTCAAAGTCGCACCAAATCCAGAATCAGATCCGGATCCAAATAATTTCACTAACTTTTGTTGACATCATCATAAAGAAGCTGTGTACCAAGTTTGAAGTCAATCGGAATTGTGGTTTCGGAGAAGAAGATGATTGAAATTTTTGTAACGGACAACAGACGACAACAGACGACAACAGACGACAACAGACGACAACAGACGACGTACGCCGCATGACGACAATAGCTTACGGCCTGTCGGCCGGTAAGCTAATAAAATGAGGCCTTTTATCTGACCTATTTTTGTTCTGTAATGTATCTTTGAATTGGCTGAATCATTCTTAAGTTTGGGAATGCTGGGATTAAAGATGACTTTGTTGATGAGGCAGGTAAAGATCATGAAAATGACAAGAGTGGACCACCCTTCAAGCATACCGTCTTTGGTTTCTTTGTTGTCATCATCGTCCTGCTGCTCAGACTCAGGGCCTGGCTTTGCCACGATCATCTCCTCATCCTCCTCTTCCTCTTCAACTACAAAAAAAAAAAAAAAACAAGAGAGAGAGAGAGCACTCATGTTAATCAACAGCTGTTCCAATTTTCCTCGACCTCCCGCTGTGTACCGCCTTCCCCTCCTTCTTACCAAAATAATCACTCCCAGACATGCACTGGTGCACCTGACTAACTAACATTTGGTCCGAATGGATTTCATTTACAGACACACGCACTTCTTATTTGTATTTCTCTAGGAAGCAGAAAATGTGAAGGATACAACCTGCAGACTTTCCATGACTGCTGTATACATATATTAAGTGTTCAGTATGTACAGTGCAGTATGTCTTTGCAAAGGAACAGGAAACAAGCCCCTGCTCATTTCCATGTTGTGACTGAACTGTTCACATGGTCTGCATGTGTGGACATACTGCTCATCATGCACACACACACACACACACACACACACACACACACACAGCAGGAAATGTTGGAGTGGTGTGAGCTTCCCTCTCGTTCTCTCACCTTTGACCCCAAGCAAAGAGATCTGATGCAAAAGGGGATTCCCTAAGCAGTCTGTCCAATCAGGATGCAATTACACTCAGCTCTGTAGGATTTATGGTAAGTGTGTGTGGTGTTGTGAGGAGGTGGGGTTTAAGTATGAGGGGTTACTGTCAACATAGGCACCTGCTTGTCAGCTACTGCCCCAACTACACCCCTACCCGGCCCCGAGGCTATGTGTTGGTAACCCTCGCCAACCTCTCCTCCTCCT
This sequence comes from Sphaeramia orbicularis, assembly GCF_902148855.1. NCBI lineage: Eukaryota > Metazoa > Chordata > Actinopteri > Kurtiformes > Apogonidae > Sphaeramia > Sphaeramia orbicularis. The sequence goes on along the minus strand of NC_043967.1, from coordinate 15,168,292 downwards.
TTCTGCTGCTCCCTCCCTCCGTCTGAAACAGATGCTGGGGAGTAGAGGGCCTCACTGAAGACCTTTTAACACCCCAACATCGCCACCAGACACCTGTGGTCTGCCAACACACACGCTACACACACATACAATCTTTCTTTCTCGCCCTCTCAAACACACACACACACTTGGGGCCCTCGCCTACAGTGCCAGGGGTGGCGAGAGGTTAACTGGTGCAGGGTCAAGCTGACAACAGTCGCTTAGTCCAGCGGGAGGAAGTGACTACATCACACACTCAGACATGTCTTTCACACACACAGAAACACACACGCCAGGGTATGTTTAACTCAGCTGGAGTATGGCCCGGGGCACTGTTAAAACCACTTGCTGGAGGACTGCTCTTGCACTGGATGAACTGACCATTTAGTAGTCCATCCAAGCTGCGGATGAACTCACTGTTTCTCTTTGTTAGAGGCTACAAATATCATTTTAACATGCAGAACACTGTAGCGGAATTCTCATATTACAATCACTATAATAAAAAAAGTGCTGGAAGAAGTATTCATATCCTATGTTTAAGTAAAAGGAATATAGCTGTGTTTATATTCTCTATTAGAAGTTAAGGTCTTACATGAAAAATCCCACTTAAATAAATGTACATACTGATTTTCTAACCAAGAGAAGCAGCTGCAGTGAACGGCTCAACTCTGCATGGCAGGACTGAACATTACAGAGGAACCTTCATTACAACTGGATTTAACTGCCAGTCGATGGCAAATAGACTGAACACTTGAGATGTTGAGATGACTGCTTTAACTTGGCTTACTTTACATATTTCTGTTTATGACTATCATTACTTCATAAATAATTTACTAACTACTTTTATGTTTGATTTTGTTTTGTTTTATTTCAGCCACTGAGAACTGAATTTCCTTTAGGGATGAATTAAGTTAACCTCAATCTCATAATTATTAATTTACCAACTGATTGCATGTCCTGCATCAGCCACAAAATAAACCATATCATAAAGTTTTTCAAATTCTAAATAAACACATTTTATAGCATTTATCTTGTGTGATAGAAAAATCCTATTATATTGGACACAGCTTCCTCTGTCTCAGTATAAACAGCAGCAGCCATATGTACATAAAGTATTGAAATAAAAGTAATGGTTTGTTCCCTGTGACAGATATATGATTATATATTAGATGCAGATAGTGAAGTATCAGTATTGCTGTTGGAGCTGCTGCAGGTGGAGCTACTTTCAACTACTTCACATTCAGTTTCATCTGCAGAGACACCAAATGACTCTGAGGTGTCATTACACGATTAAGGGGAGAGAAAAGAAGAAAACACCAAAGTTGCGATACTCAAAACCGTCTAAAGTTTGATTTTACTGACACATTTGACAGTTTTAAGATTTACTGAAGCAAAACCATGTGAGAAGTTTAAAGGGAGTTTAAAGTTTAAAGTCTCAGTGTGACTGAACTGTCAACAGCTCATCAAAAATGTGACCTGACTTCACACTGGTTTTTGTTTAACAAAGAAGTTGGAAACCAATGGTTTCATCTTGAACAATGTGTTGTATTTTAAAAGCTTGTTATATGATCCATTGTTTCCACTCTCCAGCTGAACATTAACAATTGGGGTAAAACGAAGAATATTTCCCCTGACTTGCAAAAGGATACAGTTGCATAAAATGGAAACACTCAAGTAAAATAGAAGTTGACTTTTTCTTAGTAGTTAAATCTACTTAGTGCATTTCTCTCTCAAACACATTTGAGACAAACATGCTTCATGTTTTCTTTTCTTTTTCATTTCCAAGTAGGTTTTTGATATACGACTTCAATTTTCATACTGTGTGTATATAATAAATGACTAAGCTAAATCAAACACATAGCGGCGAGACTGTGTCCAAGTCGGTGGTTAACAGCCAGCTGTAGTGATCCAAACACCAGTGACCCACCAGTATGGAGGAGAGGACCAGACAGGCAGACTGCCAGACTAGCTCCATCTGTGAGCTGCCAAAACACGCTGCAAAAAGCAAAGGAGGCAAACAGGAATACCCTGAACACTGTGGAATATGAAACAGTGAATGAGATCCTGCAAAAAGACTTTTTTTTTTTTTTTTTTTTATCCTATTCTGTTCTATCGTGTTCTATTTTCTTGACCTTATGTGACCGGTCCGGTGGTTGGAATGTGTGGTGATTGGGATGGGAGGAGAGTGAGGATAGGAGAAGAGACCACATTGAGGAGCGGTCAAACTGTCAACCCCTGGGACCACAGGACTCTGGAGCAAGGCAGTGTGATTCATGGCCTATGGGTTACCTCACTTGGGGGAAGACGGTCCAATTCCCGTATGAAGATACTGCAGATGCCGCTGCCAGTGGCTATGCATCAAGTTGTTCTGTCACAGTCCTGCACCCAAAATATCCCAGCTATTTCCTCCAAATGGAAATTTTCAGACATACATTTCTCTGCCTTCAGATTGAGGCAAAAGCTATACTGTGGTAAATGATCCTGGAAAGTAGGACTCGTGGGTTGGAAATGATAATATAAAGCTTTATGTAAAATGTAAATGCTAACAGACAGCACCCAACTGAGTTTCCTGTTGAGCTTCAAAAGAAGCAACGAAAAGAAATCAGACGTGACAATACATCGCAGTTTGAGTGACTCCGAATGTTTATGTGTGTGTGTGTGTGTGTGTGTGTGTGTGTGTGTTTGCCTGCTACTCTGTAAGTATCTGCACACTTTCTTGTTTCCACCTCATTCTAGTCACGGGATGCTTTCCCTTTCCACCTGCCGCTTAATACCACTCCTCACTGCAGGACAACAGGTTAACTGGTGTCCTCCCCCTCGCCGCAGACAGGGGTCTGCCTTGATGAAACTCCGCTTGGGGGCTCCTGTTTTGGCCTGATACACTCCCGGGGTAATGATATCCTCGGTAGCCCAGGGCCGCTGCATCCGGCTGTCTCAATCTTCTCCTGGCTGCTTACTCATGCTGACCAGGCCCAGTCAATTCAGCACAGCGCAGCAGGTACGGAGACACATCGAATCACAGTGTGGAGATGAACACAAGTACACGCCCGCACAAATGTGTAAAGGTGCTACATATGCACACACACACACACACACGATACACAAACAGATATATGTGTGCACAAGAGTGAAACTGTTTAGAAATAGGCATATTACACACTGCACAAAGGGTGGGATTAACACGGCACAAACACAGTTGTCCATAGGCTATGTAAGACTCTCTGTATGCAGTAAGTAATGACACAAACACAATACTTTGATGATGACAACAATAGTATCAAGATACAATAATTGCCTGTGTAACTGAAGAAGAAAATATGGCCCCGAAAAGACCAAAAAATGGTACCAATGGCCTTACATCTCACCGGCATGTTCTATCGAGACTCAGTAATAAGTCGAATTTGCGAGGTTGTCAGGTTCTGCCGCCATGTTAACATCCTGTGGTCTTCATGCAGATCAACATCCTAATAGAAGTGGGTGGTACTTTCAACAAATTCTATGATAGTCCATATACAACTTCCTATCAGTGCTCAACAGTAACTATATTGATAACTCTAACCATTTTCACATCTTAAGACATCAAAATATAACCTATTATAAATAATGGCAAATTTTCAATAATTACAAAATTTTTCAAAAATTCGAAAATCAAAATTTTTCAAAACTGTGAACAAATTTTAAAGATGCCGTCCCAAGGAAGATATATATAAAATTTGAAATGAATCTGACCAGTACTTTCAGAGAAGAGGATTATTGAAATGTAGATATTGGTAACCTAGAGTTTGACCCTTCAAGGTCGCTCAAGGTCAAATGAGAGCCCATATATGACTTCCTACTAGTGCTCATTAGTAACTATATTGATATATCTAACCATCTCCATCTTATAAGCCATCTAAATATGGAAAGCAATTTCTTATATTTCAAAAATTCATCAAAATATCACAAAACTGTGAAAAGACTTTGTAGATATTGTCCAAAGAAAGATACACATAAAATTTGAAAAGTATCTGACCAGTAGTTTCATCAGAAAAAGACAACCATAGACACAGCGTTGAGATAAAACATTGAACAAAATGTTTTTTTTCTAAATGTCAACATACCATAAAAGGAAGCCATATGTCATAATATATTCCTGTCCACCTAGTGTGCATTAGGTTAGAAACAGGCTAGTACTAGTTACAATGGATGTTAATAGATATGGAATTGTATTATGACATTATATGATATGATACTGATAGCATAATATTTTTTACAAACTCATGTTGTCCAAATTATTTATTCTGAGCATACTATAATTAAGTACTGACAAAATTAGTTATTAAGATTTTAGTGTTGCATGCGTGAGTTTGGTTGAAATGATTATAGTGGGATACATTTCATTGTATTAAATGCTTGTGTTTTTGATTCTTTTGTGAGTTATTTTGCATACAATTACCAAACCATAACTCATTTTAATATCAGAAAGTTATTCATGCTTCAATATTTATTTTAGTCATATTAGGAAGCACCAAAACAGTAGAAGTAAAACATTTTTGACACCATATTATTAAGTTAGGAAGTTTTTGGATCTTTCTGTACAGATTATATGCAGTGAAATGTCATTCTTTAATAAACTACGTAGCAGAATTTTGGATAACAGTCATATATATGCTTCAGTACATGTGAGCATATTCAAAACCTTTAGGTTAGACCAGAACAGAGCTTCTTTTAACCCTTTTAAGACCCAGTGCTAATTTTGAGGTAGTTCCCAAATGATTTTGTTTCTATATTTGACATTTCTTAAGTGATTTGTCACCATTTATTATTATATTATTATCTCTTGTATTTTGCAGTAAAAATCAGGTATTTTCCAATATTTAATGTACAGATCATATAGATGTTCATAAAAGCTCAGATTAAACTTGAGGGTTATTATAACAAAAAAACAGAAAACCTGAAGAAAAAGTGACTTTTTTCAGTAAAATATATCATTAACTGAACATAAAACAAGTGTCTACAATGGCTGTTATTTGTCAAAACTCCTTGGGTTTACTGGTGAATCAATATTGTAGAAGATGACAGTGTTTCCATGGTAACTACAAAGCCTCTGAACATTCAAATGACCATGAAAAGATGACAAAATGCATTTTACACAAATTATTTACATGTGTTAATAGGATTAGTGAATCAACAGATACTAAACAGTTTGCATCAATAGATGGTTTTGGTCTCTGGTGGATGTCTGCGTCTTTGTGGGTTAAGATACTGTACTCTCATCCCTTTCACCTAGAGTACAAGGAATTAACTCGTGATTACTATAGAACTACTGTATAAAAGTTAAATAACAGTTATTTTCAGCTCATGAGGTTTTGCTTATTCTTAATGGTCCAACAGCACAGCGAAATAGTTCAAGTATGAGTAATATGTTCATCTGTTTACGGAATAAAGAAAACATAGTCTTAATGAAAGCTGATGCACCGCTGAGAATTTCATTAGCTTAAATATCTTGTATTATTTCACAGTAGGCAGCAACTATCGATCATGTGGAGACAAGAGTTTTTCAAGATTCTGACAGAGCACATAAACTGGGTACACCGTCTTCTGTTCCCTTTCACTGGTGCATAAAGTACAATGGAATGGTGTGTGTTAGGGCAATATTGAGTTGTGTTTGGTGAGGATCAAAGTGTTAGCTAACCTTTTATTCCGCACCCTATCCACGGTAGGTGCTGAAATGTGTTAGTGCATGCTTGAATAGACTGGTCTATAATAGTCTATGTTTGTGTGTTCAGGGCAGGAAGAGACTAGACCCCAAGTTTATTATAGAGAGCATCATTGCAGCAGAGCTTCAGGCTTATTATTGCAGTATGGAGGTGGGTACACTGAGTCACACGATCACAGTTGACACTGCTCATAATTTTTAAATCTATCTCTATTGTATTAAAGCAAAAGCGAGACAAGATACTGATATGAGAGAGGAGAGGCGGCGGAAATGGCAGCAGAGACACAATAGAGAATTCTAGCAGGATTTTGGGGATCCCACGCACTGGGAATAACCCTTTCACATCAATACACATTCACATGAACACACACCACGCACACACAGCATTCGCAGGGGTTCTGGGAGGTTGTGTGTTGAGCCGACCACAACACAAGCACTATACAGAAGGAGTAGGAGGAGGCCAAGACGACTTAAAAGGCTCCTCTAATGTGGCCCTGGCACGACACACACACACACACACACACATGCATTAACTTCACCGAGGACAACACGTTTTGTTGCAGAAAGATACAACACACACACATGATTCCATTCATCTCTGCGTATATAATAAATGACCTGAGGCGTCAGGGGAATTCTCTCATTTGTATTTGTCCCACCTCCAGTAATATAATCCCTATTACCCAAGTTCCAAAAAAGATTTATACAACCACACTGATTTTATACGTCTGAAACAGCCATAAAGGTCACAAAATGAAAATAATGTAAACACTATGATGTTATTTTTACACAGGCCACAAAATATTTTGACAAAATACCTTATAATCCTTTGCACGGAAGATGTCTAATTTATTCTGCTAGAGGTGTCTCACACTAAAGAATAATAGAAAGGTACCATTGCCAATGAAAACCTATCTGATATGACATGTTTACAGATGAGGTAATGTATTAAAGACTTAATGACATTAGCTTTTAGTGATGTATGCAGACATTATGTGCGCTACCACCATTGATAATTAATAAAAATATGCATTTCTCAAATTCATAACATTGTTGGACATAATGTAAGTGCATAATATACCCGAGATTTATAGCATAGGTATGAAGTTTTTGGATACTACATGCAGAAATGTTACATATCATTAGCCTCAGAGCATAATTGCCTAAGTCATACAGCATATGGACAAAAGTTTTGGGACACGTTGAATTCAGGTGTTTGTTTTCTAATAGGGGTCTGGGATACAAAACAATAATGACAAATGTTATAATATAATTTTATATTGTGATAAATATCTTTGCATTGGTTAGTTTTGTTTAAATGGTTAGCTTTGCTTCCAAAATGCCTGATTTTAACTGTCCTACCTCTAAATTTCTAAATTATGTTTCATGCTCTGACTGTAAATAATAATTTTCTCCCACAACTAACCATCTACTTTCTTCACATCTCACTAAGGAAGAAAAATCTCCCATTAAAGTTCAGGGAAATATTTCTGTTTATAAACTACAAATATTGGGACAGATCACGAATACAGCTATAAGATGTCCTGTTCATGCTAATATAAATATCAATATTAATAATCAATATGGTATTTATCCCAATATAAAACTATATTATGACATTTGTCAATAAGCAATTATGCTATGAAGCTAACGATATCATAGATTTAAGAAGTAGAATGCAGCGTCTTTCAGGTATTAACTTGTGAAATATAAATGAAGCAAAGGCACCAGGATGATTAAAATAAATGCTGCTTTATCTCATGTTTCACAATAGGCATTTTGCAACACATCAGTTCATAATACACACCCGGACTCACATAAAACCTTGAAAAGCACAGCTTACATTTTAAGGGCTTCGCTTACAAAACGAAAGCAAGCCACGCTGGACAGCAAATTGAGGGGTTAGAGCCACCCATGCAGTAAAGTCAAACAGATCTTTTTCTGAGAGGTGAGAGGGCAGAAAAAATACTTACCAGAGTGTGGACAGTCAGGACAGACAGCAAAGTTTGTTGGGAAAAATGCATCAATAAAGCATGAGCTCAGTCTCTAAACCCTCAGTTGCAATGTCTTGTACTAAATTGTCCTTGAAGGTTTCAACATCACTTAAGTCTCTAAAAAATACATATTTCTGGGGTAAATATTTGCCTGTGAAATAGTTTTTCGACTCTAGTCAGTTATTATTTGTACTTCACCCTAAACAGACATGATAATCCTTACATTTTGCACTGCTCTATTTTATCCTTCCCTTTGTTTTCTTAGAATTCTTAAAATTATCATGGTTCATCAAGTCATGATTGCCACAGTAGGGGTAGTGTAAGTATAAGTATCTCCCACGTACACACACATTAGCAGCAGGACCTGATGGAAAACTGGTGAGGCTTAAACCTGCATGATGATTTAGATTAATTCATCTCTCCAAAACATTTCCCCACACGGATCACGGTGTGTGTGTGTGTGTGTGTTCACGTCTGTGCGAATGACTCTGCACCGTATGCACACATGCATGCCCACACATAATCAGCTTCCATTAATGCAGCTCATTCAGGCCTTTGGGGGTCTGCGGCCAACTCTGCTGTGTGCTGTGGGTGCAGTCTGAGTAGATTCTTTCTCTTTCTTTTGCCTATCGTTTCTCTCGTTCAGTCCGTCTCCCTCTATGTCTTAACCCCCTTCTCTTTCTAGCTGTGCCACCCAGGCTTGGCCCCGACCCAGACCCACATCTTTAAACGGAGCCATCATGCCATGCCACGCCATGCTCTGAGCCCCGGCCGCAAAAGGCCCCTGATTAAAACCCATGACTTCAAACTTTCCAAACTGTCAAAAACCCAGTCAGTAAGAGAACACGACAGACGCAGAGACAGACCAACAGAAAGAAAAAGTCTCACATAAAATCACCGCTGTGGCAACGACTCGCTTTTCGACGCGTCATCGGCGCAGGGATTTGTGTCACTCAAAAATAGGTCTGTTTGCATCTGTGTGTGTGGCTCCGGGGGTGATTGGTGGTCTGTGTTTGCCACTTGGATGACTATGGTGTTTCATTTTGTTTTAATGAGCGACGGACACACAGATGGGGCAAACAGTTTTTATAGGCTGTTATAAGGACTTTGCTTGGGGTTAAATCCTTTTTGGCTTTTGCTGAAATAGCCGAACTAAATTCACACCACCTCAGCAGCGCCGGCAAATAAACACACAAGTGCTTATTCTTAGAAAAAACACCTCAGGGTAGTACCTCATTTAAGAACCAACATTCAATCCAGTCAAATCTGTCAAATTATATTAGCAGCCAAAACATGTCTGATATTAACTGCCTAACAGGTACCTTAAAATACCATGATTCAGTTTCATGATACTCATTCCTAAAAAAAGAAAAATGTCTTTCTTTAGGTAGGTGTGGGTTTGAAGGAGCCTTCAAGTTTATGTGCCAAGAGTGCTCCCTGCTGTACAGCTGAGGAATAGCATGCACAAACACACAAAGCCAGCCATAGTCAAATTTTACTTCAACACAATCATAATCTTTAAACCAAGACAATGATCTGGAAAGTCTGTTGAATTTATAAGCCCAATTGGCCAAAGAACAAAGGCTGTCATCTGCCACAAGGTTTACTTTCTTGACAAATAATAACAAAGGTTTCATTATTAATTGCCCAGCTTCATGAAAAAAAACAAAACAATCCACAATCTCCTAGAACAAAGAGTTAATAAACATCAAACTGAAACAACTAAGTGAAGTAGAGACGTGAGCTGCAGGCTAACTGTGGCAGTGAACCGCTACACTCCTCTCAAATGAAAACCCCCAGAGAGTCCAAGGGATCTCAGAGTACAAGACGGACCACCCAGGCTAATGTTCAGCACACTGTTGTTTTACACACGTATAAAAAAATGCAACAAGAAGGGGGAAAGGGTGGGGCGCACATGTCAAAAAGTCAAGTTCAAGAAAATACAAGGGAAAAGGAAAACAGTTGAAAAGAGGAGAAAAAAAAAAAAAAGGCACAACATGAAACCGTATTCCTACTCATCTCAAGTACTCATCAGATGGCAAATATTATTTTGGATGATGGCCATTTCGCCAAAGAGGGAGAATAAAGCCAGAGGGAGGGAAGGAGATGAAGAAGGGGTTCATGTACCTTATTATACGGTGGTCATTGGGGAAAATTACAATCATCTGTGACTCACATGGAATACCTTACGCACTCTGAAAAACATTATTGGTCTCTAATATCAAGAGTTTCTCTGGGTTTTCACTGCCGCGGCCATTCTAACCCGGACCGCTTGGGACCCTGCATCAATTTTTGGAGTGAAACGGGAGTGAAGGCTGCGCCCTTTTGAAGCGATGACGATGAAAGCCGAACGCACAGTTGTTTTACGAAGAGAGAAAGTGAGAAGCGTTGGTCGATTATGTGCGTCTGCGGGGAAAAGACAGAAGAGAAAAAAAGCAAAGTTTGATCTAACGTACATTATGTGTGTGACTGTGCACGTACGATGTTCAATTGCATCCCTAGAAGCAGCTACTTCAAGGCAATAATCACTTTTCAAAATGTTCCGAAGTCAAGAAAACATAAAACGACTGTTCTTATATGTACTTTCAGTAGAACCATTTTAAACTGAAATAACTGAGCACATTTTGTTAAGTGTCCTCTGGGCACACTGACTGCGGTTATCCTCTACATGAGTTCTGCCATACAAAACATATATATTATTTCACATACGCACACATACACACATTGTCTGCTTGTTGTAGCAGTCTGGCTGGAACAACAACAATGTACCAGACAAGCACTTCCATATGTGGCTGGGTACACACACACACACACACACACACACACACATACACACACACTTATAGATATACATATACGCACACACACAGACACATATATGTACATAACTGCTCGATAGACACACACTTGTGTAACCACATTCCTTCATCCTCATCCCAGTCATGTCGGTTTGGTATACTGAGAGTGTGTTGCTTTCACTGTTTTTATTTGAATGCATCATTGCTTGACTGGATTGTAGAAAATGTCAAGGAAAGACAGAATAACGGGATAAAATGACCGAGGGCCCTCCACTTCAGAGCTGTGAGTGCTGCTGTTGCTCAACACCACTATTTTCCCTTCTGATGGTTCCCAGTAAGTGAAACTGGACAAAACACAACAGACGTGAATGTAAATTGAATATTTCAATGGAGCATTAAGCACATTTATGTGACAACTGCCAATATACTGTACATTTAAGGTGTTTACTTGGCTACTGCCAACAACTTCAAGTCAACTGTATCCGAAATATTCACCCATTACATTCTCTGACAAGGTTCAGTACCTGCTCTAAACTTTATTGCTCCGTAACTAAACATCAGTTCCAACCTAATGTAAATGCATAAATGTCAATTAAATGATTGGAACCTGGTCAAACCTAGATTTTTTTGTTGCTACAGAAAATGATATGCTTTAGTGTTTATGCAGGCTGCTAACTAAGACAAACCAATGAGTATAATCAATATCACCGCATTACATGTTCAGTATTATGACATTTAGTCACATCTACCAGTGTCTATCTATCACATACACACACGTTCACCTACAACAGATGCAAAAACACACCCTCACTAGAGCCATTCTGGGCTTTTTTGTGAAGTGCTTATGATTGCCACACTCAGACACAGATGATGACAATAACAATAAGAACAACAACAACAATCACAAGAAGAAGAAGAACATGAAGAAGAAGAAGAAGGACACAAAATAGAACAACAATAACAGTAATGCACATTAACACTGGACACCAACCATCACAAAAGGGGTAAAAGTTGTGGACTCTGAATTGTGACCTGTTCTCTGTAGATATAAATTTCTCGCTCTAAGGTAACGGGAACACATAAATACTAATTTTCTTGTGATTATACACTCATGAAAACATAATTAGAATTGTTACAGTTCTACTAATAGGTCCCCCTAATGCTCCTAAATCTTAAACACTTGACTTTAAATTCATACACACTCACACTTAATGAATAATCATATTATTGTTCTTATTATATTAGATCAAACCTTTCAAATGTGTGAAACATGCACTTAAATAATCCACAGCTAATGATGTAATCCCACTACTCCTAGAGCAATTATAGATGAATCATTCAGGAATCATTATTGATTTAATCATGAAGAACATTTCCAGTGTGACTGCTATGAATCCATACCAGTTCAAGTCCTGCTGAAACATATTTAATATATTTAGAGGTTCGAGGAAAAAGATACAAATGTAAACACTCTAATTGGACCAATGTGCAGCCAATGGCCAGGATCATTTCATAAATTTGCAGTTTGGTTTCTTAAGTGCTTCATTATGGGATTATGTAGAGCTCAGGTGACGTATGTGCACGTGTGTGTGGCCGGGTACACATGCAGTGCACACGCATGCTTTCATGTGTACATTTCTGCAGGTGTGTGAGCTCTTGTGTTTTTTTCTAGGTATGTTATTTGGTACGTGTGTTTACATTTATGAATCTGAATGCTTATGCGTATGAGTGCACGTACAAGAACATGAGTGTGTCTTTTCAGATCAGTGCTCGGAGCTTGGTTTTTTTCTTGCAATTATAGGCCATTACCATTCCACCACATGTTAAAAGAAAGGCTCTTATTGCAGTAAATATACTTAAGAGGTGATTTACTGACCAACTATATACTCTTGCTGTACAGACCCTGAAAACTAATGGGCCAGAAAATACTAAGAGGGGGAGAGAAAGAGAGCGAGAGGGAGGGTCACACTCATATACTTCTGCATACAGATGCACAAACAGCACACACTCATGACCCCATGAACTTTTTACCCTGAGAAAGGGGGTTTCCAAAGTTGCAACATCAAATTATACACAAACACACACAGAGTTATGTTTCTGAGGACCTACTTGTGGTTCACTGCAAACAATTACTGGTGTAATATCATAACTGTACCGACATCCCTCAGTGGTCTCCTCTGCATCTCCTCCGTTTGTTTCTTTCTTGGGCTTTTTCTCCTTCCACTGCTTCTCTCCCGTTGCTCTGTTTATTCTCTTGTGGCCACAGATTTCATTTAACATCTTACAAGCTCTTTTTCTACCCTTCCCCTTCATTTTCTCTCTATTTCCTTGGCTACCTTTCCACCGTGGCCTATTATGGGTCTTTTAAGGCTCCACTGAGCGAAACCAATTTGCTATGAACTGGGTCAGCATCTACACCACTGCAACCTGTGCGCATGTATACGTGCACAAGCACAAAATACCCACAATCCCCTTGACCTTTCTCACTCTTGCCAGCAACTCAAATAGGCACACACACGTACACACAGATAGTTATCTTCAGATTGGGATCGGTTGAGTAAAAGAGTGGGGCTGTCAGAGTACTGACATTCACTCTGTTCATGGCCAAGTGGGATTGGCTGGCCCACAGAGCAGATGAAGCGAGAAACAAAAGGAGACGTAAAGCGACGGATAGCCCACATTTTGCTGAAACTATATAAGATCTCAGCCACTTCTCCAATACATTAACCCATAAAGACCCAGTGCTACCTATGTGGCAGTGCCTAAATGAATTTTTCTCTCTATTTAACCTTTCTTAACAGATTTATCATAATTTTTTTTATAATATTATCCTCTGTATTTAGCATTTTTCAGTGTAAATCATATATTTTCCTATATGTAATTCACTGGTCATGTAGATGTTCATGAAAACTCAGCGTAAATTCAAAGATTAGTATATAAAAAACAGAAAAATGAAGAAAAAGTAACTTTTTCAGCAAATACATAACTAACTGAATGTAAAAACAACTGTCTCTATCCACTGTCAATTATCAAACTCCATGGATTTTACTGGTGAATCAATGTTGTAGAAGATGGTGTTTCCACGTTCACTACGGAGCCCCTGAACGTCCAAATGGGTCATATCTGATGACCATGAAAAGATGACAAACTGTATTTTACACCAATTATTTAGATGGATTGATAGGATCAGTGGATCAACAGGTATAAATCAGTAGATGCTTTGGTTGCGATGGCTGTTTGGGTCTTTATGGGTTCAAGTGGTTGAGACCTGCCTCTACAAAGTCTTGTCAAAATGTGGAGGATGAAAGTGGAACACTGAAACTGTTGTGGACCTGAATGGACAGTTCAGGATTTCAATGGAACAGAATCTATGTTCAACAGAGAAGATGTTTTATTTTTGAGTGAACCATCAACATCCAGCTTACTAAAGCATAACCTCTGTGTATAATATGTATGAAATTTTACACTGTTGCAACAGACTGAAGTTTTGAGTCAAAATGTTCAGGTCTGTCCTTCCACTCCTTAAATATGAGGATGTACAGAATTTCTTTTCCTTTCCTTTTTTTTTTTCCTTTTACTCAATATTATGTTCAACTGCTGTGAAATTTTAAAGGCCATTATAGTAGCACCTATTACAGAAGTTATATCTGCATCTCAAACTGTGGTGGAAGATAACTAGGTACTTTTTCTCAGTACAAATGAGAGCTTATACTTCTGTTCCACTAAATCTCAGAGGAAAACACTGTATTTCTACTCTATTATACACACACTATATGTGTCCAGTTGTGTTATTTTGAATGGTTGTGATAAACTGTAGGTGTTCCTTTAGGGGTTGAGGAAATCTCCCTCCTTCTTAAGCTAAATAAACTCTAGATACCTTAGAAAATACACTGTCACAAAGTTGAAAACATGCCTGCTTTTTGGAGCTTGTGAAAAGTTGACTCTTAGAGACAGTACACAACATAAAAATATGATGACACATTAATGCACCAGTAATTTCTGTTCATCATATCCTCCTTTAACAGTTGGATATGACAGGCACTGGTTTCTATAACAAAGCCTTAAATGGCAACATGCCTCGATACATAACCTTTTCATTAAATTGGTCACATACTAACTGTTCAACATGGTCATGTGATCAGCTGATGCATGAAACTCCTTGGGCATGCACTAAAATTTCTTTTATTTAGTTTTGCTGCCGCATTTACTTGAAAAATTTTACAACAAAACTTAACACTACTGTACCAACAGGTCAATGTAAAAACTACTGCACTTTTTACAAGAACTGTTTTAATATTTTATCTTGTGTGTGTTGCTTTTATCATCATATCTATGTGTTTATTCTATTTGCTGTACTTTAGACATGACTAAAAATGAGGTCATAGCCGTTTCACTGCCCAGTGCCTGTTAACAAAAGCATGTTTCATTCTTTAACCCTTAGATGCATAAGTGGGTCAAAAATGACCCGGTGACGTTTTCTTGCAATATCTTCGTAATGAAAAGTTATTATTTCATATTCCAGGTATAACTAAAAAGACATGTTATTGACATCATGCCATTCAAATTTTTAACTTACCTTTACATGTTTAATGAAACTGTAGTTTTTGTACTACTACCTCAAACTTCCATAAGTGAGTCAAAATGACCTACATTCATTTCCAATGGAATTTCATCTGAACTTTGATTGATTCATTCTACAGCAAAACCAAAGGACTCACTCATTCACTCACTCACAAAGTGGATGTTGACATTGTTCTATTGCTGTTATATACTATATGTTTAAAAAAAAAAAAAACATTTTAAAATTGCTAAAAATGCTGAAAAAAAAATAAAAATAAAAAAAATGTTTCAAATATTAAATCATTCTTCTGTGGACCAAAATATAATACAACTGATTATTTTGATTATTTTTAACATGATAAAATGAGAAAAATGGCATGAAAACACATTGATTTTAACACATTTGATCCATTTATGGAAGAGTGGAGGGTCCAGACTTGTGCATCTAAGGTTAATCTTCTTCTCAGGATGATATTTTTTTTATCATCTTAGATTTTATAAACTGTATTCGTTTACTTTAATCTAACATTGCAATGAGAGCTAAATAGAGTCCATTTGTGATGCTGGAGTTCCATCTGTGAATACTGAATACTATAGTCTTCGCTCTAAATACTGGTCATGACCTCACCCTTTTTGTGTTGACAAAAGCAATGAACAATGAATTAATGAAAAAAGTATACTGTATGCATATATCGATTACCATACACACACTGTAAGTGACCTCAGTATGTTAGTTCACAACTTGTTAAGCCATACCATATTTTCTCTGTTATGTCCTTAGACAAAGCGTCCATCCCTCAACAAGCAGGTCCATTCATACCCATTACAAGCCGGAGCCAACCGTGACTGGGGCTAATCCGATTGCCTGTCACAATGGACACTCAGGAGACAGATCACTGATGAGCCAATGGGAGAAGGAACATACATAGACAACTACACATGACGATTATAGGATGGCAATTGGTCACGGAAATGAAAAGCCATATCATTAACTGGTTTAAATGAGAGTCACACACAAAGTCCATGGGAGCTCTGAGACACAAACTGCAATGTAGAAGAAGTGCAAGACACAATTGGATAAAGCTGCGCTGGAGCTCAGACACACAGACAGAACACACTCCTGTAGAGTCTGGACATAAGGGTAGATATGAGAACTAAATAGGGTCAGAAGTTCATGAGCAATAGAGGCCATGAGAGAATCCCTGAGTCATTCGTCAATGGCTTAAATGGATTATGATGAGATAATGCTCGCCCATCTTTTCACACACACGTTAAGATTAATGTGAAACCACCTCCTACATTAACATAATCTTTTCATAAATGAATTTGATTAGGATGACACACAAACTAGTCATGAAAAAAACATCTGCAGTAAGAACACTTTTATTTGGTTTACGTCCCACAATACAGTTGTTTGTTAGATATGTGAAATGCAAATTTTGCACTTTAATCTAATAAACAGGAAAATACTAAACCCTTTAGCTAGTTCACAGTTTCAGTTTGATGGGAAAACATCAGTGCCATCTACATTTACCCAGCACGAGCCCTCTGCCTGAGAAATATCACAGCTGAAATGAGGCTAAAAAAATAACATCAACAATAGTGGTGGTCAACCAATTAATCAGGCCAATTAATCAGACCAATTACATGCCATTTTGAGATAATTAGCATGGGCTGATTATTTCACAAAGCTGGTAAACTAAAAATGAATACAGACACATCTGCTGTGCAGGCAGCATAAACTGTAGAAGGAAGGCTCGTCAGCGTCAAAACAAAGAAATGCTTCTGGATGCTACTGTGTGCACTAACATTGTTTATTTATTTTATTTTATTAATCTAAGTTTACAAATTTGTAATCACCACAGGCTGTGGAAGTGCACTAAACATTTGTTTTAAGCACAAAATACATAATCACAAAGCTGCAGAAGTTAAAGTCAGGGAAACAAAATACTAGAGATTCTCTTCTTTCATTCCAAATCAATAAAATAAACATCAAAGATACATAACCTAATGCTATATCACACCACTGTGGGAAAACAGAGCCACTTTCTAAACAACAGCAGAGTCCAGTTAGAGAAAATCTTAACATTTGCAAAATCAGCTTGCACCAAACACCTGCGGAGATAATATTATTTCTAAACCCAAACATACACGCTACAACAGGGGTGTCAAACTCATTTTAGTTCAGGGGCCACATTCAGACCAATTTGTTCTCCAGTGGGCCATACCAGTGAAATAATAACATAACAGCCTATAAATAATGACAACTCCAATTTTTTTTCTGTATTTCAGTGGCGAAAAATAACATTAAATTTTGAAAATGTTTACATTTACAAACTATCCAAACAAACAAGTTGTGAATAACCTGAAAATCTGAAATATCAGAAAAATCAGTGCAATTTTAACAATATTTTGCCTCAACTTATCATTTATGCATGTGCATTACAGACCAGATCTACAAAGGAACAAAACATTAGTAACAGGCAGAATACTGTTAAAATTGCACTTAATTTTCTTTATACATTTCAGGTTCATATTTGTTCAGGTTATTCACATGTTTTTGTTAAAGGAGAGTTTGTTAATGTAAATATTTTCATAATTTAATGTTATATTTTTGCACTAAAACAAAGAGAAGAATTTGGAGTTGCCATTATCCATAGAATAGATCAAAATTTCATAGTAAAAAGTATCGGTATCGGCAAAACTAATCATAAAAAAATTGGATCAGAAGCAAAAAAAATCCAGATCGGGACATCGGTCATCGGACATAGGTTATTATTCTATTATTTTACTTTAGATCACATTGGTGTGTTTGTGGAACCTGAACTAAAACAAGTTCAAAACCCTTGACTGTTAATACCTTCAGTGTAATTTTTGCACTTTGCAAATTAATCCCGCATGCTGGATTGGAACCTTTGGCGGGCCGCTCTTGGCCCACAGGCCGTATGTTTGACACCCATGCACTACAAGATAAGAATATAATCAACCTGGTTTTCATGCCTTAATATCAATGTTTGATATTCTCTGGGCCTGGATCAGTCTATATACAGATCACATCATTCTTCACACTAGACCTGTCTTGCCTCAAAATCAAAAAACACACCCCAATTGTTAGAAAGAGCAAATCAAGCCCAGAATCGAGCAAACTATCTTCCAGTTTGGGGTCAGCATAAGCCAACAGAGACAATGCAGACATAACAGTATAAAATAAATGCACATTTAAGTTCAGAAAGATTTATTATTCTCAAAGCAACAGTACATAAGCATTACATACTGTATATCTGCACCAAAACATTGCCAGTTAATAGTCCTATACCAGTTGACCACTGTCTAATACTGTATAACACACACACATAGATTTGACTTAACACACCCATGGGACACACCACCATGATTAAGACAACAGATTTACTCTTCCGTTCATTCCTCCAGAGCAGCCAGCTGGCGTTCTCCCCCATGACATCTCAATCACCTTTTCCTTCCTTTGAGCGTTTTTTTTTTTTTTTTTTAATTTGACACAGACTTAACATCAGTGGCGAGCAACATGAAACACTTTGGCCTCAGTCAAAAGGCTAATCTGTAAAATACAACTCAAATATTCTACTGAAAACCCCTGTCGTTGGTGAGATGGACGGCAACACCACAATTCTTGGGAGTAGCAGTTTTGCTATAAAACGCACAACCTGCCGCAGCTGAAAGACGATGTATTTGTGCGTGCTTGGTGCAGTGCAATAATCAACAAAAGGAACTGGGCTGAACAAACACAGCGCTACAAGTACAGGCAGGTGCTCCCATCAACCCCCTCAAACACACACGAGCTTTGTGGTAGTCTGCGAAAGGAAGGGTCTCTTAAGGCTAGGGTCACCTCCCCATAGACCACCACAGCTCTGCTCTGGCTCCCAGATGTTCAAACGCACACACACACACACACACACACACACACACACACACACACACGCACACACAAAGACCTCCTGAACGTGCTCTTTGAAAACAACCAGACCTAAAGTAACCGACCTATGGCACTGCCGCAGGCGATAGCGTCTCACTGTGTGTTTTTGTTGACGTACATGTTCAAAATATAAGATTTCTTGGCATCTTAGGGTATACTACATGTATGTATGACGTGCGTATTTATTTTTCAGGTTTCATTTTTTGGCCTATACTGTTTCTTGTTATCATATGATATGTGTACGTGTATGTTTCCCTGCACATATGTGAGTCTGCGCCCGTGCACTTGTTGAATAAATGATCTATTCCTGGATCTGTCAAGGAAATGAGGGGAGTTGGGGCGGGCCATTTGGATGCTGATCAGGACAGACGTGTGTGTATATGTGTGTGGTGGTCGCTGGTGAAGGGGGTGGGGGGTAGTGGAATCCACACCAGACCATCTATTATAATGACAGGAAGCAGGAAGTACAACCCTCCACAGTCACATGGCTGCCAGCTGTCTTGGCAGCGAGAAGGAAGACAGAGAAGATGATAGAGAGAGAAGTGTGTGTGTGTGTGTGTGTGTGTGTGCGTGAGTGCACGTGTGTGTGTGTGTGTGACAGTGAACTGGATGGAGAGCGTAGGTGGAGACATATTTATGTGCATTCCTACATGTAAAGATGGCATGTGTGATTAAAATATCAATGTGTGCATAAACCAAAAATCCAAGGTTTCATTTCCTTATAGAACTAAATAGTATCACCTGCCCATATGTGCAGCGCTTTCCTCATCCAACAGCAAAAAAGACGCAAATCTACATGCCTTGAAGCTGCTACTACCAATGTTATGCCAAATCTAGAGCAGACTAAACCACAGTTTTCAGCACATGGATGTGTTTAGTAACTGCAGTTCGGTACACATGTGCATAGCCGCTTCCAAAAACACTACTATGCACATGCAGTGTACTTTCATATTATGTATGCACACATACCCCTCATATCCTTAAACCACACACATGTAGACTCATACAAGAACATGTACACATATCCACATAGGTTTTTTTTTCCTTTATTCCTATTCTGAACTATATGTGATTCCCCATACAATTTTAAAAAAACTGAGGATTTTTTTTTTTTTTTTTTTCATCTTGAGGACTTAAAGCAAACACACACACCAACGTATACAACGCACATTCATGCAGCAATGCGCCAACATCTGTGAGAAATCATCTTGGGTAACTTTCATCTGCGTGTCTGTTTCCACTTATGACCAGGAGTCAAAAGCATGATGTCCTGTCACTGAAGACACAATAGTTGACAGACAGACACTTGTCAGCTTCCCCCTCTTCTATACTCACTACTCCTCTGTGTTTCTGAAAGGCTTAAATCAGTGAACCAGCTAACCGAAAGAAAATTACATTCAAAAACACAACAACAATTACTACAATGGAAAACCCTCTGTTGTGTCTTGTAGACTCCACTGGACAACTGCATGTTTGAAAGACTATTTAAACCCTTTAACCCCTGACATGTCTTTGGTGAGCATTCTGAATATATGATTTAGTTTAAATATTCCTAAAAATTCAACTGTTTGCTCAATAAGAAAAATTTCAAAATGCGCTGATCTTTCTATAGACATGTGAGCATGCTCAGTAGACCCCCCCCCACCCCATCCCAACACTGCCTGTGTAATTAGGGGCAAAACACAGAGCAATGAGTGAGACCAACTCGCTATAAAAACAGATGGTTTGGGCTTTTTTCTTTTTACAATGTTTTCCTTATCGCTTTTTGGTTTTACTGTTGTTTGCAGTGTTGTTGTGATTTTCCTTTTTTTTTTTTTTAACGTATTTTTACTGAGTTTTGACCATGTAACTGCTTTCTGGAGCCAAAAAGCAACTGGACTGATTTAGAAAAGAAGAGCCCCAAACCAAAAACTACTGGGCCCAAATTCAAATACTTGTTATTCAGTGTGTTCCAGTTCACAGTTCATGTTCAACATCCTAAATCTCTTACTGATGTACATTCTGAGTGCCTAATTTAGGAAGAACTTGCAAAATTTCAATTCCTCTCTTTGTCTTTTTCTGTTATTCCACCTGTTTTGACCCTAAAACACATAGTAAAACAAAACCACTGAAGAAACAGAACACACGTACATACTCACCGCAGCTTTTATGAACCTGAAACAGCTGCAAATTCCAAACTAAAGGGTTAACTGACGGATGATGTGCAATATCAGTAATGAGCATGTTATCATGTGTTTACTGTTTATTTCATTTACTATACCATGCTCTTTTTTTACGCTTCTGTTGATGTTTACATCTTGCTCATTGGTACTGCAACACTGTAAATTTCCATGCCGTGGGACAAATAAACTAATATCTTTTCTCATCTTATAAGACGTACGCAAATTCTCACATGCGCAGAAACCTACCTTCAGACAGGTGGGCGTTGAGTGGCGTCTGCGTCTCCTTGCTGTAAGAGACCACCTCTTTGGGCAGGAAGTCTACTTGTGTGATCTTGGAGGCCCCTAGTCTCTGCATTCTGCGCCTGGGATTCCAAGAGATGGTCTCATTAGCATTAGCATAGTTTAGACTGTACATAAGCACAAGCCATCCTGCATACGAGCCAAAAGATTTTACTTTCTACCAAAGGTCAAGTTTGTCCTTAGAGTAATGTGCAGAGTTCAATGTCTGTAGTAAAGGTTAGCTCAGCATTTAAACTGAAAGGATCTAAAGAAAATGTATAGTGACACCGTGTCCTATTCAATTTAAGTTAAAGGGTCAGATTTACTGAAACTTTGCAGCAGTGCAAACTCTCTTTTGGCATTAAAAACATTTATACTGATTTTACCAACTTTTAGTCTGTTAAAACCATCTTTTAGTTTAGTTTTACTATCTTTTATCCTACATTAACCATCCCTTATGAAATTAAGTGCTCTAAAACTACGTGATCTTGCCGACCTTAATACTCTTATCCTAATGTATAAAGCCTGTGACCATATGCTCCCCTACAGTCTACAGGACATGTTTGAGCCCAGGCAAAGTCACTATAATTGAAGGGGAACTGAAATCTATAAGAAAATTAAGTGTAGAAGAAACATAAAAAGCCAGTGTGTCTCTGTCAGAGGGGTACATCTGTGGAGCAAAACTTAAAAATGCCTTCTTCAATTTGTGCATTTAAAAGGCTGTATAAATCCACTATAATAACAAAATAAAGAACATTATCTGAATAAGGGTATATCTAGTTATAACACAGAAGTACGCATAAAATAAGATATTATTGTAATTAATTGGTTATCATGATAGGAAGATATCACATTTATTGGTCACTGTATTTGTAGTAAATATTTTAAGTGCATATAAATATTATAGTTAAATATGATTGATTACGCAAATCTGATTGTGTGAGGCAATCAAAAAAAGTTTATGTGAATGGTTTGTATGCATGTTTTGTGTCATTGTAAAAATATACAGATGAAAATGTGTTAGCAAAGCAAAGGAAGCAGATTTAATTCAATTATTATTTTGTAAAAAGGGGGTGGGAGTCAGTAAGTTATACTTCTTCCCACTCCTTTTCGAGCGCAGAAAAATTTTGTTTGACCATGTTGTATGCTTCTTTGTTATCTAATGATTCTATGTGCTCGAAATAAAACTACATTTCTACTACTACTACACCAGCTGCGTTTAACCATATTTTACTTGGTTTTATTATCTTTTATATTATTTTATCCACACTTTAGTTTAGTTTTACCAGCTTTTACACTGGTTTTACCCACTTTTAGTCTGTTAAAGATGTGGCTTCACCTGGCCTAATTGCTCATATATTTGTAGAATTTTCCCTTACAGAGCGCAATATTTGGGGAAAACAAACATTTAAATGACTTGTTCAACAATTGTGTCAATTGCCTCATTATTTAACAAAGAAGAAAGCATGTCTTAACCCATGTGCACCAGTTAAATGCAGAGCAGCCACTTCTGTGAACAGTAGTTTTTTCCATTTGAGGTAATTTATGTGAAATGACACAGGGAGTCATTACTGGAACACAACAACTGCAAAATGGATTGTTTAAACTGTGCTGTGTCTAGACCTGAGATTATTAAGGCATAGTACATAGAGACTTACAATGTTATTAAATAGGAGGCACAACAAACGTCATGCAGAGAATTAATAAACTCATACTTTCACAGAGTGTTGTAAGGTTTTATGTCATTATTTACACCAATAAATGCATAAGAAATACATGAAATCTCCAATTTAACCCATAAAGACCCAAAAATCCACCATCATCCAAAACATCTGCAGACGTCAAAAGCTTAATACCTGTTAATCCACTAATCTTATCAATCCATGTAAATAATTGGTGTAAAATACAGTTTGTCATCTTTTCATGGTCATCAGATATGACGCATTTGGACGTTCAGAGGCTCTGTAGTGAACACGGAAACACCGTCATTGGTTTAAGGTCAGTTTATGATATGTTTTACTTAAAAAGTCACTTTTTCTTCATTTTTCTCTCTTTCAATATAATAACCCTCAACTTTAATCTGAGCTTTTATGAACATTGATATGATCGGTGAAATGAATACAGGAAAATACATGATTTACACTGAAAAACACTTAAAAAAATACAGACCCTATTATAATAAATGGTGATAAATCACTTTAAAAAAGTTGAATACAGACAAAAATTCATTTGGGAACTGCCACAAAAGTAGCACTGGGTCTTTATGGGTTAATGGCAGATACATTTACTACTGTTCTGTAGCCTATACAGACAGTTTGCAAAGTTTCCTCTCCTGGTTCTGCATTTGCATTTAACCTACACTTGTGTTAGTGACATTTCAACTAATAAACTGTGTCAGTGTTGTTAATCAAATGTACATATATGCAATCTGGTATTTTTGCTCCTAGTAGATGGTGTCAGTTATTATTGAAATGAACTGGCTGTAAAGAAAAAAGCCACTCTCATCTGCATTTTTATGGCTCACGGCTTTATGCTGCATACTGCTTAATAAATCTGGCCCTAAATACTTCACATTTAAACCCAGAGTCTTTTCATTTCAAATCAGGTGCTTTGTAGCGTTCCTTGCAGACAGTGAACAAAGAAAGTGGAGGTGTAGAAGAGGAAGATGTACCCGAGTTCAGAATCCGCCTGCAGCTGCAGCACAGTAGGGTCTGTGTCCCACTGCAGCGTCCTGATATCACCAACAGGGGGAGGAAGAGAGGACAGGCATGTTTACAAACTGATACAGTAGAACCAACACACAAACACTGGCACACATCTACAGTAACACACACACACATTAACTCAGGCAAGCACACTCACCCACAGACCACTTATCTTTTCTGTTCCCATCAAATTTCATGCAATTACGGCACCGTTAAAGGAAAGCTGTTTAGATAAGCGGATACAGCGTCGGTGGGTTATACATTAGGGAGATTATTAGATTTACTCTATTTATACAAAGACGTCTTCTCATCTTGTGTAGAAGATATGTTGGTGCACTGCCAGAGATAATTCAATGCAGAAATAGTCCACTACTGGGAGCAAGAACACAAAAATCACTTGTCTGCGCTCAGTGGACAAATGTTTTTGACTTGAATCTAATTAAACACATCTACTTAGCTACATGTTATCAGAATAGAAATCTTAAATTTGTTAAATCTTTGTTAAATTGTAGAAATTCAGAAGTGTTAATTATTTGTGCTTTTAGCAAATCTGAGCAAAATCATACATGAAGAACATGAATGGATGCAGAAATGTGTCTGACATCATCAACATATCATTACAGTACTCAAATTCACAAGGTCACATTAAGCAGATGAGAAACCAAAATAAAAACCATCATATTGTAGAATCCATGCATGACAGTTTAACCCTATAAAACCATTTGCATCATATTTGCTACGCCAGGTTCTGAGACCTCTCTTATTAACATGATCAATACTTTGCTTATAAAGCTGTTGTATATGATCCCATGCGTGTTTTCTGC
The DNA here is from genome assembly GCF_902148855.1 of Sphaeramia orbicularis. Classification (NCBI taxonomy): domain Eukaryota; kingdom Metazoa; phylum Chordata; class Actinopteri; order Kurtiformes; family Apogonidae; genus Sphaeramia; species Sphaeramia orbicularis. Next base: position 15,143,302 of record NC_043967.1, on the reverse strand, counting down.
CCCCTGGTGGATTATCATCCCACTGTGTGCCACTGTGGTCAATATGGCTGCTATCATTAAATCATCCACACATTTATTGGAAAGTCTTTGGCTATTTTCAAGAAGTTACACTAGGAAAACCATTTTTATTGTTATTCATTTTTTTAAAGAAGCATGTCATGTACTGAAACAATGCATAGTTACTTGAAAATTGATTCTTTATAGTACAGTTAAATTGTGTTAAAAATGTGTGTACCAAATTTGATACTACAGGCATATAAGGTGCTTTACAAAAACACCTCATGTGAAACAAAAAATATATCATAAACAAAATGATTGGCAAATATTTTGTTTGAATTTTGTTAAAAGATCAAACATCGCAATTCCCAAAAAAATTTGAGTTTTGTGGCTAGTTTTTGATGGGTTAGGGTTTACAGGGTTAAAGTAGTTGTCATCCATGATCAATGAGTTTGACAAACCATCGGTGCATCTGCGTGGTACTTCTAGTTCACTACCTATTGGGCAAAGATGGGATGATTTACTGACCAGGTAAACACACTAAACCCTGGGGAGTTTTACGGCAAGTTAGTACTAAAACTACCAGCTGTGAGAGGATAGCACTTCCAACCCTGTTATACTTTTTGATAATACCTTTTAGGTTCAGTAAAAATGACCATTAGACCTTCAGCTGGTGCCACACAGCACCAGGTGAGAGTGGCAAGGCATTTGTTTAGCGTGACACACTGGCTAGTTTACAGTAGCAGCGATGACACTTGAAACAGCAGATTGTCAACTCTGTGAAGCCTGAAATGACTTCTATGGCTCAACTCATGTGAGCGGAAATCTTCAGGGGTTGGTATTAAGGGAGACAGCAGGGGCTTCAGACGGGGAATTCACCAGAGGGGAGTGGAGGAACGGAGAAAACAGGGGGCACTGCACTGTTTTGATCTTTAAATCATGATGGGAACATATCGGTAAGATCACTGAGAAAACACTGTGGGTGCCTCTCTGTTAAAAAGGGAAAACTCAGCTAAAAGGTGGAGGGGGGGTCCTAGGTTTGATGTGAAAATGCTTACCTTGAGCTCTGTGCTTGTGACTTGTTTTTAGAGAAACCTGACCTAAGAAGGGACACACACATACACAGCCACAAATGGAGAAGCTCAAAATGGCATGCCATCATCCAGGGTGGATTTGGGGGGGAAATAAATTCATTTCATTCCAGACATTGCAACTAACTCACCAATTTGTAAAATCCAATTGGTAAAAGCTAAAAAGAGACAAATTATCTTACAAAAGAGAGCTTTCTGCTAGGAACTTGTAGGGCTGGGTACCGAACTCAGATACTTTTATGGCATTGATGAAATACCAATATAGATAATACAGATGTTGTGTTGCTTTAAACCAAATTTCAATCTATCTGCATCAGCACAACTTTTACATATACACATCATATTTATTTTTGATATGACAACAGATAACTTACTATGAATGCGCTTAGATAAAGTGAAACTTTAATGAGACAGACAACACTATGGTAAAAAGGTTTACATTTTTATAACAGGACTCTTTAAGTGTATAAAAAATGCTTATGAGCTGAAAAATATATCTGTTTTCTATAAAATCATTCTATTGTTTAAGTCATAAAGGTACCAGTAAATTTAACACTTTTTTTTTCTACCTTTTAAAAAAAGTTCTCTCTACACAACTTTTGTTTTTCAAATATCTCCATCCACAAAAATGACTACAAACTGGCACAAACACTCAGACAAACCAGTGTTAAACTGTGGGCAGCATGAATTGGATGTAACAGATGCAGACGCTTTTATCTATCATGGAGGCAAACCGCAACAATTTAAGTCATAAACTTAAGTTACCTTAAGTGCTGATTCAGGTTCTTGAAATGTGTTCCTGACATTAAAGCGGGTTTTTCCAAAACACTGATCTGGTCTGTCTCCCAAAGGTAGCGGTGCTGACCTGGATCTACTGCAGGTCATACACTGATTTATACACCTAGATGTGACATTTCAAGTGCAGCTTCATTACACAAAGCAATAATAGGCAATTTGGAGTGTAATGTTATTGTGTTCGTGTCTCTGTTTTCCCTGTCCACACAGATACTCACAGCCATTCTCTATTATTATAACCCAAACGCCATTTGCATGAACAACAGGCCCAAATATAGAGAAAATATCCATCCTCATTAGTGTGGACAGGGCATAACAGCAGCCATTTTTTGGAACAATACCCAGCCCTCTGAGCTTAGCTGACCTTAGATGAGTTCCCCCACATGCTTCTTCCCCAATTCCACCCCTGGCCATACCAGAACATCACATCACTAATGACCCCTGAGGGCATCACTCGCACTGTGACTTATAGTCTGCTGCCACTGAGTAGCAAATGCAAAGCGCTTGATGACCACTCTTTTCTCAACTGTAGCTTTAATGCACCAAAGCAGCCATGAGCAGAACTTAAACATAAATATTTGCTCCACTTATCTGCTGTGTTGTGAGTGAAAAAGCGTATAAATAAATGGTGCAGAGGCAGGAGCATGTATGACAAGCTACGGTGACAGGAACTCTGAATGAAGCTGTAACAGTGACAAAAGAGGAAAAATGCACACTTTGTCACATGTCAACCATTTGCCTGCTCAAATGTGTAATCAAGTCTGAGGTTTCACAAAAATTGCTTTCAGCTGGCTCTACCATGAATGTCGGTGTTCTAAAGGTTTACGAATATGGTGTTTACCTTCACAGATAATATCTGTACACTGCAGTTTGCACCTCTTCTTATTTTCACACATACTATGTCATTGACGGACTGCCTACTGCTAGAACTTACCTTGAGATCATACTACATACATTTTTGCCAGCTATGAGGAGCAACAAGCACTACAGTGGTCATCAAAACACTGAATGCAATGACAGATGAATACCACATTCAAGGCATCACAGCCTCACCTACAGTCACACTCATCCTTACCTAAACCTGTCACGCCATTGACAAGAAAGAAGAAAATAGATATGAAGGATAAACACAAGTGCCAAATAATAACTACGCCCACATCAACATTTGTAGTATTTTAGTGATGCCTTATAGCAGGGGTATCAAACATACAACCGGTGGTCCAAAATCAGCCTGCCAAAGACTCCAATCTGGCCCATGGGATGAATTTGTGAAATGCAAAAATTACACTGAAGATATTAATAGTCAAGGGTGTCAAACTCATTTTTGTCCAGGTTCCTCATGCAGCCCAATTCAATCTCAAGTGAGTCAGACTAGTAAAATACTATCATAACCTATAAATATTGACAACTCTAAAATTTTCTCCTTGTTTTAGTGCAAAAAAAGTAAAATTACAAGTTACATGTTTACATTTACAAACTACTCTTTCACAAAAAATGTGAATAAGTCTAAAAGGGCTCATATTTTGCTAAACCCACTTTTATTAGTCTTTGGTTCATTTATTTGTGTATTTGGACCCTAATAGTTCAAAAAGTTTGAATTTGAGTCCTCCAGGTGCTGCAAAGCTATCTTTATATTCATTTTGGCAAAAATTGAATGGATTTCTACAACCTGTTTTAATTCCTGCCAAATTTGTTACGTCACAACATTTGCACATATAAGGTCAAGACTTCCAACAAACATTTCTCCGAGTACGACATAATTGTTTGTCAGCAGCAGTGGTTGTAGTCCATACTGAAAATATGTCCAAACTTGGAGCCGATTACCTAAAATGTTCAGTTGTTGGTTGAACGGGACAGAGCAGCGTGGTCAACAAACTGGAGGGGGTGGGGCATGAAGTGGCTCATTTGCGTTTAAAGGGCCAGCGCTCAAAATGACTTTTCTGGTGTCATTAATCAAAAAAAAAAGGGTTGAAGATAGACCTGTGGAGTTCAATTAATGAAGAATTCAGACCCAAGCATAACATTTACAGTTAATGTAGACCACAGGGAAATGTTTTAAAATGCATAACTCCATTTAAAAAAGCTACATAGACTCCTTTGAGACAACTATGTGCAATTTTAACAATATTCTGCCTGTTACTGAATGTTTTGTGTATTTGTAGATCCACTGTAATCTATAAATTGTAATATACATGTGTAAATGAGAAACTGAGGCATAATATTGTTAAAATTGCACTTGTTTTTCTTAAGTTATTTCAGGTTGGTCATGGTTGTTCATGTTACTGTTAGATATAAATATTTATATAATGTAATTTTATTTTTTTCACTCATTATTTTACTACCCTAGCCCTGTTGAGATCACATTGGGCTGAATGTGGCCCCTGAACCGAAATGAGTTTGACACTCCTGCCCTATAGACAATGTTCCTTAGCGCTCCTTATACAGCTCCTTTATAACTTCTCAAGTGTGAGCAAAGTTTCTGGTATTTATAAGTACCTTTCACTGTGAATATTGTGAAAAATAGTTTACAAAATCTGTACACCCAAAGCAAACATAAGTGGGTCAATATAAAAATAAGTAAATAAGACATGTGAGCCAAGACTGATGCTGGACTACATGTGTTTGACCTACCTGCCTGCGGCTCCTCCATCAGCTGAGTCCTGGCTGCCTGTCTCACTGGGCGTGCTCACAGATTTGGAGGGGGACACAGGGGTCGGGACTGCGTAACAAGAATAACATAAATATAACATTATGTTATAGCACAGCAAAGCATGAGCTGCTCAAATAAGAAAAGACAAAAAAATAGACAAATTAAACTAAAAGTTTAAATTACAAAATGTAGACGGGCAGGACTGAGTGACTGTGCATCCCTGATTTAGTCACTTGTACTCTGCTGTGTTTGAAGATGCATTAAAAATAACTTATGATAATCAGGAGCAAAAAAGTGACCTAATTCTGATGTGTTTGGGTGTTGTTACAATTACACACCACTAGAGAACACTGGCTCCAGAAGCTTACTGAAGGAGACACCCTAGGGACACAACCCAGACACACCAGATATGGATAAACGGGGGTAAATTTCACAACAGTACGCTTTTTTAGATTCATATGGGTAGTGAGATGATTGAAGTATTTATCATTTCAAGCATTATTTATTCATTAATACATGCATGTGAGTAGGGAGCAGATCAAAAATGATAGTAAAGGGTAAGCTAAAGGGTAAGTTGGCACAAAATGATAAATGTTCTGCCCAGTCCAAGGACAATGTTTACGGCAAATAATGAAAAGAACATAGGACAAAAATACAATGGTGTGAAAAAACCTCTACCAATATGTCTCACAAGTGTCCAGTCTTAATATGATTCATCATGCAGATACAATACCATGGAGACTATACATTTAATAGTAAGTCAAGACTGGATAAATTACTTTCAGCATTCTATGGTCACAGAAGTTATTTTGACATGATTAGTGAATTATGAATGTTATCATTAATAAAAAAAACTTTGGGTAAGATTGACTGTACTAAACCATCTGAAACACAACCATAAGATAACAGTAACTTTTCAAGATGAAGTCACTGTTAAGGTTTTAAGTACAGTGAGTACAGTACCTAGTGGAGGCTCCGGTGATATGCCAATACTCTGTAGCAGCGCCTCAGTTTCCCTGCGCTTCCGATCCAAGTCTGAATCTTCCGGTGTTGCCTCTGTTTTCTGCTGGATCTCCGACTGGACAGGATGCATAAGATGTGATGTCAGCTTGCTCATCAGAAGTTAACATATTGTAAAGTGCATGCACATTGTGATGAAAAATTCCAACACCAACCTTCTGCACACACATAGTAGTTTGTTTGCACACACGGACACACACAACCTCAGTGTTTTTTGTGTCACGGCCTGACAAAAAGCAATCGAACACACAAATACACACAAGAGTGTGATACAGTATGAGTGCCACTTGCATGAATTTACTCACTTTTTTTCTTACCTCTTTCTTCTTCCTCTCCTCCTCCTTCCTCTTTTTCTCTTCCCTTATCTGGGCAAGGCGCTGCTTCTTGCGCTCCAACTCTGCTTTTAGGTCACTTTTGTCGGACATGGTATCCTATTGGACTGCGAAAAATGATCACAGAGCCACATACAGCATTGATTTCTACTAATGCTTTGGTTTCATTGTAATATGATGCCTATGAATGTGATGCAAAGAATACACCCACAGGGTGTGGCAGATTTACATTCATAATTCATCCATAACTAATAACTAGACAGTATGACATTACTTTCAACACCAATGCTGAAATAAAACATCTTCAGGTTTTGTTACCTAATGAACACTAATCCTTAACAAAGAGTAATGGACTAAAATAGCTTTATGATCCTGCATAGTTTCACATTTCATCTAGGATGTTACAGTAGGATAGGCTGCCTATTAATAGCTGCACCCAGAGAGAGTATTTTGCTGTGTATCAGGCCAGTGTCACATCCATCAGCTGTCAGTACCAAATGAACAGAAGCACCATTTATAAGTGATGAATAATAACATAGAGGCTGGAGGCTTACAAACGTCTGTCACAGCCATTCTGAACAGAAACAGGGAGAAAATAACTAATGGTGTTAAAGCCCTGTAAGAATGATAAACATAAAAGTGAAATAACAGTCACATAATATCCAGTATAACTACAGGCCAAGCAGATGAAAAATAAAATAGAGCAGTCAGGACACACTGTTTAGTTAGCTTAAATGCCTGATATACATATTAGCTTCTAGCTAGCTCATCATACATTTAAAATTTCACGTCATTGCATTCAAAGGCCTTCCCAGAAAATATGGTGCCATGAAAAGCACTTACACACAAAGCAATAATTTAGGCAAAACAACGATTTAATGCCCTGTTATTGTTTAACTCGTACCTCGTCTACTCGTACAGATTATGATGTGTCACCGGCAAAGATGCTGTCTCACTGCTGCACCCGACAGAAAAATCAACACATCCTCTGTCTACTCGGCTCTGAACCAGGGCTTCCCGGCTGACATCGAGCAGGTCGTTTGAGCCTTTCCCGTTGGTTATTGGTGACAGGGGTTAAAACGTTGCATTTCACAGGCCGGTGACCCAAATACAACATGAAACAGGTGCACCGCACGCCGATACATCCCTAGGAGGAGTAGGATGCTGCTGCTGCTGAGGAGAGGAAATCCCACCTCCTTTTGATACGCACCACAGTCCGAGGATGATTTCTGCAACGCCGCCATCTTGTGGTTACTCAGAGAAGTGCGTTGAATTAAAGTTAGCACTTCTACTTTACTCTCTTATCATCTTACCGACGTTATTAGACCACTGGAGGCCTGTGTTAATAATTCTTATCAAACACAGACGCGATAATGCGTGATTTTAACATTGGTGTGAGGCTAGGTTTGGGAGCAGTAGCAGTTAAGCTAGCTTACGTGTAGGACGTGGAGAGGAAACGGGTTGTTTTCATGGTCCGCTACTTTACTATCATGGTTAACGGTTGAAATTTGCTAAGAAAACAGACAAGAGCTAAAACCAGCCCGTCAGTAGGAGATGCTAATATAAACACCGTTGTTCCAGTGCGGCATTAGCTTAAAGCTTCAGTAACTTATTAAAAAAAAACATAAGCCCGCCCAAAGTAATAAAAATCTAGACGCTCATTGGTCCATTCCCCTGTCAATCTTTCCTGCTTCCCTCCCAACAACAATGTACTTGGTGCAGCGCTGGTCAATGTCAGAGCCTGCCTGTTGGACAACACACGAAAACTTACTAATAATGCTAGGAAACTACCCGACTCTAGTCATGACAATGGGGAATTCATTGCTAGCATCCGTGAAAATGCTGCTTTCGTGAGGTGTTTCGTGCATAAAGCCAGGAAAAATCGCAAAACTGGAGTGCTGTTGTAGAAAGACAGGACGTGCTGTCTCACAGTCTGACACTGGGGCTGGAAAAGTAGAGCAACGATGAAGTTCGCTCAGTTTTTACTGAAAAACGGCTCAGTGGCTGGGATACCGAAACATGTAGAGAGGTTCTCTAAGTTTTCTCCTTCTCCGTTGTCTATGAAGCAGTTTATTGACTTTGGTAAGTGCTAGTTTTATCGGACAGTTGATGTTCGTGTGTGTGTGTGTGTGTGTGTGTGTGTGTATGTTTTCCTCTCACACATGGCAGCTGCACAAACTCACGTTATTCTTTATGTAAGCTCTGCAGATTTGGTTAAGATAGGCTGGAAACTGATCCCAGTACACATGCATTGAAGAATTTGGATGAATATTCATTAGATCACTTTATTGTGCAGTTATACTTGTAAAAGTCTCTTCTCTGATGTTGTGTCTCAGCCCAAAAAACTATACAAGAGGTCAATCAAAACTGCTGATAAGACAACATACATCTCTTTTTGACAGAATGGGGTCAAAGTTAGATGCTTGCTCAGTGATTTCTTTTTCCTGACTTTTTTTTTTTTCTGTTATTCATGTGACTATAGGTTCAGCCAATGCATGTGAGAAGACCTCCTTTGTGTTCCTGCGGCAGGAGCTTCCTGTCAGATTGGCCAACATCATGAAGGAAATTGACTTCCTCCCTGACAAGCTCCTCGGCACTCCATCCCTAAAGCTCCTCATCAGCTGGTATTTACACACTGCGCTGCATGTGTTAATCTCTTGTATAAAAACCACTGTTACCACAAATTTACATGGGAACCATTGCTTCATCACATGACAGTTCATAGCATCATATTTGAAGCTTTGTTTACACTTCTGACCCTCTTTGTTCACAATGTATTTTGCTTCCCTTCACCCATTATCCTGAGTTGTCCTGTGTGCACTCACCTCATGATCTTTATGACCTCTGTCTGAATTAGATCAATGAACAGGTGCAACACACATTTGAGGTGGGATTGTATTTTTTCATAACATAATTTATGTGATGCTTCTAGGATTGGATATTGTTGAGAAATGTTCATTACCAGTACCGATACCAATGCCATGAAACTTATTTCAGTAGCAATTTACAGTTTTAACAAAAGGGATATTACAATACACATTATTGTGGGGCTGGGGGATAAAAAAAAACAAAGAACAATGACTGTAGCAATATTATTTCATATCATAGGAAATATTATTGTGGTGCACTATTTGATTTTCTTCAAAACACACAATAACAAAATAAGCACAAAAGACAAAATCAGAGTGTATAAGTGGCATTTTTCCCTCTTACAAATTGTCCTCTGTTATGTTGTCTTGCTCCATCTCTCAAATCCTTTTCATCTTGTTACATCTCTTACTTTGTTTTCATCTTGTTAACTCTTCTACAAGTAACTTAAAACTTCAAATAATTGTCTCCTTTAAACTACATTGATCTACAAGTATAATGCTCTAAAAATAAAAGTAGTGAAACTTTACCACAGTTGGGTCACTAATGAAGTGAAAAGTGCTTGGTCAACACACACTTTAGGGCCAGAATGTGAAATTCTATGAATGAATGAGAGAGAGTGGTCCGACTTCAACACACTGTCTGCATATTGGTGTACATGCACTTTTCACATTCCTTCTAGTGTAAGGTTTATGAGTCTTTTATATGAATCTACATATACCTATGTATATAGGCAGTAACTATCATATATCTTGACATCATCCATCCACCACTTTGTTATGATTTAGTACATTGTATCTCTGAGGCAGATCATTTGTAAAAACTTGAAGACCAGTGCTGACTTTCAGCCCTTTAATGTAAAACAAGTAAAGATTAGACATTAGACAGATATGTAACTCTTCATCATGTTAACATTTACAGCCATATCACCCATCCTTACATTACTATACAAAGCATTATTCTCATTTGCATTTGTCTATATTTAAGCAATTTTGTGGTGTAAAAAATACACCTATTTACCACAACCTGAGGTTGTCTGCTAATAGTATATCAGTCCATGCACTGATGCCGATGAGATTTACTCCTTAGAACTTGAAATTTGGTATCAAATATCACCTGCCATTACCCAGTATTTTTCACTATTTAATAGTATCATTATACCATTTGTAATTGGAATATCAGCCTGTGCAGCCTGTGGCGGTTGCTATTTAAAGTTCCAGATTTAGGAGCATGTAGGGTGCTCTAATTGTAGTCATGGAAAAATGACAATATTTTTGGTATTTCCTTGTTAACTAATATGCTGTCAGTTTAGTCATTGCCAGAAAATACTGTAGATCCTTAACAGCTTCATGTGCTTCATTGTTACCCTGACATACTATTTCCTATCTTCTTGAACTGTAACAATGTGAAGTAAAATAAACAAGTAGAAGTGAGACTTTTATATTGACTTATGCCTATGTTTGTATGTCATACCTTAATACTGCATACAGTAATATGTGTACTGCAACCTATTTATAGCAGAGCGTCCTAATACAGTTTATTTTGTTTAGTGGAGGGATCAGCCCTACAGCTTTTGCGTCAAAATCCTATTTCTGGGTCATTGCACTACTTCAAGTTTTTTTATTTTTCTTTCCACAATTTACGCTGCTTCCCACCAGCTGCTTTTAAAGTACAAGACTTTACAGCAGATGTGACTCCAGTGTGTGCTGCTGCACTACTAGTCATGTGAGGACGTGGTAACAAACAAAGGTCATTTCCCCTCCCTATGCTCCTTTTTTGAGAGCTCCAGTATCTATATTTGGTCATGTGCCTCCTGTAATGCTTCCTCTTCCCCACCACTGCAAGCCAGCAAACTTGCATCACCAGCAAAACAGTTGATCTGATCTGTCACTGGTGTGTTAATGGTGTTTACTGTTGGTGGAGAAGCGTCACGCCTTGATATTCCCTCCCACCTTTGTGAGAATGTAACACAACGGAACATATCTGACATAGAGAGTTGAAGGTCGGTTGAGGGACAGACTCTGCACGTTGAGATCAGAGCCAGAGCACTGTTCACCTTTCACCCACTTCTTCATTTTCAGAGTGAAAGAAAGCATGACTCGCTTTAGCTCACGCCTTTTTCATCTCTTGGCCCAAATACAAAACCTCTGTGCCTTGTTACACGGTTGTTTAACTGTTTGCATGCATTTAGTGCAGTTTTTCCAAAGACTTGAATAATATATCTTGTGGCTTTACATAATACTATAAATCTAAAGATCTCAGTTTGTAGTTTTTTTTGTCTGTTACACTGTGAATATCCCCAAGTTAAGGCTGTGTCTGTGTGTCTTTCCTCCCACGTAGGTATTCACAGAGTTTGCTGGAGCTTGTTGAGTTTTTAGAGGAAGATCCATATGATAAGGATGTCCTGTCAAAGTAAGTCCTTCAGTCTCCATGTCTGACACATCACTGAGATAAAGATTGTCCCTTAATCCCTTCTGAGTTTTTTTTTTTCATCGTCCAATCCAAAACACTTGGCTGCCCCATACAAAAAACACAGGAATTTCTTATGTTTTCTGTACATGACATGGTTTTGGTCATGTGATTTTGACATATGTGAAATTCATGTGGTTTTTCTAAAAGGGGTGACCTCCAGGGGAGATGCAGGAAATATTACTTGGGTTGCCAAATAAATTACAATTTCATTAATTTAAGCATGCTTTTGATGATGTTTGCTGAATTCTTTTGTATTGTTTTAATCAGTGTAATTCTAACATTAGATTTGCAGTTTGTCATGTTACCTATGCTCTGTATTTGGTCATATTTTACATATTTCATATGTTTACATGTTTCCAGTAACACACAGATAAAGCAAAGTTGCAATTTTTCAAATTGTTAGCCTCCTAGCATAATGGCAAAAGTGACACACTATATGGACAAAAGTACTGGGACACATTGATTTCAGGTATTTCTTTTCTAACTGGAGTCTGAGCTACAAAACAATAATGACAAATGTCATAATATAGTTTCATATTGTGATAAATATTATTGCATTGGTTAGTTTTGTTTTAATTGTTATCTTTTCCTCCAAAATGCTACAGAGATTATTTTAACTTAATTTCTCACAACACTAGGGATGGGAATCAAGAACCGGTTCTTTTTGAGAACCGGTTCCCATTAGCTCGATTCCTTGGAATCGTTTGCCTGCCTGCTTAACGATTCTGCTTATCGATTTCGCCTTCGTTGTGCATGCGCAATGACGTCACACGTACGCTGCATTGTTTTGGTCAGAACGTAGCCAACATGGCATTGAGGCAGAAACGGTCTAAAAAGATGACACCAGGTCCACTTACCTGGAACACTTGCAAAGCTTCCATGTCTTCAGAAGGGTGGAATCCCTCCAATATCCTCAAACAGTTGTCCACAGCATGTGAATCATTTACAGCAGGGGTGTCAAACATGCGGCCCGGGGGCCAAAACCGGCCTGCCAAAGGTTCTAGTCTGGCCTGCAGGATGAATTTGCAAAGAGCAAAAATTACACTTAAGATATTAACAATCAAGGATGTCGAACTCGTTTTAGTTCAGGTTCCACGAACAGAACAATGTGATCTCAACTACAACAAGAAAAGCACTCGGAGAGCGCAGACCTCCGCCAAGACAGATCTGCCCCCCCTCACCCCCACCCCGATCACCACCAAAATTTAATCATTTGTTCCTTGCACCAGTATCAACATTTCATGAAAATTTCATGAAAATCCATCCATAAATTTTTGAGTTATCTTGCTAACAAACAAACAAACACACAAAGCAAAGTGATCACAATACCTCCTGGTGGAGGTAATAATAGCATAATAACTAAAACTAACTAACTAATAACTATGAATAATGACTCCAAATTTTCTTAGTTTAATGTGAAAAACATAATATTACATTACACCCATAAATAATGGCAACTCCAAATTTTTCTCTTTGTTTTAGTTTAAAACTTACATTAAATTATGAACATATTATTTACAAACTATCTTTTAACAATAAAATGTGAAAAACCTGAAATTTTATAAGTGAAGTGTTAACATTTTTCTTCCTGTTTTTAAATATTTTGTGCCTTTGTAGATCCAATTCGTAATATGCATGTATAAATGGTAAGTTGAGGTGTAATATTGTTAAAATCACAGTTATTTTTCTCAAGAAAATTCAGTTTTTTCAGGTTATTCACATAATTTTTGTTTGGATAGTTTGTAAATGTACAGGGTGGGGAAGCGAAATTTACAATATTTTGAGGCAGGGATTGAAAGACAGTGTATGACCAATTAGTTTATTGAAAGTCATGAGAGTTTATTTGCCACAAGAAAATTTACATAATAGAAAATGTTTTTATTCTATGTGTCCTCCTTCTTTCTCAATAACTGCCTTCACACGCTTCCTGAAACTTGTGCAAGTGTTCCTCAAATATTCGGGTGACAACTTCTCCCATTCTTCTTTAATAGTATCTTCCAGACTTTCTCGTAATAGTTTTGCTCATAGTCATTCTCTTCTTTCCATTATAAACAGTCTTTATGGACACTCCAACTATTTTTGAAATCTCCTTTGGTGTGACGAGTGCATTCAGCAAATCACACACTCTTTGACGTTTGCTTTCCTGATTACTCATATGGGCAAAAGTTTCTGAAAAGGTATGGATAATAGTGTTAGGTATGATTATGACATCAATATATGTTTGGTTTCAAAACAACTGACGTAGTGCCTGCTGAGAAAAAACAACTAAATGTTCATTGTAAATTTTGCTTCCCCACGCTGTACATACTTTCATAATTTTATTTTGATTGCACTAAAACAAAGAGGAAAAATTTTGAGTCATCATTAATTACAGGTTATTATGCTATTGTTTTATAGGTCCAGCCCACTGGAGATCAATTTGGGCTTAATGTGGCCCCTGAACTAAAATGAGTTTGACACCCCTGATTTACAGGAATGTCACGTATTTGATACTCTACTTAGCGGCGCTTGTGAATGTAGTGGCAGAGTGAATGCCGGGCCGGTTCCGGTGTGGGCAACAAACGCCGTAACTCCTCAAATACAAGTTTCCGAAGGTAAGAAAGGAAAGGAAATGAGGTGCACAACAACGGGAGACAAGCCGAGCCAAGTTGAACCGGTTCCACGTAGTAGAAATGCGGCAATAGAGGAATTAGTAAAGCCTCTTTAGTTTCACTTTCACTGTAAGCCCCCCCCCCCCCGAACCGGCCTAGCATCATCTGTTATTATTATTTGTACATACTGTATATGTTCTATTTTCTGTGCAGAATGGAAATATAAAAGACAGTTAATGCAAACACACCCGTTTGTACTCTTTTATTCCCTCACCCAATGAGAATCGATAAGAGAATCAATAAGGAATCGGATCGATAAGCAATATCGATAATGGAATCGGAATTGTTAAATTCTTAACGATTCCCATCCCTACACAACACTGATCTTGTTGGGGGGTTTTTATCCGTGACTATGATTTTAAATGTTTCTCAGTTTCTCAAATAGTTTTCCTGCTCTGACTGTAAATAATAATTTTCTACCACAACTAACCATCTACTTCCTTCACATCTCATTTAGGAAAAAAAATTTCCCATTAAACTTCAAGGAAATATTGATGTTTATAAATTATATGGACAAAAATATTGGGACACATCATGGCTACAGCTGTAAGATGTCCTGTTCATGATGATTTGACATACAGTATAAACATCAATATTAATAATCAATATGATATTTATCACTGTATGAAACTATATTATGACATTTGTGATTATTGCTTTGTATCCCAGACTCCTGTTAAAAAAGAAACACCTGAATTCAACGTGTCCCAATACTTTGGTCTATATAGTGTATGACTTAAGCACTTATGCCATGAGGTTAACGATGTGTATCTTTCATTGGAATTGTTACTGTACCAAGTCAAGATAATAAGGTGATGTTGAAATGACAGGGAAAAAATGGCTAGGAACCTGTATTTTTGCACAAATTTGGTTTCTGAATGATTTAAACATAAAGCATGGAAAGGTGGGTCCCAGTAAAAAAAAAAGTTTGTGGAACACTGTTTTAGAGCATGTGATACTAGTCATGTTTTCCTTCTCTAACATTAAACTGTCCTCTCATCTCTGCCTCTCAGCTTCACCAAAACTCTGGTAAATGTCCGCAATCGCCATAACAACGTGGTGCCCACCATGGCACAGGGGGTGGTGGAGTATAAGGAGGCATTCGGCGTGGACCCCGTCACCAACCAGAATGTTCAGTACTTCCTGGACCGCTTCTACATGAGCCGCATCTCCACACGCATGCTCATGAACCAGCACAGTCAGTATAGCTCTCAGTGACTATCAGTGAGTTAAGCTTGTGAATTAATGCTATCTTTACTGCTCAGCTCAGTCCAGTATTTGGGAGCCTTTTCAAGCACCTTAAGGGTTGATTTCTCTGTATATTTAGTACATGGAAGACTTGAAAAAAAAAACAGGGAATGTCAGCATGTGTTCAGGCATAAAGAGCTCACTCTGTTTTTACTGCTCTTTATATCCCATTAATCTACCGATGAATAAATAGGCTACATGTCAACGTTATTGATTGTACATTTGCGCTTTTCATCTTCTGCTCTTTGTCCTGTAGCATTAATCTTCGATGGCAGCGTGAACCCAGCCCATCCCAAACATATTGGCAGCATTGACCCCACCTGCGATGTTTCAGAGGTAGTAAAAGGTAATTATTGTTCACCAACATACAACTTCTACTTTGCACCACACACTGATCAAATGACCGGTCTTTTATTAGATGGTTTTATAGAGTCTTTTTACAAGTGTGAAATAAAAACATATTATCTTTGGGTGTATAGTTGAAATACTCACACACTCACCTATCAAACCTAAGTTCACTGAAAGACAGGAAGTATATTATCTCTGTGTTATGCATGTGACTTCTTTGTGGTTAGATTTTCTCACACATTTGTTATTTGTTTGACTTTGTGTTTCAGATGCCTACGAGACTGCCAAGATGCTCTGTGAGCAGTATTATCTGACCTCTCCTGAAATGGAAATCACACAAGTAAACTGTAAGTCATTACCCCTTTAACCCCAAGACATTATTTCTGCTGTGAATTGCTGTCTGTTTCAGTGTCATAGAAGCTACTGTGAGTATGTGCTTGTGTTCCTTTTCTTCAGTGGTTTTGTTTTACTGTGTGTTTTAGGGTCAAAACAGGGTGAAATAACAGAAAGGACAAAGAGAGGAATTGAAGTTTGACAGGTTTTTACTAAATAAGGCACTCAGAATGTACATCAATAAGAGATGTTGGATGTTGAACATGAACTGTGAACTGGAACACACTGAACAACAAGGATTTGAATTTTGACCCAGTAGTTTTTGGGGCTCTTTTTTTTTCTAAATCATTCCAGCTGCTTTTTGGCACCAATTGAACTCTAAAAAGTAGTTAGACGGTCAAAACTCAGTGAAAACACAGTAAAAAAAACATTAAATAAAATAAAACAAAAACAAGGACAAGAAAAGTACTCGGAGAGCGCAGACCTCCGCCAAGGCAAATCAGTGGGCCACCGTGCCCCCCCTCCCCCCGATCACCACCAAAATTTAATCATTTCTTCCTTGTGCCAGTATCAACATTTCCTGAAAATTTCATGAAAATCCATCCATAACTATTTGAGTTATGATGCTAACAGACAAACAAACACACACGCACGCACATAAAGCAAAGCGATCACAATACCTCCTGGCGGAGGTAAAAATGGTGTAAAAAAAAAAAAAAAAAACAAGGCCCAGCATCTGTTTTTATAGTAAGTCTGTCTCACTCATTGCTATGTGTTTTGCCCAACATTACACAGGTGGTGAGCGGTGCACTGAGCATGCTCAGATGTCTATGGAAAGCACAAGGTCTATTCTATCAGCGCGTTCTGAAATTTTTCCTATTGTACAAATGGTTGAATTTTTACGAATATTTAAAATAAACCATACTTTCGGAACGCTCACCACAGACACGTCAGGGGTTAAAGGGTGAAAACCACCACAACATCCCAGTTTGTTCTTGTTGGCATCTCTTCTCTCTTTACTCAGCTATTTTCTGCTGTCTAAAACAATAGTTTCACTGTTGTTCTCTTTAAACTAAGTAAGTATTTAAATTGTACATAATTGCCAAGCATGTAACAGACAGATACGATCTAGAGAAAATCCATCAAAATGATGAATGAAATTGTTCTGGTTTGTTCCGTGTTTTAGTTGGCAAGAAATTCTTCCAGCTAATGTTGAAAACTGCGTGACCTCAGGAGAACCGGCATAGTCTAAAAGGCCTGAAATCACAACTTTCAGTTAAATCAAGCCAAGTCCATTTTATTTATCTAGTGCACATAGAGCAGATGGATTTCGATCTCGCTTAAAGGTCATAGATGACCTCTTGTGGCAGAACGATCCCATCTGCATCATAATTTTCTTACTTCTTATAAAATGTAGGCGACTTACAACTTAACTATACGTTTTCCTTTAGTTTTCTCTGGTTTCTGGTGGAGTCAGCTGTGTTATGGTGTTTTGTTGTTGCTCTTTGTCTGGATTCTGCATTTTTGCATCATTTTGGACTCAAATTACTACAGTATCAACAATATCTAGTTGAAGTAAACACTATCAGCGTTTTCCTGTACTCTGTATCTGCTGTGTTTCCATTTATTATCTAGGCTGTGGTCGACTAATTTGTCCAATGAGTTCAGAAGTGTGACACACAGGTCACTGACACATTTTAATTCTTTGTCATTATTTCTTCCTCAACAAAACAACACATTACACAAACTTTGCAAGTTATCACTGTCTAAACCCAAATACGTCTGTAAAAACATTTACAAGCAACATATATAAGATGCTTTGACATTCTTTGGAGTCTTCATGGGAAGCTGATGGTATGAGATATGAGAGCTATAACGAATGGAACAAGTCTATTATTCTGCAAACACGCTGACATCTTCATCACTTTGGTTCTGTCATGAATGCATGTGTGTTTAAAGAAAACAAAAGCATACTATATATGGGTGCTTCTATGAAACCGGTCCCTACAAACAGGATATGGGAGCTAAAATTTCAAACCAGATGTAGACTAATGTTATGAAGCAAGTTTGGTGGCACTTTGGGTCTATTTTAAAAATAGTTACCACTACTTACTACTAGACTATAGTTACTGAGAAGTTACTGAGATAAAAGAGAAACTATTTTTCAAATAAAACACGTTTTTATATTATTTTTATACAAGAATCCGCATGTAACACAAAAATTATGCACTATTTTTTTTCAAATATCTGTTTATTCTCTCACAGGTGCATTTTGGGAATCGAACCAGTTATGTAAGGCAGCGTGTTTCACAAAAATGACCGCTGTTGCAAAATCACTCATGATTTATATGTGTTTAAATGGGCAAGTTCCACATGTAACACAAATGGACACGATGGGTTACATACAAAACCTGGAATGAGACTGCTGATTCATGAAAAACCTGCATGTCTGGATTAGAAAAAAAACATTAGGATCATCAAATTTAACATTTATAGTGGTATATAAGACCATTTCAAGCCATGTTTTCCAAATCAAATGCACTGACACCTTGGTAGCTTTTTATGTCCCAGTTTTGGTTATATTTTTGGCCCCAATATTTTTTCAAAAATTCATTAATTATGGAATTGCTCAGAGCAAGAGTATAATTTTTTTGTATTTATCTGAGGTCATCATTAGATACATCCTGGGGGGAAATATGTCTGAATTTCTCTTTTATTATTGGGTCTAAAAAAGCTAGTAAAGTGCCAGATACCAAAATGTACCCAGTTTCATAGAAGCACCCATAAATATTTTCAGTTGATGTAACTGAATAGTTCTCCAGCAGAGATTAGAAGGAAAAGTTTTTGTGAGACAGATGAAGGCATTGCTTTAACAACAACAACAATAATAATCAATTATACATACTTTAGTGTGGATAGACACTGTTGTATCTTTATAAACAGACTGAAATGAACTCACTAACTTAGTAAAGTGTATGAATGCCATTAATTCTACCAATCCATAGAATAGCTCTGTGCTAATGTGCTAAACTCTCTGTAAAATATCATAATAATAATTACACTGATAAATTAACCATTTAAGGCAAATATTTGTTGAGTAGAAAAGTTTTGACAGTGCTGTTGTTTATTTTCTTATGATATGATCTGTTCAATCCCTCTGAAAAATAGATCGTAGGATGAATCATGATCTAAGGTTTTGATACATTTCAGCCCAAAGTACAAATTACCAAACTACCTCAAAGGGGTTTTCTGTCTGTATAAGATAAGATAAGATAAGATATTTTTTTTATTAGTCCCACAAGAGGAAATTCCTGATTTACAGCAGCAAAACAGGAAGCAGCGGGTTGTGATCCTCCATATCCTTCAATATTTTCATCTTATTTCGGTTCAGACAGTGTAAGACTCACAGCTGCACTTGGCTCTGAACATTTGAGAAGGTTTGGGCAGGTTAAATATTACAGATCGACATTAAGATTCTGTTTGTTCGGATTCTGTTCTCGTCGCACCAACACCAAAGCAACATGGCAGCTCACATAACCATGATATTTTGGCTTCACTCTTCCACAACACCACCAGGTCATCTATTTATATATTTAGACTTTTGACTCAGGCTGATAGAAGAAGTGCTGAAAGACAACAACATGTAGAGAGAGAGAGAGGGAAAGATAGAGGAAGAGTGGAGCAAAGGTTCAATCCAAACCCAACATCTGCACCTACAGTATGTTGATAAGTAAGATAAAATGATCACTCATCAACAAGGTTATAAAGTGTCTCAGCTGAAACACATTCACATATTAAGTGAATGTTTGTTTTGTTGTATGATTAATGCTGTGGTTTGTTTCCCAGCCAAGAACCCTGGTCAGCCACTCCACATTGTGTACGTGCCATCCCATCTTTACCACATGCTGTTCGAGCTTTTCAAGGTGCAGTTACAAACCAAACCTGAAAGCGACTGCAATACAAAGGGATGATAAGAGGATGTAATGAAATGTGTTTTGTTTACATTGTTAGAACGCCATGAGAGCTACAGTGGAAACTCACGAGATGAGCCCAACCTTACCACCAATCAAAGTACGCGTTGCCCTGGGAACCGAGGACCTCACCATAAAGGTAGACGAGGAACTTTTGGACTAAATTTAGCTCTGTACGCACATTGAAGCTCAATTTGTAAGTCTACAACCTGAAATCCAAAAAAACACTTAAATTAAACATGAAAACGGTGACTGAAATACATGAAAATCTCTACAATAGAACATGCTTTGATAGTTTCACCTCCTGAAATTACCTCGTAAATCATGTCCATGGTATGAAAACACCAAGTGATGGAGAGTTTGTTTCTCCCTGCAATCTACTCTTAAGGTTTTCATCAGTACAGTGTCTTCAGCGTTGCATTTTGTGGTTCAGGATGCTCCACACCCTCCTCTTCCTCAGCCAGGCCTTTGTGTGCACAATGTGGATTTATACTGAGGTGTTTAATTATGCATGGGTGTCGTTGGAAAAGTTGTTACCTTGAAGGTTGTGTTTGTTGCTCTAATACCTCAAGGTAATTATGAGCATTAATAGTGCAGCACAATTTTGGCAGTGACCTTTGGCCTTTGCACTGACACAACGTTTGACCGTTTTCTGGACTCGTTGCTGGTTAACTGTCTGGAAGGTCCTCCTTGTTTTTTGTCCATCAATCATTTCCACAATTTTCTCACACATTTGCCAACAAACTGGCGATCCTCAGGCCAACTTTTCCCCTTAAGGACTAGACCAGTGGTGTCAAACTCATTTTAGTTCAGAGGCCACATACAGCCCAATGTGATCTCAATTAGCCGGACCAGTAAAAAAATACCCTAATCCAAAATGTTGTCATTTTTTTAGTGTGAAAGTTAAATGACATCATAAAAATGTGAATAACCTGAACAACCATCTACAACCTGAAATATCTTTTGGAAAAATAACTGCAATTTTAACAATATTATGTCTCAGCTTCTTATTAACACAGTGAATCTACAAATGCAGAAAACATTTAGTAACAGGCATGATATTTATATTTATATATGTGTGTGTGTGTGTTAAAATTGCACTTATTTTTCTTAAGACTTTTCATGTTGTTCATATTTGTTCAGGTTATTCCCATTTTATTGTGACAGGATAGCTTGTAAAAATTTCCATAATATAATTTTACTTTTTGCCCCTCAGCCTAGGGGTATTGTAATCATTTTGTCATCTGTCTGTCTGTCCATCTGTCTGTCCATTCAACGACATAATTGCATTATCTGAAGAATGCATTGAGATATCTGCACCAAATTTATCCTGTGGATGCATCTTGGCATAGAGCAGAAGCCTATTGAAAATAGGTGACCTCGACCAACTTTTTCAAGGTCAAATGGCCTTGTGCCGTGTGCAGTTATAATATCTGAGTACTTTCAAAATAAATCTGTATGTAATAATTTTTACACAAAGACAATGTAATCTAAAATATAGGGCAGTAACTTTCAACAGAATCTTACACTATATTTGGCTGAGGGGTATTAAAAGTATGTTATGTTTTCACATTAAACCAAGTAGAACATTTGGAGTTGTCATTATTTATTGGATATTATGTTAATATTTTACTTGATATCATTATGAGTTACATGTGACCCTGAACACCCTAAACTATTAAAATTGTTAGTGTAATTTTTGCACTTCGCAGATTCATCCTGTGGGCCAGATTGGACCATTTGGTGGGCCAGTTTTGGCCCATGGGGATTATGTTTGACACCCCTGGACTAGACCTTTACTGGTCGCTACTTTTGTCCAATTAAAATCACTTGTTCACATCATTTCATTATTTTAACTCATTAGACTGGTCTACAAGGAAAATGCTTCCAGAATAAAAGTAATGAAATTTTACCGCGAGAGTCACTGATAAAGAAAACTCAAGTAAAAAATGCTGGTTGGCTGAACTTTCCAAGATACAGCCTTGGGTCAAAATGTGAAATTCAAGAATTAACGAGAGAATGGGTTTGACTCAAAAGGAATATTTGTCTCAGAGCTACAAGATCTACTTCAAAACACTGTCTGCACATTAGAATACATTCACTTTACAGGTTCTATTTAGTGGAAGATTTATAAAACTATTATATAAATGTACATAAACCAATATATATGTGTAATAACACTTAATCATATACCTTGAAAACATCAGCGAACCGGCACTTTTGTCATTTATTTTCCAATTAATCTTATTAAAATACGTAACATTTAGCACATTTAATCTCAGAAGCAAATCATTTCTAAAAAATTGTAGACCAGTGTTATTAGTCCTAAATCACTCCATGTGAGGAATGGTTGTGTGTTTGCAAATCGTCACTGTCAGGTGGAAACCTCATAAGTCCATTTTTGGTCTTTTTTTTTTTTTTGGTCATAAAATGATTCTATTGGTCAGTCTCCTTGCTGGCCTGACAGTTTTAGAAATATTTAACCAATGAAAAGTGTTAAAAAATAGCTTGTGACTACATCTCTAAACTCCATTCATTTACTCAGAATATACATCATTTTTCCAGTTTCGTGAAAAATAACCGTTTTGGACATAAGAGTTTTCCACCCAACAGCAACAAAATGAAATTAAGTTGATTAGATAAAATAATGAAATGTAAGTCAAACTTGTCAAAGTCAAGTCAAAGTCAGTTTTATTGTCAAGTCATGTACAGCACATACAGAGGACTGAAATGACAAAACTCTGAGGCCCATGGTGCATCAGGAACATGGTAAAAAATATGAAAAAATAGAAGATAACTGTAAAGATCAAATATAACTATAAACAGTAACGGGTTGAAGAGACAATAAACAACAATAAAGTGGCAGAGTGTTGCATGTTTATATGTCTGCTTCCTTTTTCAACTTCCATTTTACAAACCGTTCCACCTTCTTCTAATCGTCGTCTTCTCACAGCGACAACATGGATTCACTTTGTGCTGTGTGTGTGTGAGCCCATATGGAAACACTGTAAATAAAATGAAACCTAATGACTCCATCTGCAAAGCATGACATTGTTTAGATTGCATTTAAATGACAGACGGTGAAGAGTTCACAGAACAGGAGCCTGCTGGCAATACAATGAGTCAACACATGTAAAGATGCCATACCTCTGCTTTATTTTTAGATGTCCGACAGAGGAGGCGGAGTCCCGCTACGGAAGATCGAGCGCCTCTTCAGCTACATGTACTCCACAGCTCCCAATCCGGTCCACGTGGACAATGCCCGTAATGCCCCTCTGGTGAGACTAACCTTTGGCATTCATGTACCCGTGGTTAAAAGCAAACCAGGAAAATGTAATTATCTTTGGTCAACAGAGGCTCAGAAAGTTAGCATGGTTGCGAATTGGCATATTACAGAGAGGAATGCAGTCACAGGCATTTCATCAGATTAAAGTGTAACTGCAACACAAACTGAAGACATGTTTCCAAAGCACACCATAAGCAGTTTTTAGTTGATGCTTGACACTGATTTCAGCCCTTTGTAGAACCTGTATCATCACTAATACTCACTCTATTATTCTTTCCCTGCTTCAGGCTGGTTTTGGCTATGGTCTGCCCATTTCCCGTCTCTATGCCAAGTATTTCCAGGGAGACCTGCAGCTCTACTCCATGGAGGGCTATGGCACCTCAGCCGTCATATACTTGAAGGTATTTGGAGTTATTCAGTCCAAGTGTAACAGGGGTTCCGTCATAACACATTATTATCCGTCATTTCAAATTCAAATTTTTTAATGATAATGAGACATATTTAGTAGTATTTAATGTTCAAAAACATCTCAGTGATGCAGCAGCTGTAGTTGCTCCTGGCTGATAAAGCAATGTGATATCATGACTCACATAAATATACACGCCACTTTTATTTGGCGTGTTACCTGTACGCATTATAAGCTTTCTGCATGTATGTTCACTACGTGTCAGATACCACACACTGAGGGTTACGGTTAAGGTTATGTGAACCAGAAATCTTGGCATAAATTGACATGCTATCAAATGGCATTGAAGAACACACAAAAGGTAGAATATGCATACATATAGCACGTCAAATGCTATAAGAACTGGCATATTACTTGCTCGTCCATCACCCTCCACGGCATCAGTCCCTCCTTTTTTCACTGCATTTATCAATGCCATCAATTACATTTACTGGGCTTATTAAAATAACTAAGGAGAATCTGCTGTCTTGATATTTGGCGCTGTAGGGTTATATTTGGCGCTGTAGGGTTATATTTGGCGCTATAGGGTTATATGCAGGCGCTGTAGGGTTATACAGGGTGGGGACGCAAAATTTACAATGAACATTTAGTTGTTTTTTCTCAGCAGGCACTACGTCAGTTGTTTTGAAACCAAACATATATTGATGTCATAATCATACCTAACACTATTATCCACACCTTTTCAGAAACTTTTGCCCATATGAGTAATCTGGAAAGCAAACGTCAAAGAGTGTGTGATTTGCTGAATGCACTCGTCACACCAAAGGAGATTTCAAAAATAGTTGGAGTGTCCATAAAGACTGTTTATAATGTAAAGAAGAGAATGACTATGAGCAAAACTATTACGAGAAAGTCTGGAAGATACTATTAGAGAAGAATGGGAGAAGTTGTCACCCGAATATTTGAGGAACACTTGCGCAAGTTTCAGGAAGCGTGTGAAGGCAGTTATTGAGAAAGAAGGAGGACACATAGAATAAAAACATTTTCTATTATGTCAATTTTCTTGTGGCAAATAAATTCTCATGACTTTCAATAAACTAATTGGTCATACACTGTCTTTCAATCCCTGCCTCAAAATATTGTAAATTTTGCTTCCCCACCCTGTATGCAGGCGCTGTAGGGTTATATGCAGGTGCTGTAGGGTTATATACAGGCAGGATACTGTTTTGGACTGTTTGATGTCTTGTTAAAAGATACAGACCAGCGATCCTGCCGGCAGGTTCTGTGTACTGTGTTGTGTGAAAATATTGTATGGTAAATTACCCTCAGTATTTTAATCTGTCAAAATGATGGACAGCCTTCAGAATTTTCTGTCATCTTTAAAAAAAAAAAAAAATCCATCAATGATGGAATTTTTTCGGTTTACATGACCTCTTAAGTGTAAATGTATCACTGTTCTGCCTGGAGGAAGAACCAGAGTTCATACAAAGTGCTGTGTGAGGTTTGTTGAAGGCGATCCTTCCACAGTGTTTTACTTAAGGTGTTTTATGTAGGACTGATTTTCCAAACTCTCAACAGCAGGGGGAAGTCTGGACCCAGAACACACGTAGTTCTACCGAAACCACCAACAAATGAACATTATTTATCCACAGGCTGTGTCACTCACTAAATTAAGTATAAAGCTCATTATTTTACACACATCTGTATTATAGTATCATCAGGTTTTCTTCTTCAAACTAAAACTCATAACTGGTTATTTGAGATGGGGGGGTGGGACCTCTCTGTGTGGAGTTTGCATGTTCTCCCCGTGTCTGCATGGGTTCTCTCCGGGTACTCCGGCTTCTTCCCACCATCCAGAGACATGCACTGATAGGTTAATTGGTTAATCTAAATTGCCCATGGGTGTGAATGTGAATTGTGTGAATTGTTTGTCTCTATATGTCAGCCCTGTGATGAGCTGGCAAAATGTCCAGGGTGTACCCCGCCTTTGCCCATAAGTAGCAGGGATAGGCTCCAAGCGACCCCCGTGACCCTAGTGAGGATAAAGCGGGTTCAGAAAATGAATGAATGGTTATTTTGACAGTCAAAAATAACACTGCAGCATTTACGTTGGTAAGGTTTAGCTGTGGTGCAGTGTGACGCAACATTAGAACAGCAATTTGTACAATATGTACTAGACAATATATTATCAATATGATAATTAAAGAAATAAAAACAGATAATACAGTTTTACCACATGTCGTACCAGTGCTGAAGGGAATTAATAGATGCAATATATATGGTGATATGTATTTAAAAACAAAATGGTTAACACTTTCAGTGCCATGGGCCGATTAAATCGGCTTTACGAAAACAACCTGTAAAGTGCCACGGGCCGATCAGATCGGCTTTGGAGAACACGCCATATTTGTGTACAAACAAACCATCCACCCCCATTTCTTTCTCACATTTCGATGACATTCTTTCTGTGTCCCCCTTTTGAGACCAAGCAGACGGGAATTTGAAGTCACGCGACCGAATAATATTTTTATATCTTTTTAATGTTTCTTATTCTCCGGTGTTTCATCAGAGGGAGCCCTCCATGCCGGGGGGCGGCTGTGGACTCCGGGGGCTGTGGCGCCTTCTCTCACTGGGGTCCGCTCCTCTCTGGTGGGTGGGGGTCCCAGTTGGCCCTCTCCCACTAGTTGGGATGCGGGGCCGTGTTGCTGGTGCCTGGTCGCCGGGGTCGGCGGCTGCCTCCTGGTGCAGATGGCTCCCTGAGACAGCGCCTCCTAAATTGATGTTTTACTTTTACTTCTACATTTTTGTTCTGGTCTACCCGTGCTCAGTCAGTCTTCTTAAGTATGTGTGAGCTTGTGGGTTTGCATGTATATGTGGGTTTGCATGTATATGTATATGTGTGTGTGTGCGGGTGAGTGGGTGGGTGTGGGTGGGGGGCGGTACTGATTTTTAAACTGATATGTAAAGCACTTTGTGCTACAGTTTTTAATGTATGAAAAGTGCTATATAAATAAAGATTATTATTATTATTATTATTATTATCATTATTATAAATTATGCAAATTACGATCAATAATGAATCGGCTGCGTCCGGTGCGTTTTGGATCTAATCAGCAATCGGTCGGATGTTACCGAGCGGTTTCCTGCAGGATTCTTCAAATATTATACAAACGACGCGAAACACTGAAAAACGGCCAAATTCTGTGGCACTTTTAAGGCTTATTAGCCCCTTAACTGTCTGGCACTTAAAGAGTTAAAAGCAAATGTAATGGTTGTATAGAGTATATTAGACATAGAGATATGTATAACAAATGCAGACTTTTCAGGACTTTGTTACAGTAATCTGATAATTTCCAAAGCTGTATATTTATCCAGAATATTGTGTATCTTTTGTTCCTCAGCTGTAGAAGTGACGAGTCACTGTCCAGCTGATGAGTATCATGTTGTATTTTATAACCTCCCATGCGCTCTTTAATAGACAGCAGAGAGATCTTTAATGTATTTAGGATGCTTCTTAATCAGGCCCAGATGCTTTGTGAATGCTCATCACTGTGATTACGATCCACAGTAATGACTTCCCATCTGCCCCGTGTCACAGGCCCTGTCCTCAGAGTCCGTGGAGCGACTTCCTGTTTTCAACAAGTCGGCCTTGAGGCATTACCAGACCACTTCAGAGGCCGACGACTGGTGCATGCCCAGCAAGGACCCAAAGAAACTGGGCAAGTAGGAGCAGCTCCTTCACTGATGTACGGACTCTAGAAGGTAATGAAGAGACGCTGTGAAGGAGCTGGAGGAAATAAAGCCTCTGTTTCACTCAACCCAACACAGAAACCAGCAGGATAAACTGAACTCGTACTACCTGGTGTGATTTTACACCAGTCTCTGCAATTTCACCAGATACTCACCAAATGTAATTGTATTATGAGATGATTACAGGCTGCTAATGGGAATGGAGCAATTCATGCATTAGGACTTCTGTATGTATCCGTATGTTGCCTCACTCACTTAATACACTCACGTTTTAGTTAACTGTCTATAGTAACATGGTTGTGATAACACGCATGCAAGCTATTTTTATTTTGTATTTAAGTTTTTGCCTGGTTTTCCTGTAAATTTCACAATTGGGCTAACGGTCTGGGATAAATAACAGTGCAGGATAAGACCATTTTGCATTAGATTGGATTATTTACCTATGCAATGTATCTGTATAAATGCCTCAAAAAGCTACACAAATTTAACACAACACACCTTTGTTGTTGTAGTAACACCAGGCAGCATTTCTACTGTACTGTATTTCACACCTCCACAACATTTCAAATCAGTATAGGAAGAGTATGTGTTATCTGATGTAAAATAATGGAGTGAATTAGCTGCGATCATGTTAACAGAAAATCCGTTTTACCATGTTTTTAGTACAAAATGTGCCTGTAATGAGAGTTTTAATGAACTGCCTTATCTTTGGTTTTAGCCTCCAGCTTGAACGAGCTGTGAGGATTTTTAGAGCTAGACCGCCGTGGATATCACACAGTGCATTTACAGATGCAGACCTAGAAGACGGGGATTTCAATTAGGAAAAACAACAAAGTGCCTTTTCACGAGAAAGGGAGTTTGGTTAAAATGTGAAAAACTGATTAGTAGAGTAGTGAATTTTGGGATCGCTCATTAGTTTGAACAAATCCCAGGTTATTCTTGACCTGAAAAGGAAGATAAGTAGGCCAGAAAATGAAGCTGTTTTTCTCAAATGTATGTTTTTAATCATTTTATGAGAGTAATAAGAACTGCACAAAGGATCAGAATGTACAGCATTTACTCTACAGTGTGTTAATGTCTGTGCAAAACTCACATTGTACAGAAGGGAACAATGTCCTACTGTCAGCCATTACACTCAGATTCAATAATAAGGTGTGTTTATGTGATAGAAGGGTACAGAGTAGATGAGCGAAATGTAGCAGACTCATATTAACATGACACACGTTGTACTGTGAAAAACCAGTCATTAGATGCTTTACCATATTGCAGCTGTTTATGGTTAGCCTCATAGCATAATAGCACGTAGCATACACTATATGGACAAAAGTATTGGGACACGTTGACTTCAGGTGTTTCTTTTATAATGGGTCAAAAGTCATAGTCATGGATTAAAAAAAAAATCAGTGTTGAGAGATATTAAGTAAAAACCATCCCTGAAGCATTTTGGAAACAAAGATAACAATTTAAACCAAACTAACCGATGCAATGATATTTATCACAATATAAAACTACACTAAGTCACTTTAAAAACGCACAATGTGATTTACTTTAATTCATGGACTATATTTTCAATTATAGTTTTTGTTTTTTTTTTTTTTGTTTTTTTTTTGTTTGTTTGTTTTTTTTTTCAATCAGGCTGTACAAATTTGACAGTACCATTCATTCTTACAAGGCTGCCCTCAAACGTGGCATTTCTGCTACAGACATTTTCCCTGTTTTCACTTAAGGGTTTTTATAGGGAGGGTCACATGTTTACAAAGTCTACACATTTGTGGTTAAAGGAGTGATATTTTGCTTTTTTTAAAATGGAATTATGCATTTTAAAACATTTCCCTGTGGTCTACATAAACTGTAAATGCTATGCTTGGGTCTGAATTCTTCATTAATTCAACTCCACAGGTCCATCTTCAACCTTATTTTGAGTAATGACACCAGAGAGGTCATTTTGAGCGCTGGCCCTTTAAATTCAAATGACCCCACCCCCCTGTGCGCTCTGTCCCGTTCTACCACTTGTGTTCGTTAATACAACCAACAACTGAACATTTTAGATAATCGGCTCCAAGTATGGACATATTTTCAGTTTTTACGACAACTGCTGCTGCTGACAAACAATTATGTCGTACTCTGAAAAATATTCACCTTATATCTGCAAATGTTGTGACGTAACTAGTTATAAAACGTAACAAATTAAGCAGGAATTGAAACAGGTTGTAGAAATCCACTTGATTTTTGCCAAAATGAGTTTAAAGATAGCTTTGCAGCACCTGAAGGGTTCAAATTCAAACTTTGTGAACTATTAGGGTCCAGATACACAAATAAATGTACCAAAGACTAATAAAAGTGGGTTTAGCAAAATATGACCCCTTTAACAATTTACTATACTAACCCAGTATGGATGAGAAGCTGTTTGGAGTGTCTGAGTACAGGGGTTGGACAAAATAATGGAAACACCTTCACCTCAAGATGATAATGCCCCAATCCATACAGCTAGAATTGTTAAAGAATGGCATGAGGAACATTCTAATGAAGTTGAGCATCTCGTATGGCCGGCACAGTCCCCAGACCTCAACATTATTGAGCATTTATGGTCAGTTTTAGAGATTCGAGTAAGACGTCGATTTCCACCGCCATCGTCTCTAAAAGAGTTGGAGGGTATTCTAACTGAAGAATGGCTTAAAATTCCTTTGGAAACAATTCACAAGTTGTATGAATCAATACCTCGGAGAATTGAGGCTGTAATTGCCGCAAAAGGCGGACCTACACCATATTAAATTATATTTTGTTGATTTTTTAAGGTGTTTCCATTATTTTGTCCAACCCCTGTACATCTCAGGACAATTCTAGCACATTTTTAAATGTATGTTTTTAAAGTTGCTTATTATATATTATGGCATTTGTCATTATTGTTTTGTATCCCAGACCCCTGTTAGAAAAGAAACACCTGAATTCAGCCTGTCCCAATACTTTTGTCCATATAGTGTATGACTTAGGCAATTATGTTATGAGGTTAACGATATGTGGATCATACAGTATATTGACTTAAACCTCAGTACCGACAGACTTCTTGACCCCTAACACTGTTTAAATCTTAATCACACTTTCATGGTTTGGAAATTGTGTATGAAATAACAGACGTGTGTGCTTTTCTATGCTGTATAAACATTACGTTCACAGGCCAAGTGTTACTGTTCTGAAGTTGCGGTTCACTACTAAAAAGGACCAGTGAATGTAGAAAAATGTAATAAAAAGTCAGTACATCCTTCCATCTTACACCTCTTGTGGTTTTTTCTCCAGGTCCAGCTCTATATCTAGAGCTTTAAAAGCTGGTTGCATTTTATGCTAAACTAGAAGCACAGAGAGAGCGGAAACTTCTACGAGGGTGGTTAAATCTGCACAAAAATATCTCCAGCATGATGAGGCAAATCATGAAGGTCAGTCTGTTTAAAGCTCTAGGTCAGGGGTGTCAAACATATGGCTTGGGGTCAAAACCAGCCCACTATAGGGTCCATTCTGGCCCCTGGGATGAATTGAAGACCCTGGTGCTACAAGTACTAAAGTCACATTTTTGGACAATTCAAGTAGAGCATATAAACATGTTGTATTTGTTTAGCTAAGTCCACTTTATAAATATATTAACAGACTTTTTTTGTGACTTCGGTACTTTTAGCACCGGGGTCTTCAATTTGTCGCTGCAAAAGTTGCATTGAAGATATTTACAGTCAACAGTGTCAAAATTATTTTAGTTCTGGTTCCATATACAGACCAATTCAATCTCAAGTGGACTGGACATGTAGAATAATATCATAATAGTGTATTAGGGCTGCAGCTATCGAATATTTTAGTATTTGAGTATTCTGCTGAAAATTCCTTCGATTAATCTTGTTATTGGATAAAACTTATAAGCAATTATAAATACACAAGAGGAAATAAGGTTTTTCACTTACTAATGAAGGACTAATTGGTTTCTTTTTTTTTTGATAATTGACAGTTTTATTTCTTACATTCATATTGTGCATACGCAACAAAATGTATTTTCTTGACTAGAAACATTTCCAGAGGCAATTGCAGACACAAATAAAAATACATAAAATTTAATTACATTCAACTCAGTATTTCTTGTACGTATCAAAAACATAAGGCATTATTACATTAAAAAAATGCATAAACATTAC
Source organism: Sphaeramia orbicularis (assembly GCF_902148855.1). Taxonomy (NCBI): domain Eukaryota; kingdom Metazoa; phylum Chordata; class Actinopteri; order Kurtiformes; family Apogonidae; genus Sphaeramia; species Sphaeramia orbicularis. Next base: position 15,111,912 of record NC_043967.1, on the reverse strand, counting down.
CGTCATCTTCCTTTGCGTGAGTGACGTAAGCGTGTTGTGCCTCATTAAGTAGTCCGTGCAAAGTGCCGTGCTTTGAGCTTTACAATTAAATAAGCAACTCCTCGAGGCAGAGAAAATTCCTCGATCATTTTTTGTAATTGAGGTACTCAAATTACTCAAGGAATCATTTCACCACTATAGTATATAAATGATGACAACTACAATTTTTTCTCTTTGTTTTAGTGTGAAAAAAAGTTAAGTCACCCACTGAAACCTGCACAATCTTTTAAATGATGACTCCAGATTTAAGATCAGAGATAGAATGTGGGTTCTGGTTGGCTGACATGACAGCACAAAAAAAACTATAGTTTTGAGGTGGCTCTCAATCCACCAGTTATCGATAAAACACTGGCTACAAGCCCTTCTCGAGGTAATCTATCTGGAGTGGTCATCATCCTGTATTAATAATGCTAAGATTAGAATATTGGAGATGTGGAAAAAAGCTGCAAAAGATAAGAAACTGTTGTCATGACTTTTGAGATTCTCATTTGTGTAATGTTGAATTTGTTTATTCTTTCAAACTGAAAATTAAAATCAATAAAAACAGTTGATTAAAAGAAAAAAGGCAAATTACATGATGAAAATGTTTACAATGACAAACTATCTAAAACTAAACCATAAACAATCAAATAATAAGTGGAATTTTAACAATATTCTGCCTGTTACTAAATGTTTTGTGTATTTGTAGATTCATTGTGATCTGTAAGTTGTAATGTACATGTGTAGTGAGACTATAATAATGGCACTTTTACTTTTTAAAACAAAGAGAAAAATTGTGTTTTTATTCATAGGTTATTTGAGATCAAACTTGGCTGTATGTGACCCCTGAACTAAAATGAGTTTGACACCTTTAGGTCTTTAGTGTTCACTCCTATGTGGGAAATTAGAAACTAATTAAATGATGTTTGACCCAGTTGGAATTTGGGGAATTTTTTGTGACCTTGACCTCTGACCTAGAATGGGCGCAGTGTGTAGTTACTGTTCAGTGTTAACTGGGACAAAAAAATCGGAATGATTTGTCTGAAACACTAGACACAGACTGACAAACTGTGGTGGAAGTAAAATAAATACATGCTTTTCTACCATCACAAGGCGTAGGTGCAGCATCCAAGCTATTTTGGGAAACCACTAAGTCAAACGAATGTAAACTAAAGTGGGTTTCACTCTCCTCAGATCTGTTGGTTGATGTTGGTCTGTAGTGTTCATCTTTACCAATTTAATTTTTTTATTTTTTTTTTTTTTTTTTAGAATTAATCAAGAGTCTTTTTTTGTCAGTGTCTATTTTACATGTGGACATACAACACATGCTGTAACTGAATCTCTGCTTTTAACCCGTCAGTAGTTGAACATACAGAAACACAGATTAGGAGACCAGTGGGCTGCCATGCCAGGTGCCCATGGAGCAAATAGGGGGTGACGTGCCTTGCTCAAAGGCACATCAGGCAGTCCGGGGAATCAAACTGGTGACCCTTCTGTCACAGGCCGACTCTCTGACCATCTGCCGTTGCTTTTTCATATTTTCATAGGTAAGGTACTAAAAATGCAAATATACAAAAAATTTTTGAAATTGAATGAATATTTTTATTTCAGTTATGCACAAAAACACATACATATAAAGAACATACAATTAACACAATTGGTAACTGAAAAAGGCTTATTTCTGCTTCTCCTACTCCCATCCTTACTCCATCACCACACCTGAAGTTTCAGCAAATAAAACATTAACACAAATTAGTCTACATTCCGTTTCTTAAGTCACTTACAGATCATTGTACTTTCATATACCTGGAGAATTTCACAAATTAAAGCTTTTTAAAACTCGACAACAAGCTTCACAATTTCACTTCATCCTTCAAATGGTTGCATAATTTGACTCCAATAACAGAAACACAGTGGTCTTTAAGGTTTGTTCTTGCTTTACATGTTTCAAACACAAACATCCCTCTGTTTGTGTTCTTGCTTTACATGTTTATATTGAAAGTCATACTTTTCTCCTGCACAAGAAACTTAGGGAAATGCTGAAATGAAAATACTATAAGAGACTTTTGAGTTCTAGACTTTAGTACAATAAGTGTTATAACCCATAGAGACCCAAACATCCACCAACGACCAAAAGCATCTGCTGATCTAAACTGTTTAATACCTGTTGACCCAATAATCCTATTAATACATGTAAATAATTGGTGTAAATACAGTTTGTCATCTTTTCATGGTCATCAGATATGACCCATTTGGACGTTCAGAGGCTCCGTAGTGAACATGGAAACACCGTCATCTTCTACAACATTGATTCACCAGTAAAACCCATGGAGTTGGATCAGTGACAGTGGATGGACACACTTGGTTTATGCTCAGTTAATGATAGATTTTACAAAAAAGTCACTTACTCCTCAGTTTTTTCAGTTTGTCATAATAATGCTCAACTTTAATCTGAGCTTTAATGAATTCTATATGATCAGTGAATTAAGTATTAGAAATATTTAATGTTTTCACTGAAAAAATGCAAAATACTGAAGATTATTTTATGATACATGGTGATAAATCACATAGTAAATGTTAAAAATACAGAAAAAAATCATTTGGGAACTGCCACAAAAGTAGTAGAAGGTAGTCTTTATGGGTTAATAAGCTTTCTTTCACATATGGGTGCTTCTATGAAACTAGTCCCTAAAAACAGGACATGGGGGCTAAAAATTTAAACCAGATGTAGATTAATGTTATGAAGCAAGTTTATGAAGCACTTTGGGTCTATTTTAAAAAAGAAATATTTACTAAGATAAAAGAGAAACTATTTTTCAGATAAAACATATTTTTATAGTATTTTACATTATATTTAATACAAAAATCTGCATGTAACATGGTCAAAAGGACACAAAAATTACGTGCTACTATTTTTTTGAATATCTCTTTTTTTCTCTCAAGTACATTTTGGGAATTTAACTAATTATGCAAGGCAGAGTGTTTCACAAAAATGACCGCTGTTGCAAAATCATTTGTGATTTATATGCGTTAACTGGGCAGGTTCTGCATGTAACGCAAGTGGACACGATAGGTTACACACAAAACCTGTAATGAGACTGAGATTCATGAAAAACCTGCATGTCTGGATTAGAAAAACCACTGGGATCCTCAAATTTAACACAGTGTTTTTATTTATAGCACGATATAAGACCATTTACAGCCATGTTTTCAAAATAAAACGCACTGACACCTAGGTAGTTTTTCCTGTCCCAATTTTAGTTCTATTTTTGGCCCCAATATTTGATAAAAAAAAAAAAATTCATAAATTTCGGGATGGCTCAGAGCAAGAGTATAATTTTTTTGCATTTATCTGAGGTCATCATTAGGTACAGTGGGGCAAAAAAGCATTTAGTCAGCCACTGATTTGGCAAGTTTACTTAGAAAGATGAGAGAGGTCTGAAATTTTCATCAGAGATACACTTCACCTATGAGAGACAAAATGAGAAAAAAAATCCAGGAAATCACATTGTGGGATTTTTAAAGAATTTATTTGTAAATTATGGTGGAAAGTAAGTATTTGGTCAATAACAAAAGTTCAACTCAATACTTTGTAACATAACCTTTGTTGGCAATGACAGAGGTCAAACGTTTCCTGTAAGTCTTCACCAGGTTTGCACACACTGTAGCTGGTATTTTGGCCCATTCCTCCATGCAGATCTCCTCTAGAACAGTGATGTTTTGGGGCTGTCGCTGGGCAACACGGACTTTCAACTCCAATTTTCTATGGGGTTGAGGTCTGGAGACTGGCTAGGCCACTCTAGGACCTTGAAATGCTTTTTACGGAGCCACTTCTTCATTGCCCGAGCAGTGTGTTTGGGATCATTGTCATTCTGGAAGACCCAGCCACGGTCCATCTTCAATGCTCTCACTGATGGAAGGAGGTTTTGGCTTAAAATCTCACGATACATGTCCCCGTTCTTTCTTCCCTTAACATGGATCAGTCGTCCTGTCCCCATTGCAGAAAAACAGCCCCAAAGCATGAGGTTTCCACCCCCATGCTTCACAGTAGGTATGGTGTTCTTGGGATGCAACTCAGCATTCTTCTTCCTCCAAATACGACGAGTTGAGTTTTTACCAAAAAGTTCTATTTTGGTTTCATCTGACCACATGATATTCTCCCAGTCCTCTTCTGGATCATCCATGTGCTCTGTGTCAAACTTCAGACGGGCCTGGACATGTACTGGCTTAAGCAGGGGGACATGCCTGGCACTGCAGGATTTGAGTCCCTCTCGGCATAGTGTGTTACTGATGGTAGCCTTTGTTACGTTGGTCCCAGCTCTCTGCAGGTCATTCATCAGGTCCCTCCATGTAGTTCTGGGATTTTTGCTCACCGTTCTCGTGATCATTTTGACCCCACGGGATGAGATCTTGCGTGGGGCCCCAGATTGAGGGAGATTATCAATGGTCTTGGATGTCTTCCATTTTCTTACAATTGCTCCCACAGTTGATTTACTCACACCAACCTGTTTGCCTACCGTAGATTCACTCTTCCTAGCCTGGTGCAGGTCTACAATTTTCTTCCTGGTGTCCTTGGACAGCTCTTTGCTCTTGGCCATGGTTGAGTTTGGAGTCTGACTGTTTGAGGCTGCGGACAGGTGTCTTTTATACAGATAACCAGTTCAAACTGGTGCCATTAATACAGGTAACCAGTGGAGGACAGAAGAGCTTCTTAAAGAAGAAGTTACAGGTCTGTGAGAGCCACAAATCTGGCTGGTTTGTGGGTGACCAAATACTTATTTTCCACCATAATTTACAAAGGAATTCTTTAAAAATCCCACAATGTGATTTCCTGGATTTTTTTCTCATTTTGTCTCTCATAGTTGAAGTGTACCTCTGATGAAAATTACAGACCTCTCTCATCTTTCTAAGTAGAACTTGCAAAATCAGTGGCTGACTAAATACTTTTTTGCCCCTCTCTACATCCTGGGGGGAAATATATCTAAATTTCTTTTTTATTATTAGGTCTAAAAAGCGCCAGGTACCAAATGTACCCAGTTTCATAGAAGCACCCATATATGGTATAGATGCAGATATTCTGCTGTTTCCAACTTACCTGAAAACCTAGAGAAAACCCTGAAAATGAATTATTTAATGTCCATTTGTCCTCAGATGCTACAGGATGCATCCTCATTCAGTCCATTGTCCTCATTGTACAAAGCCCTCTGTAACACGTCTGAGTCACACTGTTCTCTCATTGCCCTCCTCTTGTTTTAGGAAACTCTGCTTTGTTTGTCTGCCCCTGTAGCAGACACGGTACAGTGGTTCTCAGTGGCCCGATGCCAAAGTCGGCCCAGCACAGGCCGTCCTGCTGGTTTTTCCCCTTCATTAAAGTGCCCATTTGTCAAAGTCTGTCCTCACTTTGATACCTTTCTCCACTTCTTTCTCTGCCTCTGGTCGCTGCATCATTAGCGATACAACAAATACAAACACAGAACTACACAAGCCCATTCTCATGGATAAGAGGAAGGAAAATAAAGTCAGTTCAACGTCCATTTCACAACAGTGGTGACTTTGGCTTAAATGTGAAACCCTTTTCTTTTTACTGAATTGGAGTGGGGCAGGTTGTGATCCTTGAGGTTTATGATCTTGTTTTAACATAATCTCGTGCAGGTTTCATATAAGCATAAAAAAAACCTGGTAAAGTCATGGAATTTCGCCGCCTATTGGAGCAATCAGTGGGGGACATATCCCCCTAGCCCCCACAGAATCAAAAGTGGCACTTGTTGTTGTGATGTTTGCTCATTGTGTTTAAGTTTGCCTGTTGACAGCAAAAGCAGTCAAGTAGTTTCTCAAGTAGTTTACAGGAAAAACAGAATTATTTTGTTGTTTAGCTTCAGAAATTAAATGATGATGGATAACACGGATACCGGATAGACAAAATAGCCGAAAGCACTACAGCAGAACATAATGATCAGCTGTAGGAGGTTTAGTGAAACGGAAACAAAAATGAATCATTTCCCAGTTATGATCTGGAATTAAGATGATGATGATGCTGAATCTCTGTGTTGTTGGATAAAAATCATCCAGAGTTGTGGAAAACGCATGGAATTAATTGTTTTGGAGCACCAACTCCTCACTTTTTGGTGAAATTAAAATCCTGAGATCAAATAGGATATGTGAAAATCATGCAGAGCTTAGAACAAACTGTCATTTCGATGTGAAATGTCAGCAATATCCATCCATTTTTCAAACGGTTTAGTCCTTGTGACGATGACGGCAATGTTGGAGCCTATCCTGATGACGTAAGGACGAAGGTGGGGTTCACCTTGGATCTGCTGCCAGATCATCACAGGCCTTATAACAGCCATTTTCTCAACTATTTACATATACACATATACATATACATATACACACACACACACACACACACACATATATATATATATATATATATATGTGTGTGTGTGTGTGTGTGTGTGTGTGTGTATATATATATATATATATACACATACACACACACACACACATATACAAATACATATACACTGATATACACACATACACACACATATACATATTTATCAGTGTTTTTCAACCTTGGGTTCGGGACCCCACATGGGGTCGCCTGGAATTTGAATGGGGTCACCTGAAATTTCTAGTAATTGATAAAAAAAAAAAATAATAAAATAAAAAAAAAAAACAACTCACTAATAAAAAATATATGGTGAGTTGAGAGAGACAATCCCAATATGTAAGACATGACAAACTGTGAAGCTGAAACTGAAGCACTGTGGTACTGTTTATCTTTGAAATGTTCATTGTGGTCAGTTTCAGATGCTGCAGCTCTTTCATAATTCATAGTTTGAGTTATTCTTTGTTTTTTTCTCAGTATTAATTGTCAGTCTTGTAAATCCAAGCTGGACTGACTGAACATATCCTGACCAAGGAAAATAAAATTCTCACTTTGTGCAGTAATCTACACCTGGCTTTTCTGCCTCCGTCCATAATAATATACATTCTATAGCCTAAATGTCATCTAAAATTAACATTTATTTGCAACATAGTATAGCAAACTATACATGATCAAAAACAAATTAATTTTAGCAACAAAAAAAAGTCTCTGTTTTGAATGTCTGGGGTCGCCAGAAATTTGTGATGTTAAAATGGGGTCACGAGCCAAAAAAGGTTGGGAACATCTGATATATACATATACATATACATATACATATACATATACATATACATATACATATACATATACATATACAGTCTGGCCAAAAAAGAAGTCCATCACTCTAATATTTTGTTGGATGGTCTTTAGCGTTACTTCATGCATTTGCTGTGGCATCATTTCAATAAGTTTATGTATTTTCACAGCACTTATTTCTGTCTTTTTACAGACACATAACGCTGCTGAACCTAGACCTGACCAACTGAACCGACCCCAGACCATAACAGTGCCCCCCCCAGGCTTGTACATTAGGCATTAGGCATGATGGGTAATCACTTCATCCACGTCTCTTCTCATCCTGATGCATATATTACTCTGGAACAGAGTCAATCTGGACTCATCAGACCACATGACCTTTATCCACTGAAACACATACCATCCACTTTATCCACTGTAAACACATACCAGCAGAACAACATTAAGCATTGTAGCTTAATTAGAATTCATTTAAAAAAAACTAGGAGGATGTTTCACTGGCCCAACCTAAATCAAATGTAACTGTATTCATTATAATGGAGCATGCGTTTGCATTATTACAAAATGCGCCAAAGTTTATTACAAACTGCGTTCCAGAATTTTATGACAAAATGCAGTGTTATTACATAATGAGGTGAAAAATTATTACGTTGTTACATATTGCCTTGTTATTATATAATGCTGCACTACACACCCTGTTTGTGGACTCTTACTCATGTATAGAAACGTAACGTATCTGTCCATACACACCCTTTTATGTGTGTGACCTTTAGACTCTCATATACTGTATAAAGATTACAGCTACACTAAAGCTATTCGAGAGAGGTCAGAGGTCGAACAACACTGGAGTTTTAAAGCTTAATAGAACAGTGATAGAATGAAGATGTCTATCAATCAGATGATAACAACCGATGAACTGAATGAACTATCTCTGATTTAACAGTAAATACAGAACTGAGAATTTACATCCAAGTAATAGATACTTAAATATTTAACCCATAAAGACCCAAACATCTGCCGTTGACCAAAACTGTCTGCTGATCTAAACTGTGTAATACCTGTTGATCCGCTAATTCTATTAATGCATGTAAATAAATGATGTAAAATACAGTTATTCATCTTTTCATGGTCATCAGATATGACCCATTTGGACGTTCAGAGACCTCCGTAGTTACTGTGGAAACACCATCATCTTCTACCACCAGTTAAACCCATGGAGTTGGATCTATGACAGTGGATGGAGACACTGGGTTTATGTTCAGTTAATGACGGATTTATACTGAAAAAGTCACTTTTGAAAATCTTATTCCAAGAAATCTTTCCAAGATAATTTTCACTTGTGTCACTGGCAGGTTTTTTTTTGCTTAATTCAAGATTTTTTTTTTTTTTTTTTTTTTGCTTAATTCAAGCATCTTGGTAAGATTTCTTAAAATAAGATTTTCAAGAGCTTGGCTAAAAGTCAGTTCTTATATCTCACTGAAAAGTTACTCTTTGGGTGATTATGTCTTATTTTAAGTGTGATGAGATATTTTGACTAGAAATGAAAAAAATACACTTGGTAAGATTTGGATTTTTTCCAGTGCTTCCTTTTTATGTTTAGATCATCTTCATCGTCTTCATCTTGTCACATCTTTTCATGTCGTTTTTGTTTCATCATGTTTTTGGCTGTGTTTTTATGGTGTTGAATCTTTGGCATCATTCTTATTTGAACCCTCTCTTCTACTTCAACTAGAAAAATGAGCTCACATCATGCCACTGGTATGTATCACCATTGTCCAGTCGGAATAATTTTGTTTTCAGACAAATTCCTGTTTTTATTCCCATTTCTACACATCTGTATCCACCTTTAACCAAGTGTAATGGTTACAGACTGAGTCACACTTACATTTTATCAAGAATAAATCACATTGTAACAATCATTTCATGAGAACAGGTAAAAAATATTTTATTCCAAACTTTATGAACAACAGTATATTTTACTTTGTAGGTGACCCAATGAAAACAGCGCTGCGACCCATTTTGGACCCCAACCCAAGTTTCTGGAAATACAGACCTATAAAATGCCTAAAATCCTGTCTGCTGTGAAAATACTGTCTATTTTACATCACTTCCATCAGTGTCTTTTATATCATTTTCATATTACATCTCAATCAACTCCTTTTGTCTTCTAGCATCTTTTACATTATTACCCCACCCCACCCAAAGGGGGGAAAGGGGTATTGTTTTTGGTCTGTTTGTTTCTTTGTTTGTTTCTTAACACTGTAGCAGCAAAACTATTGGTTGAATTCATACCAAACTGGGTTTATATATTGCCTGTGACCCAGAATAGGTATGATTACATTTTGGGAAAAGTAGGTCAAAGTTCAAATGTTTTATGATTTTTTTTTTTTTTTTTTTTTTTTTTTTCCCATTTACTTATAATGGGCAAAATTTCAAATGTCTATAAAAACATCAATTTTGTTTCAGTTTACTTCAGTCTTGACACATATACAGAGACAGTTGATAGGCTGACATCAGCACATGCATAGGCATGATGACATCAGCTGGACTGATGCCAAAATAAGCTATAGTAAGTGTGAGGGGTGGGGTTTGTTGTGCCTGGCAACACTTGTTCTCATTTAGTTTTTGTCTTATTGCCTCTTTTCATTTTTGTCTTTTGTTTCTTTTTACATCTTTTATATTGTTTTCATTTAGTTTTTTGTCTTATTGCCTCTTTTCATTTTTGTCTTTTGTTTCTTTTTACATCTTTTATATTGTTTTCATTTAGTTTTTGTCTTATTGCCTTTTTTAATTTTTATCATTTGTCATTTTACAAATTTTACATTGTTTTCATTTAGTTTTTGTCTTATTGTCTCTTTTCATTTTTGTCTTTTGTTTCTTTTTACATCTTTTACATTGTTTTTAAAGTTGTTGCAGCTTATGTTATTTTTACTATTTCCACCTTATCCCATGTGTTTTTCACCTTTTTTACATCTTTTACATTGTTTTTATTTAGTTTTTGTCTTATTGCCTCTTTTCATTTTTGTCTTTTGTGTCATTTTACATCTTTTACATTGTTTTCATTTTGTTTTTGTTTTATTGCCTCTTTTCATTTTTGTCTTTTGTTTCTTTTTACATCTTTTACATTGTTTTTAAAGTTGTTGCAGCTTGTGTTATTTTTACTATTTCCACCTTATCCCATGTGTTTTTCACCTTTTTTTACATCTTTTACATTGTTTTTATTTATTTTTTGTCTTATTGCCTCTTTTCATTTTTGTCTTTTGTTTCTTTTTACATCTTTTACATTTTTATTTAGTTTTTGTCTTATTGCCTCTTCATTTTTGTCTTTTGTGACATTTTACATCTTTTACATTGTTTTCATTTTGTTTTTGTTTTATTGCCTCTTTTCATTTTTGTCATTTGTGTCTTTTTACATCTTTTACATTGTTTTTAAAGTTGTTGCAGCTTATGTTATGTTTACTATTTCCACGTTATCCCATGTGTTTTTCGCGTTATTTTTGCATCTTTTACATTGTCATCTTATTTTTGTTCTTAAACTTTTCCATCTCATCTTCTGTGCTAAGTAGGAGAATTCATTCACACGTCATACTGTTATAAATGTTACTCTGACAGTTGGTGACCCATTAAAAACAGCTCCATGACCCATTTTGGGAACAGCAGACCTATAACCCATATAACTTTCTGTAATTGATGTGATTGTGAGGATTGTTCAAGGAATGAGGCAACTGGAAATATTTAAAGCAACAACACAATGCAGGCAGATTTTTTTTTTTTTTTTGAAAAATAATGATCTTTTTCCTTAGTCATACAGTTTGATCATTGTCTGTGTGTGTTTTATGTGGATTTTGTGATTATAATGTGTAGTTTGACTCTATTCGTTTCTGTCAGACATGTTATAAAAAAGTGCGTTGGTCCATGTATGTGGGTTCACGGGCAGGCCACTGGAAAAACAAGCACTTGTTGTGGAGTGGGTTGTCAAGTGTTTGTTCTGTAAATAGTGAAGTATGATGAGAGTGGGCTTTACGGATGGTTACCAGGTACATTTGGATTCTGAAAGGCCACCCGGTAATAGAAAGACGAGTTAGTCAACATACAATATGTGCATAAAAAGACATATACAGCGTGTCCTTCAAGACTCTTTACAATATAATGAATTTATTTCATTTCATTTTATTTATTCATTCCAACCTAAATGATTGGAAAGGAGCAGGATGAAGAAAACTTATAATACCTGCCCCTTTCTTCAGACATCTGCTTCCATCAGATAGGTTGCTGTTACAGTTATTACAGTAAACAGTTTACATGATAGTCAATGTGAATTAAAAAAATCCAACATCCATAAGTAAACTTATTTTATTTCATGCTTTTATAAAGCTTCTCTATTCTTTCCTTATACAACCTCTTAAACTGAAAAATACTTGTACAGCTCTTCTCTTCTTTTGCCAAAGAATTCCACATCCTAACACCCTCAACAGAAATACACATTTACTTTACATTAGTCCAAACCCTTTGCTGTTAAAAATTAAACCTCCTTCTGTGTTTTTCACCCTGTGATACCAAAACAAATAATCTCTGCAAATTTGCAGCAAAAGTCTGTTTCTCAATCTAAACACAATCAACAATGTCCTTAATCCAGCCAACTCTTTAAACTTAATCTTGATTTAATAAACAACTCATTTGTATGTTCCCTGAAATTAACATTATACATGATTCTTATTGCTCTTTTCTGTCATAAAAACAATAGCTTTGTGTTACTCATATATGTGTTGCCCCATACTTCAATACAATAACTCAAATATGGCAGAATAAGTGAACAATATAAAATTCTCATTGCTTTATAATCCAACACATATTTTGCTTTACTCAACACAGAAATATTTTTAGACAACTTTTTTTTTAACATAAGCAATATGTGGCTTCCATGTTAATTTATCGTCCACTGTTACACACAAAAAAGGAATTTCTGAAACCGTGTCAATCATATCACCATTAACAGACAATGAAACATATTTTTCCTTTTTTCTATTTGTGAACACCACAAACTTAGTTTTATTCCAATTCACAGATAACTTGTTTATATCAAAGCATTTTTGAGTTGAACCATCTCATTCTCTATTTTCTGTACTAAAGTTTTTAAATCATCTCCTGAAACAAAGAAAGCTTGTATCATCAGCAAACAAAATAAACTGCATTATTTTTGATGTATTACATAACATCATTAATATATAAAATAAATCATTTTGGCCCCAGAACACAGCCTTGTGGAACTCCACATTCAATTTTTAAACAATTAGATTTTTTCCAGCAAACTATACATAATTTAGTCTGTTGACCAATCTAAAACAACTCCTCTCATACCATGTGAAAATAATTTTGAAAATAAAATGTTGTGATCTGACATATCAAATGCTTTCTTTAAATCAATAAATACTCCCATTGTATATTTTTTCATTATCTGTTGCATTTGTGATTTCTTCTATTATGTTCATTAAGGCTAGAGCTGTAGAACGATTACCTTGAAAGCCATATTGACTGTCATTTAACAAATTATTTTCTCGAATGAAGACACAAATCTGTGGAAATTATTACAAAACGAAAAGTAGACGGGTCATTCCAGAATTTGAGGATATTTTCTGCCCCACCCAAAAAAAATTTGTACAATCCATGCATAAAACACCAACACATGCACTTGTTGTGAAAATTATTGTTGTCTTGAAACAAAATATAAATATAGTTGTAGTAGAATGTGTTCCAAAATATTCAAAATACCAAAAAGATCTCAAACTCCTCCTAAAATGGCATTTTTTCTTGTCCCACCTTCTTAGATGACAAACGTGCATGTCAAATAGAAGCATTTATATAAGTTATAAATACACCTTTTTTTGGTATGATTTTGCTGACATATGGCTCTTGTAACTGCTAAAACAACTAATTTAATCAGTATATTTTAGTATTGATGCACTGAAGTTGTGTCCGACAGCATGTCTGCAGCCCTGTTACTGAAATGTATTTAGCATGGCAGAGGAAGAAAATAGTGAGTCACATGACACAGGAAATGACATAAACCTTTTTTTTTTTTTTAAGTCATCAAACCCTATGCCAGTGGTATCAAACTCATTTCAGTTCATGGGCCAGATTCAGCTAAATTTGATCTGCAGTGGGCCGAACCACTAAAATAACATAACAATATATAAATAATGTCAATTCCAAACTTTTCTCTATGTTTTAGAGCGAAAAAGTAAATTTACATTATGAAAAGGTTTACATCTATAAACTATCCTTTCAAAAGAAGTAAATAACATGAACAAACTGAAAAATAAGTATAATTTTAACAATATTCTGCCTCATTTTATCATTTACACATGTACATTATAAATATAGATCACAGTGGATCTACAAATACACAGAACATTGAGTAGCAGGCAGAATTTTGTTAAAATTGCACTTACTTCTCTTAAGACATTACAGGTTATTCACATTTTTTGCAAAATTATACTTTGTTTTAGTGTAAATAAATGAAAATATTTCCATTTACAAAGAGAAATATTTGAAGTTGACATTGTTTATATGTTATTATGATAGTATTTTACTGAATCCTGCCCACTTGAGATTGAATTGGTCTGAATGTGGAACCTGAACTAAAAGGGTTGTTAATATCTTAGTGTAAATTTTGCATTTCACAAATTCATCCCAAGGGCCAGAATGGACCCTTTGGCGGGCCGGATATGGCCCCCGGGCCACATGTTTGACACCTGTGCCCTCTGCTAACACCATGGCTAGACCAAAGGTAAGTCCGCTCCCTCTATTTTTCATATTTTTCCAATCTTTTCAGCCTTGACTGATTGTGCCACTCTTACTAACACAACCCTGTCACTCATATTATCAGAATAAGTCAACTTAATTCAAAGTCAAAGTCAAACCCAATTTAAAGAATAAACTATAACAGAATATAAAGTGTACTTGTCAGTTTATTTACAGTAGCAGCAGTAGTGCAATACAGTAATGGTTATGAGGTGAGAAGGTGCATAATGGAACTGAACAGCAGCAGATATGACAATAGTGCAATGTTTATAATAAAGTGAAAAGTGGGCACTATTAGTTACATGAAGTACATCCAGACGGGACTGGATTTCTGTCCATGTTGGCTGTATCATAGACTCATCACTGGTGTCAGTGACATCAGTGATCTTTTACTTCAGGTTGTTGATGTCCTGTATCTGTGTTCGATACACAATGTCTCTAACATAACCCCATAGAAAGAAATCCAGGGCAGTGATATCTGGTGAACGAGGTGTCCAGGGAATTGGACCATCCCTTCCAATCCACCTGTCTGGAAATGTTAGATTTAGGAACCCTATAAGGGAAAATAATCTTTAGTATACAGCCAATACACTGCAAAAATTACAGTTTTACGAAGTGTATTTTTCTCATTTCTAGTCAAAATATCTCATCACTCTTAAAATAAGATAAAATCACCTAAAGAGTAACTTTTCAATGAGATATAAGAACTGATTTTTAGACAACAGATCTTGAAAAGCTTATTTAAAAATTATTTAATTCAAGAAAAAATAATCTGCCAATGGAACAAGTGAAATCATCTTGATAAGAGTCCTTGAAATAAGATTTTCAAGATCTATTGGAAGATTCTGGTATGTTTCTGTAAACTGGTTTAGAGTCTGGTTTCGACCAACTTGATATGTAAAGTGTCATGAGATAACTTTTGTTATGATTTGGCGCTATATAAATAAAATTTGACTGATTGATTGATTGATTGATATTGTCTAAAAATAAGTTCTTATATCCCACAAGTTACTCTTTAGGTGATTATGTCTTATCTTAAGTCTGATGAGATATTTTGACTAGAAATGAGAAAAATACACTTGGTCAAATTTTGATTTTTGCAGTGTAACAATGGTTAAGGTTACATTTTCTACGAAATAATAAAATAAGAAGTGCAAAATCAAGTACAGACATCTATTCATCATCTGACCTTTTGGCTACATGTCCTCTGTAATGCTTACAATTTGGTTCTTCATTAAAATATGTCTTGAACTTTATTTGACTGTTAGGTACCAGATATCCTACTTTTGTTTTTACCCATCATGGCAGGTCCCTACTTCTGTTTCTTACTAATTACTTTCTCTTTTTTTAATCATACATGACTGCACGTATTTGGGTGCTTCCATGAAACTGGTCCCTGTAAACAGGACATGGGGGCAAAACATTTTAACCAGATGTAGACTAATGTTATGAAGCTAGTTTGGAAGCACTTTGGGTCTATTTTAAAAATAAATATTAACTGAGATAAAAAAGAAACTGTTTTTCAGATAAAACACATTTTTATATTATTTTATATTAAATTTAATACAAAAATCTGCGTGTAACATGGTTAAAAGGACACGAAAATTACGCGCTACCATTTTTTTGGATATCTCTTTATTCTCTCACAGGTACATTTTGGGAATTGAAGTAATTATGCAAGGCAGAGTGTTTCACAAAAATGGCCGCAGTTGCAAAATCATTCGCAATTTATATACGTTTAGCTGGGCAGATTTTGCATGTAACACAACACAAGTGGACACGATAGGTTACATACAAAACCTGGAATGAGACTGAGATTCATGAAAAACCCACATGTCTGGATTAGAAAAAACACTAGGATCCTCAAATTTAACACAGTATCTTTATTTATAGTGCTATATAAGACCATTTCAAGCAATGTTTTCAAAATATAACGCACTGACACCCAGGTAGCTTTTCCTGTCCCAATTTTGGTCCTATTTTTGGCCCCAATATTTTATTAAAAAATTCATTAATTATAGGATGGCCCAGAATAAGAGTATAATTTTTTTTGCATTTATCTGAGGTCATCACTAGGTACATCCTGGGGGGAATATGTCTACATCTACCTTTTATTATTGGGTGTAAAAAGCTGGTACCAAATTGAACCCAGTTTCATAGAAGCACCCATTTACCATGTGACTGCAGGGTATAAAAACGGCTTGTGTCTTTTTTTGGTTGTGCATTCGCATAGCGCTACCTGAGCCCGATGTGGCTGTTCCTTCTGCAGAAGAAAAAACAACAAAGACAGCTGTTTGAGTCTGAAGCAGTTATTTCTCCTCTCGCACTCACACTTGGATAGTTCCTTAACAACCCACCACCATGCAGTCCCCAATGTGGTGGTGCAACATCTACCTGGAAAATGAAGGTTGGTTGAAGGTCATCCAGTTGTGGTGACACATATTTAGTCAAAAGGTCAAGGAAAACACTTGCAGTAATTGATCTATTCTTGAAGAAAAATGGACCAATTATTTTGTTTCAATTTTTATTTAAAAAAAAAAAAATTCTAACCTAATACTGTCTGTTCATTTACAAGGCATCAAAACATAAGTACAATATAAATACTTTTTATAAGTAATATGCAGTCGAATTAAATGCAGGCATTTGAGTAAACCTGTATGACTTAAGGGTTGAACCTGGACTATAGCTATAAAACAATAGAAATGAAACAGAACCATCCATCACACATAAAGTTAGATGTGATTGAGTTGAAGGAATGAGAAGTTGAAAATACGTGTTCTACCATTTTTAAATAGAAATGAGGAAATATATAATGATGGTTAACTTCATTTAAAATGTATTCCAGATGGATTAAGTGATTCAACAACCAGTAAAATGTTAAACCCAAACTATTGTGCTAGAGGTGAGTTTGTGAATGTACATGAACTGTACTGCAGTTTCTGTTACTGCTCCCCCATACATCATCAACCTGATCAAAATAAATTACCCTGAACTTTGGGGTGCGATGGAAATGCAATTACTGGGAATTCTTTTACCCAAATAAGTTCCTGGTAATAAAGTTCCTGGGCTTTTGGTGGAAAAGGGCCAAATGATTCAATTGCACATGATCCCACAATGTGATTAAAAACTTTGATAACCACTGAGAACATAGAACAAATCGGATTAACACATCTCATCAACTGCTTTTGTAATAGATCTTTTAAACTGTAAAGAGACTTTGTGGACACCCTGTATATTTACAGGTAGACATGTTTGGAAGTTTTCATACAGTACAAGGCCTCTGTTTAAGGTCAAAGACAATATAACCGAGAACAGCACATGTTACTGTCAGCTCCAAACAACAGCATTTACAGCTCCACGGTCTGATGAAGACTAGTGGATGCCTCTGTTTACATCATCAGATCTCAGGCTACATGCAAGCGTCATCTATAGTTCATGAACAGGCCCCTGTCCATCAGTACAGTATCCCCTCAGGTTCCAATAAAATGTATTTCTTCATGGACGTTGGAAGTGGGAGTTCTGCGATTCCACGCTGGCTGAATCCACCCATGGCAGATCTGACCGCGCATCGGACCAGGTGAAGGAGACTGCGAGGCGTGTTCGTACAAACGGCAAACAAAGAATCGTAGAATGTTTGATGACGCTGAGGATGGAAAAAGAGGAAATGTTAATATTTAAGAGTTTGTTTAAATTACACTATGTTTATGTTATAATATTTATGTAAAAGCAATTTCAGTTACACACAGCAAAACAGTTCAGGTCAAAAATGCCAAACAAGAAGTATTTTTGATGTTTTACCAAAAATTTATGTATATATACATATATATACATTTATTAAAGTAAATGTATGAAAACTCCAAATGGTCAATGTGTAATAAAATGGTTCCTGTTAGTTTTTCAGATTCAAATTCAGAATAGTTTATTAATCCCGGAAGATTAAGTGCAAGTATAAGAAAAAGCATAAGAAAAGTAGAGTAAGTATAAGCAAATATAAGGAAAAAGTAGCAAATAATTATTGAATTAATTATCAGTATTACAAAAAGTATGTATGTGTGTATGTATGTGTATATATATGTACATGTGTATGTATGTGTGTGTGTGTGTGTGTATACACACACACACACACACACACACACACACACATATATATATATATATATATATATATATATATATATATATATGTATATATACTTTTTTTACTGCTATATATGATGTTTTTGGGTTCATATTATTAGAGTTTCAGGTTGCACTCATTTATACTGTCGGTGGTTTAATCCACAGCAATGAATCAATGTCAATAAGTTCATATATTTGTGGCATCGCTGTCGACTGAGAACTGCATATCTGTGAAAAGTGGACTTTTCTGTGGCTTGTGCATTTTCCACTAAATCCAGGAGTTTATTCAGTCTGAGGAGTAGGAGAACCATCTCAGCCCATAAAAGAACACTTAATCCCTCAATTTGTCATAAGCATTTATGGTTTTCAGTGTAGAGGAAGGGGTTGAGGAGGGGTCCTGGAGTAAAAAGAACAGTATTTGTCAATGAGATGTTGGAAATACACACGGAAAGTCAAATTTGTCCTTAAATTATTCTAAATTCTAACACTGATGGATGATGTATAGTGCGTCAAACATCATCGCAGCTGGGTGTTTACCTTGTAGCAGTCATCAGGAATGGCTGATCTCCACTTCTTTGTCGGTTTCAAACGTTCATAAGAGTTAACCAGGATTTCTACCACTCTGGGGTAGTCGTAACAGGACTGTAACACCTGCACATTAACACACACAGCATGACAAGCAGTTCCATACATAGAGATGCCACTCAAATGTAGATACAATGATGAAAACATGCACATTTCAGTGCTGGTTCACCTTGTGGAACTGTGGTGGGTATATCCGTGCTGCGTTGTAGTTGAGCAGCAGCTGGTAGCAGATCTCTGGTATAGCCATAGGCCTCACGTCAGTCACCTTGAGCAGATACTGGATGGGGGCGCAGCCGTTGATGTCCATGGCCCGGGCGTCTGCTCCGGCCTCCAGCAGCATCTGCATCAGGATGTGATCACAGTTCCAGGCGGCCTTGTGAAGAGCGGTTTTATGGTCTTCCTCTTGGAGGTTTGGATCTGGAATGATGCAAAAACTTGGACTGGAAACAAACCTGGCACTATCTGCACAGAACTGTAACCGGTACTGTTATAGTTTCACTCAAACTCATTGGTTTGTCCACATCGTATATTGTATATTTTGCAACTTTATCTTTCATGTTTATTTTATTCTATTTTTATTTTTTACTGCTTCTTACCTACTCCATGTTCTATGTATGGACCAAACCACTGAAGCAAATTCCTAGTAGTGTGAACTCTGATTACTTACATGGCAATAAACCTGATTCTGACTGTGAAACCTCAAAGACCCCTTCACATCAGTCACATCAGTCACGGAGCGCTAAAATGACAGGGCCTAGAGTTGCCTGTGCACCTCTGACCTGCTTTGTTGTCCAGCAGAAGGCGACACACAAAGTGGTGGTCTTGGCTGTAGGTTTGCTCTTTGGAATCAAAAGCCCAGAAGGCTGCAGTCATCAGAGGCGTCTCCTGGACAGAGTTCAGTGCATCCACAGACGCCCCGTGGATCAAATATAGTGCCACCAGCTCTGGAATACCGAACCTGGCTGCTGTGTGTAAAGGTGTGACTTCATCGTTGTTATGGCTGTGCATGTCGACATGTGCACCTTCAAAGGAAAATGAGGGATATAATCATATAAATGTAATAATCCTTGTACTTTTACAGTGTCTTTGTGCACTTTGAGCTTTTATTTCCCTGTTTTATCCCTCCTGACCTTTGAGGATGAGCTGCCTGGCACAGTCTACTGACTCTGTGGTGATGCAGTAGTGCAGAGGTGAGTGTCCGCTCAGCGACAGGCTGTTGACCTTTGCCCCGTGAGCCAACAGCAAAGCGACGCAGTCACTGTTGGAGACCTCACAGGCCACATGCAGCGGCGTCTTCCCATTGGGCATCCGGTTGAGGGACGCACCTTCCTGGAGGAGCACCAGGGCCGTTTCCACAGCGTTAAACATCACACATACATGAAGAGCCATGGCCCAGGACTTCTCCAGTTTATAACCTGGAAGCCAGTATCCTGCAAAATCACAAAGAAAAAGGCCAACACAGCATTTAATATTTAACACAAACAGGACATTCACACCCCATAATAGTGATATTTTAATGTAAAGAATGATAAAGTCACTTATTTGAGGATAAAATAAACAATACACATTTGAATATAACTGTAATTCACCCACTGTCAACAAACCGATTAATGTCCTTTTAGATCCATGGATGTATAGCACCATCTAGTGGATAAACTTCTGACATGACCAGCATTGGCTTTTCTGTATGTGGTGGTATTCTGTGCTTCTGTGCAGGGTTTGATCATATATGGAATGAATTTCATTAACCCATAAAGACCCAGTGCTACTTTTGTGGAAGTTGCCAAATGAATTTTTCTCTAGATTTAAGTGATTTACCACCAATTATTATCATATTATCTTCTGTATTTTGCTTTTTTTTTTCAGTGAAAATTATGTATTTTTCTGTATTTAATTCACTGATCATGTAGATGTTCATAAAAGCTCTAATTAAAGTTGAGTATATTTTATCAGAAACAAACAAAACTGAAGAAAAAGTGACTTTTTCAGCAAAGATATCCTTAACTGAACATAAAATCAAGTGTGTCCATCCACTGTCATTGATCCAACTCCATGGGTTTTACTGGTGAATCAATGTTGTAGAAGATGACAGTGTTTCCATGGTAACAACAGAGCCTCTGAACGTCCAAATGGGTCATATCTGATGACCATGAAAAGATGACAAACTGTATTTTACACCAATTATTTACATGTATTGATAAGATTTGTGGATCAGAAGTTCTAAACATTTTAGATCAGTAGATGATTTTGGTCGGTGGTGGATGTTTGGGTCTTTATGGGTTAATCAAGCTTTTGTTTTTTTAACAGTGCAAAAAAAACAACAACACACAAATGATAAAATCCATATAAGTGCTTCCTCTTGAGACATTTCTTCCTAAAAAAAACCCCCAAACATTTAAAAAGCAACTTGTTTAGAATATGCACTGTGAATGTCTCACCAGTAGGTTTGTAACAATAGTATTTTAATGGTATGCAAATCTATTTGTATAACTTTTTTTTTTTTAAATAAAGTGACACAAAAGACACAATTGTAAAGGCAATTTTTGGGGGGATTTTTATCAATATACAGAAAATAGTTTTTATGAATAAAACTTTTTTGAGTCGTGCACTATAAATCAGTGTTTACAGTTTTTCCACAATCGCTGTGACACATTTTGCCAAAGCTGCACCCCTTTCCTCAAAACTGTAAACACAAAACCAAGAATTCAAACTACATCCACAAAACCCATCACTCTTCTTGCAAAAGTAAACAATTGCCTCAAAACTATTTAAGTGCACTCAAAGGCAAACACTGCTTTCAGCTCTCTCTCACACACACACACACACACACACACACACACACACACACACACACACACACACAGCCAGGCAACATGTAGACACTACAGAGCAGTTATCACACACTACACAGCAAAATGGAAAACACTGTATTCAGCACATGCACAACATGTTACATATGGGTCTGATCAAGCGAAAGTGAACATCAACATGAAAAAGTAAATTTGCAAGGTCA
Organism: Sphaeramia orbicularis; assembly: GCF_902148855.1. Taxonomy (NCBI): domain Eukaryota; kingdom Metazoa; phylum Chordata; class Actinopteri; order Kurtiformes; family Apogonidae; genus Sphaeramia; species Sphaeramia orbicularis. Next base: position 15,090,187 of record NC_043967.1, on the reverse strand, counting down.
ATTAAGTTACCATGTTTGGTTCCTTATCTTGAAAGTGGCAAAAAAAATAAATAAAGTAAATAAATAAATAAATACATACATAAATACATAAATACATAAATAAAATAAAATCCAAGAAGTAAATATAAAAAGTACAAGAAAAACATATAATGTGAAAGGAACATGTGTTTTAGAACTTTAGAACATCACTTTAAGAACATTACAACAACTGTCAACTGTCCACATCCACATTCTCCCTTTGAACATCATTCCTTACATTAGTACCATTACTTCATGGTACCTAACAAAGCAGGTCCACTCACTGTTCATGCAGAGATGGACCTTACAGACCCTGTAGACCATACTGGACCTGAGATTGTTGACTCACTGTCCTCACTGTAACTCATTGAAATTACCAAAAATAGTCACCTGCCCGATAAAGGGTTAAAAGACTAAAGAAAACTGTAAAAGAAAAGCACATTACTGTAAAACACTCAAAAACTTGTGTATCATCAAATCAAACTGATGCCAGATTCATTCGGCCTCAGCATCCTGTCTTTCAGGACTTCATCCACCTCACAGGCTTTATTGTCCCTTTCCAGGCCATGGGGGGAAAACCCTCTGGTGTGTCCAGCCTTAACAACACGCCACACTTACGTCACCAATGACAACCTCCATTGATTCTAACAGACTTTCCCTGGTATATGGGTTTGGGACATAGACTTTCCACCGCCATGCAGAGAAACATTCTCCTATTGCAGTGTTTTTCAACCTTGGGGTCACCTGGAATTCAAATGGGGTCACCTGAAATTTCTAGCAATTGATAAATAAATAAATAAATAAATAAATAAATAAATAAATAAAAGCTTACTAATAAAAAATATATAGTGAATTGACAGACAATCCCAATCCATAAAAGACATGACAAACTCTGAAGCTGAAACTGAAGCACTGTGGTACTGTTTATCTTTCAAATGTTCATTATGGTCAGTTTCAGATGCTGCAGCTCTTTCATAATTCATAGTTTGAGTTCTTGTTTGTTCAGTATTAATTGTCAATCCTGTAAATACAATCTCGACTGTACATATCCTGACCAAGGAAAATCAAATTCTCACTTTGTGCAGTAATCTACACCTGGATTTTCTGCCTCCGTCCATAATAATATACATTATATAGACTAAATGTCATCTAAAATGTATGTTTATTTGCAACATAGTATAGCAAACTATTACATGATCAAAAATAAATTAATTTTAGCTTTTCTGAATGTCTGGGGTCACCAGAAATTTGCGATGTTACATAAAATGGGGTCAGGAGCCAAAAAAGGCTGGGAACCACTGTCCTATTGGGTTCAGGAAAGGGCTGTATGATGGAAGGCAAACATTTATGAAACTCTGGTTGGATACTGAACCACTCCTGTATATGGACATTGTCCCAAACCACAACCTAGACACAGTCCTCTGCCTCTCAGGTTGTTTCCATCCATTGTTAGAGTCAGACGCTCTCTGAACTGACTTATCATGTGCAGCTGGTTTGAAAACAGTGTGTTCAGTTTTGAGTGGTTGTGTGTACTGGTTGACAATTGTGCTGTATATGTGTTTAACATTTACCTCCTTTTTTTCACCATTTTGTAGCTCATGCGCATCACAGTGAGGAATGTGTTTTAAAGAGTGAGAATGTGTGTTGAGTCGCGCAAAAAGTATGCTACAGGTGTGGAAATTGTGTCTAAGAATGAGAATCAGCTTAAGGTCATGCAAAAAGAGTGATTGATTTGATGAATGAGTTTGTGTGACTGAGTAGTTGAGTCAGAGAATAGGGTGTAGTGCTTTAGCCATTCAGGGCTGTCAAACTCATTTTAGTTCAGGGGCCACATTCAGCCCAAAATGATCTCAGTTGAAAATGTTTGCATCTACAATCTACGCAAAAGAAAAAAGAAAAATAAGTATAATTTTACCAATATTCTGCCTTTTACTAAATGTTTTGTGTATTTGTAGATCGACTGTGATCTGTTAGTTGTAATGAACATATGTACATGATAAACTGAAGCAGAAAATCGTTAAAATTCCACTTATTTTTCTGAAGAAATTTCAGGTTGTTCATGTTATTCACATTTTTAAAGGATACTTTATAGATGGAAACATTTTCATACTGTAATTTGACTTTTGTCACTCTAAAACACAGAGAAAAGTTTGGAGTTGACATTATGCATATGTTGTTATGTTATTGTTTTGCTGCTCTGACCCACTTGAGATCATATTGGGCTAATTGTTATTATCTTCAGTGAAATTTTTGCATTTTCACAAATTCATCCCACTGGGCTGGATTGGACCCTTTGGCGGGCCAGTTTTGGAATGTTTGACATCTGTGCTATACTACCATAGATCATTTTCCACTTTTGGTTCATCATATCATTTTATGAACACATTATTCATACCCATGTATCCAACCGCTGTACTCCCCACCTCACCTTGTTTGTAGGAGGCCAGCACCATACTGGGGTCATCCACTTCCAACACTGCATCTATGTCTATTTTTCTGGTGTGGAGGATCTCTAGGACCTCCTGGGTGTCGTTGGCCTGTAACGCCTCCAGGAAGCGTTTCTTCAGCTGCTCTGCTGCCTGTTTCCTAGGACTCAACTCCTCCATGGCCTCTCTAAAAGAAGGGCCGAACCCTGCTGCCAAACCAGTCGGCTCAGGCACTAACGTTCTCCAAACAGCATGGAGGAGATTGGAAATGAAAGCCAGAACGGTGATACTGAAGGAGTGAGCCATTCCCCTGATGAAAGGCCTCTGAACACAGCCATCAGAAGGTGTTTAAGGCAGGAAAAGCAGAAATGAAGCAGAGAAAAAGGGCAACAAGTGACGAGGGGGAAGTGGTCACAGGGAAGAAAATAACCCTGGAGTGAAATTAGGCTGAGTATAAATAGAATGGAGAGAGGGAGGGGGGGACGGGGGGGCTAGAGCTGACAGCAGCTGACTGTGGGAAGAAGGCATCAGCAGAGGATGGTCAGGGTGTAAAAGTGACAGGACAGGTGGAGATGTATGAAGGAAACATGTGATCAAGGCACTAGACTGGATATAACACATCTATTCAACTAAGTGTTTCTTTGTTTTTATTATTTGTTTCTGATTATTCTGCACCTTTTGGGCTGTTTGACTGCATGTATCACACGCAGCTTTGGAAATAGTTATGAAACTGCCTGGGATTTTTCTGCAAAAGCTCAAAACAACAGCCCATAAACAGTGATGACTATTAACCCATAAGGACCCAGAGCTACATTTGTGGTAGCTCCCAAAATGAATGTTCCTCTCTATTTAACCATTCTTAACTCTTTAAAACAGTGTTTTTCAGCCTTGGGGTTGGAACCCCACGTGGGGTTGCCTGAAATTTCTAGTAATTGATAAAAATAAAGAAAAAATTACTAATAAAAAATATATGGTGAGTTGACAGAGACAATCCCAATCCATTAAAGTCATGACAAACTCTGAAGCTGAAACTGCAGCACTGTGGTTCTGTTTATCTGTCAAATGTTCATTGTGGTCGGTTTCAGATGCTGCAGCTCTTTCATAATTCATAGTTTGAGTTCTTGTTTGTTCAGTATTAATTGTCAGCCTTGGAAATACAGCCCGGACTGACTGTACATATCCTGACCAATGAAAATCAAATTCTCACTTTGTGCAGTAATCTACACCTGGCTTTTCTGCCTCCGTCCATAATAATATACATTATAGAGACTAAATGTCATCTAAAATTAACGTTTATTTGCAACATAATATAGCAAACAATTACATGAAAATCAAAACCAAATCAATTTTTAGCAAAAATAAGTCTGTTTTGAATGTCTGGGGTCACCAGAAATTTGTGATGTTAAAATGGGGTCACGAGCCAAAACAGGTTGGGAACCACTGCTTTAAAACCTGACATGTCATCACTGACACAGCCTGCACATACACAGTTTGGATGGCTGTAACTCACTGTTTGAGCAATTTGAAAAATTCCAAGGGTTTCTGAAATCTGAGACGTTGCACTTTATAGGTTTTATTGGGTCATTATGGTCATTTCACTCACACCTGTACTGGTAGGTGGAGAAGAAGCTGTTTTATCAGTATTATAACATGTAGTAAAATGTAAATGACTGCTAGATTTTGGAAGATCTGGAAAAAAAAAAGTGCTCAAAAAATGGGCAAATGAAAACATATTTTCTTACCTTTTTAGAGTCATAATAAGAAAAAAATGTCCAGGTGGACCATTTTAGGCTTAGGGATTAAAGGGTTAAGTGATTTATCAGCATTTACTATAATATTATCTTCTGTATTTTGCATTTTTCACTGTAAATCATGTATTTTAATTTCCAGTATTTAATTTAGATATCCATGAAAGCTCAGCAAATTCAAAGGTTATTATATCAAAACAAAGAAAACTAAAGAAAAAGTGACTTCTTCTGTAGAAACCTATCATTAACTTAATATAAACCAAGTGTGTCCATCCATTGTCATTAATCCAACTCCATGGGTTTTACTGGTGAATCAATGTTGTAGAAGATGATGGTGTTTCCACGTTCACTACGGAGCCTCTGAACGTCCAAATGGGTCATATCTGATGACCATGAAAAGACGACAAACTGTATTTTACACCAATTATTTGCAAGTATTGATAAGATTAGTGGATCAACAGGTATTAAACAGTTTAGATCAGTTGATGGTTTAGGATGTTTGGGTCTTTATGGGTTATTTAATTGCAGTCATTCACAATAATCACTGCAAAATTTGATCGTAGCACAATACATTCAATGGATTATGTATACAAATGTTAAATATTAGAATAGTGTGTTAGTATGTAACATGTACTCACAACATTTTTTACACTAGATGAGATATATGTAAGGCTCAGAAGTTACAATAATTTATGCTGAAGAAATGTAAGGTTTAACAGCGGAATAAATTATAGGGAATAAGTTAATTCATGTATTTGTTTAAAATATATTGACAGTGCTTACCCAAATAACTATTTACATTTATGTTTGCAGAATTATTATTGACACATTTACACATTTAACTATTTTCATTTGTTGTATACAAGCAGCGAAAGTAAACTGTTGAATGTGCCTTTCTAAATCACTAACATTTACTGATCTAAGTACTGTTAGCTCCTGATTGGTTTGTTCGGTCATGTGAGGTGATGTTTCAGGAAGTGAGGCAGCAGTTACAGTATGTGAAAAGTAAAGCACTGTTTAAGAAGAAATCCATCTCCATCCTGCTGTCTTATTTTATAAAAAAAACTGAACCATTAACCACCAACGAAGCCTCACGTTACATATATAAGATAATCTAAATTGAATTCCACCTCCAATACAGACAATTATCAGAAATGAAAAAGCGCAAAATGCATTTCAGCATCATGTCAACAGCGGTCTACTAACCTCCCAAGCTTCATTTGTGTTTTTATAATAAAATAAGTAAGTAAATAATTCAAAAAAGAACAAGAAAGAGCAAAACTATGGCCAGTAACTGCACATTTTATTCAGTGCGACAAGGAGCTGCCCTTTCAAACCTTCCAGAATGTGAAAAAGAGAGCAAAGTAATGCTGAAAAACAGAAGAGGAGAGTAAAAGCATGGAGAGCAGTTCGTGATGACTATCATTCGCTCTCTGCATACACGCACAAAGGCAACATCCTACAGTCCGAATCCTTCCAGACATTACTTTTTTCTGTTTTTTCCTGCCTGGAGCACCAAAATTTTCACCCGTACTCTGGTTTTTAAGATGCCAGGCAGCCTCGGTCATGCACCTAGAAATGCCTCTGCAGCCCTCAGACAGAACTGCACACACAGCGACACATTAGAAAACAAGGCTTCTTTAGGATTCTCAACCGCATATTGCTCTCAGTGTTTTTTACTATACATAGAAAGGGAAAGGAGCGGCCGTCTGTTTGACGATCGGCTCCACAGTTATTCACAGAAAGGTTTAGGTGTTACAAAACACACTGACAGTCAATAGAAGCTTTGAGGTAGAAATGTATGCATATTTCTACTTGTAGGGGGGTTGTAATAATTCATTGTGGATTTATCGATGACTTAGTGCCCGGGTAGTTGAGATAATGATGAGTTGTCATGTTGTCACGGTTCATTGCACATGGGTTGGTCTCTTTGCAAATACTCAGTGGGTATCTGCACAATTTGAGGATTGGTTTGGAAGGCCTATATAAAGGCCCAGAAAAGGCCTCCATTGTTAGTCCAGTGAACGGTATCATGCCACGTCTATCACGTGAACGTCTCCGGGCACTGGGTATGGTGGAGGCCGGTTTGAGCTACAGTGATACAGCAGGCACTACAGCAAGAGTGGAATAGGATTCCGCAGAACACCATCCGACACCTAGTCCGAAGCATGCACCAACGGATCGAAGCAAACGGAGGCCATGATTGTTGTGACTTTGTGTTTGGGAGGTGCCATTTTCTTTTACGTTTTTTGTTTTGAAATTATTCTTGAAACTTTAGATTTTTGTTTCTGTATGCCAATATCCTAAACAAATGATTCATATGAAAAAATTCCAGTTTAGGGTTTCAAAAGAAAAATGATGTCGAAAAATATGATCTCAAAGTTTTCATTGACTGTGAGTGTATGTCCTAAGAATACATCATTTATCAGTTTATTGGAGTAGCACTGGAGCAGCACTATGGTCGGACAGTAGGAGAGGAAGGCTAAAACCACAAGTACAACAGGAGAGTAGTGTTCTATTGTGTTCTCTAGTTCCATTTCCAAACCTTAAAATCCATCTCATTTCATTTCGTAATGACCATTTAAACCTAAGTCACTTTTTAATGAACAATTTTAATGTATTGGCAAAAAAAGAAAGTAATCATACAACTCTGGGTAAATCATTATCATGTGTTAATATTCTTATTTTGTATAAGTTACCATAAACAATAGTCAGTTGCTTCATTAAATACATAAATAAATAAACATTAACATATCATTAATTCATATTACTGTGGCATTGCATGGAGGTATCAAGTCAGCGTTAACACATCTGTTACTGTCAATATTCTTATTCAGGCAGGGACAAAAAGACAAAAAGAGTCACATCCCAAGATTTCATCATTTCCATCAAGGTGACAGAGCAGTTTTCGTTATTTATTGTAAACCTGCAGAATGATTCTCAGGAATGGTAAAGAAGTAACACAGGAATCTCAGTGAGTTTCATAGTCCTAAAATAAGAATGTCAAAATCAATTAAAAAGGTCTATTTTTTTTTTTTTTTTCAAACAAACAAATGAATCAAAATGTTCCGACTCTTATTGAATCATTAAAAAAATCTAGAACGCATCAAGGTGCAATTTCCAGTGAAACGTCATCAGTTATCAGCGTCACGTTTTTTTCACCGCGTCGTCCTTCGCTCCACCTGATCGCAGAAGATCGACCCATTATATGGCAGCTTTGCTTATATATTATTTAGAATATTCAAGAGTAATTAGCGTGGTGAACTTTAACTGGTGATTCCTCTGAGAGAAAATAAATAAATAGAAACCGATGACTTAAGTTTAGTCTATAGTTTTGTGTTTTCCACACACACAAGCGGGTAGAGATCAGAAAAAAATTCTACTAGTCTAGAATTTCTAAAGGCAGCGGCGGGGTATTACTTTGTTATTGAGAGGATATAAAAAGAGGTCAAAAGCAGGTTACAAGCGGAGTCAAAGCAACATTATGCATATAAGCAGGAAGTTTTGTTTTTGGAGTCTTTTTTGTGGTACAGGTCTGGTAAGTTACAAATTGTTCTGATTACAGTGTACCTGAAGTCTCCATTAGAACCGGTCCAATGAGTACAGTGTGTCCTTGTTGTCTGTAATTCTATGCTAACAGCTGTTTTTCGTACATACATAGACAGTTTTGCCGTATGTAAGGGCCACTAGCCAAGCCCGTGTCAGAGGTTACATTTACAGTATTTGCATTTCCAGTGTTCTCTACTGGGACATTTATCCCCCCCAGTAAAACCAGTTTCCACTTGCGATTGCAGAGTTCCAGTGTTGCCCTCTTCAGTAGTGAAAGTAAGCAGTGTGGGGACCCCCTGTGGTGGGTGGGACATGAGCACTGCCTCCTGTATTTCATCGCACACTCGTGACCAGCAGCAACACAAATCCCACTGATCTCCGACGTGTGTTTGAACAGGATATATATATATATATATATATATAAGTCTATCAAAATGGCACGTGAGACGTTTTTGCGTCTGTATTCATTGCTGTACATGGACGTCTAAAGGTGCACTGAAGACTCTGAACATCAGACCAGATGAAGGTGAGATGGACTTTTCACAGACTTAATCTGAATGCAAATAAATAAACCCGATTTACAGCAATAAACAGCAAAATAAATAGAAACTAAGTCAATTCTTACATGGCTAAAAACACGGGATAAGTGTAAAATGAGGCAAATGAGGATGAGGATGAGGAAGAGGAGGAGGAGGCATCCTATTATCCAACTGCTCGTTTTGGTTTAATATGCTTGGTGAAAACGTCGCTCGACCATCTCCCACAGTTGGCTGTGGAGTTCTGCCACTGATTACTACTGATCTACAGACTAGGCGTCCCTCAGGGTTCATTCACGGGGCCTACTGAGGTTCTGTTTCTGGAGATGCTACTTAGTGTGGTGCTACGGTAAAAGCAGGAGGTGGTCTAATGTTTCCTTCACTCTTCCGTGCTTTCGTTGCGCGCCTCCTTCTGCTGTTGCTCCAGCTCTCGTTTTCGTAGCTTCTCTCGCTGCTTCTCTACTTTCTCGCGGTTCCTCTTTGCTTTCTCCATCAGGACTTTGAGGTCTTTGATCTTTTTCTTGATCAGGGCACGGTCCTGGGTAGAAGTGACTCCAAGGGCCTGAAACAAAGAAATGGATATAAAGGTGGTTCTGTGTTATGTAAGAGCCTTATTATTATCATTATTATTATTATTATTGTTATTATTATTGTTATTATAGCTATTACAGTATACGTTATTGAAGCTAATACCAATACTGGCTAATTTTGGCTAAGTTTTTAAAATCATAAAAAAAATAATAGATAAGAATGTTTCAGTTATAGCTACAGAAGCTGAAAATGGTAAGTAAAGTAAAGTAAGTAAAGTAATTATGGTCTTTTTGCCATATTTGAAGGTTTACATTTCATTATAAAATTGTGACTTAACCATTGTACCCTAAAATTGAAGGTTTATTTGGGGAAAACAATTGTGTGCAAATCATAGCCAAGAGATCTGCACTAGGTAAATACTGTATGATTTGGCCAATACGTTAATGTATTCAATACCAAACTCCTATAATTTCTGGTTCATAAGTAAGGACTAAACCATCATGACAAGCTGAAAACATAACACAAGAGAATCCATGTTTTAGTATCCGGATTACAAATGAATCACAGTCAGATAGCAGACACTGACTTCAACCAAGTGTCACAAAATAATGGGCTACTACTACTACTATTACAGTTACTATTACTACTACTGCTACTACTACTACTACTACTACCACTACTACAACTACTACTATTACTGCTACTATTACTACTACAACTACTACTATTACTACTACTACTACTATTACAGTTACTCTTACTAGTATTACTACTACCACCACCACTACTACTACTACTACTATTACAGCTACTATTACTACTACTGCTACTACTACTACTACTGCTACTATTACTACCACTACTACTATTACTGCTACTATTACTACTACTACTACTACTACTACTACCACTATTACATTTACTATTACTACTACCATCACCACTATCACTACTACTACTACTACTTTTACAGTTACTATTACTACTATAAGTACTACCACCACCACCACTACTACTACTGCTACTATGACTACTACTACTATTACTACTACTACTACTATTACTGCTACTACTGCTACTATTACTACTGCTACTACTACGACTATTACTACTACTACTATTACTACTACCACCACCACCACTACTACTACTACTACTACCACCACCAGTACTACTACTACTGCTACTACTACTACTACTACTACTACTACCACAACTACTACTACTACTATTACCACTACTTCTACTACTACTACTACTACTACTACTACTACTACTATTACTATCACTACTACTACTACCACTACTAGTACTACCACTACCACTACTTCTACTACTACTACTACCACCACCAGTACTACTACAACTACTACCACTACTATTACTACTACTACTATTACTATTACTACTATTGCTACTACTACCACTACTACAACAACTACTACTATTACTACTACTACTAGTACTGCCACTACTCAGTTCAAATGTTAAGGTACCTTCAGTTCAGTGCTGTCCAGCTGCAGCAGCTGTTCTCCATCTATGTTTTTGGCAGTGAATTCTGGGATATGCTGTTCTAAGTTGAGGCCCATGAGCCAGCGGGCCACTTGCTGGGATGTCCACTCTGTAATGCTGCGATTCTGCCACTGGTACTGCTTCGGGAGCTGTCCTTCATCTAGTATCTAAATATATCACAGACGAAAAACAGACAAAAATTAGATGATGCACTTCTGGAAATGTGTTAAAAAATACAGACCGATTTCTGCTGGAGTAAACTGGCATATTTAGGAGGAAATTCATATGAGTCAGACATGAGTCCTTCAGTACAGTCAATGATGTTTGGAAATGAGAAACAGGCTAATGCAGGGGTGTCCAACTCATTTTAGTTCAGGGGCCAAATCCCCCCCAATATGATCTCAAATGGGCCAGACCAATACAATAATAACACTAGAAGCACTCGGAGAGCGCAGACCTCCGCCAAGGCTGATCAGTGGCCCCCCCCGTGGGCCCCCCCCCGATCACCACCAAAATTTAATCATTTCTTCCTTATCCCATTTCCAACAAACCCTGAAAATTTCATCCAAATCTGTCCATAACTTTTTGAGTTATGTTGCACACTAACGGACAGACAAACAGACAGACAAACAAACAAACAAACCCTGGCAAAAAAAAAACATAACCTCCTTGGCGGAGGTAATAATACAAAAATAATGTCAACTCCAAACTTTTCTCTGTTTTAGAGTAAAGAAAAGTAAAATTACATCACAAAAACTGAACGTTTACATCTACAAACTATCATTTAAAAAAAAATGTGAAAAACCAAGTCAATTTTAAGGGCAATTTTAACAATATTATGCCTCAGCTTCTCATTTACACATGTACATTACAACTTACAGATCACAGTGGATCTACAAATACACATTTAGTAACAGGCAGAATATTGTTAAAATGACACTTACTTCTCTTCAGACATTTCAGGTTTTTCATATTGGTCACATTTTTTGTGAAAGGATAGTTTTATGTAAACATGTTCATATAATTTTCCTTTTTTACACTAAAACATAGAGAAGAATATGGAGTTGTGTTTATTTATAGGTTATTATGATATTATTTTACTGGTCTGACCTACTTGAGATCAAATTGGGCTGAATGTAGAACCTGAACTAACATTATTGTTAATATCTTCAGTGTAATTTTTGCATTCCACATATTCAACCCACGGGCCAGACTGGACCCTTTCAGCGGGTCGGTTTTGGCTCATGGGCCGTATGTTTGACACCCGTGGGCTAATGGATTATACACAGGCAGGCATGCAGGCAGTAAAACACATGTCCTCTGGAGGCGTCCAACCTCAGTCTCACCTCATCATCTATCATATCCAGACTCTGAATGTGGCAGCATAGAAGACAAAAAAAACAAACAAAAAAACATGACTGGATTGTTAACAAAGCAACATAGAGAGCAGAAACCAGACGTCGTCCCCTACAGCAGCCTGTGCATACCAGCATTTGAATACATGAATCCATACATTTCTTCAGACCCGACTAATTCAACTGAACTTCTATTCAACGATACCTCATCTGAAGAGAGTGCCAGGGTGTGTGAACGGCCCGACATTTTAGCTTCGCTCAACAGCCCGCTGATCTCCACTGAGCTGCTGCTGCTGGCACTCAGGTCGTCGTTCAGTGTGGGTCCCTTAAAAAAAAAAAAAAAAAAAAAAAAAAAAAATCAACACGCACTCATGAAACTCATAGTGAGAGCCAACTGGCACTGGAAGTGAATTTAGCTGATTAGTTGGAGTGCTTCTCTCACGTCGACATTACAGTGAAGTGTTATTGATTAAAAATGTTGCATTAGTATGTTGATATTCTAAATTTAATCAAGGGTGAGTTATTAAATTGCTTTCTTAAACAGAGAAACTGAATAAAGCGTGAATAAATCAAACAGAATTTCCCTCAAATCCGCATCCAAAAGGGACTGATATTCCTCGTTTTAACAGTCAATAAAAAGTGACAGTAGATGAATGTATTTGAGCTGTTTAATAGACTGTGATAAGGCAGGCTTTTCCCTCAGTCTTCAGATGTTTCATTATTTTAATACAGACCGAGATGAGTGATAAGAAATGATGTAGAGCTGGATGAAGTCCAACTTCCCTCCTGTCTTTGGGAGTGTGAAGGAGATGAAGTGTGGACATTTGGGAATTACAGTATTAAAGCTCCAGGAGGTGTGTTCAGTCAGTCAGAGACACGACACTGGGGGGGGGGGGGGGGCATTATATGTAGGGCTGTGTATTGGCCAGAATTTGGCAATACGATACAAATCACAAAAGTAGGATCACGATAAATCATGATATTGTTAAAAGGGCAATTTTTGTTTGTTTCTTCTTTTTTTTTTTTTTTAAGATTATTTCCTGGATGAATTGAATTACACCAGAAATATGCACAAATACCAAACACATTTTTAATTTGATCAGAACAGGATCTAATGCTATATACATCACAAAATTTTTCTAATTTTCCTAGTTTCCTAAAGAACTAACATCTGCCTCTCAGGCAGTAAAAAGTGCTTTTCGGATGCTTCAAATAACCATGATTTAATAAAACAGTGTTAAATAATAATAAATAAAATATAAACAATAAAGAAAACCAGAAAACAAAAATGAACCTCCGCCATATCTGCATTTGAATAAATACCTAAAAATATCGATACAGTACTTTTTAATATCGATACAGTATTGCGAAATGAAATATCGCGATATATCGCAGAACCGGTATTTTCTAACAGCCCTAATTATATGGAGGAGAAAAGACGGTACAATATGAACTGTACAAAAATACAGCAAATGATCTGATTAATCTTATCACCTTAGGTCAGGGGTGTTAAACATTTGGCCTGTGTGCCATAACCAGCCCACCAAAGGTTCAAAACCGGCCCACGGGATGAATTTGCAAAGTGCCAAAATTACGCTGAAGATATTCACAGTCAAGGAACTCGTATTAGTTCAGGTTCCACATACAGACCAACATGATCTAAAAAATAATAATAATAATAATAGCATAATAACCTATAAATAATGACTCCAAATTTTCTTCTTGGGTTAATATGAAAAAATAACATAACATAATAGCCTCTAAATAACAACAACTCCAATTTTTTCTCTTTTTTTTGTGCAACCCCCCCCCCAAAAATTATGAAAACATTTACATTTACAAATTATCCAAACAAAAAAAGATGTGAATAACCTAAAAAAAAACCTGCAATTTCTTAGGAAAAATAAGTGCAATTTTAAAAATATTATGCCTTAACTTATCATTTATACTTGTGCATTACGGATTTGATCTACAAATACATAAAATATTTAATAACAGGCAGAATACTATTAAAACTGCACCTAATGTTCTTTAGACATTTCAGGTTGTTCGTATTTGTTCAGGTTATTCACATTTAATTGTTAAAGGATATCCGTAATGCACATGTATAAATGATAAATTGAGGCATAATGTTGTTAAAATTGCTTATTTTTCCTCGAAAATGTCAGTTTTTTCAGGTTATTCACATCTTTTTTGCTTGGAACTGAAACAGAAAAATTTGGAATTGTCATTATTAATAGGCATAATGTAATATTGTTTTTTTCCATATTAAACCAAGAATAAAATTTGGAGTCATTATTTATATGTTATTATGCTGTTATTTTACTGGTCCGGCCCACTGAGATCGAACTGGGCTGAATGTGACCCCTGACATCCCTGCCTTAAGTAAGACGGAGCAATATTTATTTACGGAACATTTCTTATTCGTGTTTCTCCTCCTGGTATATATCGTACTTCTGTTGCTCGTCGCAGCAAAAGACAAAAAAGTGATGAGTAAAAACATGTATCATGAAAAGGAAAAAGCTTTGGAACAGTACGTCTAGAGCTTTAATATTAGGTTGAGAATGTTTCTGAGAAGTTGTTTGAGTGTCAGTCCTACCTGAGGTAAAAGCCAACCTAATCTTGTAGGTTCAGGTTTTCAGTTCTGCAGGCACAGACCTCACTGAAAAGCTCTGCATAACTATTAATGCTCATAAATTCTGCACCGATATATCTTTCCATGTGCATTCGTCTTAAGCTGGGAGCGTCTCTTTGGAGGGGGACAGGACTGGATTGGTACAGGATCAAAAATAATCTCCGTTTAATCCTATGGTACCCACATTTGATATTACAAAGGATTAGAAACAGCCTTCATGCAAAGTTCCTCCACTGCAACAAATGCCCATTTTAACAAGTTTAATCTGTGTTTATCAAGATGACGTTTAACTGATTTAAGATAGAATGGGAAATACTTAACTTGCTCGTAATATGTTTGGGAACCGATGTTTGTTTTCTGTAAAATTGGATTCAGACTTGTCAAAGTGGATTTTTATCGCAGTGTTATTGAAAATACAAGATTATAGAAGATATTCAGAATTATGCTGCTGTTAATGCAATTTTTGTGTGTTTGGTGATTGGGATAAATCCTGTTTACCTCTTAGAGCACCAACTCATTTCCATTTCAGTGGATTGAAGTAAAATTGAGCAAAAACAGTAATGAATACAATACCAAGTAATATGAATAGGAGAAGAAGTGGGGCCATGTTAGGGATGTCTGTTCAACAAAAATAACACCACACATCAAAGCCAAAGGACTTAGAGTATGTTGTTATGCACCATTATATCACAGGTCATTACACCAAGGGTTTAAAACATTCATATGCAGATTATATAAGATCTCTGTGGGAACCATGTGTACCTTGGCCTTGAGTTTCTCTGGACTGTCTTCTGCTGATGGATCTGTGGAGCTGAAAACAAACAAACAAACAAACAAACAAACAAACAAGAGAGATTGACACATTAACCCATAAAGACCCAGTCTTATTTTTCTGTCAGTTCCCAAATGAATTTTCTCTATATTTAACATTTCTTAAGTGATTTATCACCAGTTATTGTGATATCATCCTCTGTATTTTGCAGTTTTTACTGTAAATTATATATTTTCCTTTATTTAATTTCCTATTTTTAACTTATATTCATTCATTTTCTGAACCTGCTTTATCCTCACTAGGGTTGCGGGAGTCACTGGAGCCTATCCCAGCTACTTATGGGCAAAGGTGGGGTACACCCTGGACATGTCACCAGTTCATCACAGAGCTGACGTACAGAGACAAACAACCAATCACTCTGACATTCACACATATGGGCAATTTAGATTAACAATTAACTCAGTGGTTCCCAACATTTTTGTCTCATGACCCCCTTTTAACATCACAAATTTCTGGCGACTCCAGACATTCAAAACTAAGACTTTTTTTTTGCTAAAATTAATTTGTTTTTGATCATGTAATAGTTTGCTATACTATGTTGCAAATAAAAGTTAATTTTAGACAGCATTTAGTCTATATAATGTATATTATTATGGACAGAGGCAGAAAAGCCAGGTGTAGATTACTGCACAAAGTGAGAATTTGATTTTCCTTGGTCAGGATATATACAGTCAGTCCAGCTTGGATTTACAAGGCTGACAATTAATACTGAACAAACAAGAACTCAAACTATGGATTATGAAAGAGCTGCAGCATCTGAAACCGACCACAATGAACATTTGACAGATAAACAGAACCACAGTGCTTCAGTTTCAGCTTCAGAGTTATATAAAAATTTGCACTTTCCTTGAACAGCACTTTTTGGCATATTTTCCAAACCGTGAATAACTGCTGTATATTTTTCGCCACTCCGTTACTTTGTCAATTATGATAAATTCATGTTTTTATTAAATATTTGGTAATTATTCCTTAATGGTATGTGAAAGTACTTGCTTAGACCTATAATTTGAGCTATTACGGTTGCTGCAAAATGGATTTTTAAAAACAGATATGGAATGATTCGTATTGCTGCACAGTGCTTTCTCTGTCTGTTACTCACTTGGCCACGTGCTAAACCAATAAACCTGATGTTGGTCTATGACTTTTGCACAGTACTGTATATTTTGATCTATAATTTTAATTTACAAATCCAAAATTAAATCTTAGGCACTGTTTCATTTGTGTTTAAGACCAAACCAGATTTGCTGGAGTCCTTCTACCTAGACCTCAGTACTGACCAAAAATCTAGTTTTTGGTCTGATAACACTGGTCTACAAGGAAAATGCTTCCAGAATAAAAGTAATGAAATTTTACCACATGAGATCACCGATAAAGAAAAATCAAGTAAAAAATGCTGGTTGACTGAACTTTCCAAGCTACAACCTTGGGTCAAAATGTGAAACTCAAGAATTAACGAGAGAATGGGTTTGACTCAAAAGGAATATTTGTCTCAGAGCTACAAGATCTACTTCAAAACACTGTCTGCACATTAGAATACATTCACTTTACAGGTTCTATTTAGTGGAAGATTTATAAAACTATTATATAAATGTACATAAACCAATATATATGTGTAATAACACTTAATCATATACCTTGAAAACATCAGCAAACCGGCACTTTTGTCATTTATTTTCCAATTAATCTTATTAAAATACGTGTAACATTTAGCACATTTAATCTCAGAAGCAAATCATTTCTAAAAAATTGTAGACCAGTGTAAGAAGAGTCTGTGTTGGTTCAAATCAACATGAGGGGTTCTTTTAGAAAGCTTGTACTTTTGGACCAGTCACAGTAATTTATGCATGGCTATGTATGGAAAGAGGAAGACGGAAGAAGTTAAAATGAGCCTCATTAGCAACATACTGATGTGAGGAGCTCAGCAGTTTATACAGAGAGATGCAGCACATATACATGATGACTGCAGCGACGATGCAAAATTGTAGCGTGAAAACAAAAAATAAGAAGACTGGTTGAAAATAATGCCTTTTTTCAGACTTTCAGGTGTGAAAATGCCCTTAGTCTTGGGAAAAACATCCCATTGCAGGACAGGGTTGATTGGTTCTAGTGTTCAGGACTGTGATGCATCTGTACCTGTTTCCAGGCGAAGCTCTGGGATCTTTGTCCTTCACTTTAGTTTTCCTGAGGGAGGACCAGAACATTGCAAAGTCACAAAAAAAGCATCTGGCTGAGTTTATATTTGAATAGGTGTGGGCTGTAAATACACACCAAAATACAGTAGTGATTTAATAAACAGAACCACTAATGTATTATTGATATTTAGGATGAGAAACTCAGTATTAATGTAATACATTCTGTTTGTTCTTATTCTGCTCAACACTGTATCTGACACACACTGCCTCTAGGCTTATTTTATTATAATGGTGCCACACGCAGCAGTGATTTAAAACCAGTTATAGTCTTACTTACACAGGGTGTCCACAAACTCTCTTTACAATTAAAAAAAAAAATACAAACGCAACTGATGAGATATGTTAATCAGATCTGTCCTATATTCTCAGTGGTTTTTAATTGCATTGTGGGATCATGTGTAATTGAATCATTAGTGCATTTTTCTTCAACGACAGATCAATTAGTGCAAATGTTTACCTTGACCTTTAGTCTGAATATCAAGGTTACAATAGTTTTGAATTTTTCATTATAGTTTACTTTTATTTAGTTTTGACTTTTTTTCTCTAATTCAGTTAGTTTTAATTAGTTTTTAGAGCAGGTTTGCTAGTTTTTATTAGTTTTCATTTTTTTTCAAAATGCTTAGTTTTAGTTGTAGTATTAGTCTTAGTCTTGTCATATCTTTTATCTCCCTCGCCGTCATATTCAAATAAATCCCAACAGGTCTCTGCTGCTTTCTCCCAACTTTAGTCTCCATGTTTCCAGGTAGAGTGGGGATGAGAAGCCCACTCTAAACGACAAGTGATGAGAAATGATGGACTGGGAAGTGCCGTAAGGTGCCGCCAGCTAAAATGGCTCAATCGAAATAAATCAATTTGATATCAATCTGACATTGACAAAGATGAAAACGAAGGGAATTTTATCCATCATTTTTATATTTTTTGTTAGTTTTGTAAGCACACAATACGGTTTCAGTTAGTTATCATTTTTTCTTTTAATTATAGCTTTTCTTTATTTCAGTTAAAGAAAATGTTTGTTCAATTCTAGTTTTCGTCATTTTGTTAGTTTTCGTAAACGATAATAACCTTGCTGAATATGTGTCACCACAACTGGATGACCTTCAACCAACCATCATTTTCCAGGTAGATGGTGCACCCCCATATTGGGGACTGCATGTTGATGGGTTCCTAAGTCAAACATTTCCAGACCGATGGATATCCATACAGAGTATCTCTAATTTGCACATATTTACAATTGCACACTATTTTATATTTTTTAATACATGTCTGTATCTTTTGTGTTGCTATTATATTTATCAGTCGCTGGCAGAGACGCCTGCAATTTTGTTGCACAACTGGTACTGACAATAAAGCCTATTCTATTCTATTCTATTCTATTCTATTCTATTCTATTCTATTCTATTCTATTCTATTCTATTCTATTCTGTTCTGTTCTGTTCTGTTCTGTTCTGTTCTATTCTATTCTATTCTATTCTGTTCTGTTGGAAGGGATGGCCTAATTCCCTGGACACCTCATTCACCACATATCACCCCCCATGGATTTCTTTCTATGGGGTTATGTTAAAGATATCGTGTATCGAGCAAAGATACAGAACATCAACGACCTGAAGTAAAAGATCACTGGTGCCATTGACAGCAGTGATGAGTCTATGATCCAGCCAACATGGAAACAAATCCAGTACCGTCTGGATGTGTTTCATGTAACTAATGGTGTCCATATAGAGGTGGATTAAATGAGGCAAAAAAACCTTCAATATCTATTTTTCATTTTGCAATAATTTCCACAGATTTGTCTAGTCATTTGATTTTGTAATAAATTCGTTAAGTTGTAAAGATACTTTATGGACACCTTGTATATTTTAATGATAAATTATGATTCATTGCTTGTTTTCTTATGCTTCAGTCACAGCCAATATGCTATTGACAAATGCTCTAAGCTGATGCAAATTGAAAAATCATAATGTGGAATCCGGTATTTGTTGTCTTACCCAGGATCCAGAGCTTGTCTGTGAGAGGGGCTAGACGCTGCAGGAGACTGAGAACCTATGATCACAAAAAAAGAGAACATAATAACAAAATGGATTAAGAAGGACTGTTTCAATAGTGAATTCAGTTTCATAGTTGGGGTAGATGGTGCTCTTAGGGATGTCTGACTGTGCAGGTGCACTAACCGTCCTGCTGGGCTCCTGTGTTAGTGGTTTGGTGTAGCGTTCGTCTTGGGGACCCCTCCGCACTGCCTGGGGTCCTGAAGATCACCGTCGCTCCATCACAGGACGTCACACTGCGCAGTGAGCCGCTGCGACTATGGGATGGACTCCCATGACCCTCTGACACCTGAACAAAAGACACAAATGTTTTAAATGCTGTAGTCGGACGGACACAGACTGACACACTGGTACTCTTTAACTCCAAAATGCACTTTAGGTCTGCTTCCTTCATATTTACTGCTCTACATCTGTTGGAATGACTTTAATAATTATAGTCTCAGGATCTGTTGTATCTACAGTTGCGGAAAAAATTATTAGACCATCAAAAGTCATCAGAAACAATGGTTATGCAATCCAGTACTAACTCCTGTGTGTATCATGTGACTAAAACAGACAGAAAAGAAAACATGGAATGCCTAAAAGCACTGTTTTTGTCATTACAATGCTATAGATATTGATGAAAGAACTGAAGTGATTTTGGTTATTATCAAGAAAACATGGAAAATGGCTAGATATCAGCTCTGAAATTAAACTCTTATGAGCTATTTTTTGTTGTTATCATTATATTTGTCCAAACAAATGCACCTTTTGTTGTACCAGGCATTAAAATGAACAAGAAATTAAAGAAAACAAGGCGTGATCTAATCATTTTTTCTACAACTGTATGTGCTCCAAAAGTCAGAACAGAACTGGGAAAGACAGCTGTTAAATGTTTTGCTCCTATTGACGAGAACACAGGTGTCAAACATGCGGCCCGGGGGCCAAATCTGGCCCGCTAAAGGGTCCAATCCGGCAACCCCAAATTCTCTCTTTGTTTTTTTGGTGTAAAAAAGTAAAATTCCATGAAAATGTTTACATTACCAAACTATACATTCACAAAAAATGTAAATAACCTGAACAAATATGACCAAAAAGAAATGTCTTAAGAAAAGTAAATGCAGATTCGCCAATATTCAGCCTGTTACTAAATGTTTTGTGTGATTGTAATGCACATGTGTAAATGATAAACTGATAAACCGAGGCAGAATATTGTTAAAATTGTACTTGTTTTTCTTTAGACAATTCAAGTTGTTTATGTTATTCAGATTTTTAAGAAAACTTTGTGAATGTAAACCTGATCATAATATAATTTAATTTTTTTTCACTGGTATTATTTTACTGGTCCGGCCCACTGGAGAGCAAATTGGGGTGAATGTGGCCCCTGAACTAATATGAGTTTGACACCCCTGGACTAGAACAACCTACAGAAGGAGATACAAATAAAGGAGCTGGTCTCGATAAATACATTCAAAGTTATTCTAAATGAATGGGAAAAGGATAAATATAGATGTAGATGTTTTTCTAACTGATTGAATCAGGTTCTGCTTTAAGATGCTGTTAAAAACATTGTTGTATCCTCTTAGTACCTTTAAATTTATTGGTGGTGTTTGATATGTATGTCTTTACTATAATGTTTTATCATGTGTTTTATTAAGTTTTTAGTGTGGATGTATGGCTGAAATTTCTACTTTCTGTAACTTCTGCTGCTGCTGTCCTGCCCTGGACACTCTTGCAGAAGAGATTTTTAATGCCAGCAAGTCAATTTTAAAAAATAAATAATAAATGTCATGAAAGATGAAGTCAGCGGGGTGAGGATGACAGCGACTGTAGCTGCTTGGGTCTTCACCTCAACTCCACGGCTCACATCTTAGACCCTCATACTGGAGGATTTGAGGAGAGCAGAGGTGAGGCAACATAGACATCCTCGCCTTAGACCAGTGTTTTTCAACCCTGGGGTCGGGACCCCACATTGGGGTCGCCTGGAATTCAAATGGGGTCGCCTGAAATTTCTTGTAATTGATTAAAAAAACCCAAAAAAACTTATAAGTAAAAAAATATGACTAAAGAAAACTGTAAAAGAAAAGCACATTACTGTAAAACACTCAAAAACTTGTACATCTTCAAATCAAACTGATGACAGATTCATTCAGCCTAAGCATCATGTCTTTGAGGACTTCATCCACCTCACAGGCTTTATTGTCCCTTTCCAGGCCATGGGGGGAAAACCCTCTGGTGTGTCCAGCCTTAACAACACGCCACACTTACGTCACCACAGACAACCTCCATTGATTCTAACAGATTTTCCCTGGTATATGGGTTTGGGACATAGACTTTCTACTGCAATACAGAGAAACATTCTCCTACTGCAGTGTTTTTCAAACTTGGGGTCACCTGGAATTCAAATGGGGTCACCTGAAATTTCTAGTATTTAATAAAAAATAAAAAAAAAGCTTACTAATAGAAATATATGGTGCGTTGACAGAGACAATCCCAATCCATAAAAGATATGACAAAGTATGAAGCTGAAACTGAAGCACTGTGGTACTGTTTATCTGTCAAATGTTCATTGTGGTCAGTTTCAGATGCTGCAGCTCTTTCATAATTCATAGTTTGAGTTCTTGTTTGCTCAGTATTAATTGTCAGCCTTGTAAATCCAAGCTGGACTGACTGTACATATCCTGACCAATGAAAATCAAATTCTCACTTTGTGCAGTAATCTACACCTGACTTTTCTGCCTCCATCTATAATAATATACATTGTATAGTCTAAATGTTATCTAAAATTAATGTTTATTTGCAACATAGTATAGCAAACTAACAAACTAGTTTTGGAAAAAAAAAAAAATCTCAGTTTTGAATGTCTGGGGTCGCCAGAAATTTGTGATGTTAAAATGGGGTCACGAGCCAAAAAAGGTTGGGAACCCCTGCACTAGACCTTTAGACTGTTCTGTAGTTATAGTTACTGCTGTACTTTATGATCTCATGGTCAGATGAGTGTTCATGTAAACTTATAACCTTTAATCCACCTTACAATGATCATTTTAAATATCTAATAAAGCTTGCAAATGAAGAAAACATTTATTTACAAAGCTGTGCTCCTGTTGTGGTTTGTATAATCAAGACATATCTCAGCACATCTTTTGCCCAAAAGGCTTCTTCAGCCTTATCTCCTCAATGAGCATTTCATGAAGATATACTGAGATTGATTTCAGCATCACAATTGAGGAGTTAAGGAGAAAAAGAAGGGAATTGAGAAGAGCCTCTTGTTTTGAGGCTTGTCTGCATCTAAATGACAGATTTTGCAAAATCTAGCGGTAAAAATCTCATCTAAAGGAGGTCTAATTCAAATAACAACCCCTGGGAACATCTTCCAAATGAAAAAAGAATATAAAGACAGAACAATGACATTATATGAACATTTATAAGTTTTTACATTTTGCTTTGTATTTGTTTTTGCATCTTGTGACATATTTATTTACTTGTTTTGGACTGGTACCGTACTTGTTTTGCATCATTTCATCAGGTATATATTTACCTATGTTTTGTACTTCCTGGATATGTAGTCTTGCACTTGGTTTTGTATTCATTTTGTATTATCTTTGTATGTATTTAGTTTGGTTTGTCTGACGTTACAGTATGATTTTATAGCTGGTTGTGTATGGCTAATCATTAAGGCTATTATTATTTAGAAGGGGAGCAGGAAATGTAAGATTTTCTTCATCCCGCTCCTTTTCGAGCATGGGTGTGTTTATGTTTGTTCACCTGATGATTATTGAATGTCTGCTGATGAAATGCACAACCATGAACGAAATAAATGAAATGAATGAATGAATGAATGAATGAATGAATGAATGAATGGGACTGATGTGAAGTGTCAAACTCTGTAGTAAACTGAATGTCCACTGGGGGGCTGGATCCATAAGGGAGTCAATATCCATACGCCTCCATGTTAAACTGTCCAACTTTATGGCAGACATAAATGCTTACAGCTCAGTCAGCTCTAAAGACCAGATGGTAGTCTTTACAGTTCATGTCCTTCTCAGAGACGACTGTAAAAGGGGTGTTTTTATATAACTCACCTGTTCAGACGATCCAAAGACAAACACATCTGCAAAACTAAGGGAGTGGTCTCTGTGACTGACAGGTGAGTCTGTCTGAGTGGACTTTGATTGACAGCTAGCATTAGCTCACCTGCTGAGTTGAACATTCAGAGCTCTTATTGAATAAACTTATTTCTCTCCCTGACAGACAGCTCTACCGTAGATGTTTTTAAGGAGTTACACTCATGGCCAAATGTTCTGGGAATGACACAAGTTTTGTTTTTACAAAGTTTGATGCCTAATTTTATATATATATATATATATATATATATATATATATATATATATATTTTTTTTTTTTTTTAATTTCTACATGTTTCTGAGGTACACTGAAGATCAATTAGATGCGCTATAGGTTTCAAAGAAATGTAATGACAAATAAATCACATTTAAGCAAAATATCATTTTCTGTCATTCCACGAGTGTATAGTAACAAGACTGTCAGAGGACTGAGTCATGAGGTTTACAAATACTATCACAGTAACCAGGGTAAATTAGCTGCATTTGCTGATGTTAGCATTAGTTTGTATTGAAAAAAATGGCCTAAATATTAGCTAGCATGCTAATTAGCGCTGGTAGCTGTTATTAAAGAGATAATATATTAAATTACTTTCCTGACACAACTGAATGTTAATTATTATTATTATCAGTAATATTATTAATATTATCAGGGTGTGATTTGTCCAAAAAACAGAGGGGGGGGCAGCAGTTAGATACGTGGGGGTGCAGTTCATAACTAACATAACTAATGCTGGCGTGAAACGAAAGTGAAACTTCACATACTTCCAACGTCCAACTCCTGGGTTCTATTCACAACTTCTAACCTGTATCCACTGGACCCCCTCCACCGCTCTACGGGCCCCCCACAAATGTTGGGCCCCATGAATTTGTCACATTTATCCTCCTTTTATGGTGCCCCAGTGCATGGGGATGTTTGCAAATTCTGAGACTGCAGACAGTTTGGTTCAGGTGAACATTAGAATAGAACAGAATAGAATACAGGGTGTCCCATAAGTCTCCATACATAGGAGACATAATACATTCCATGGTTCTAACATGTATTTCTTTATATTTGTTCTTTATAGTTCTTCAGCAGTGGAGGACACGCATTGAAATGTGTTCCCGACAAAATGGCAGTCATATAGAGCATATTATATAAATAAAAATGGTTTATGTCAAGAAACGTTTATTTTTCCTATGGAGACTTATGGGACACCCTGTAGAATAGAATAGAATAGAATGTCTTTACTGTCATTGTACAAGTACAATGAAATTTTAAAAAGTGCAATCGTCCTAGGTGCCATAAAAAGTATAAATAATGTATATAAAAGAGTATGAAAATGAAAATATAAAAGAAAAACCCTGACGCCATAAATATCTGGAAAAAAAAAAAGCAGATAAAAAAAGTGTTACTAGTTAGTGCCAGTGAAGTAGGATATAGGAGTAAGAAAACTGTCACAACCTGCCTGTTATTTTAATTGGTTGGTTGCCCCCCCCCCCCCCCCCCCCCCCCCCCCCCCCCCCCCCCCCCCAAGATGAAATTCATTGAGCAGAAGTAGGAATGTAAAAACCAGAGGGAGGGTTGATGCCCCCCATCCCCCCCAATAAACCGCACCCTGATTATTATTATACTGTTAACTGATGGGGTCTGTGTTTTCAGCGTGTTCTGCTTTCATCCCTCGCTGTTCTCCATCCACACTTACTTTTTTCTATAAAACCAACATAACAACAGCTCAGACATGCATCTTGAGGCTTCAGAAATGCAGTTCACAAACCAGTGGGCTGGGTTTGTACACTATCTATATACAGTCTATGCTTAAAAGCCAATGTGGAAATACAGTGAATTCATTTATATTGTGTAATTATTTATAAAGGATTTAGAAATCTACTTTTGCCGTCCATAAGACATTGTCATCCCTCTGGCTGTGCCCACATAGGAGACAGGAAGTGCACTGTTTCATACCGTTACAGTACACCATCTCTGGTCCAACTGAACAAACTGTCTCAAATTTGAAGACATTCTCAGAAGGTGTTTCTGAAATATTGCATCAACAAGAATGGGAAAACATGGACAGATGACCTAAAAACATAATGTCTCTGGCTATGGCGACTGCTGGCATAAAAATGAAGAAGAGGAGAGAAGCAGCGAGTGGTTCCAGACAAGTGGAAGAATCCAGTCTAATCAAAGAAAAGCCCAACTAAACCACTGAGGCTATAGACTAATCTGAGGAAAGTCACTTGACATACTTTCATCATTCCTAATTCCTTGGCCTCTTTTTTTTTTTTTTTTCCCCCTCGAAGCCCTCACATCGCCTGGTTTCTGTGTTCCTGTCAATTCTGATCCAGTTCTCAGGTTGTTTATCCAATATGAACACGGTCCTGGTCTAGCTGAGTTAAGTGCCAGCATTAGCCAGACAAGGGCCTTTCATCCAGACGGCTATTATCACACTGGGAGAGACAATAAGTTGTGACAGCGCCGCAGACTCAATTAGTGCAGCAGAGCAAAGGCTCGGCAATTAATCCATTAAAGGCCTGAAGTGGAATGGACAGGGGTTAAAGACACACAAACACACTCACAAACACACACACACACACACATTCATCAAACACCCCGTGGCGACATAAAAAAAACAGATTATCGTACTTTCCGGACTATAAGTCGCTACTTTTTTCTCGTTTTGAACCCTGTGGCTTATACAGCAATGCAACTCGAGTATAGATTTATACGGGCTAACGGCCTCCAGGGGGCGCTCTAGAAGGAAGCGCAAAAGTGAGACAGACAGGTGAAGAGGTGATGAAGAGAAGTTTTAAGCTGAACTTTTAACAGTCATTTTGCATGTCATGCGCAAACCCCCATCATGGAAAACACATGAAGAAACGCATATTTTGCAGCTTTTAAGTTAAAAGCAATCAATGTGTCTGTCCAAGAAGGAAATAGAGCTGCAGCATGGAAGTGCCATTGAGCAACAACGGAGGAGAGACGTAGCAGGTGTGTGTCGGAGCCTTTCTGAGGATGTTCAACTCCAACACTGAAGAAGACGACTGCAGTGGTTTCAGTGAGCAGGAGGAAGATGAAGATACAGATCACTGACTTTTCTGGGTTTTTGAACCAGCGTGTTCCTGCTGTTTTACTGCTGTGTTACAGGCACTGTTTGGAAAAAAGCAGTTAAGGGATGAAAATAAATATTGAAATAATCTTTCTGTTTACCATCTTTCTGTGTAAATACCTCATGTCACAACGTGGACACCTGTGGCTTATAGTCAGGTGCGGCTTATAGCCCAGAAAGTACGATAAATGTAAGAATGAGTGGAAGGAGAATAACGAAGTTTGATGTTGGTACAAACCTCTCCCTCCGTGGAGCTGATGCTGTCTCGGCCGACTCCTCTGAAGCCCTTTTTTTTGCTCGGAGAATGAGGAGAGCCCTCCCTCATTTCTAGATGTACACACACACAAACAAAGACGTACACAAAAAAAAAAAAAACATTTGAGAGACAGGTTGACAGAGTAAAATATATACAACCTTATATACAGTGTTTATTCATGGAAAGAACTTGTCTATCAGATGAGCTCACGTTTTCTTCTGTTCTAGTCGAAGAAACACTTACAAGTCTGGGGGAAGTCTTGTCCCAAACGTTACAGTATTAATTAGGCAGATAATTATCTTCTTTTTTTTTCTTCCTTTGCTGAGTCTACTGAGAGAGACGTTGTCAGATGAGACAAAGACCGAATCAAACTGATAGAGATAACTTCAGCCGATTCTGTCTCGTCCTCCCACATGCTTTCTTGTCTTTATATCCTTTTCCTGCCGTCTCCGTCAGCCCCCTCCCCCTATTTTTGTGTTTTATTTAAATGTTGTATAATGGGCAGCGTCGTTCCGATCCAGTCTCTCCATTATCCCGTCTGCTCTGTACAGTATCAGATAACGTGGTTCTGACAGATGCGGAGCCTGACGAAAAACACCAAGGAGACAAAGCCAGACAGATGTGCACAAAACGGATTATGTGTTTGTTTCCGTTTTTCCAGAGATACAAGAGTCAAAAGGTGAAAGTGCGTGTGAAGGTTGAGGCTGAGATGAAATAGAGGATTTGTGTTGTGCATTAAAAAAAAAAAAAAAAAAAGAGATTCAGCCTCATTCTGCTAGCCTGCATTTTAGTTTGTGCATTTTCCAGGGAGGCTGTCGGCATCAGACAGTTAAAATGAGAGAATTTTTTGGAGAAATAATCTTTATCAAGCAATGCAGGTATATAATGGAATATAAAAATGAGTAGTGAGTCCTGTCCTGAGGTGGTTTATATTGTAGGAATACGATTGTTAAAATGAGTTACACAGTTAATCTACATTTTTCAACCGGTAAGTGCAAGCATAAAGTAAAAAGATATGGATTAGACCCAGGGTGTCACACTCATTTTAGTTCAGATTCCACATTCAGCCTCATATGATCTCAAGTGGGCTGGATAATAACAGTGAAAAATGAACAGAATCTGTCTTCAAGTACGAGCAAGTCTGAATTTGCATGGTCGAAAAGGAGAAGGAGGAAGTATAAACTTATTTAATCCTATCCCTCAAGTACTTTTACATCTTTATGAATAACGTAATTCATGAATCAAATACGTTTTCTTAATTTAACATTCAACCCACAATTAATACATAATACAGTAACTTAGGTATACAGATTAGCATGGCAGTAGATTCATCCAAACAGATGCACATCAATGTCATTTTACACCTTCATTCCTGAACATTACAGCTTAGTTTGCACCTTACAGTTTATTTTTGCACATTACAGTTTTTTTTACCCACATCTTTTTTGTACTTTTAATTTATTATGCATAGTGTGTGCTCTTGTGTTAGATTTTTACTGTTGTTCCTACTGCACTGTAATTTCCCAATTTGAGACCAATAAAGTACATCTATCTATCTATCTATCTATCTATCTATCTATCTATCTATCTATCTATCTATCTATCTATCTATCTATCTATCTATCTATCTATCTATCTATCTATCTATCTATCTATCTTACTAATTTGTTTTTTGCCTAAGAAACTACTTTGACTTAGCAAAGAGTGCAATTAGTGATACTAAAGGATGGATAAAATAATTAGATGCAATTTTGACCTAAAACTAATGAAATTTTATTTTTTAAGTCTTTTTGAGGACTTGTAGACATCCTGTTTTTTTTTCATTGTGTCTTTGTCTTTACCATACACACAATCTGATTATTTAATGTAATTAACCCTTAAAACATCACTATCTTATTATTATCCATTTTTTACTTACTTATTTACTTTATTTGACTTTTTTTTGTACTACAACTATAAATACTACTTTGTGTGTAAACATATATATCTATTTATGCCTAATTTTCTTTGTCTTATTTCCTAAAAGTGTGAATGGCTACATGTACAAACTTGTTAATATCATTATTATTATCCATTTTGTGTTTTACATATTACTTTATTTATTTTTCTTTTTTTTCTCTTTCCTTTCTTACTTTCAGTGAGCATTATTGATACCCTTTTTTCTTTACAAAAAAAAAAAGAACAGTGTACTTTGTACTACTGATGTCCTGTAAATGTCTTATGAGACTGTTCTGAATAAAAATTTTAATAAAAAAAAAAAAACACAAGAAAAAACCATCACCATCTGACGGATAAATATGCAAATAAATATGTTGAATGTAGAAAGCTTGTATACAAATAAAAAAAATAAACCTTTTTAATGCAAGTATGAGGCAATGCACACTCTTCTCATCATCCTGTGTCCTAATTTACTTGCCATTCTGTCCATTAAAATAAATGAATGTGATGATTATTACACAGACAGACAGACAGACAGACCGACCTCTGGCTTGTGCTGCAGCTCTGCTCGGGCTGTGCTGCTGAGCGCTCAGCCTCTCGGCGCTGTTGCTGTTGTTGTTGTTGACCTGGATGCCGTTCTGCTTCATCAGCTGCATTAGCTCGGACTCTAATGCTGCAATCTGTAGAAAGAGGAAGCGATCAATGTTAATCAGCCACGGGCGTTTACCTGTCAAAGCATCTGTTTTAAAGCGAGGAAATAAATGAGCGACATGATGAGGAGCGTATAATTCATCCTCCATCACGTAAAAAAATACTACTGAGCCGGCCAAGTGAGCATAAAATGGCAAGATGAGGCACTAAAGTCTAAGTTGAGTTAAAGCTTTCCCTTCTATCTTTTTGTTAGCTTGAGTGTTTTTATGGTTTTCCTCAACTTCCGCCTCTGCAGTGCAGTAGGAGAATGAAATGTGCAGTGTGCAGAATGATAGCGGGGGACAGTCGGGTTGACTGCTCATTCAACTGTGGGGCACGGCTGGAGACTTGAGCAGAAAACAACAAAACTGTCATGTTACAAAAACCAGCACTCCAGAAAATCTGACAACAGAAACCAGCCACAGATGTTTGGACACAATCTGATAACACTCCCCGACTGGATGAAGAAGTTTTATATGAGGTGGAGGAAGTCTGTTTCACTTTATAACTTTATTTTTTTTGGTTTGATTTCTGTACATTACAAAACAAACATAAGGGACATTTGGGATACATTGACCATAATAAACCTTTGTGACTAACAATTGTTTTTAGTAATGTGACGTTGAAATGAAAATTTTCCATTTCTTCCATTTATCATGACACTGTTCTTCTTCAGTCCTCAGTCTATGGGTCAGAATCTCCATCTTAACCCTTTCATGCATAGTGGTCACTACAGTGGGCAGTTATTCTATAGATTTTCTCTTGTATATTCATGGGTTTTGTTGTTTTAGTTCTATATCGACCAACACAGTGGACGCTTATGCATCATTCCATATACTGACATTCCTGTAACTTTCCTGTTCTTTCATCTAAATCAATTACTAATTGTTTTTAGACTATAATCAACAGTTTGGGTTTTTTTTAAACAAAAAAGTTTTGGTTTTTTTTGCATGTTATCTGAGTGAGTAATAACTAGTATTATAGTATGTTCAAATGTGAGAAAACATCAGATTAGCAGCATTAACTTCCTGAGACCCAGGAAAATTTAAATTTTAGCTTTTTTCCATTAAACAATTGTCGTGATTGGAAACCGCATAATGCAACAGTTTTTTTGTTTGTTTGTTTTTTCAGATACATTTTTAAAAATGATTTTTATTGATTTTTTTTTTTTTTTTAATGGAATGTTCTTTGCAATGGACAGCAAGTAAAACTGTCAAAGTTTTGTCCCCTACAGAGGACAAAAATGCATTGCTGGGTCTCAGGAGGGTAAAAATGTTTGTAGTTTTCCCACAGTATGTCAGTAAATGCATGTTTCTGAGCTTCAAAAATTAAACGCATGGTGTTCAGCTGAGTGGACATTTTTGTAACTCCATGAAAAATAGGTTCATAAAAAAAAAAAAAAATCAATCAATCTCATTGTTTTTTCATGCCTAAAGAGGAATAAAAACACTAAGGAAAAAAAATCTTGATTAAGGTTCTCATAATTCATGCATGAAAGGGTTAAATATTCCATTCACAATTTGTATCCAGTCGTTAGTTGTAGGAGGTTCTAATCTGCAGCATTTTTTGGTAATAGCCTTTTTACAGGCTGCTAACAGTATTTTAAAGAAATATCTATCATTTTTTCTTACATTATTACCAATAATACATCCTAAATACATCCCCAAATATGTTTTAGGAATTGCAAAACCCAAAATCTTAACAACTGTTGAATATGCATTATCCCAAAATGATGCAAGTTTAGGGCATAACCAAAACACATGTGCATGATTTACATTGACATCTCCACATTCTCTCCAACAGGGTTGAACTCTGGGCACATATTTAGCTGTAATTTTAGGTATTATGAAAAATCGAGTTATATTTTTTCAAGCAATGTTCCCTCCATGTTCTTGAAGAAGTAGCTGACTGTTGAATTCTCCAGATATTGATCCAGTTTTAACCTGAGACACACATTCCTAGTTCTTTCTCATTTCTGTTTCACATCCAAAGTGTTACAACCTTTCTTCCCAATTATGTGTTTGTAAAAAGAGTCTGTTTCACTTTAGAAAACAGCAGTGATGAGAATTTATCTTTACTCGTACACTGTAGATGACAGGAAAGCCTTCTCTGATGGTCTAAACATCATCACAAACACTGACCTACATTTACAACCTAAATTCTAATATTCGTTCCATGAAAGTGTATTAATTTATTCCCAATAGACTATTCTCTTCATTTCTTAGTGTTTCTCTCGGCTGCACTGCTTCCAGTACATGGATGTGGATGTAAGATATTTTGTCCAATCAGATTTCAGTCTCTATGTGTTGCCAGGGTGAATCTAATCTGCCCTGGGCCTTCAGAATGAGGACTGAAGGCTCATGGAACTTAAACTGTACAACATCAGGACTGTTTCTTTAACCAATCAGATTTCAATTTCAATTGTACACTGCAAAAATCAGAATCTTACCAAGTGTATTTTTTTCATTTGTACTGAAAATATCTCATCACACTTAAAATAAGACATAATCACCTAAAGAGTAACTTTTCAGTGAGATATAAGAACTTATTTTTAGACAATAGATCTTCAAAATCTTATTTCAAGAAATCTTACCAAAATAATTTTCAGTTGTTCCATCGGAAGATATTTTTGCTTGAATTAAGCGAAAAAATCTTGAATTAAGCAAAAAAATCTGCCAGTGGAAATAAGATTTTCAAGATCTATTGTCTCAAAATAAGTCCTTATATCTCACTTACAAGTTATTCTTCAGGTGATTATGTTGTATTTTAAGTGTGATAAGATATTTTGACTAGAAATGAGAAAATACACATAATAAAATGTATATTTTTTATTTAGTTTTTATATAGTATTGATGGTATCTATAATTGTGACATCATAGTGGTGGTACAAAGAGGTGGATTAAATCCCTGCTGAAGGCCCAGGAACCAAATGAATGGCTTTTTACGACTGATATTTAGCATTTTTGCAATTATTAGCATTGCACTTTTTTTTTAAATAAAAAAAAACGATAAAGAAACAAATGTGAATAAAACTGTGCCACCTTAGATCTGATAGAGGCTCCTCTCTGCTGTCTGGATAAATGACATCATTCATGTATTTATGTTTCATAATAGTAAATGTTAATTGTTGTGTTTTCTTTGCTCCATTGGATTTTCAGCCTAAAGCCATTTCAACAAAGTTTTTGTTTTTTTATCACGATTTTTTGTTCTACAGATGCACCATCTATCTGTCTTTTTGACCTCCATCAGCCTATCAGCCCACACAGCGACATTCACAGATTTACTGGTTTATCACGTTCATATCTGATAATAGGACAGTTCAGCCAGGGCATCTTAACACAGCTGTACCCTGTTCTGTTCAGGTTCAACAACAAAAATAAACAGCTATCTTTTATTAGTTATAATGTTGTGTGCTGGATTGTGTGCATTTCTAATGATAAGTGTTAGGATGTTAAGAGTTAGTGGTTAACACTGTGAAAAAACAGCTGGAAAATAAAGCAAATAAAGCTGATAAAAACATCAGCTGTCAGCCATGTGGTCATTTTAAACATCAGTAATGGCCCATAATTTCACTGTTGCATATAGTACGTAATGTTAATGATCAGTGTCTTTGATTATTATCTAAACTGTAGTGGTATCAGCCCTGAAAACTGTTTAAATAAATGTGCAAAGTCACGTAATACAGGGGGTATAAAAAAAAACAAAAAACAAAAAACTAGACATTTTGAAAAATTACCCCCAGTTCCGCATTTGATAATTTTTGGAATTTTCTTTTATGGACGTCAGTAGGTAGGGGATTGGTGGATGTGTGTCCAAATTTACAGACCCAAGATTGCACAATTTGCCCCTGCTCACTCATGCATGAAAACTTGGGTCTGTAAATTTGGACAAATATCCACCAATCCCCTACCTACTGACGTCCATAAAAGAAAATTCCAAAAATTATCAAATGCGGAACTGAGGGTAATTTTTCAAAATGTCTAGTTTTTTTTTTTGATACACCATGTACAATAAACTGCATTTCTTTGTACAGTGTATGTTTGTCATTTGTGTTTAGTTTAGAGCACAGGTGTCAAACATGTGTCCTGGGGGCCAGAACCAGCCTGCCAAAGGTTCCAATCTGGCCCGTGAGATGATGGCAAAATGACGATATTAACAGTCAAGGGCATCAAACTAAAAAATAACAGCATAATAACCTAGCAATAATGACTCCAAATGTTCTTCATGGTTTAATGTGAGAAAAATAATATGATATTATGCCTGTAGATAATGGCAACACCAATTTTTTGTCTTTGATTTATTGCAAAGAACATTAAATTCTGATATCCTTTAATAATAAAACGTCAATAACATGAACAAATATGAACAACCTGGAACGTCTAAAGAAAATTAAGTGCAATTTTAACAGTCTTCTGCCTGTTTTGCGTCTTGGTAGATCTGATCTGTAAATGCACATGTAGAAATCATAAGCTGAGGTATAATATTGCTAAAATTGTACTTATTTTTCTTCAGAAATTTCATTTTTTTCCGCAGTTCTTCACATCTTTTTTGTTTTGGATAGAAAGTTTCATCATTTAATGTTATTTTTTGCACTAAACAATTTGGAGTTGTCATTATTTATAGGCTATTATGCTATTAT
Source organism: Sphaeramia orbicularis (assembly GCF_902148855.1). Taxonomy (NCBI): domain Eukaryota; kingdom Metazoa; phylum Chordata; class Actinopteri; order Kurtiformes; family Apogonidae; genus Sphaeramia; species Sphaeramia orbicularis. Next base: position 15,056,099 of record NC_043967.1, on the reverse strand, counting down.
TTGACTGGTCCGGCCTGCTGGAGATCAAATTGGGCTGAATATGGCCCTTGAAAGAACATGAGTTTGACACCCCTAGTTTAGAGGCTGAGATGGTGGATTTTACAGCTACAGACAGAGCATCTGAGAGGCAGCAGATGTAGGCATGGAGTAATAGAGGTGAGAGATGGGCAGAACGAGATTAAAATGATCCAGTTTACCCTGACTTGCAGTCCTTGGATCTCAGCCAGGTGAGCTTTCTCTGCCTCCTCGAGCCGCCTCCTCTCTGCATCCTCCTTCTGGATAAACTCCACCTCTCTGGGGGGGAGGGGAGGGGGGTTGTAATGTGGTGAGTAGGTGGATGTTAACACAGGAAAACAAGATACATTTACAGTATGTGTGTGTCACAGAGTGTGACGCTGCCTGTTTGTCACTCAGCTGTGGTGATAGTGGAGCAGAGGCTGTTTCAGAACGTCACAGTCGACACGCAGCGACACCCAAACACAAAATGCCATTAGAATAATAATGCAGCTCTGTGCCTGCTTCGCCCTTGGTCTGCGAGCTCACTGTCTCCTCTGTACGGCTCAGTTCACTGTTAGAGATCAGCATGGAGAGTCGGTTTCATCAGTTAGTTTCCATTTGGCCTGCGGGGCCAGAGCCAATTAGAGGCCTTCAGACTGGAGCTGAGCTGGAGAAGTTGTGATGGGGCTGACCAAAGAGATCAACGCACTAAAAAGCAAGTGGGCGCCCTGCATAAGAATGGAAATTCAGTTCTCATTGCTGGAACCGAAAAAAGACTTGGGCTATAAAAAGAGCTGCTCTGCTTCATGGATGGAAATGCAGTAGATATTCTCATTTTTCTTAGTCCACTGAGGCAAAAGAGGCTGGCAGAAAAAAAGGAAAGAATTTGTCTGAAATTATTTATTAAAGTACACTTTTAATGGCAGCATTGAAGCTTTGACCTCATTTAGGGAATGACTCAAATATTAGACTTATAATAGATATGGAAATGATGTTTTATGTCAAGCCTCTCAGCAATTCAAGGAGACATAGTCAGTTAATAAAGAACACAACTAAAACGATGACGACGATAACGATGACGATCAGAATCAGCAAAACCTGTGTGTAACAGGAAGAGGCAGGACTCCAGGAAGGACTTTAACCCATAAAGACCCACAGCTTCAACCCAAGTGATTTATTACCATTTATTATAACATTATCCTCGGCGTTTTGCATTTTCCAGTCTAAATCATATATTTTCCTATATTTATTTTACCTGTTAAGTAGATGTTCACAAAAGCTCAGAGTAAATTCACAGGTTATTATATGTACATGTTATATTTGAAGAAAAAGTGACTTTTTCAGCAAAATATATCATTAACTGAACATAAACCAGTTGTGTCCATCCACTGTCATTTCTCAATCTTCATGGGTTTTACTGGTGAATCATTGAGCCTGTTTATATACACACCAATACTACGATCATTATCCGAATTCTGGAGTTGTCAGATTATTCAAGTGACCATGTAAACAGGATAATCTGATCTGTTTTATCAGATAACAGCAGTCATCTGATTATGAGAAATCGGATTAACACACCTGGATTTCTCCCCAATACTCCGGTGTCTTCCTGCATGTATACAGGTTAATCTGATATATTTTGTCCTTTTACGCCTGCGTACGTATGAACACAATTAAAATCGTAGAGAACGGAAGTTACATAGTCAAACATGAGTGATCGACAGTAACAGGAAGTTTAAGTCTACCATCACTGTGTATGTACGTACTCTGAAAGACATCCAATAATGGAGTGGAGCATCTAAACCAGGGTTTTTTGATTATCGCATTTCTTAAGTGCATGTAAATGCGTTAGATCTGATTGTTACAATTACCCGATTACTCCCAGTTATTGGACTTTTATTGTCATGTAAACAGGCTCAATGTTGTAGAAGATGACAGTGTTTCCACGTTCATTACGGAGCCTCTGAACGTCCAAATGGGTCATATCTGATGACCATGAAAAGATGACAAACTGTATTTTACACCAATTATTTACATGTATCAACAGGATTAGTGGATCAATCAGTGTATCAAACATTTTACATCAGTAGATGTTTTTTTAACAGCGGTGGATGTTTGGGTCTTTATGGGTTAACTTCTTCCAAATGAACCTCAGATTGTGACTGTGTATGAGGTGAACAGATTCACTCACTTCTGCTGGAAGTCTTTGATGAGTTTCTTGGCTTTGTTGTACTTCTTCTCCAGGGCCTGGTACTGGGCCTGGGCCTCCTTCAGGTGTTCGTTGACGGTGTGGCAGAGGGTCTGCGCTTCAATCCAGTAGCTCTCCAGCTTCAACATCCTCTCCTTGTTCTCCTCGATGCTGGCCTTCAGCTGGCTCTTCTCCTTCTCCCAGCGCTGCTTTTCCCTCTCCACCGACGCTAACTGGAGTCAGAAGACGAGACAAAAGCTGCTGAGCCTTTCACTCACTAATAGAGACAAACCAGTTGACCTTTTAACCTCTGAGACATTATTTCACTGAAACATACTGCTGTGAATTTGCGTCTGTGAGGCTGCTGTGAGTATGTGCTTGTGTTCCTCTTCTTCAGTGGTTTTGTTTTACTCTGTGTTTTAGGGTCAAAACAGGTGGAATAACAGAAAAAGACAAAAAGAGGAATTGCAGTTTGACAGGTTTATACTAAATAAGGCACTCAGAATGTACATTAATAAGAGATTTAGGATGTTTAACATGAACTGTGAACTGGAACACACTGGACAACAACAAGGATTTGAATTTTGGCCCAGTAGTTTTTGTTTTGGGGCTCTTTTTGCCTAAATCAGTCCAGCTGCTGTTTGGCCCCGTGTAACTGAAAAGCAGTTACATGGTCAAAACTCTGTAAAAACACAGTACAAAAATACAAAAGTCAAAACACGGTATTTGAACTCTCTCTGACGGGACATTTTAGAGATATTTTGACAGATTAGTGTTGCTAAATGACCCACACTTTAACTATTAAATTCATTTTTGTTTTAGTTGGACCATAAGGGATTATCCAAAACAAGGAGCTACTTTATATTGAAAAAAATGTCGGAATGGAAATCAGTTAAAGTTCGCTCTCTGACGGGATATTGCTGTGTTTTGACCCATAAATGAAAATCACAACAACACTGAAAACAACCGTAAAAACAAACAAACAAAAACGGCACAAAAAAATTGTTAAAAAAAAAAAAAAAAAAGGCCAAACTATCTATTTCTATAGCGAGTTGGTCTCACTCACTGCTCTGTGTTTTGCACAACATTACACAGGAAGCAGGGGGTGCACTGAGCATGCTCAGATGTCTAAGGAAATTTTTCCTATTGAGTAAACTGTTGAATTTTTTGGAATCTTAAAAATAAATCATACATTCAGAATGATGACCGCAGATACATCAGGGGTTAAAGGGTTAATCAGTTTGGCAAATGATTGGCCCTGATGGGACCTTTTTCATTACTGGAACTGGAAATAATGACTTTGAAAATAAAAGCTCATAAATTAAAAACTGTATCACCTCGCACAATTTGTTTATTACTTTGAATTTGGTGTTCGGTGATGCACGCCTTAAGCCAAACACAGTTAATTTACTACAGTATTGAGTTGTTTTTCAGGGGTTAATATGACTGGTTAATCATCTGCCAACTTTTTCCAGCTCCAAACCATCATTATTTTCTAAAATCCACTTTCAGTCGACCTCTGCCTATTAATAATAAAATTTGGAAGGATGATAAAAAAATTATTACATTAAAACTAGATAAGACCTGTATTATTTATCACAAGGAGGGTACTTTAATGTTAAAAAAAGAGTCCTACTTCATATAGGATGTAGTAGTTGGAGCAGGAATTTTGTTTCTAACTTCAAAATATTATTAAATTAGAAATGAAACACCAGTCATACTTGAAAATCTGTACAAGACACACATGTGCATACAGTACATTAATGTTCAGAATCAAGACACTTATGTATGTGGTGCACTTATTTATGGCTAAACTCTTTTGACATTTAGTTCCGGAACTACTGGAAAAACTGATATGACTGACATCAACATGCATTTGAAGGCTTTAGATGATAAAAACAGAACCATAGCAGAACCATAACTGGAGTTATTTAATAGATCCCTCAGATTTAAAGCAGTTTTTGAGGATTAACGTCATCGATTCCCTCAGTTCTGAATCTCTTCCTGATGCTTCACCTCAGACTGTGAACCTCCACTCCCTCTGATAAACCCCTGCCACCACCACCACCACCAGCTTTAATCGCTTACCTTATTTTTAAGCTTCTGGATCTCGGCCTCGGTCACCGTGTGTTTGATCTGGAGCTGTTGGGAGCGAGAGGCAGAGAAAAGACAGGAGAAGGAAAGGAAAAAAAGAGAGAGGGCGGTCAGATAATCAAATGCATGGCTGCGCAGACTCTCTGGGCTGTCGATACAGTGTGACGGACAAAGGCAGCCGACCCTGTCCTCCCCTGACAGCATCCCTTCACTAGCACTGACACACGCCCTCAGAGGAGAGTTACAGAAAGCCAATAGACGGGTCCTCAAACACTGGACACACTCAAACACACAGATTTTATAGGAGACACAGGTCAGACAGTCAGTGGGGAGCCACCCACAGGACCACCGCGGTCATCATACTGCAAGGAAATCCATGACTTTATGATCTGACCTCAGAATTACTGCTTTTATTTTGAAGAATGTTCATAGTTAATGTATGTTTTGGAGAAATTACATCATGAGTTTACTTGGATTTTGAGTTGGTGCATGTATTTACTACAAACAAAAAGTTAAGGATATTTTTCATTTCTGGGCTATTTTTTTCCAGTTGGGATTCTTGCACTGCGCTATTTACTTTTTTGTGTGTGAATTGAATTGAAACACATTTTTTTAATGACCATAGTTTTATTTACAAATGGCAAAAATGACAAAAAAAATCCATAACTTTTTGTTTGTAGTGTATATATACATATACGCACATTGCATATATTATAATATTGTAACATAACACAATAGTTGTTTATTATTATTATTATTATTACTACAACATATTATTATTACTCCTCTGTTATTTGTTGTTTTTACAAGTACTTTCCAATGTGCAATTGCCTGTTTTTTCACTACTATTTTTAATATATATATATTTTTTTTTTTACAGTTACTGTATTACTGTTTTCTTATAATATTTCTTACACTGCACTTCTGGTGTTGTGCTGCTATTGGAAACTCAATTTCCTGAGGGCTATGCTCAAGGGATCAATAAAGTTCTATCCAATCTAGATTCATCTAATCCATAGTTTCCATCCGTTACTATTATGCAAATCCACAGAACTGGATCTGTATCAACATCATCATCATCGTCGTCATCATCATCATCATCATCATCATCATCATCATTATTGTTTAAAACTTTACAAATTAGTGTCTTATACAGTAATTTATGACCTAGTCTGTTAATAGACATAAGACACACAGCCTGTATTTGTTAAAATCCCAAAGCTGGCTTTAATTTTGTCCTCCAAACTGAAAGTCTGAAACATTTGAAGCTCATCATACCTGGTGGACTACCTGAACATAACTGTTTTTATGTACTCTACCCTATTTGCACTGTAATTTATTTTATTTTGTTTTTATTTACTTGAAGTTTCCTTTGTTTTTTTTAATTCATCTTATGATTTTACCATCATTTTATCTCATATTTTAGTCCTGCATATAATATGCTGTATGCTGGAGAGCAAAAGACAATTTTTCACCCTTATGGACAATCAAGATTTATTCTACTCTACTGTATTTATTTCTTGTATTAAGCCTTTAAGTGCCAAAGTTACAATATTGTGACAAGCAACATCACTGAATGAAACAGACAGCTGTTTGAAATCTTGATATCAAAGCTGAATGTTAAAAAAAAAAAAATATATATATATATATATATATATATATTACATGGGACATTTTCCACACGTCATTGTAAACCACACAAAAAAGTTTGGCTGGATGTTCCTGTCAACTAGAGACACCTTCACATTTGCAAATTAATTTAGAATGTTCTGTTTAATTTAATTAATTTAGAATGTTCCGTTTAATTTAATTAATTTAGAATGTTCCATTTTCCAAATGACCACATTATTTAACATCCTTACTTGTGTACAGAGACGCTGATTTTAAAGATGACATACTAACACTGAACTGGGGAGGACTGGTTTCTGGTATTTTGCATCATGCTGCTGGAATGACTTGTAGTATGTTTTTATTATTAAACACCATTTGCGACTGTATTAATCAGTTTTTTGCTAATTCTGTGCATATATATGTGTGTGTGTGAGTATTGCTGCCTATTTGACTGAACCATTTTTTAATGTACATATAAATACATATAGTATACTCCCTCAGTTCCTCAGGTTTCAATGAGAAATACTGACTCAATAAATAAAAAAAGAAAAAAGAAAACATGAATTGTTGAAATTCACACACTGAAGCACAGAATTATTCAGTAAATGTTTCCACTGTACTTATTGGCATTTACATTTTATGATAAACTTTCTCACCTCTTCTAAACATAAAAACTTGTTAAATCAGTTTCTTAAGCACACATAATTATTAAAAACATGCTTCAAATCCCCTTCACTGAGTCAATACAAACCTCTGCCTGTTGAAGAAGCAAAAGTTGGAAAGACGCCTACAAAAATTATAAAGTATGTCATGTTTACGTCTGCAGTGAGAACCTTTTCCCAAGTGGCTGGCATCTGTTGTCTCAGCACAGAAAAAGATAGCAATTTTTAAACAAATAAATAAATAAAAAGGAAATGGGACAGGCCCTTAAATGAAAAAGTTAAAGCTACATTATGGAAGAGAAGAGGTCATGATACAGAGCAAATGAGAAAGTGGAACAAATGTATATTTCCAGAAACCAGGGATTACAATATAGTTTCACTGGATGTCCCCTGTGGCGCCGGCGGTGCAGCTGAAGCCATTTGTTAAAGGTGTCATACGGCTATTGTTGCAGCCTAAAGAAACGCTCAAGAAAGTGTTATGGTGCCAAAAGCAGTAGTGGGGCACTCAGTCATTATTACCAGCATCTCAGCAGTCTTAAAAGGCCATAAAAACTGTCAAGGGATAAATCTAATGCAACGTCTCCTCTCTTAGCTGTGGTTTTAACTTGTGCTAACTGTAATAGTTTAACAATAAGGCTTAGTGTATGAAGTTACTGTTGTAGAAACTGAATTAAAGACACTTTTAAAGTGTAAGTTCTGTCTCCTGCTCTGTAAGTGTGAACCAAACATAGATAATTGGAGCTGTAATGAGCATAGGTTTTACGTCGCCTTTGGATTTCACCTCTTTAATCGTCCAGATTAGGCTTTAGTGAGGCTAAGCGGATCTTAGATCTGGACAAAAGACTAAACTTTGCCAAATAACACAGTGATGCCAGGCTCTTTTATGCTACAATCTTTTGTTGTTTGACTGAATTTACTTTTTTTTTTGTTTTTTACTGATTTTGTTGTTGTACTTGTGTACAGATATATAATATTACCAATTCACTGGTCTTAAGCATCTTCAAGACCCTCCAGATGATGAAGTGGTTTAGAAAATGAATGAATAAATTCAGTATTCTCCCTCTGAATTACTTTTCTTTCATTCATTCATTTTCTGAACCTGCTTTATCCTCACTAGGGTCACAGGGGTCAGTTGGAGCCTATCCCAGCTACTTATGGGCGAAGGTGGGGTACACCCTGGTAGGGGGGTTAGAAAATATTAGTTCTGTAATATATCACAATATTTCATTTCACAATACTATATCGATATTAAAAAGTACTGTATTGATATTTTTAGGTATTTATTCAAATGCAGATATGGTGGAGGTTCATTTTTGTTTTTCTTTATTGTTTATATTTTATTTATTATTATTTAACACTGTTTTATTAAATAATGGTTATTTGAAGCATCCTAAAAGAACTTTTTACTGTCTGAGAGGCAGAAGTTAGTTCCTTTGGAAACTAGGAGAATTTTTTTTTTTTTTTTTTTTTGTGATATAGCATTAGATCCTGTTCTGATCAAATAAAAATGTGTTTAGTATTTGCGCATGTTTCTGGTGTAATTCAATTCTTCCACGAAATAATCTTTAAAAAAAGAAACAAACAAAAAACTGCCCTTTTAACAGTATCATGATAAATCGTACCATGATCCTAGTATTGTGATTTGTATCGTATCGCCAGATTCTTGCCGATACACACCCCTACACCCTGGACATGTCCCAGTTCATCGCAGGGCTGACATACACAATCCCACTCACATTCACACCTATGAGCAATTCTAGATGAATCATGCTGTTGTTAGAGCCATTTTGATCTTTTGTGTTCTACCTTTGTTCATCTGTGGTGAGTTGAGTAGGATTTAGTAACGATGGGGTACCTCGTACACTGCACTTAGCACTGTTTTATGTTATATACACTAGATAGTCGGTTGGTGCCACTCACTGTATTTTTATTTTGGGACTAGTAAGGAGTTAGAAGTTTTATTTTGTCCCACCAGTTTCTTTTGTTAGTACATGGGTCACCAGTCAGCTTGGTTTTGGTTTGCTAAGTTCTTCGATTTATTCTGGTACCACCTTTTGTCCAACTTTACTCACCTTGATTTCTCTGGTTTTGTAAATACTTAAAAGACAAAGCTACCCGTAAATAAATCGGCTTTATTGAGAAACCTTTTGTTTGATGCTTTTGGAGACTGAAGAGGTGTGACACCCCTTCCTCTCCTGGATGTCTTTATATGGGGGGGTGTAACACTGATTAACCTATCAGTGCATGTCTTTGGATGGTGGGAGGACGCCGGAGTACCCGTACAGAACCCACGCAGACACGGGGAGAACATGCAAACTCCACACAGAAAGGTCCCACCCCCATCAACTGGTGTTGGAATCGAACCCAGGACCTTATTGCTGTGAGGCACGAGTGCTATCCACTGCACCACCAGGGAATACTTTTGTGCTCATTATTTTCATTTGTAGGACAGTAAATGTACCTCTCTGAACTTCTGGTAGAGTTTGGTGGCGTCCAAATCCGATGGGGACATGATGTCCTCTGTCTCCGGCAGGTCAAACACCTCAATGCTCTTCTCCCCGCCTGCAACCGCTGTCCCGGTCTCCTCATCATCTGTGGCGTACTCTCCTGTCTGCTTTAAGAGGAAATGTACAGTATGTCACATGTGCGTTAGAAATGAGGCACAGCATACAGGTGAATGTTAAAATAATTTTCCCGTAAGAATGTGTGTGTATGTGCTCTCTGATGTTGATTTTTGTGCAAAAAAATATGAATTATTTCCCTTGCAAATCTGTCAGCTTCTCTTCTGTTATTCAGTGAAAGCTTATGGCAGTGTATCGTATGCCCAGAGGTGGTAGAAGTACCGTATGTGTGTTCTTTTACTCCGGTACAAAGCGTAACAGAAACAGAAAGAAAGTGAAAGAACTTCGTCAATCAAGTTAAAGAATGAAAAAGAAGACTCTGCAGTGCAGTCGAAGTACAAAAGTAAGACTTTCTGTGAAGTGTTTTTGTACAAATGGATCTAAACTTCACGCTAAAAGAAAATTAACTTCATTCCAAAGCCAATGAAGGTCAGTTTTCAATGACAGCAACCCAACTCCAAACAACTTTTCTCCATCTTAACGGTCTTTTTCACCATATTATTCTTTCTATATTGTTTTTGTCTTAAAAAAGAACATAGACTGCACTCAAAGCAGTAAAACTAAAAAGTAATGAGGCTGCAGAAATACAGGTATTGATGTTAAGATGCAAAATAACGGTACACACACCTGGAAACTCTACTTAAGTGCACAACCAAAGCAGTAGTTTGGTGGAATCCCACTTTTGAACATGGTTCAGCTTCAAGTTCAGTGCATGTCCAGATCTACTAGAAACTTCTGCATTTTCCTCACATCATCCTCTTTTCCTTTTATTTTGCATGAGTAATGTTATTTTAATGCAACTGGTTATGTAACATTTATTTATCCTACTTGGTTCCCCAATACTTGGCCTTCAAAACATCCACGCTTCAGACTGTCTGTAAAAACAAGTGACAGGGAAATTCTACTCTGTTCATCCTGGTACGACGAGAATTTATTCAATATAGGAAATAAACTAAACTGTTCCTAAAAAACTGGAATTGAACATAAAAAAAACTGTACATTCTGGTGTTTTTGTGCTTGGTCTAAGGTTTGAAAAACCAAAAATGTATCCATCCATCCATCCATCCATCATGTATCATTCATGTATTCATCCATCCATCCATCCATGTATCATTCATGTATTCATTCATCCATCCATCCATCCATCCATGTCTCATTCATGTATTTGTCCATCCATCCATCCATGTATCATTCATGTATCTATCCGTCTGTCCATCCATCCATCCATCCATCCATCCATGTATCATTCATGTATCTATCCGTCTGTCCATCCATCCATCCATCCATCCAGAAAATGTTTTATTCAATTAACATAAACTCTGCAGTCCAACTCAAACTGTCAAACAACTAATACCAGTATGGCAGACACTGAAGCCTTCTATTATACTTAAAAAGCTTTTTAATGGAGCAATGATTTAGTTCAAGGGAAGTCCAGGGGCATCAAAGCCTTTCAGAGCCAGCACCTAGTGGCCACCAGCAGTACTACATGTTCAAATACTGTCTGTAAACTGCACTGACTTCCCTTTGAAGCTATGATCGTTGCCTCTTGGCCTGTCAAAAATTCTTATTCCTAAAATCATGTTTTGTTTTTTTTTTAATGTTCTTCATACATTTCCTTGCTGTATCTTGATGCAGAGCCTGGTTCATTGTAACCTTCCTAAAACAACAAATCTAAAAGTGGCCTGACACAGTACTAGAGTACACACACATCCATCCACTCCCCTACTATTACCGGCCATATCTTCAGTTCTTACTCTTTTTTTCCCCCTGCACTTCTATGCAATCGTCCGCTACGTGGATGACAGCGCTAAGACCTGATTTGTTTGCATGTTCGACCGAAATCCAATTTTCATAATGGAGGTTTCTGTTGCCATGGTAACAGCATCCTACATTCCTACATTAAGGTTCCATTTGCTGAAGGTAGAGTCAAGTGCAGAATAAATGGGAGGGCAGTCACAAACCAATTTGCATATGATAAATGCGCCAACTCTTACCACAAGTGTGAAGAATCAGGAGAGAGAGAGAGAGAGAGAGAGAGAGAGAGAGAGAGAGAGAAAGAGAGAGAGAGAGAGAGAGAGAGAGAGAGAGAGAGAGAGAGATATTATTTAAGAAGATGCCGCTATTCGGTGGCTGCTCAGTGTGTGATGATCTCTGCTGTGAACGTCTCATTTGAATACAGTGTTTACATAATGACTGTCACCCGTTGAGGGAAAAGGAAGGGACTGCTCCTTTGACTGGGGGGGAGTGTATATGGGCCACTGTGAGCGCTTTTACACCCTGGGTTTATTCATTCTGTCTTGACTGATGTGTCCCCTCCCACTTCTTTATCGGAATACAAACATTTCATTGTGTTGTTATTAAGCGACTCCTCAGCTCTTTCTACTCACTTTCTATCCATTATTTATCTCAGGCATGCATGTATGTTATATTGTTTGCTGTTTAATTTACCATTCATTACTGTTTCATATTGTTTATTGTTTGCAAAAGCGGACTACCATATGCAATTGTGATTTTTATTGCTGACTGAATAAGCGTCCCTTTCCCTTGGGCCCAAAGCCAATAAAGAGCTGCCTATCACATGAAGCCAAGCAGAACTCCAAGTGAGAAACAACACCCGCCCACCGACTCCCCACCAACCTCAGGAAGAACTTGTTCTAATATTTATAGGGTTATTAATATTGATGAGCTTTTTTATTGCAACATAGATCTTAGTAATGGTTTTGTAACTGTTTACCCCATTGGCAGTTACATAACGAGTGATGGACGTCATGATTCTCAATGAGAGCGGGTTTCAACTGTTTTACACCCGTTTGTAATCTATGTATGGATTCAAAATTTGGGTTAAGTCACTATTGATATGTTTATGTGCCCTTGTGTGTCCTTCATAAAGTTGGGTTTGATTTATTTAACCTCCTCAGACCCAGGAAAGTGAAAATTGTAGCTTTTTTTTTTTTACATTAAAGAACTGTCTTGGTTGGAAACTGCCTAACAGTTTGCATAACAACTGCAACAGTTTTTTGAGATACATTTTCAAAATTATTTTTATTTATTTATGTCTTTTTTAATGAAATGGACAAGATTTTTTTAAAGTAAAAATGTAATAATAATATAATAATAGATTAGATTTATATAGCCATGAACCATGAACGCATACTCAAAGCGCGTACAATGAATCCATTATTCATTCACTCACACATTCACACTCTGGTGGTGGTAAACTACATTTGTAGCCATAGCTGCTCTGGAGCAGACTGATGGAAGTGTGGCTGCCAATCCATGTCTACAGCCCCTCTGACCACCACCGAACATTCATACACCAGTGTGAGTAGCAGCACTGACGGCAAGGAGGGTGAAGTGTCTTGCCCAAGGAGCGGGATTCGAACCGCCAACCCTTCAGTTATTGGACAACCTGCTCTACCATCTGAGCCATGGCTGCCCCATTGTCAGACTTTTGTCCCTTACAGAGGACAAAAATGCGTTGCTGGGTCTCAGGAGGTTAGCATAGACTAGATCAGGGATGTCAAACTCATTGTAGTTCAGGGGCCACGTTGTTGTATGATGTTTGAATGTACTGTAAATATGTGGGGGGTTCACATTGTGCACTTATGGGATAAGCTTCTGCACTGGCTGCACTGGGGTGTGATGCTAACTGTCGGGTGGTCCAATGACATCTTGTTGTCTTTTTATGGTGATGACAATAAACTGAAACTGAAACAGACAGCCCAACGGGCCGGACTAGTAAAATAATAACATAATAGCATATTAATTTAAAAAAAAATAAATCTTTGTTTTAGTGCAAAAAATATCACTACCTTATTAGAACATTTACATTTACAAACAATCCAAACAAAAAAGATGCAAACTAGAAGCACTCGGAGAGCCCAGACCTCCGCCAAGGCCGATCAGTGGGCACCCCCACCCCCCATCACCACCAAAATCCTTTGTTCCTTTTGCCAGTATCAACATTTCCTGGAATTTCATCCAAATCCGTCCGTAACTTTTTGCATTATCTTGCACACAGACAGACAAACAGACAGACAAACAAACCAACGCCGACAAAACATAACCTCCTTGGTGGAGGTAATGACCTGAAAAAACTAAAAATTTCTTTAGAAAAATAAGTGCAATTTTAACAAATATAATGCCTCAACTTATCTTTTATATCTTTTATATCTTTTATACATGTACATTACAGATCAGATGTACAGTAACAGGCAGAATATTGTTAAAATCAGACTTAATTTTCTTTATTTCAGGTTGTTCATATTTGTTCAGGTTATTCACATTTTATTGTTAAAGGATAGCTTGTTAATGTAAATATTTACCTCCGCCAAGGAGGTTATGTTTTTGCCAGGGTTTGTTTGTTTGTTTGTCTGTCTGTTTGTTTGTTTGTCTGTCCATTAGTGTGCAACATAACTCAAAAAGTTAAGGACAGATTTGGATGAAATTTTCAGGGTTTGTTGGAAATGCGATGAGGAAGAAATGATTAAATTTTGGTGGTGATCGGGGGTGGGGGGGCCCACGGGGGGGGCCACTGATCAGCCTTGGCGGAGGTCTGCGCTCTCCGAGTGCTTCTAGTTTCATTATTAAATGGGTTTTTGCACTAAAACAGAGGCAAATTTGGAGCTGTCATTATTTATAGACATCATGTAATATTACTTTTTCACATTAAACCAAGAAGAAAATTTGGAGTCATTATTTATAGGTTATTATGCTGTTATTTTGCTTGAAACCATTTTTGGTCTGTATGTGGAACCTGAACTAAAACCAGTTCAACACCCTTGACTGTTAATGTCCTCAGATGCCATCTGTAATTTTTGCACTTTTTGCAAATTCATCCCTGAGTGGAACCTTTTGTGGGCCAGATTTGGCTCGCGGGATGTGTATTTAGTACCCCTGGACTAGATCTATGAGGGACGATGAAAAACACAATGAAGTAATTCCAAACTACTGAATTACAGCTACATGTTGCAATAAAAAGAGCTGACAGAGTTATATGTGTACTGGACTGTTATTATGGGAGTTCTGGGATCGTCTTCAGGGGCCCGGAGAGGAGTTTTTTATGCATGAAGTCTCTCTATCCTCCATTCACCATGAAATGAAGACTTCTAATGACACTGACGAGGACAGAACCATGAGAGTACAGCGTGTGTGTGTGTGTGTGTGTCTGCATGTTAATCTACGCATGAGTGCAGCTGTTCCTATGGGTGATTGTATGCATTGATTTATGACACTGTGGCGTGTGGTTACATGTGTATGTACAATGTACGAGTCTACACACACACACACACACCCACCCTCACACACACATCCACCCACCTACACACACACACACACACACACACACACACACACACACACACACACACTGTTGGCATTGGACTTGTAAGGCTGTGAGCTCAGTGGATTAAATGTGCTATGAGTAAGCAGCAGAATCAAAGAGGGAAACGCTGAGTGATGCTTTCTAGGACTAAGGCTCACATGACATCCTCTTAATGTGTGTGCACGTGTGTGTGAGAGTGTGTTTTGTGCACCAGCAGCAAAGCTTACTGTCAGTCAGCGTTATGAACTTAATAAGCTGCAACTTTCAGTCAACTGTCACGAGAAGGAAGCTGACTAACGTTAAATGACGACTAAAAGCCTTATTTTATCAACATGGTGTCAGATAATAAATGTCTAGAGTCATGTCACATGGTCCTCAAATGCACGGATAATATGGTTGAGTATATAATCTAAAATGGATGCCATTTTACAGGGTGCACCAATTCTCAGTCTTTTTACTCGATATCATCCTATACAGCAGAGGTGTCAAACATGTGGCCGTGGGCCAAAACCAGCCCGCCAAAGGTTTTAATCCAGCCCATGGGATGACTTTGCAAAGTGCAAAAATTACACTGAAAATATTAATCGTCAAGGATGTTGAATTCATGTTTGTTGAGGTTCCACATTCAGACTAATATGATCTCCAGTAAAATAACAGCATAACAACTTATAAATAATGACTCCAAATTGTATTTTTGGTTTCATGTGGAAAAAAATTACATTATGCCTATAAATCATGACAAAGCCAGTTTTTTTCCTTTGTTTTAATGCAAAAAATAGCATAAAATTATGTAAATATTTACATTTGCAAACTATCCTTTAACAATAAAATGTGAATAATCTGAATAAATATGAACAACCTGAAATATCCTAAGAAAATTCTGTTAAAGTAATTTTAATTCAGAGACCACATACACATAAAATATTAACATAATATAATAATATAATAACATACACGTAATAAAATTCTATCATAATAACCTATAAATAATGACAACTACACATTTTTCTCTTTGTTTTAGTGTAAAAAAAGTAAAATGACATGAACATGTTTACATCTACAAACTATCCGTTCAGAATTAATGTGAATAACCTGAAATGAAAGAGAAGTAAGTGCAATTTTAACAATATTCTGCCTGTTACTAAATGTTTTATGCCTTTGTAGATCTGATCTGTAATGCACATCTATATAAATGATAAGTTTAGGCAAAATATTGTTAAAATTGCACAAGAAATTTCAGTTTTTTTCAGGTTGAGTTATGTTATTATTTTACTGGTCCGGTCCATTTGAGATCAAATTGGGCTGAATGTGGCCCCTGTAGGAAAATGAGTTTGACAGCCCTGCTCTACAGCATCCAGGGGTGTGTGTGCTGTCTTTACCTCATCATCATCAGCGTCGTAGTGGGCGTACTGCTGCTCCAACAGCTCCCTCTGCCTCCTCTCCTGCTCTAAGGTCTGCTGGATAAGCGTGGCCACCTCGCTCTGCTGACCCGGGCGCTCTCGGCCAATCACAAACCTGAAACAACATAAACAACAGCTGGTGATCACAGGGCATTCACTGCATGTTATAGGAAGCAAAGAATATAAAGGTGGTACTGTCACCAGGAATAAACAGTTTAGCTGAGTTTAGTTTAGGTTGGTTTTCAGGGCAATAAAATTCTCTGATGCTCTCTCGGTGTCTGTTTTATCTTATTATGCATCATTACTTGTTACATTACTATGACCTTTTATGTCAAAATTTCAGAGTTTGGTCATTACCACTGCTCCTTCTGTATGTGTGTGTGTGTTCTATACACTCATAGGGACCAAGAACTACTTTTATGTGATCAATGGAAGTTAAAATCTGATAACTGGGATTAATCAGATGCATTTACATGCACTTAAGAAATGCGATACATATGTCGTGATGGTAGACTTAAACTTCCTGTTATTGTCTTCTGCTCATGTTTGAGTACGTAACTTCCGTTTTCTATGATTTTTATTGTGTTTACACATGCGCAGACATAAAAGAACGAAATAAATCACATTAACCCAGTGGTTCCCAAACTTTTTTGGTTCGTGACCCCATTTAAACATCTAATTTCTGGCGACCCCAGACATTCAAAACCAAAACTTTTTTTTTGCTAAAATTATTTTTGATCATGTAATAGTTTGCTATACTATGTTGCAAATAAGTATACAGTTTAGATGACATTTAGTCTATATAATGTATAGTATTATGGACGGAGGCAGAAAAGCCAGGTGTAGATTACTGCACAAAGTGAGAATGTTATTTTCCTTGGTCAGGATATGTACAGTCAATCCAGCTTGGATTTCCAAGGCTGACAATTAATACTGAACAAACAAGAACTCAAACTATGAATTATGAAAGAGCTGCAGCATCTGAAACCGACCACAATGAACATTTGAAAGATAAATAGTATCACAGTGCTTCAGTTTCAGCTTCACAGTTTGTCATGTCTTTAATGGATTGGGATTGTCTCTCTCAACTCACCATATATTTTTTTTTAGCAAGTCTTTTTTTTTTTTTTTTTATCTTTACCAATTACTAGAAATTTCAGGTGACCCCAGTTGAATTCCAGGTGACCCCATGTGGGGTCCTGACCCCAAGGTTGGAAAACACTGCATTAACCTGTATACATGTAGGAAGACATCAAAATATTGGGGAGAAATCCAGGTGTGTTAATCTGATTTGTCATAATCAGATGACTGCTGTTATCTGATAAAAACATATCAGATTATCCTGTTCACACGATGACTTGAATAATCTGACAACTCCATAATGATCAGAGTATTAGTGTGCATTAAACAGGCTCAATGTCATACAAATATAAAACAACTGGGCATCTCTCTGTTAAAGAATACATATAAAAGGTGAATGTTGGTCATGTTTTCCATTCATGCTGATGTGTATTTGTACAGAGCAGTGACCAGAACAGCTGAGGCCCACGGCCACATTGCACTGGGTTTGATATCTGCTGACGTATCAGGGCAGGGTCAGGAGACGGGACACGCATAATAATGTGAGAAGACAGTCAGCGAGATGGCGCAGCCTGTCATTAGGCCGCCGTGGAACTCAGTGGAAAAAAATGAAATGGAAAAATCTACAGGCTGCGACTTGGATCTAGTGAATAATAACCATGGTAGTAACAGACAGGGTTGAGATACAGATGAGACTATGTGAAAAGAGGTAATTCTTTGATGCATTCTTGGTGTATGTTTTAGCTTGTTATGCTTTTTTTTTTTTTTTTTTTTTACATTACTACAAGCTTTTATATGTCACAGATTCAGAGTTTTGTCATTACCACTGCTTAATCTGTATGTATGTGCGTGTATTCTATACACACATAGGGACTAAGAATTGTTTTTGTGTGGTCATTGGAAGCTGTAATGGTGATCTAAAAGTTTTACACAACACTGTATATGTCACAATTTCAGTTTCCTCATTACTGCTCATTCTGTATGTGACAAATGTCAGCGCTAACCAGTAGAAAATGTATTTGTACATGAACAGTGTTGTGTAAAAGGCTTACAGTCGTGGAAAAAATTATTAGACCACCCTTGTTTTCTTCAATTTCTTGTTCATTTTAATGCCTGGTACAATAGGTTTTATTTATTTTATTTTATTTTATTTTTTTTTAAATTTATCTGTTTGTTTTTTTTCTCTCTTCTGCCCAGTTTACTCAGTTCTTGTTCTAGTTATTGTAACAATTATAATTATCACCATGGTTGTTATTGTTTGTATTGCTGATATTTTCCTATGAGGGTCATCGCCACCTTCTTCTTCCTTGTCCTCCCCCCTTCACTTCTTCCTTCTCTTCTCCCCCTTTCTTCTCCTCCCCCCTGTTCCTTCATGTCAGGTACGGCATCAAAATGTGGTTCAACAAAACTCATAATAAAGACAGTAGAATATCAAGGGGCGCCTCATATACTTTATGAAGTTTCCCTTGGCAAAGCAAATTTGTTTAGCACCAAAAGGCAACCAGACTACCATTCTGCTGTTATGATGCTGGACAAGACAAGTTAAAAAAATAAATAAATAAATTGAAAAAAAACCCAAAACAACTAAAAACTAAAACTAAAACTAAATAAATAAATAAAGCAAGCAAGCCTAGGACAACTACAGGTACATTTGTTTGGACAAATATAATGATAACAACAAAAATAGCTCAAAAGAGTTTAATTTCAGAGCTGATATCTATCCATTTTCCATGTTTTCTTCATAATAACCAAAATCACTTCAGTTCTTACATCAATATCTATGTCATTGTACTGACAAAAACAGTGCTTTTAGGCATTCCATGTTTTCTTTTCTGTCTGTTTTAGTCACATGATACACACAGGAGTTAGTACTTGATTACATAACCATTGTTTTTGATGACTTTTGATGGTCTAATATTTTTTTCCGCGACTGTACATTAGCATTACAACTTCCAATGATCACACAAAAACAGTTCTTAGTCTCTATGTTTGCATTCAGAAACAAACCAGGATATGGATGTAACTGAAATACATACAGCATTAAAAGCAAAAGTCTAAAATTTACAGGCTGTGACTTGGATCTAGTGAATAATAACCATCGTAATTACAAACAGGGTCAAGATACAGAAGAGACCATGTTAAAAGCGGTGGGAGAAAAACTAAGAATGACAAGGTTCTCTTTTGATAGCCTGCAAATTTAGTGTTTATGTTCATAGTCTTAATAGATTCAAAACAAAGAATAGCATCTGTGAAATTAGCTTGTAAATTATAGTGTCATGCTGAAGGAAATAGCTGTCATCGACTCTAATTCATTGTATTCATTACTGTGACAAAACCAAGAAGTGAAGGTTAAGACTCATTTTGACCTATTCCCAGAATTCTGCAAATTAAAGAGCTGTATGTGCATGTGTGTGTTGCGTGCACGTAAGTCTGTTAGATTGTGAGATGAGACACAAAGTGAGAGGAGTAGAGTAGATTTGCGATAGGGCCTAATCAAGTGAATTCACTTCCCCGAGAGTTCTTTCATATATGGCGGTGAAGGAAAGGCCTTACGCTCCAGCAGAGGCGTATTTGATCTACATGAGAAGGAACAACTGAAGGGCACGACAGGAAGACAAAGTAAAGGAATAATACAGAAAAAGAAGAAAAAACTAAGGGAGGGCTGCGGCTAAGCTAAGTACAGTGTAGGCCTTTGGACAGCAGGGACTGAGAAACAGCTGACCTGGAAACAGCCTTTCTTCTCACGCATGGGGGGGTCTGTCTCAGTCCCACTGTTCTGGGCCTGTCACATACTGGGCCGATCAATCCAAACGCACAGAGCACAGCCACGGAAACACAGTTCACCCAAGGTTTAGAAGGAATTCTTGTCCATGTAATATTCTAAAGTAGTTGTCTTATGTTAATTAAACAAACTACTAAAAAGAGGAATATTTCCCACATAATGAGATGCTATGAGAGGCACTAATGGAAAATACTCTTAATATTAAGAAAAAATGAAACAGGGGTGTCAAATATAAAACCTGCTCACCCCAGGGTCTGATCTGGCCTGTGGGATGAATTTGTGAAATGTAAAAATGACAAAGAAATATTAATAGTCAATGGTGTCAAAAGCATTTTAATTCAGGGACCACATCCAAGTAAAATACTATCATAATAACCTATAAATAATAACAATTCCAAATTTTTCTTTATCTTTTAGTGTAAAAAAAGTAAAATTATATGAACAAGTTACATAAAACTATCCTTTCACAAAAAATGTGACAAATATGAACAAAGTGAAAACAAGTGAGAACAAAGTGCCTTAAGAGCCTATTCCTTAAATGTGGTGGATATAAGTAACAAACATGAACACATTTATATGTGTATACGGTCACTGTCAGGCAGAAACCTTGTGAGTCTATTTTTGGTCTTTTTTGTTTTTTGTCATAAAACGATTTTATTGGTCAGTCTTCATGTTGGCCTGATGATTTTAGAAATATTTAACCAATGAAAAGTGTTGAAAATGGCTTGTAAGTACATCTCTTAACTGCATTAATTAATTTAGACTATACATTATTTTTTCAGTTTCCTGACAAATAACCATTTTGGACATAAGAGGTTTCCAACTGACATTATTGATATAGTATATCTTCATCTATCTTTAGCTTGTGCAGATACACGTGGACATGAGCAAACTGCTAAAATCTATGGACGTCTCTTAAATTCATTTACAACTGGACTGTATTAAGTGAAAATGAAACTGACTTCAGTTAAAATACATTTTTTTCTGTTTTAATAACTTCTCATTTTTGTCTTTGTTCTGTCTAACTTCTCCTTTTTTTCTTTATTCTGTCTTGAACAGATAGAATGATGGACACAGATTGTGGTGCATGTAGCTGACAGGTGTTTGAGGATGTCAGCGCAGGTTCACGTACAACGGATACGTCTGATCAACCATGGTACTGATGTTCCATCTATGAGATTTAAGGTCAGACAGAGAGTCTCCCCTTCAGGAAAATCCTATCTTTGTTGGATGAGAGAATTTGATGCATCATGTCAGACTCAATGGAAAAAATACAGAAATGTTCACTTCTGACAGCAGAGCTTCTTTAATACATTAATGCAGCCTGCAATTAGTATAAGAGCATTTACAGCCAATAAAGTGGACCCTTACAATGCAGGAATTTATGAGTTCTTCTATAAGCAAGAAAAAATACACATTTTATTATTATTTTGTCAAAATATGTTTTATCTACAGTCTACGTGAAACAACTTTTAAAACATTTATTTTCTTTTTCTACTGTCAATGAGGTTGTTCTCACTAAAACCTGGATGATTGCTGCTAGAAGTCAGGGTTAAATATAGATAAAATGGCAAATCTAGGACAGTTGGCCATAAAACCTCTGGTGATCAGACAGAAAGAGGGAAGGATTTACCGAGAAGGAGTGAGCGAGTGAGACATGATGGAGGAAGCCTGGAGTGAGAGAGAAGAGTGAAAATAGGTCTGGTGTTGCTATAAGAAGTAACAACGAGGAGAAACTATTACTACAACCTGCTAAAATACGGTCATACTAATAAAATATTAATACAGCAGACCTTAAATCAGGGCTGTCAAACTCATTTTAGTTCAGGGGCCACGTACAGTTCAATAGGATCTGAAGTGGGCCGGACCAGGAAAATAATAACATAATAACCTATACATGATGTCAACTCCAAGCTTTTCTCTAAATTTTAGAGTGAAAAACAATAACAAGAAAATATTTATATCCTTTAAAAAATGTGAATAACCATGAAGACCCTAAAATAAAAAAATAGAAAAATAAGTGCAGTTTTAACAATATTATCAGTTTATCATTTACACATGTGCATAACAAGTGGGCCGGACCAGTAAAATAATACATAACATACATAATACACAACATAATAACCTAGAAATGACGCCAATTCCATGTATTTCTCCAAGTTTTAGAGTGAAAAAAGTTAAATTACTATTTGAAAATGTTTACATCTACAAAGTATCCTTTAAAAATTGTGAATAACATGAAGAACTATGAAAACCTGGAATTTCTTTAAAAAATAAGTGTAATTTTGACAATATTATACCTCAGTTTATCATTTACACATGTGCATTACCACTTACAGATCATAGTGGATCTACAAATGCACAAAACCTTTAGTAACCGGCAGAATATTGTTAAAATTTACCTTTCTTCTCTTAAGATATTTCAGGTTGCTCATATTTGTGCAGGTTATAGTTCAGGATAGGTTGTACAAGTAAACATGTTCATATAATTCTACTGTTTTTACAATAAAACGAAGAGAAAAATCATTATGTTATTATTTTACTGGTCCGACCCACTTCAGATCACATTGTTCTGTATGTGGAACCTGAAATAAAAAGATTTTGACACACTTGTCTGTTAATACCTTCTATAAATTCATCCCATGGGTTGGATTAGACCCTTTGGCAGGCTGGTTTTGGTCCAGGGGCCGCATGTTTGACACCCCTGCCTTAAATGTTAAAACCTTACATGGATAAGGCAAAGCAAGGCAGATTTATTTGTAAAGCACAATTCATATACAGGGCAATTCACAGTGCTTCACAAAAATGGAAAAGAGAGCGGTTAAAAACACACAATTACAATTAAAACATAATCAATAAAACATAAATAATAATCAGTTAAAACTAAGTAAAAGGTCAGAGTGCAGACAGAACCCTTTCAGTTGTTCTATGCACAGTTGAACAGCTGTTTTCAGCCTGGACTTAAACATTATCACAGTACAGGTCTGTCTCACGTCATCAGGAAGACTGTTTCAGAGTTTAGCTGCATAGAACTGAAACACAGCTTCACCTGTTTAGTCCTGACTCTGGGACCAGCAGAAGACCAGTCCCTGAGGTTCTCAGGGTCCGAGATGGTTCATATGGGACCAACATGTCACAGATGTACATTGGTGCCGGACCATGGACAGACTTATAAACAGGCAGAGCTGTTTTAAAGTCTATTCTCTGAGCCACAGGAAGCCAGTGCACAGATCTGAGCACAGGACTAATATGGTCATACTTCCTGGTTCTAGTCAGGACCTGAGCAGCAGCGTTCTGGATGTACTGCAGCTGTCTGACAGCTGGTTTAGAGAGTCCAGTGAGAAGGCCGTTACAGTACTCTAACCTGCTAGAGATAAATGTGTGGGTACGTCTGTCTAAGTCTGGTTTAGACAGGAAACCTTTGATTCTGGCAATGTTTTTGAGATGGTAAAAGGCTGATGATGGAATTGATTTAATGTGGCTGTTAAAGTCTAGGTCTGAGTCCATTATTACCCCTAGATTTCTAACCTGGTTTTTAGCTTTTAGAGTAACAGATTCCAGATGACTGATGACACTTTCTCTGGGTTTTTGTGGGCCAAAGACAATGACTTCAGTCTTGTCTGAATTTAGCTGGAGAAAGTTGTTTTGCATCCACACAGTGATCTGTTGGAGGCAGTCACAGAGTGAGTCCACAGGCCCATGCTCACCACATACTTCCTGCGGGGCTGATATTCAACATCTGCTCATACTTCGATACATACACAGGTGATTGATGGAACTTTTTCAAGGCTGTTCACTTATACAGACACATCCTGGTACATGGAACGTCCCCAGTGTCAATATTAGTTCAGCAAACAGCATCTGTCCCGCCTACAGTCTGATATGGTTGGACTTGTCTTTCTACAGTCACCAGTTTTTCTCTGGGTGCTGTGTTTTACACACACACAAATCTATCACATCTATCTTTCCACAGCTGAGTCCTGTGGAGCAGGGCTGTCAAACTCAATTTCGTTCAGGGGCCATATTCAGCCCAATTTGATCTCAAGTGGGCCAGACCAATGACAGCAACATAACTCAACCTGAAAAAAAGAAATTTCTTGTGCAATTTTAATAATATTTTGACTCAACTTATTTATACACATGTCCATTACAGATCAGATCAACAAAGGCATAAAAAAACAAGCAGAGTTTTGTTAAATTTGCACTTAATTTTCTTTTGACATTTCAGGTTCATATTCATTTCGGCTATTCATATTTTACTGTTAACCCTTTCATGCATGAATTATGACAACCTTAGTCGAGATTTTTGTCCTGAGTGCTTTTATTCCTTTTTTTAAATTAAATATATTTATTGATTTTTCTGGTGAGAAGGAAAATATACAATATTTGTTCAATTAAAGACCACGTTTTTCAACACAGGAAACAAACATCAGACTCCCAACAACCAAAACAAGACAGAAAAAAAATCCTCTTTAGACATGAAAACAACAATGCAATTGAAATTTTTTTATGAACCTATTTTTCATGGAGTTACAAAAATGTCTACTCAGCTGGACACCATGTGTTTAATTTTATGAAGCAAAGAAACATGTATTTAAAACCCATCATCAGAAAGTGAAAAACTGTGTGAAAACTATGAAATAAAAACATTTTTAATGCTGCTCATCTGATGTTTTCTCACATTTCATCAATACTCTAATATTAGTTATTACTCACGTCATGGATGTAATATGCAAAAAGAAACCCTTTTTGATTAAGAAAACTGTTAATTACAGTCTAAAAACAACTAGCAATTGATTTACACTCAAACATGTTAGTGCAGATCAGATTCATCAAGAACAGCAAAGTTACAGTAATGCTATGAATTACAGTGTATGGGTGATGCATAAGTGTCTAATGTGTTGGCAGAAATGCAACTAAACCCCCCCCCCCCCCCCGATAAATATGCAAGAGAACAGCTGTAGAATAGATGTCCACTGTAGTGACCACTATGCATGAAAGGGTTAAAGGATAGTTTGTTCATGTGAATATTTTCATAATTTAAAGTTATTTTTTGCATTAAAACAAAGAGAAAAATTTGGATTTGTCATGATTTATAGCAGTATTTTTTAACACTGGGGTCACAACCCTATGTGGGGTCACCTGAAATTTCTAGTAATTGATTAAAAACCAAAAAAAATTACTAATAAAAAACATTTTTTAATGATTCAATACATATTTCATTATAATTAAAATACCACACTTACCCAAATAAAAATCAAGTTCAAGTAAAATGCAGGATATTATATCTGAGAGGGCATATTGTGATTGACCCGATCATGTGACCGCGTGCATTACTACACTTCAACCTGCCCAGATACAGTTGAAACTGGACTGAACAGAGAATGGAAAGATTTCTTCGCCCACCTGTTAACACTAAGACATGTCCAAGAGAAACTGACAAGCAGACACCAAAAAGGCAGAGAAAATATGATGACGGCCAGTTCTGGCCCATGTTTGACACCCCTGCTGCAGAGGCTGTGTTGACCAGAAAAGGACTAGGGTTGAAAAGCACACTGAGGTCTTTGGATTATTTAGAGGGATTATAATAACTGTCTAATTATTTTATAGAGTGACAAAGGTAAAGGTGACACTGCATGTGAATAATCAAACCAAGAGAAAAAGAATAGAACAGAAAAAGGGGTGAAAAAGGAGTCAGACACAAAAGTGAATTATTACTCAAAACTATTAACAATGACATCAAGTATTAAACTGAAGAAAAAGTGACTTTTCTGGGCATCAGAGGGTAAACTATATAATTTTCTTTCCCTACTCAGAGGTAAATAATCAGATTTTCTACTGAAATTGGTTTGAGTTTACTTAATTCTATTCAGTAAATGTTGTTTTGTCCTTCATTATTTCATCCCAGTGTCAGTTTGGAGGATGACAGGAGCGCTGCAGCTGACAAAGGACAGGAAAGAAAGAAAGAAAAGATCACACAACACTTTAGCACAAGCACACAGAACTGAGATGGCAGGTCCACAACAACCAAAACAGAGCTGAGCTGTGTCTGCAGGATTCAGAGCCTACCTCCCAGGCTGTGTGTGTGTGTTGGTGTGTGTGTGTGTGTGTGTGTGTGTGTGTGTCTGTGTGCATCTGTGTGCATCTATGTGTGTCTGTGAGTGTGTTTGTGTGTGTTTGTGTGCATCTGTGTGCATCTATGTGTGTGTCTGTGCTACTATGTGTGTGTGTATCTGTGTGTGTCTGCGTGTGTCTGTGTGTGGGTTTGTATGTGTCTGTGTGTGTCTGTGTGTGTGTGTCTGTGTGTGGGTTTGTATGTGTCTGTGTGTGTCTGTGTGTGTCTGTGTGTGGGTTTGTATGTGTCTGTGTGTGTCTGCGTGTGTCTGTGTGTGGGTTTGTATGTGTCTGTGTGTGTCTGTGTGTGTGTGTCTGTGTGTGGGTTTGTGTGTGTCTGTGTGTGTCTGTGTGTGTCTGTGTGTGGGTTTGTATGTGTCTGTGTGTGTCTGTGTGCGTCTGTGTGGGTTTGTGCGTGTGTGTGTGTGTGCGTCTGTGTGTGTCTGTGTGTGTCTGTGTGTGTGGGTTTGTGTGTGTGTGTGTGTGCGTCTGTGTGTGTCTGTGTGGGTTTGTGCGTGTGTGTGTGTGTCTGTATGTGTTTGTGTGTGTTTGTCTGTGTCTGTGTGCTTCTATATGTGTGTCTGTGTGTGTCTGTGTCCATCTGTGTGTGTCTGTGAGTGTGTTTGTATGTGTCTGTGTGTGTGTGTGTATGTCTGTGTGTGTCTGTGTGCGTGTGTGTGTGTCTGTGTGTGTCTGTGTCCGTCTGTGTGTGTTTGTATGTGTCTGTGTGTGTCTGTGTACATCTGTGTGTGTGTGTGTGTGTGTGTGCGCGTCTGTGTGTGTCTGCGAGTGTGTTTATATGTGTCTGTGTGCGTCTGTGTGTGTCTGTGTGTGTCTGCGAGTGTGTTTGTATGTGTCTGTGTGCATCTCTGTGCGTCTGTGTGTGTGTGTGTGTGTGTGTCTGCCCTCCTGCTGCTCTCAGATGACCAGTGCCAAACACCACTCAACCGTCAAACACACAGACTTTTGTGTCATATTGTGTTCCCACATCCTCACCTTTTACAGATATGATAATGAGGCTGAACATTGCCAAACTACATCTCACTGATAATATACTCCATGACAGCAACACAAACAGCATCGTGTGAACAGCGTCGTCCTCGATCACTAGTGAAAGAACATTTCTAGAGGCTTCCGTTTGGAAGCAGTAAGGCCTGTCTGTGTTGACACACTTTGGATCTGATAATCTTACAGTAATCCACAGTTCCTCATCAGTGGTAAAAACATATGAGTGCTATGGTGTGTGTGATGGAAATAAATTCAATCTGCAGATGAAGTCAAACATTTTACTTGGGCCAAAGACACTTTTCTTAAATGAACGGATGAATTAGGAGAATCAAATTAATAATTATTTTGTCATTAGTATATAAGTTGTTGAAAATGTGAATCATTGTGTTTTTGTTAGAATGAGATGCAGTCTGCCATGTTTCTACTGCAGCTCCGAGCAGACTTCCTCCAGTTTATTCCATTTAATAGCTCAATATTTGCAACAATTATGCACATCAATGTCATTTTACACCTTCAGCATCCTGAACATTACAGCTTAGTTTGCACCTTACAGTTTATTTTTGCACATTACAGGTAATTATACCAGTTTTTTTACCCACATCTTTTTTGTACTTCTAATTTACTATGTATAGTTTATGCTCTTGTGTTAGATTTTTACTGTCATTCTATCTGTCTATCTATCTATCTATCTATCTATCTATCTATCTATCTATCTATCTATCTATCTATCTATCTATCTATCTATCTATCTATCTATCTATCTATCTGTCTGTCTATCCATCCATCCATCCATCCATCCATCCATCCATCCATCCATCCATCTGCTAAAAAGCCCTGAACAGACAAAATACAAACTATAACTGACTGTAAAGAGTGGTGTCTGTTTTCTTCAGTTGCTGTGGGTTACAGACTGTAACTTCACCTCTACGTGTACCTAAATATGACACACTGAAGCTTTAAATGTAAACTTCTAATATCATGCAATAGATAGAAAACTCAGATCAGATTCCGTGTGTGTGTGTGTGTGTGTGCGCGTGTGCGTGTATGTGTCTTACCGTACAACTCCTGATGTGTTTCTGAGGACGGACGCTGCAAAGCTCTGGGTGACACCCACCAGACTCGTCCCATCCACTTCCACGATCTGATCGTTCACCTTTATCCTGATGAGAACACAAGCAGAGGAGATCCTTCATCAGTGGTTCAAACACACAGTGGTTTAAACACGTCCCTGATGCAAGAAATGAGCTCAGAAGAACTGGCTTATGATGGATATTCATGAGATTTTCAAAATGACAACTACGGCAGACTTTGTAGAGCTGATACATTTCCACTGCAGTAGGTCTAGACAACTTTCTAACAAAGACGCAGAGGAGATGTGACTCCAAACAAACGAGGAGGGATAATGAGGACATGGGTGGCCTTTTCCCCCTGGGCCTTTCCACAGACGATGAAAGATCAACTTCTGTGTCTGAAATCAAAACCCCTGATGACCACACGTGTACACAAACCATAATATAACACCATAGTTTAATAAGCAAAAAAAACTAAGGAAGAACTAAGAAAGTCCTGCATATATGAAGAATTTTAAGTTCTTAACTTAAATTGCACTACTTGACTTTCCATTTGTCCAAGTGGGCCGGAGCAGTAAAATAATAACAGCAAAAAAGTATAATTACATTATGAAAATATTTACATCCACAAAGTTTCCTTAAAAATGTAACAATGAACACCCTGAAATGTCTTAAAAAGTGCAATTTTAACAATAATATACCTCAGTTTATCATTTAAACATGTTCATTACAACTTACAGATCACAGTGGATCTACAAATACACAAAATATTTAGTAACAGGCAGAATATTATTAAAATTGTACTTTCTTCTCATAACACATTTCAGGCCTTTCATATTTGTTCAGGTTGTTCATATTTTTTGTGAAAGGCTAGTTTGTAAATGAAAACATTTAATGTAATTTTATCATTTTTATACTAAAACAAAGAAAACAATGCAGTGTTGTCATTATTTATAGGTTGCTTTGATAGTATTTTACTGGTTCGACCCACTTGAGATGAAATAGGTGTGTATGTGGAACCTGAACTAAAATGAGTTTGACACCTTTAATCGTTAATATCTTCAGTGTAATTTTTACATACCCATGGGCTGGACTGGACCCTTTGGCCCTGGTGATAAGACTAATGAGAAAAAAGGTATGAGTTTATTTTTTCTAAAGCTCAATGTAAGCATATAAACCTAAACATGATTAAAAGACTACATCTGTGAATTAAATTCCACATCCATAAGTTAACGGATGCACAAGCCCTTTTAATCCTTAGAACTGGTTCAGTCGTACAACACATTAAATCCTACAAGACCCACAAATCATCTCAGTCTTATTTCAGAAACTATACAAATTGCTTGTACTTTTTAAACCGGGGGGGGGTCAAACATGTGAGCCAAAACAGGCCCACTAAAGGTTCTAATCTGGCTCAAGATATGAATTTGCAAAGTGCAAAAATTAGCTTGTTTTATTTCAGGTTCCACATTCAGACCAATACGATCACAAGTAAAATATCAGCATAATAACCTATATTTAATTACTCAAAATTTTCTTCTTAGTTTAATGTGAAAAACATAATATTACATTACGCCTATAAATTATGACAACGCTAATTTTTTCTCTTTCGTTTTAGTGCAAAAAATAATATCACATTATGAAAATATTTACATTAACAAACTTTCCTTCAACAATTACATGTGAATAACCTGAAATGTCTAAAGAAAAGATCTCAAGTAAAATAATAAAATAAGAACCTATAAATAATGACAACTCCAAATTTTGTTCTTGGTTTAATATTAATATGAAAAAGTAGAATTACATTATGAAAATATTTACATTTAGAAACCATCCTTTCACAATAAAATATGAACGACTCGGAAAAAATATGAACAACCTGAAATATCTGAAGAAAACAAATGCAATTTTAACAATATTATGCCTGTTGCTAAATGTTTTATGCCTTTGCAGATCTGATCCATAATGCACATGTATAAATGATAAGTTGAGGAATAATATTTTTAAAATTGCACTTATTTTTCATTTTTAAAAAAATCAGCTTTTTCAGGTTATTCACATCTTTTTTGTTTGGATTTTTGTAAATGTAAATATTTTTATAATTTAATGTTATATTTTTCCACTAAAACAATGAAAAAAATTTGGAGTTATTATTTATATGCCATTATGCTGGTATTTTATTGGTCCAGCCCCTGAACTAAAAGGCATTTGACACCCCTGTTCTAATCTGTTCATCCAACATCATCATTCAGAGTAGGCCACGTTGCTTAAAGCTTCATCCTTCATTTCAGTTCCCAGTGGGATTCAGGTCCTTTCAAAAGTCTGTCGCTAAACACACAGCAGCTGCAGAGTAGGACTAAATCTGCCCTTGACACCCAACACGTCAGCCTGAGCTGTCACATGGATGTATAGAGACGTGTTGTCCTGACAGTTAGACGGAGGGCGGGAGCTGGTCGTCTGTCAATCAGCAGCTCTGATGCTTTTCTAACCTTCCCCACATCTAACATCCAACTCTGGCTTTGTATGTCAGCTGCTGTCAAACAACACAAAAGTACAGAAAAAATGGAAATAAAGGAAGAGAGTATGATGCATAGAAGCCAAAACAAACATACACCTCAGTTATTTCTCACACACCGAGGGTCAGCGGCTCCAGATGTAACACTGAACATCTGCCAGACAAGATCTATATGTGTGTGTGTTTGTATCAGACCATTAAGTCTGTAATGATGGAAGGAAATTACACTCTTGTAGCGCAGCATTTTGTAATAACTGTTGTAATATGTGATGAGTTATTACAAATTGCAGCAAAGTTTATTACATATTGCACTGTTATTACATGATACAGCGCTACAGTTCTGGCCAGAGACTCCTCCCTTGTCTGTGTGTGTGTGTTTGTGTGTGTGACTATTCAGAGGCCAAATGAAAATCCAAATTAAACCCTATTGCACAGGACTAGTAGAACCTACGGTGATTAGTAAATTAACCCCCACATCTGTTTCCTGCAGTACATTTGCACTGGAACAAAGTCCAGTGGATCTGCAGGTATGAGGAAGTCAGATTTATGACTTTTTAAGTCATTTTCAAGGCATCTTTGATCAAATTGGTTTAGATTAGATTTGAAGCTCCCCCATTCTGACTGCACTGTTGGAATCAGTAGGTGCATTTCCAGCCAGCTGTTTCTATTTTGGCTAAAATTTGCTTAGAGGTCTTATTTATGTCTTTGTGCGTAAGAAATCAATAGAAGTGAATCCCCAAAGGAACTTTGTGTTGGTAAATGCAAATTCTGCAAATGTACAGGATTTAAGTTCTGTTCAACATGTTGATGGTCATATGAACTATGTTTTCAGCTCAAAAATGTCCAGTTTCATCACAATTAATGCTATGTTTTCATGTCACAAATGGCCAAGTTATATTTGAACTGAATTGACCTGAAAAACAAATATTCTATTCTTTTAGATTCCCCAGTTTTTCTTACCAGATTATATCCTACATATCACATGTTTTATTTTTACAGGTTCAATATGGAGTATGGTGCTGATCCATCCTGCTTATGTTACGCCAATACATACATTAAGAATGTCACACGTCACTTTTTAAATCAACAGTTTTCTAATAATAAGCATTTTTATAAAGAAATAACAATTCTATATTGTTATTTCCTCTTTAGTATGATGATAAACTATACAATAAATAATTCTGATCCTAGTTTTTGCACAGGGATCATTTGTGGAAACGGTGACATGGCTGCTGAGCATCAGTATAATGGGATCTGTAACAACCATGTCACATCCGTCCACTGCCACATTTTGTGTTTTTGTGTCAGCTGTTATTGTTTTAGATCCACAATACTAACATTTATGAATAAGAGGATAATTAGCAATAGTAAGTCTATAAGTTTATTACTAATAAAGTACTGGTACTGACCAGAGCATCATGGGTAATGTCACGTCCGTCCACCAGCAAAAGTTTTCACGTACACGTGCTATTCAAAATCCAATATTTTATTTCTGAAAATATAGCTTCCACTGTCAAATAATATCAGTAGTCTGTGCACAAATGGATTAGCATTATTTCAACACAGTTCTATGCATTTCTTACAACTTTTTTTTTGACAAAAATGGCCACTCATTTGACCCCCTAAGTAAGTTTTAGTAGATTTGTATTTACAATTTGTACTTTTAAAAAACAATATTGAAACACCCAAACTTCAGTGGGGTTGTTGTATTAATAACAAGCAGAAGAGTATGTATGTGACCTAACGTGATGACATTGAAATTTTAGCTGAATTAATACAGCAATTCAGGAGGTAAAAGTTAAAGCCAGTTTCATGATTTTATCAAAAATATCTATAACACCTTTTGATGTGTATCTGCAAATTTGATGAAGTCAAATGTATGGCTTTTAAAGACATTTTCAAGGTGTACACTGACATAAATAACATTACAACAGGCCTCAGTTATTTCCTTGAACCAGTGTGAACCATGTTTCAATCCAGTCTAATGTTCCATTTCCATTTGTCCATGACTAATGTTTCTGTTACTGATGTTGAAGCTGTTAAAGCTCATACCTGAACCCCTCCCACTCCACCCATGAATAACTGTTGTCAGCTCCACTCATTCTCATCTTTGTTATGATAAAAGGCTAAACATTATTTAAAAATTTGGCAAATTCTTTACAAAGTTTTCCAAAAGCAAATATAGCAATATCATTTATTGTATTTGTGGGATTTTTAAGACCTTTGAGTGTCAGATTTAAGGAGTAATGATCAATTTTACAGACAAAATTTAAGACTTTTTGAGGATCCCCAGACACCCTGAAAGTTCTTTTTTTTTTTTTACCCCAATTTACTGAAATCCCATTATCTATTGAGACTTTGCCTTACTGAATAATTTAAGTTTGCTCTTTCAGTGAAAACCCATAAAATATCGTGACCTAAGCCTCCTGGATTTCCATCTGAAACGTTCATTTATCATCACCAGTGCAGCCTCCACAGTCCTTAACCAGGAAACGGGTTGAATAAATGTGCAGAGTAAAGAAAAATGTGTCAAATCACAGAGATGTTAATTCCCTTAGGATTAATAATCACAGGACTGTGTTTGTTGAAATAGTGTGGGTCATTTATGGTGGAATTTTTACTTTACAAATAACAGACATGGACATTTTGCACAAGATTAACATCACAGATGACCTGAACAATTATTAGAAATTAGCACAAATGCACACATAGTACTTGTCCTGTATGAATAGGATAATAAAAGGAAAAGGCCTCTGTTTATTTCTGCATTATGATCAAAATTCGATGTGAAAATGCAGCTCCAGTTCCAGACCCATAAACAAAATTGTCTTTTCACTGGTTATCTCTTATGCCAATGGTGCAATTAAATACAAGAACTCAAGTCTTATTAAGTTGAACAACCATTTTACAAAATGTCAAGAAGACATTTTACATTTCCACCCCATTGCCTGCTTTTTTTAAAAGGTCAAAAGTAAATAAGATACAGGCAGAAGCTGAACCATGTGAGTGGATTGTTTTCACAGTGTTTGACAACACAGAGACAGTGAAATCCTTCCTTTTCAGAGGGATTTTCCTGTTGGTGATGATAGTGTTGCAGTTGTGTCACATTACTTTGGTCTGTGACATCAACTTAGAAATGCAAATACAATTTTAACACAACATTTTAAGAGTCTGGCTGACAAAAAAAGTGCACATTTTCAACGCATACAAGACCTTTCTTTTAAGGCAGGGGTGTCAAACATACAGCCTGAGGTCCAAAACCGGCCTGTCAGACAGTCCAATCCAGCCCTTCAGAGCAAAACATTACACTGAGGATATCAACAGTCAAGGGTGTCAAACTCATTTTAGTTCAGGGGTCACATTGGGCCTCATGCGATCTCAAATAAAATAATAGCATAAGAACCTATAAATAATAACAACTCCACATTTTGTTCTTGGTTTATATGAAAAAGTAGAATTACATTATGAAAATATTTACATTTAGAAACTATCCTTTCACAATAAAATGTGAACAACATGGAAAACATATGAAAAACCTGAAATGTCTGAAGAAAAAAAGTGCAATTTTAACAATATTATGCCTGTTATTAAATATTTTGTGAATTTATGATCTATAAGTTGTGTTAATAATAAGCTGAGACATAAAAAGTGTTGAAATTGCACTTATTTTTATTAATAAATTTCAGGTTGTATATGGTTGTTCAGGTTATTACCTCTGACAAGTGAAACGGCAGAGGTTATGTTTTCATCAGGGGTTGTCTGTCGGTCTGTCTGTTTGTTTGTCTGTTAGCAAGATAACTAAAAAAGTTATGGACAGATTTTCATGAAATTTTCAGGAAATGTTGATACTGGAACAAGGAAGAAATGATTAAATTTTGGGGGTGACTGGGGGGGGGGGGCAGATTTTGATAAAAATTTCAGGAAATGTTGATTCTGTCACAAGGAACAAATGATTAAATTTGAGTGGTGATGGGGGCTGATCTGCCTTGGTGGAGGTCTGCGCTCTCCAAGTCATTTTCTAGTTCATAATGTAATTTTACGTTTTTCACACTAAAACAAAGACAAAATTGATTATTTATAGGTTATTTTTCCTGTCTGGCCAACTTGAGATCACATTGGGCAGTATGTGGCCCCTGGACTAAAAAGAGTTATACACCCCTGTTTTAATTTACATAAATACTGAAACTACACCAGACTGTATGAGGGGCCAGGGAACCAGTAGTGTCTACAATTCTAATCACTTGAAACAGATACAAGAAGTCCTAAATCTACAGGCTTATAAAATCATTGAACTTGAGCTTTCCTCTGATCTTTCCCACTTTTTAAACTTCTCCCACTCAGCAAGGAAATGAGACTTTCTGGAGTTGGTGGAACTGTCATTTTTGAAGAGGATAAACGTTTCTCAATTTTCAACTGGCTCTTTCATTTCCTCTCTTGCTCTCCTTCTCCCTCCCCATCTCGTCTTGGTACATTTGAACTAATCTCACTCTTGTGTGTTTCTGAAAATGGCCTCCCTGACTGTACCATAAAAGAAAAAAATGATTAATCCTGGAAGAAAACACACCTACTGCAAACAACCCCGGTGCACGATGGGTTCAGACTGTGTGTACAGGGCTTATACTTAACTTCTATTTACCGCTTATTTAATCTCTATCAGTTTTTTTTTTTTCACAAGTAGTGGGGAACAGGAAGCACACAAATACTGACTGACTGACGGTGGAAAAGAGGTAGAGACTCTGGGTTTAGACACAGCGAACCATAGATCGCCTGCTGGGAAGCTGTCATCTTCTCCTCTACCCCTGGCTGAATGCTTACTCTGCACTGCTCATGCTTTGTAATGCACAAAAACACACACCAAAGTACACACACATACACAGTCTCCTTCATCCCCTCTAACACAAAAACAGACAATTACACAGTCATAGATAAAGATACGCTCCTTATTGAAGCCAGTCCAAAACAGTCTCTTGTGCTCTGCAGAAAAAAAAAACTCCTGCAAACTCACACAAAAACAAAAGAAAAGGAAACATAATCCATTTGTATTTGATGCCCGGTATACAAACACACATACACATACAGTTGAATATAGAGGATTGTGTCCCAGGCTTTGCCTCCACCAGTGGATCTAATCCCCAACCCCTGCTGCTGCATCTGACAGGCGCACTGTGTGACTGAGTGTGTGTCTGTGCGGAAGATGACGAAGAGTGTGTGCTGATGTTGTTGGCAAGGAAGAAACGAAACAAACTGATTAACTCTGTGTAAACAATGCGCGGTATGTGCTGTATGTCTGTTTGATGTGTATGGATGTTTGTGAGGAGAATGCTCAATAACCTCCACAGCAACAGTTTCTCCCTGGTTCAGCATCAGAGACACACTGCAGAAGACACACTGCCCTCAAGTTCACCACAGGAAATAGTTCTACCTCTGCAGCTCCTGGACTCTACAAGTCCTCTACTTTCTGTTGGGTGGATAACAAAAGGCCAGGTTTACTAACTTTCTGCACTTTCTGGAATTAAAAACTACTGTTGAGACTTACCACAGATACAACACTAGTCGCTTTTCCATTGACCCTCAAACTGTGCGAGTATAATGCATAAAAATTTACCTAATGGAAAAACTCTTATCAATTAAAAGTTTTTGTGCTGGGATCGGAGAATAAATTTTACAAAATATGGCGCCCCCTCTTGGTGTTTTATGAGAAACCCACAACAATAATCTCTGAGTACCATCCCCCCCTCCCCTCTTTAAAATTTCTTTTTTATATAAGTAAATACATCTTAATGTATTACTTTTTTTTTAATACATATATTATTTATTTTCGGTTCCCTCGCTCTTTTTTCTATTGTCTTTTTTAAATTTATATTGTTCTTTTATACTGCACTTATTAATGCTGTTTAAACATGTTTGTTAATATTTTTTATAATTTTCATTCTGTCTTTTCATAAATTTTTTCAGTGGTTGTTGTGTCATGGGTGGATGTTGTTAAGAAAATAAAAAATCTCCTTCTTGTAGAGTGAATGTCTTATTCATGTTCTGTTATTAATAAAAAGATCTTTGAAAGAAAGAAAGACAGAAAAGCTTTTGCGCTGGCAAGAGGTGGTTTTTGGGCTTTTTCCGAACCACCTAGTCCATGGGTCAGCAACCTTTTCTATCATAAGAGCCATTTTTGGACAGAAATGTATTTATTTATTTTTAAAATCTGTCTGGAGCCAAAAAATTACTTAATATGTTTTACCTCAAAGTGGTGTCATTTGTCATTTGTTATTATTGTGTTGTGCAACAAAAGTTGACTGGCATGTGAAGGATTTCTTTGCAATGGAATATACAGATGAATGCCCTCAGTGTCATAAATTAAAAATTAGTCGGTTTTTGCTACTACTAATTCTAGTTTTGGATTCACCTAGAGCAGGGGTAGGCAACCTGTGGCTCCAGGCCACATATGGCTCTTGGGCCCTTTTCCAGTGGCTCAATGTAGCTATGTCAAAAACCATAAGGAAATGAATAACGCTTTTTTTTTTTTTTTACTATTATTGTCGCTACCATAAAGTGATTCTGATGTTATGTAGTTGTAAAAATGTAGACTGTACTCTAAATGAATTCTTAAAAAAATAGTAGTAGTAGTAGTAGTTACAGTAGTAAAAGTAGATTACTTTTTAATTTTATGACACTGAAGGTATTCATCTGTGTTCTTCATTGCAAAGAAAGCCTTCACATACCAGTTGATTTTTGAATGAAAATAAAGACAAATGTCACTGTTTTCTTTAGTGCTATAATTTCTTTGTGGTTCTGTAAATGCACTCAAACATGGATTTATTCCCCACATATTCTGTACAAACTATTCCTAAAGAGTTTCTTAAACAGTTACCAGTTTGAGGAAAGATATAAGGGTATCTCTTGGCTCCAGGCAGTTTTGTTTTTCTATTTCTGTCCTAAGATGGCTCTTTAGATTGCGAAGGCTGCCGACCCATGACCTAGAGAGTATAGTCTACATTTTTACAACTGCATAATGCAAAGTGAATTTATAGTTGTGACAACAATAGCAAAAGGTTGAAAGAAGTGCCATTCATTCCATGTTTTTTTTGACAAAGCCACAAGGAGCTACTGGGAAAGGGCTAAAGAACCAAATGTGGCCCTCAAGCCACAGGTTCGCCACCCCTGACCCAGGGGGCGTGGGGGTGCAGGGGCCCGTCCCGGCTCCCATCAGGTTAAGGTGGAGTACATCCTGCATGTGTTACCAGTTCATTTCAGAGCTTATAGTGTGTCTTACTGTTCCGATATTCTTAATAATTGCGGTGTGACTCGATTCTCTGCTTAGCATTACTATGTTGTGATGTCCAAGTAGAACGATGCGCTCACCTGCTGTCTCTCTCTGCGGCTCCACCCTCAATAACAGTTTTGACAAAGATGCCCAGTTTCTCCAACCCAGCATCAGCACCGACTCCCATCCCGATGATACTGATGCCCAGGCCGTCCTCGTCTGGAAACAGACACAGTTAAACCAATGTGAGTGTTTGAACGGAGAATAGCAAAGCTACAAAATAAAAAAGATGACTTGGTTTAGACTTGGAGCAACACCAAGACTGAAATGCCCCCTGGGAAAGAGCGAGTGCACTAAACACGTACTAGCCTTCACGGTACACAGGAAATGTGCCATTTACGGAATTCCCTTCCAGTGTAGTGTTCATCCTTCTCCATATCATATTAATTATTCACAAGTATTGATGAAACATGCAGTGGATAGTGAAATTCTACAATTCAGTCTATTTTTGGTCCTTGGCGACACGTCAGAATAGGAAAACCTCAGCAGGACAAGAAAGTAGGATGACATAGAATAGAATAGAATAGAATAACAGAATAGAATAGAATAGAATAGAATAGAATAGAATAGAATAGAATACAATACAATACAATACAATACAATACAATACAATACAACAGACTTTATTGTCATTATGTGTGTAGGAGTGCGACTCCAGTCAGTGCAAACAATATGAATAAAAAGCCAATATGTCAAAAAAGAAAATAAGAAAATAGAATAGAAAATCTAAAAAATGTAGAATAAAAATAGAAGAAGAAGCATTATAAAATAAAAACATGAACTGACATAAAATTAACAGTATTAACAGTGTGTATATCAATGAAAGTCTATAAAAATAGTGCATTTGTATCTGAATAAATATTGAATAAAATATTGTATTGTTTTTGTAAGAACAGGATTATTGCGAAGAGGGACAAAGAGGGTGCATCCTTTTTTTGGGGGGGGTTTAAAATACAGAATAATGTTTTCAGTGCGTTGTATGGTACTGACAGAGGAGAGTGTTGTGCATGTGGTAATCAGAGTGGATATCTTCATCTTGTCCATATACCTTGCAAAAATGACAAAAATAGAAACATCCTACTTTTCATTTAAGAGAAAAAAAAGTGACATCCCTCGTGTGGGAGAGGTCTCTGGGGTATGATGGGTAATTGACAAGATCCACCCACATGTTACAGTGTTTCTTCCCACCTTTCTCCAGCTCCACAGGGAAGAGCTCCAGCTTCTCCACCCTCTTCTCCAGCTCATACTCTGCGGAGGAGGCCACAGGATCCACCTCTTCATTACGTCGATCATAGTCCTCATTGGAGTAGGTGTTGAAGACCTGGAGAGCAAACACAGATCATAAAGTATACTGTCTTTTTCATATAAGGAAATTAAAAAAAAAAAACGTTTTAAAGCAAATGTTTCTGCCATGTTAGAAATGATTTGAGATGTTTATTGAGGAAGTTAAATGACCTAACAACTCAAATCTTAAACCAATACCAGCGGTTTCTCTGTGTTTGTGGCCAATAATGCAGTTTGTTTATCTATTTGTGAAAGGAAATGAAAGTAAATAGGGGTGTTTGTGTTTAAAACTGCTGGTAAGGGCACCCTTTTCTTTCAACATTATCTCAACAGGAACACTATTAACACTTAGGGAAAGAAAAACGCTATAACACAGCCTTGACAACAACCGCAAATCAGCCCATTATTTAACAAAACACTGTTCTACAGAGGAACATAATGTGGTGAGGAGGGGTGAGTATCGCCTTTCTCTGCCTTTAAGCTGTGTGGTTCGTGTAAGAACTTCTCCTCAACTGCAAGGGCCAGCCGTCACTTCCCATCTCATCCCCCGGCCAAGCGCTCTTAACTGCTCCCTGCGCTGAAGTGGAGGGGGAGGGGTGGGGAAGGTGGAGGGGTGGGGGTGAGCGCATGAGCTGACCAAATGTGCACAGCTTTGTCATGTCTGTATTGCGGTATTCTGCAGAAAACTGCCTCTGCGGTGCTTTACAAAAAGGGTTTATGGGTAGGTATCACGTATATGCATATTATTGCGTTTGCATGACTGTATGTTTGTGGTTGTCTGTATGTTAATTAGTCAAACTAAAACACCTCCATCTTCTATTAGCAAAATATGACAAGCCAGTGACATCTGAGAGATGATGCAGTTTCAAGATGTTAAAGAAACATATCACACATTTCATTTAAAGACGTCAATAACATTCCCAATAACAATGGTCACATGCACAACAACAGTAGATGAGTGAAAACAAGATGTCAAACACTGCAACAGGACACAGATTCCATCTCATTCCCACAGTTTTATCACATTCACTCTGCTTTTGAGTCACTGAACAAGTCACACACTTACACGCTTACCAGCTCCAGGGTGCCCTTGCCTCTTTGGTGAAGGGGTGAAAGAGGAATGGTATTGTCGCGCCGAGATCAATAAGGTGTCATGTCACATCACATCTATCGACTACAATAGAGCCTCAAGTCAGATTTACTGTATGTTAGTCACTTGGTTTATTGTATGTGTGAAAAATGGAACAAGAGCTCAGCTTTTAAGAAGTTATAACAAATATAATAAGCAATGCAGGCATGATTTGTCAATACTTTAGTATTGGTGGAGCTGTAAAGGATACAGATAATAATATCAAACCAGTGCAGAATGTAAAAACGTATGAAAATGCCATTTAAGGTTTTAGCAACACATTTTCATGCTGTATTTATATATCTGCTGCAGCATGAGTTTAACTAATAGCTTAAAACAGGATAAAGATCCAAGCAGCTGCAGTAAATGAATATAAATGGGGTTCTAGCAACAGACAGTGTACGGGTTGTACACACAGCTTGAACACTCTGATATAGCGTGATGCTGCTAGTGTTAGCTTTTATTCTTTTCTCTCTGTGTGCCTGTGTGAGCTCTGTCATGACCTCCCGTTCATCAATCATTCAGTGTGATCAACAGCCCTGCATTATTAACACTTGCATGCACATACACATGCATGCCACTGCACACATCCACACACATACATGTACATAGTATAGTGTGGTGCAGTATAGTGTCATAAACATAAACAGCAATCAGTAGGTCAACCACAGCTTAGCAAACACATACACAAACAAACACCACCCCTCTACACGCACATGTATTAACACTACTAGAGACACGCACACACACACTGCTGAAAAATACTAACAGCAGCACTTGCACTGTCCTGGATGTCCTGGACGTGACGCTACCATTGGCAGTCGGTACACTGTCTAATGGCACTCTCAGACACTGTGCACTATCTACAAACACATTAGCATGTGGCCAGTCACTTGAGAGAAACCGAGGAAGAGGGGAGGTCATGAAAAAAGATGAGGACAGATGAGGGTGGGTCTGTTTGAGGGAAGGCGAGCTAAGAAAAGCAGTGATGGAGAAAGATAAGAAAAGGGCAGAGAAAGGAATTCAGAAATCTGTGACAGATGAACTATAGAAGAAAAAAAAAACATGGAGGAGAGTCACAGAGATGGAGATGGGGGAGTGACAGGATAAATGAAACGGCATGCACAGGGGAAATAGGTGTGCAGAAAGAGACTAAAAGAGACAGGCTGCACCGTTACACAGAGCACATTCACACATAAGATAAAGACACCTGATTGTTATCTGGCCCTAAATAAAAACCGTACACTTGCAGATAACCCCGCCAACACCTGGCCATGCTAAGTCTGCAGAGCAAGTATCATGACCTCTAAAGCAAGACCAGTGTGGAAAAATATCTATAAAAGACACAGTGATGTAAAGGAAGTGGCTGAAATGTAAAGGTCACCTGGTGCAGACTGAGAAGTGATTCAACTAATGTCTTTTTCAATCGGTTTAAGCTTTAATAGGAGTCAAGAAAGAAAAGGGGAAAAAAATACATTTCTTGTCTTGGACAGATAGTCATATCTTTTCATTCTCCGAGGATAATTTGATTTTGTCCTGAAGTGTGAGAGAAGAGATTGGCGAAAAAGAGAAGGTGGGATGATCTAGTATCATGCATTATTGTGTTTAACCTTGGCAGCGTGGTAGGATACTGCTGCCTGCAGCTTGAGTTACTATAGGGAGTTGAAATGTGGCCACAGTACAGGTTCAAACATGCATCTGACAACCACATCTCTTAGAACACAGTCAGAGCTGCTGACCACATGAGTAAAACAATGACTATATACAGCAGAGGTGTCCAACTCAGTTTAGTTCAGGGGCCACATACAGACCAAGTGGGCTGGATGTGTAAAATAATAACAGTGAAAAAAGTCCAATTGCAGTAAAAGTTAAATTATGAAAATGTGTATATCAACAAAGTTTCCTTAAAAATGTGAAAAACATGAACTTGAAATGTCTTGAGAAAAATAAGTGCAAGTTTAACAATATTATGGCTCAGTTTATCATTTACATGTACGGATCACAGTGGATTTACAAATACAGTCACAGAAAAAATTATTAGACCACCCTTGTTTTCTTCAATTTCTTGTTCATTTTAATGCCTGGTACAACTGAAGGTACATTTGTTTGGACAAATATAATGATAACAACGAAAATAGCTTAAGAGTTTAATTACAGAGCTGATATCTAGCCATTTTCCATGTTTTCTTGATAATAACCAAAATCACTTCAGTTCTTACATCAATATCTATGGCATTGTACTGACAAAAACAGTGCTTTTATGCATTCCATGTTTTCTTTTCTGTCTGTTTTAGTCACATGATACACACAGGAGTTAGTACTTAATTGCATAAACATTGTTTTTGTTGACTTTTGATGGTCTAATAATTTTTCCGTGACTGTAAACAAAGTATTTAGTAACAGACAAAATATTGTCAAAATTGCACTTGCACTTTCTATTTGTCCTGAACCTTCAGATCAGGGGTGTCCAACTCATTTTAGTTCAGGAGCCACATTCAGCCCAATATGATCTCAAGTGGGTTGAACCAGTAAAATAATAATGGTAAAAAAATTAAAATTACATTATGAAAATGTTTACATCCACAAAGTTTCCTTAAAAATGTGACAATGAACACCCTGAAATGTCTTAAACAATTGTTGTTTAAATGTACAATTTTAACAATAATATACCTCAGTTTATCCTTTACACATGTTCACTACAACTTACAGATCACAGTGGATCTAGAAATACACAAAACATTTAGTAACAGGCAAAATATTATTAAAATTGTACTTTCTTCTCAAAAGACACTTCAGGTCTTTCATATTTGTTCAGGTTGTTCACATTTTTTTGTCAAATGATGGTCTGTAAGTGTAAATATTTTCACAAAATATTATATTATATTAAAAAATTTAGGGTTGTCATTATTTGTAGCACATTATGATAGTATTTTACTGGTCTGACCCACTTGAAATCAAATTGGTCCGTATGTGACCCCTGACCTATAGTGACTTTGACACCAATGACTGTTAATATCTTCAGTGTAATTTTTGCATTTCACAAATTTATCCCACACGCCAGATTGGACCCTTTGTTGGGACAGTTTTGGCCCACGGACCTGTGATATACAGCATTTCAACTTCCATTCAGCTATGTATGTGACCACTTTGTGTGGATACTTTCAGATATAGGGAGCTTTCTGAATGGTTTAGGCTCATTGATGTTTCACGAGGTCATTGAATTAGGAGCCAAACGCCATGCAAAACATGACAGTGCAAACAAACACTATGGAATATAAAAGACTTAATCCAACCTCAAAGCTCCATCAAACACAATATGATGCATATCAGTATGTTGACCCTTCATAATCTAATAGACTAATCCCTCAGATGATTCTAACTTTAGCTGTTTTAATAACTGTGATTATCTTCATAGCAATCCAACAAATGCCTATTTTTGAGCATATTTAATACCCTACAGGTTTTAGTGGGTCATTATGCCTGATTATTATTCCATCTTTTACAGAAAAGGCAGCACACAAGGACAACCTGTGAAAAAAAATAAA
Source organism: Sphaeramia orbicularis (assembly GCF_902148855.1). Classification (NCBI taxonomy): domain Eukaryota; kingdom Metazoa; phylum Chordata; class Actinopteri; order Kurtiformes; family Apogonidae; genus Sphaeramia; species Sphaeramia orbicularis. Next base: position 15,012,358 of record NC_043967.1, on the reverse strand, counting down.
GTAGAATGGTGTATAATGGTCTGTCTAGCCAGGTGGTGGTCTTGTGGGATTGAAAAGGAACACTCTTGTACCGAGGCATTTACATGTTAATTTATTCATCTACAATGCCTGCACTTTCTTCCGAGCTTTGGAAATTACTTTGACTGAAAAAAGCTTGTGCCTCCAGAAGTAAAGACATTTATTTAATATTCAACAAATGCATACCTTTAAAATCTCTGTACACAGTTTACACACCAAGGCCATATTCAGGAATCGGTGGCGGCTGGTGAAATAATTTTTCAGTGGGGCGCAGTAAGCAAGTCAGTTTTCGGATGCACTATAACTACATATCACCAGTAGGATACGCCAAAGCACATGCACCACTATTAAAATATTAATTTCATTAAAAATAAAAATGCACAGTATGTGTTTTCAGTTGTGTATTTCTTATATGTAAATTTCACCCGTCTATCCTTCAAACATACACATTTTTCCATGACTCTATTGTTAAACTCAGACATGTCCCTGATAAGTGTCTTTTCACTGATAGAAAGGACAATGTGTTTAGACCAGGGGTGAGGGCAGTGCTGGTGTTCTGCGAGTTGAGCTGCTCCGTTGAAGTAACCTACCAGTCCACGTACTTAACGCTATATCATACAATGAGAACTTCCTTACGCTATTATCATCTCAAGTCAATATTCTACGTCTATCTTTCATGCGCATAATTGCTTCCATGCTTACTGCTCAAAGGCACTATTAAAGAAATATATGTACAAAATATGACTCACTTCTGCCTGGGGGAGCACAAATCGATGGGCATTTAAACTGTGAGAACGCTTAGGGGCATGCGCATGCTCAGTAGCGCTAGGTAGCTCAACTCGACAGGTAGGGTGGCTCGACGGGACACTGGTAGATCACATGATATTAAAAAAAGTCAACATAAGGGCTAATAGATATCGAAGTTACCACTTGTGCCGGGATTCAAACCCTGGTCTCCTGCATCAAAGCCAGTCACATAACCCACTGAGCAATCCAGCTGCATGTACACAATTTAATAATATTACCTACAGACCTATTCGCTGACTGCATTTCTGAGGAAGGTCTTGATTCTTTTTGGGATGTGATGTTTACTTCTGTGGGTGGTGCTTGGCCGCAAATTTCTGTGCCCCGAGTAGTGGTGGGGATGAGAGCGCCTATGTTGACAAAGAGTCAAGACCGAGTCTTTGAGGAAGCAAGACCGAGTCAAAACCGAGTCTTTCAGGAGTCGAGACCAAGTTGAGACCGAGACCATAAAAACAAGTCAGTTTTGACTGGTCGCTCATCTTGTCTCTGTTCTGTGATCGCACCAGCAACTGAAGTGAAGTCACTGACACTCACTGAACATAGAGTCTTAGCATTGCACCATGGGATGTACTTTTCAAATAATGCCCATCAAGTTTCCATATGTTTGTTTTTATAATTTAAATTTATTTGTAATGATGGATAATTGGACTTTTTGTTAACATGAACATTAAAAAAACATCTGTTGGTCTCAAGGACTCGCTATGAAATTAAGAGTCCTTCTCCTCCCACTGTGGTCCAAGACCGAGTCGAGACCGAGTCCTTGAAGGGTCAAGTCCGACATGACAGAGAAAGTAGAAAATAGTTTCGAGACCAACTTGAGTACAACAACACTGGCCCCGAGGCTCTCCTATCTTTTGTATTGGGGGGGGGGTCCATTGCGCACGCACCATTTATAACCAGAGTCTATGTGGTAAAGGGAGAGCCTTGTGCCCCATAAAGAAAACACATCAGCTGACTCCTCAATAAATGACCAAAAACATTTTTAAACTACACTCAAATGCAGATTAGACACAGTACTCATTGGCTCTATCATGTTCAGCTCATTTATTTAAACATTAATGTTTTTGTAAAATAGTTTTTTGTGATTCCTATCGTCTTCTTCTTCGTGTCAGACAGATGGGGTGGTGCCCTAACGCCCTCTATTGATGATCCACCACTGTCAGGAATTCAGGAACACTTAACTCAAATCCTGATCGAGAAATCCAGCAATCAACAGATAAACACAAAGTTCATTTATAAAATACAACCAGCCACCTGCAGCACAAACTGTACTGTCTGACAGCGATTTCCAGTCTCTTATTTTTTTCTCTTCTCATTCTCCACAGTGTACAGATATCTCTCCTCTTCCTCTGCTGATAATATCTTTCTTCCGCACAATATGATGACTGATGCCCCTGATGCCAAACAATCAGATCCACATTTTATTACCAGTGTTCAAACCTGAACAGTGTCGACAGGACTTCTGCTCGGGGGTCCCTCTCTATACGAGTGTAGAGAAAGTTTACCTTGAATGATCTGTAATACATTGTGATGCATTGATGATGCAGTGGTTGATGCATTAATGTGGATGCACTCAGCCACTGAATTCAACAGAGCTGAGCCTCTTTTTCTTGCTGTGATGGTGTTTATCAGCACTGAGAGTACAGACAACTGATAATGGACATAAATGTATGCAGGCGATGGATGTAGGCAGTGGGTATAAGCCCCTGGAAACGTAAATCCATAATAGGCTTCTGACTGTATAATTTAGGGTCCTCGTACATAATAATAAAGAGCATATTAGGAATGCATTTTAATCCAAATATATATAAATATTATTATTACTATTATTATATATACACAAATCATGAAAAAAAATCCCTGTTTATTGTCTTATCCTAATTGACTACTGTTAGCAATTTGCTGTTAACTAAGAATAGAGCGACATGGCTCGGTAAAAATCTACCTACAGCGTATTTATTCATTCATTCATTTTCTGAACTTGCTTTATCCTCACTAGGGTCACGGGGATTGCTTGGAGCCTATCCCAGCTACATAGGGGCGAAGGCGGGGAACACCCTGGACAAGTCGCCAGTTCATCGCAGGGCTGAACATATAGAGACAAACAATCACTTTCACATTCACACCTATGGGCAATTTAGATTAACCAATTAACCTATTAGTGCATGTTTTTGGATTGTGGGAGGAAGCCAGAGAGAACCCACGCAGACACGGGGAGAACATGCAAACTCCACACAGAAAGGTCCCACCCCCCGTCAACTGGTGTTGGAATCGAACCTAGGACCTTCTTGCTGTGAGGCACGAGTGCTAACCACTGCACCACCGTGTCGCCCACAGTGTATTTAAATATGCACATACAATGTAATGTAAACCTATAGATTATGACTGACGTATTAGTTTATTATCAAACTATACTAAGTTATATGAGGTTTTTATTTCACCAATACAGAGAGATACTGACGGTGAAGTCAAAAGTTTATTATTTTTGAGAGATACATGCATGTTCCTATGTTTTATATGCATAAAAAACCTAGGTATCTAAACAGTATGAATATTTATATTTAACAAACATATAAATGTACAGATATTGATAAAATAAAAATTAAAAGCTTCAATTTGTGAAGTGGAATTTGACAAGACTAAACCAATTCTATTGCCTATGGTGACAGTTGGTTGAAAACTAAGCTTTTTGTACCAATAACTGTAGATTTATATATTTGTTGGGTCAAAATAAATCATTGTAGTGTCAAATTACCTATTTTGTAGCAAATAAACAATAGAAAATAGAAACTGGGCGTTTCATAGTAACTTACATTATAAATAATATTACTATCAAACAAGGTATCAATCTATCTGTCTACAGAGTATTAAAAATTGGTCAAAGAAGCAGAATATTTCATTTTTTGGGGTATTTTTTTGGCAATTTTTATGAGATTTTTGTGGATGCTTAATGAGACATGCAACTTTGCTCTCAGTCAAATGTTCACAGCCTGTTTTCATGCAGGTACACATCTATGCCAAGGTGGTGTCTTAAATCAATATCCATCTCATTGGCCCATTTGCTGTATGCCACCTCTGTCTGCCTGTCTGTCTACCCGTCTGTCTGTCTGTCTGTCTGTAAAGCTAGCGAGCCAAATGGACAGCTCCTCTCCGGGACGAAGGAAGCAGGGATTAGCCAAGGACCGGCTATTCCGCAGGGGACAAAAGAGGAAGGGAGGGTACCTTAGGGTAAAGCAGAGATGAAAAGGTAAAAAAAAAAAAAAAAAAAATGTTTGACGGGGATGTAGAGGAGGAGGAGGAGGAAGAAGAGGGGGCAGTGACATGGGAGAGGAAGAAGGTGGACAAAAGAGTGGACAAAAGAGGGGATATAAATAAAGAGGCAGAGATGCAGGACCCTTTAAATGATGAGAAAATGGAGGAATGGTATATGAAAAGGAAGCATTGCGTTTACAGTAGATGGGAAATATCCACAGAGAGAGAGAGAGAGAGAGAGAGAGAGAGAGAGAGAGAGAGAGAGAGAGCGAGCGAGCGACACAGACAGTGACTCATATGATTCATGAGTTACAGCAGCAGCCGACAGAGAGACTACTGAAGAGTGAAATAAGAGAGAAATACAGAAAAGAAAAAATGAGGGGGGAAAAAAAAGAAAAGTTGAGGAGTGGGTTAAGACTAGGGGTAATTTGCTCCAGGGTTGTTTGAGGCTCTGCTTTAGATGTCACGGCACTGTGCCCATGCCCGTCCATGCGCCTCTGATGGTATTAAACTGGGCCTTTGGTTGGTTGGTGCCAGTGCTGTCGCCTGCCCTGCGCCTTCCAGACAGTGGACGGTGCCCAGGGCAATAAGAGGATGGAAAACCCAGGAGAAATGTTCCTACTGCTGTGGCATGAGACCAAAAAACCCTGCAGTGGATTAACTACACTTGGCCACACACACACAGTACACTGTCTGATCTGCTGCAACAACTCAGCACATTTACATTCCATTACTTCTACCTGTGGCCACCCACTCACACACATACACACACACACACGCACACACACACACCGTGCCTTAGAGCTGACAGGTGCTGAGGAAAGTGTCTACACGGTGGAGGGACTAGACGGTTATGATTAATCCACGTCTTGCAGGAACAGACTGAGACTCGAGGTCGTCTATTAATAAAGTTGTAGATATCTCTTAATTCAAAGATGCACAGCGATCTGGGAATCAAAATGAAAGACAAAATTCACATTTCTACTTGTGATGTACTCCAGAAAGATTTATGTTTTGTTTACACAGTGAGAAGAGCCACACAGATAAGAGTGCTGAATAGATGCACTTGTGTGTATTATAGACTTTTGTAGTAGATTTATCAGAGTAATTACATTCGTTCATTCATTTTTCTAAACACTTAATCCTTGAGATGGTTGTGGAGATGCAGGAGCTTATCCCAGGTACCAGCAGGCAAAGGTGGGGTAAAACCTGGACGTTTTCACATTCACACCAGCAGGAGGTTTATAACAGTGGTTCTCAACTGGTCTAACTTCAGGACCCACTATCACACCTCAATGACAACCCAAATAAATAAAAGTTAAACTCATCAAATTTATTTCATGAAAAGATGGTGTGTTTTGAACCTGAGATAATACAGAATATCACAGTATGCCAACACAGAAGATAAGTTTAATGATACACCAAACTGACCAGCAGGTGGTGATGATAAATATGGAAATAACCCCTTTAACAATAAATTAGGTACATTTTGACCAAAACCAAAAACTGCACTCAGTTAAAAAATTAAAAGTGAATTCAGTCCCTTTTCAAGAATCAAAAACACTGAAGTTTTTGTCCAATGTAGGTAAAACTACATCTGATGTAGTTGTTGTCACACCTGAGTTTTGTCATGATTTGAATAGAAACTTTAGTCTTCCTTTATGCTGTGAAGTGTCTGGTGCTAATTAGCATTACAACGCATTACTGCCACCTACTGTTGGGGAGTGTGAATGGATGTTGCTCAGCTCCATAAAAAACAAGTGGTGCCAGGCACAACAAACCCCGCCCCTTGCATGTATTGTAGCTTATTTTGGCATCGATCCAGCTGATGTCATCATAGACATAGACAACATAAACAAACCTTGGCCATTATAAGTAAATGAGAGAAAAAAAAAAGATTTTAAAAATTCAGAAAAAATTTGAACTTTGACCTACTTTTCCCAAAATGTAATGACATCTATTCTGGGTCACTGGCAACCTATAAACCCAATTTAGTATGAATTCAACCAATAGTTTTGTTGCTAAAGTGTCAACTACCAAACAAAAAAACAAACTGAACTAAAAACAAAACCCCTTGCTTCCTCTTTGGGGGCTGGGGTAATAATGCAGAGGTTTGGTTTATTAACATTAATTTTTGCCCAGACAAAGGCCCATGATCCAATGAAAATGGGTTTGTGACCCACTTTTGGAGAATCATTGGTTCATACTGACCAGTTGATTGTATGTATTTGGACAGTGGGAGGAAGCAGTATTCACACAGACATGGGGAGAACATGCAAACCACACAGAAAAACAGACTGATCAAGGCTAGGATTAAACCCATGACCTTTTTGCTGTAACATGACAGAGCTTGAGAAAAAAGTTTTTACCTGCAGTAACAGAGAAAACTGATAATGCCATTCATTCAGATTCATTGTGCATTTAAATTACGAAGTGGCTATTGCCACAGTACTGTGGTACTAACTTTCTCATTTGTCTATTACCACAGAGCCAATCAGAACCATCGCTGTAAACTGTGTAGACTGGTCCCCTGTAACCTGTCCCCCTGCTGACACAGAACTGTGGCAATAAGCATCACACATGACAAGTGCCTATCTGGTTACACGAAAAGGCTAGGGTACTAGTTACCAGAAGCCGGTTTGTGCACCTATTCACACTTTCAGTTTCAGCATGGAGGCAAACAACATGAAACATGGCGACTGTTTTGCCTCATGATGAATTTGCCCAGGTTTTTGATGAATATAAATCAGCCACTGGGACAATGTTCAGAGTGCAGAATTTGGATCATCTGATTGGCTCAGCGGCAATAGACAAACTCATATTTTGTGCCACAGTACTGTGGCAGTAGCCATTGCCTTTAAATTAATATCAGATGAGATGTAATGAAACTGAACTAAAGATTCACATCTCTTACCCATCAGTGGATTTTTAAAGGCAGGAAAAAGCTAATGTTTGATCATCTACCTTGTGTTATGTTCATGTTACACTGAACATCTAAGCTAAAGTAATAAATAGACTTGGATGACTCAAAGTAAATAATCAATAAAAGAAGAAGTGAAAACCAAACCAAATGTTTAAAAAAAATCCTTAAAGTCAGTTATGTGATAGTTTGCCAAATGCTCTCGAGTGGTCAAACCCATGAACTACTTTACATTAGTCATACAGTTTTGTATAAAAATAAGTGAAAATGAAAATGAATTTGCAGCCGTTCCAAGCCCAGTCCTGCTGTCCTCTTGACACACTATACATCATTCTCACTCTGGGGAAGTAACTCTGATTTTGACAGACTGGAAGAATGCCACAAGTCAGCAATTCTTTTTTTAACTGAGTCGGTTGCTTCCACATAAGAAGTAGACACACACTGTTCATGCATGTGAAAATGTTTGAAAAAAAGATATAATGAGCAAACTCGCTTGTGTTTCAATGGCTGCTCTTGTATCAGGCTTGTTTTTGTGCCTCAAGAATGCTGTTTAGTCCACTGCTTACAGCACAATACAACTGGGTGCAATGACTCTCCCCGACAAACCCAACCAGGGGCCAACGAGTGGACGAGAGACACAAAGAGCAGGGGAGAGAGAGGCCAGCTTTAAACAGGGGGCAGAGAATAGTACACAACTGCAACTGAAAGGCTGCAGACAATGCCCTGCTTTATGCCACTTCTTGGTTAAATATAGTGAGTGGGATGCTGGGATCAGAAGTAACACAACAACAGTATGCTACTTGTTACAGTCCATGCCCACGTGGATATACTATGTAATTCATTAGGCTGCAACAATGACTTGGCAGAGTTTCTAGCCACTATGCATGTTCATTTTTCTACACTGCACAACAACATATCTGCAAATGTGATGAAGCCATAGCAGTGGAGAGTTTCTGGAATCTCTTGATATCAGACAGGGACGGAAATGAGTGTAGAGAGTGACATGAATTTGCATAAATATGTTCCATTTCAGACAGTTCACCTTACTCCTGTTCCTGACTCACTATAAACAAGGACATGGTGACAGTGCAGTAGTTCAAGCCTTCCTCAGCTCTGGCTTTGCAAACACTGGCAACATTATGTCAGTGGAGCACTGTGTCCTGCGCAGTTTTTACTGCAATAATATCTGGCAGCACACTGACGATATCATTAGCATGGGGCCAGACTGGGTAAGTGGGGCTTGGACGACGGTTCAGGGCTTAGTCCACTGTGTGGTGGCAGGCTATCCTCAAAAACCACAAGGAACATCTCACCTTTCCTGAATCATTAAATATGCATCCCCTGGGGAGGATCAGGTGCCACAGATACAAGCAAACAAAAACACCACTGCATAAATAATGGAGTGACTAAGCTACATGCACGCAAAAATAAGCACATATGCAACACCTGACTGGGGAGTAGTTGAACCTGATAGAGGAAGGGAAGGAGGGAACAAACTCCAGGATTTAAGACAAGTTTTTTCACTCATTGTTTGAATACATTTTAAAAAACACACATGAGAATTTGCATTGAAATCTGTTTTAAAAAAACTGAAAAACATTTGGTTTGATATACCTGTATTGTACAGGAAGCTTTTTAAGAGGAAGTTCTTTAGCAAGTTTTTTTAGAGTATATATAGAACCTTTGCATGTTACGTGATGCTCTGTTCACGCTGCAAACGAGTGCCATGACGGATGGTGGAAGTGCCGGACTGCACACTGGATGGCAAACCGGTTAATATCGAATTTGATCTGAACGTTCTTGTTTATGTTAATTTTTTTAACCCTGCTTTACACGTACAGTGGTTGCACACAACGGTTCCATCCTTCTTCACAGACACCCATGGTTTCAGCTGGTTCCAGACAGAACCTGGATCTGATGGACCTGATATTACAGATAGAACAGGCTCTGTTTGTGTCCATAGCATATTAGCTCCACCAAATGCTAGCTAGGTGGTAGACTGGGTAAACTACTATGAGCCACTGTGTTCCAGCGGCTGTCATAAGTAGCCTTCAGTATTAGCTCTGTTGTTGTAGTGGCTACCTTTGTACTAGTTACACTACTTATATGTCCTACTGTTATTGTCATTATGCTGTTCCATCTGTTCTAGTGGTGGAACTGTACATATGACTGTGTGTAAATAGTAGAAAGGCAGACACTTCAACAACAGAGCTAATACTGTAGGATACTTATGACAGCTACTAACATTATTACACAATGTTAGTTAACTATAGCTGCTTTTGGTTACAGTCTATTTGAGGTTTGATGGCATGTTGGGGGAAACATGTTAAAAACATACACAGCTAGCTAGCTAACATTAGCTGTATCTTTACCATTATGAGATCCATTCCTCTGCCGTGAGTGCAGTACAGCGACTCTGTAATCTAACCTGAGACTAAGAACTGGTATCATCCAGACTTTTATATGCTTTTAGATCACCACCTGTGTATGGGGACACTTCATTTAGAACAGAACAGTACAGATCATGTGCATTAAACTCCGGTAGACTGGAGGATTTTGCTAGATCCATAAACACATCAGGAGGGAGAAGGTATGGGTCGGTAGCCAGCCCTGCTATCACTAGCTTCTCCAAATAGCGTTCTTCTGGTTGCTAACACACCTGTTTTCTTTTGGTCTGTCTGTTTTTTGTCTTCTGGTGCTGTATGCAAAGCTGCTGAATACTTGAATTTCCCTCAGGATTAATAAAGTATCTATCTATCTATCTATCTATCTATCTATCTATCTATCTATCTATCTATCTATCTATCTATCTATCTATCTATCTATCTATCTATCTATCTATCTATCTATCTATCTATCTATCTATCTATCTATCTATCTATCTATCTATCTATCTATCATGTATCCATCCATCCATCCATCATTCATGTAAGGCATTATCCTTGTTTGTGCTTTCAGTTGGAGTCTAGATGGTAGACAAAAGCTGTAAAATGTCCAGTTGTTTTTCCAGGACTAACAGCTGCTATTTCGGAGATGCAATGAAAAGCCCTCTCCCACTCTGCCCAGGTACATACAGCAAAATTAAGCTGACAGCTACAGAACATTAACTCACCTCAAAGCAGGAAAAACATGATAATTTTTGGGACACAAACAAGAGGAATGAAGGGCTGATGAATGTAAACACAGATATATTTAAAAAGATATTGATAAACTCACTTGTTGTTTATGAATGAAAAAGAGAGGACTTATATGTCTACAGAGAAGATTTTTTGATTGAAAAAATGAAAAAAAAAAAAAGCACATCCGTAACACTACAGTGTTCAGAAGGAGGCTAAGCTGTAGAAGTGAAGACCTAAATACTTTTAGAAATGACATTGCCAAAATCTATGTCAACACTGTTAGACTGTTTATCATGAGCCAGAAAGACAGACTGACTTAAAGTAGAGTAATCTTTTCTATCAGAAAACATGGTCAGAAAGCAAAGTTTCTGGCTGGAGGCCATCTCATTTGAGCTTAGGAAGCACTGAACTGTACGAGAAGATGTTCCAGATGACAGTACTTTTAGATCACACAGATGTTTACTCTAAATACATTTGGATAACGTTGTTGATTTAAATGTCATGTATTGTAGAAAATGCTGAGAGCAGTCAAGTGGGTTCCAACATTTACAAGAGAAATAATCATCTTTCTACCTGACTTAAGTGTGGAATGGTACAATGTATTCGGTCTGTTTGTTAAGCATCAGCGGTTTTGTCTTTATGTTCTTTCATGCTCCAGTAAAGTACAAGATGAGTCTGTGAATTGGTTTGATGTACTGAAGCCTGAGACGCAAAAAGATCACAGAGAAAATGTAGAATATAAGTTTGCATGTAATCGGCAAGCATGAAGATGGAGCGCATGAATCTGCAACCCAGTATCTTGGAAAACAATTTCTTTTTCTTTAAGAAATACGGGAGACAGATCCAAGTATATACATCAGAAAAAGAATGAGCAGAACAGTGTTACACATGTCGCAACAAAACAAACTGGCATAAACATCTAGTAAAACAAATTCATAAAAAGCGCTCAAAATCTTACAAGTAAAAGTGTATTCACAAAGAAGAGGAGTGACATACATATCATTAGCCTAATAGCATAATTGTATAGGTCATACACAAATGGACAAAAGTATTGGGACACGTTGAATTCAGGTGTTTGTTTTCTAACAGGGGTCTGGGATACAAAACAATAATGACAAACGTCGTAATGTAGCTTTATATTGTGATAAATATCATTGCACTGGTTAGTTTGATTTAAATGGTTAAATGGTTATCTTTGCTTCCAAATACCTCAGTGATGGTTTTTAGTTAATTTCTCTAAACACTGATTTTTTTATCCATAACTATGATTTTAAATGTTCTACCTCTAAATTTCTAGAATATTTTTCATGCTCCGACTGTAAATAATAATTTTCTACCACAACTAACCATCTACTTTCTTCACATCTCACTTAGGAAGAAAAATCTCCCATTAAACTTTAAGGAAATATTGATGTTTATAAACTATATGGACAAAAATATTGGGACACATAATGACTACAGATGTAAGATGTCCTGTTCATGCTGATTTGAGATATAAACATCAATATTAATAATCAATATATTTATCACAATATAAAACTATATTATGATGTTTTTTTGTTTTGTATTATTGTTTTGTATCCCAGACCCGTTAGAAAATTCAACATGTTCCGATACCTTTGTCCACATAGTCTATGACTTAGGCAATTATGCTATGAGGCTAATGACATCGTTAGCCTTGTAACAGAATTTCCCAAGTCATATTTTTGGCCAAATCGTGAAATCAGCACAACTTTACTCTCCAGCACTGCTGTTTCATTTTATGCAGATGGATGTTTATAAACTATATGGACAAAAATATTGGGACACATCATGGCTATAGCTGTAAGATGTCCTGTTCATGATGATTTGACATATAAACAATATTGATAATCAATATGATACTTATCACAATATAAAACTAGATAATAACATTTGTCATTATTGTTTTGTATCCTAGACCCCTGTTAGAAAAGAAACACCTGAATTCAACGTGACCTAATACTTTTGTCCAAATAGTGTATGACTTAGGCAATTATGCTACGAGGTTAATGATATGTCATATTGATTATAGCTTGGAGCACAGATCCATTCATTCAGCATTCCACTAACGGTGCAGGAGCTGAATCTAATGGACGAAACGCCAGCCCCTTTGATCTGGTAGCAGACGACGTGCAGAGTGGTGGAGAGGCTGATTACAGAGCCACTTCAGTGGCCGTTTAATGGGTGCTCCAACTCGTCACATCTGCTTAATTCCACCAAGATATCACCATGTCTTGACTAATGAAAATGCCGTTGCTCTACAGGCGCCAAAGTATTATTAAAAAGAGGACATAAATGCCGGTCGCGTAGAATATGAGAGGAGAGAAATGAGGAGGCTGACATGACAGGTTGCATGGTGAGGGAGAACACTTCGACTGTCAAAGTCCTGGGGTGCACTTGGGTAAAGAGGAAGCAAAAGCAAACACGCAACACGATGAGAATCCGGCAACAAGTGTGAGATGGTTAAAAAGGTTTGGGGATCTATGCGGTTCCCAAAGAAGGAGATCAAGGACTTCAGAGATGAGAAGTAAAATATTCTAGAAACTCAAGAGAGAACCTGTCAGGGGAACTGAACACCACCTTTAGATCTAACATTATAAACCCAATGTCATATCAGCTGCACAGGACATCACACTTTGACAACAAAGCGTTTCCAGTGCAGTATAAGAAAGAATGTAGAGCAGTGTAAATGTAGTGCCACGTCAGTCTACTACTACTAATGTCAAAGATGAGCCCAGTTCGGTTGGTTGAATGAACGTGCAGTCTGATTCCTTTCTGTAGGTCAGTGCCTTCAGGAGGCCAGGCTGTTTTGCCGTCGGCAACACGTAGCCTTCGCTTCTCACTGGGTCAGGATTCTACAGCTCAGCCAAAGGACATGGAAGTAATTACGAATAAAAGTAATGCAAGCCTTGTATTGATCTGTGGATTTAGAAACTTGACAACATAGAGGTCAACACAATATTTGCATAGATGATATATTATCCGGTGTTCATCTGGTTCATCTGTTATTCTTTTTGGAGATAAAGTCGGTCCAGTCTGTTTACAAAATGCTGCTAAAAGCTGCTTATGCATCCTCTTCTTCCAGTGAGTGCCGCGATGATCTGCGAATTCGTTAAGGTTTCAAAGCTCAGATGTTAAAATGATTTATCCGCTTTAACGGGGCAGAGACTAAGAAACATTACATGAAGAAGAGGCAACGTTAAGTATAAGATTAAAAAGCAAGCAGCAGTAGCAGTTTTTTTTTTTTTTTCTACAATCTCCTCCCACAGGGGGGTCAAGCTGGACTCGTGCGAGGCCACGGACTGAGAAAATAGCTTTGTCTCTTTCACTACATTGATGAACAAAAGACAGAACCCTGTTTGTTCCTCATGTGCTGAGGAGGGGGCGTATGCTGTCGAAGTAGGAGGGTGCATGTCTAATTGTGCGTGTGCGTCTGTGAAAAGGGGGGGGGGGCCTCACTTGAATATTCCATATGATGAACGAGCGTCGGCCCTTTTCAAAGAACAGACGGCCTGAAAGGACAGACAACAGAGCAGCATATTCCCTGCCTGTTTGACCCAAATTGCTAGCATTCACTGTATAATGAAAGTAAAATATACAAAATCTGTCCTATTTCTGTATATCAAATGTATAAACGTAATGTGAAATGGTATTAGTTGAGGGTAGTAGCAGAAATAGATATACACCACATTAAAACACTATATTTAAGCAGATAATCTACCTGCTTGACACCTTGATAGTAATTAAATTTTCTACTTTTTAAATCTTCGTATCCTTTTAAAAACACGCTTGCATTTATGTGTGCACGTGCAGAGAGTCCTGGGAGAGCGCAAAAGAGAAAGCAGCGAAAGGAAACAGATAGAGGCAGGGTAATTAGTGAGCCAGTGTCACGTTTTTTTCCCCCAGAATAACTGGGCTAATTGTTCTGGTTCGTTACTGCATGTTAATGGGACTGATTCTCTACTTGTGGAATGTTTGTGTTAGCTTCAGATCTTCCATGTACATGCACCTCCGTCTCTCTTCTTCTGCTCCCCTCATAGATGTTATGTTGTAATTGGTTACACACATCGCTTACGGTATGTCTGCACGCCAAAAATACAGACAAAACAAAACTACACTGATGCAAATCAAATAGAAACCATCATAAGCCAATGTCGAGCAAATAACTATTTTTGGTCATTTCTGCAAACATTAAATATGGAGCCAATCCCATGCCTGAGGTAGGGTCAAGAAGCATGTTGGTTTTTATAACATTATAGAGCAGTGGTTCCCAACCTTTTTTGGCTCGCGACCCCATTTTAACATCACAAATTTGTGGCGACCCCAGACATTCAAAACTGAGACTTTTTAGCTAAAATTAATTTGTTTTTGATCATGTAATAGTTTGCTGTACTATGTTGCAAATAAACGTTAATTTTAGATGACGTTTAGTCTATGTAAAGTATATTGTTATGGACGGAGGCAGAAAAGCCAAGTGTAGATTACTGCACAAAGTGAGAATTTTATTTTTCCTGGTCAGGATATGTACAGTCAGTCCAGCTTGGATTTACAAGGCTGACAATTAATACTGAACAAACAAGAACTCAAACTATGAATTATGAAAGAGCTACAGCATCTGAAAACGACCACAATGAACATTTGAAAAATAAACAGAACCACAGTGCTTCACAGTTTTTCATGTCTTTTATGGATTGGGATTGTCTCTCTTAACTCAGCATATTTTTCTTATTAGCAAGGGTTTTGTTTTTGTTTTTTTTTATTAATTACTACAAATTTCAGGTGACCCCATTTGAATTCCAGGCGACCCCACGTGGGGTCCTGACCCCACCGGTTGAAAACACTGCTATAGAGTAATTCATAAAGATTTTATAGAAATTCTGAAGCTGTAAATAGTGAATATGAGTGATTTTAGTCAGTTTATGACCATATAAAAGCTGTTTTATTGCATGTGTTTACTTTTTAGCAAGTGTCTGCTTGCATGTTTTATGGCAAGAGGAGGGAGACTGTTGTCACGCCAACCAACAAGGAGGTAGATGACGATGTCCAATAACACTCTAGGGTTGAAATTTTGAATTTCAGAGTATTTCAGTGAGTTCCCTATAAAGAGTTAAGCGTGTTGTTTACTACCACAAATGTTAAGCTTATTGATTCTGAGTGCTTCAGTGTAAAGACGGAAAAATATTTCCTGTAATCTTCCAAATCCATCTTCCCAATCCGCAAAACAACACTGGCTTCATTGTGTCCGACTCACTGTGAAGGCAGGTGATACAGTGAATACTTAGAGGAGGTAGTAGAACCTGGTAAAATAATTTTCAAACAAGTGGTGTGAATACTGTGTGGGATGGACAGCCAAAATGCGTGTAATCTCTACCCATTAAGCCGAACATCACTGAACATAAGGAACACAACAAGATTACGCAAACAGAAGGTCCGCTGTGTGTTGTACAGACTATTTGACCAATTTACAGCGATTATGGGATCATAAAGTACAAAAACGTCCCCAACAATTAGTTAAATAAATAGAATCCTGATTCAAAAGGCAGAGAAGGACTTGGCTTCAGAAAAACAAACAGTATCTGTGTGAAAACTGTGTGTGGGTGCAGAACCAGCATGACTAACACATGCACAGATGTTCTGTTCATGAACACGTCAATTTCCCAGAGGGCAACGCTTTGACCCTCAGACTCTGCATCACAAAGTACCTTCGACTGCTGCCACCAGAGAGACAAAAAACATGTACCATTTTATTTTATTTACTGTTTCTAAAGGTGAAAAATATCATTTGTGACCTACAGGAAGCGAGTTACTAAAGGTCTTACGAGGATAAGTGTTTATGAAGTCGATTATTGTATTGTAATCATGTGACCTCATAAAAATGCAAGTGAAAACAATAAAGCTAACTACAACCATTACTATAAATATAAGCCTGTAAAAAGGAAGCTCGGAATACAGTATTATCTCTCTGTTGTTTTAACCTACTTTTGATAAGAGCTGCATGAGGGCTTTTATGTTGAATTGTGTTCAGTGTGTTTACACATTTTAGGCTTTCATGGCACTTTTGTAACGGCGCCCAACTTACCGTAATTGGAGCAGTGCTGAAGCAAATCTTCCTCTTTGGTGGGATGTCCTCTTTACTTTCTTCTGGGAGACCGGGAATCTCTGTCAGATCAGAGCCCGGGTCATAGACAATATCCTCGTCGTCATCGCCGTAGAGGTCATCCTCGGGATCTGTGCAGCTTTCACCCCAACCCTGATAACAGGCGTCCCCGTCTGCATTAAAAATCACACGCTCATTCCCAGTGTATTCCTCATCTGGTTCTTCCACCGATTCTTTAGGAAATTTAGAGGGTTTGTCTTCTTTTGATACATCCCTGTCCTGCTGGGTTTCCCCTGCTGGTGTGCTCGGAGTTGGCAGAGGCTCAGGGGTGGCAACTTCAGAATCTTTGTCGGTAATCACAGCATCATCTGTGGGTTTTGAAACTTTGGACACTCCTAGATCCTCAATATGTTTTTTCTCCTCCTCTTCACAGGAACCGTTGACCTGGCCTCCATTGGTGGCGGCCCCAGAAAGATGTTGTTTATTTCGGCTTAGAGTCTCGCCAACATTGTCTGGTTTGTCTTTGGCTTGGACCTCTGGTGGAGCTGGTTTTACCTCCGAGGTGTCAGCACCAGGACTGGGGCTCAGGAGGTCCTCTGAGGATGAGGATGCGGGGAACTTTCCCGATGTCCTGCTCCGGTAGCCCCCGCGAACAGGAGAGTGTCGAGAATCGTCCTCACTGAGATCACCTCCGTGGCGTTGGAATCCATCCGGCGAGTACAAGGCGCGTCTGCTGACTCCTTTGTAGGGCACACCTTGGTTCTGGTGGTCAGCGTTTTCAAATACTGCACTGAGTTGACTAACTGTTGGCGAGGAAGCCTCCGTTCTGGAGCAAAGCGAGTCCAAGGAGTCAGTACTACCTCGATTGGACCTTGCACCCCGCCAATCATCGAGGTGCTCATGGGAGCCCCTTTTATCACGTCCATAGGGAAAGACCGGTGACTGAGACTGGTCACGTGACTGCTGTTCGAATAACTTCCTGGTTTCAGAGAACTTTGCTCCAGCGTTTCCAACCCTTTCAGCCGATGAGGAGTGCTGGAGTTTTATGACCGATCCATCAGCCTTGTTGATGAAGTTAGTGGGCTTGACCATCTTCTGTGGAGAAGCATCATCACGACCCCTGTTCTTAGTTGCTGGATTCTCAGAGCCCATCTGCATGAACATGTCCTTAATGCGGCTGACGTGGGTGCCATACTGGCGGCCCCTTGGTTGCTTGACCCGTTCCAGGTCTTTGGGCTTGGCATCTCCGTCGATCCGAGGCTGGTCAAAGGCCCGCTTAAGCGCCTGAAACTCAGCCCGGTAGGCATTCCGGTGGGGGGAGGCACTCCGGAGGCTGGTCCTCTCCCCCGAGGCCTCCGTCTTCAGCATGATGATCTCTTTGGATTCAGAGGGGATGTCAGCATGTCCGTGGCCTCATTAGAACGTGGCAGTCGGGAGTCTGCTCGACCTACTGCTGCGCTGCCTGATCTGATCCAGCTGATGTTAGAGTTCCTTCAGACCCATCAGCACCTGCAGAGATTAAGAAAGATGTTATGAAGCGTGAAACATTTCATAACACTGCATTACTGTGTGGGCTGGAGATACAAAACTCTTAAAACACTGAACGCCACTATTAAAGTATGACTTCCTAATCATATTTTTTTCCAGTAGGAATGTCACATGAAGTAAAGATGCTGATGTGGGCATGTTAAAGCCAACAGAATTCATTGTAAAAGCCTATTGCACACTAAGAGCACACTGATGATGTTGTCTATTCAGCTTGCCATGCTGTTCACCTTCTCAAATCAATACTTACTGTAGACATCAGTGTAGAGATGAATGACTGGCTTTATGACTATGCTTTAGAAAATGTTGGCTCTCCCGGTCTCTCCTTCTTTCATTTCTTTTTTTTCTCCTTTGCTCTCTCCCCTCCCTCTGTTTTCTATAGTAAGCTGTGACCTGTACAGTACCACATCCCCTGGCTTTCTAAACTATCAAAAACATTACGGTGGTTCCTATTAAATGTCAGCTCTATATCATTGCTTAAGACCAAAGAGAGATTAATGATAATACTAATACACCAAAAGAGGTGTTTTGATACCACCCACAGACAAAACATGTCATGTAAGAACAGCAATTTATAAAGAACCCATCCATTATGAAGAGACAGAGTCAAGGCAGGATAACAGGCCACAGTACAGTAGTTAAATATTCCATATGTACAGACGTTAATGTTTAATCCTATTTAGAAATACATTCCACAAAGAGGGAGATGAAATCTGACACAATAAAGCCGAGATGAAAAATTTCATCTGGGACACAGAGAATCCATTAATCTAAGTTGTGCTGAAACAAACAGTCTGGATGGTAGCCTATGGATGCATCAGCTGCAGCAGCAACAGCATCAGCACTGGCTCAAACCTAAATGTCCCGGTTCAATATTCATTATTCACCATGCTGCCGTGATAGCACCTATATATATATTTATATGTGTACCATCCATTTCAACTTTAGACGGTCCTGTGCTGCTTGAGGACATCCCACAGCGGGAAATAAAGTTGGAGGAGGTGGAAGATGAGAGATGAAATAGAAGCTTTAAGGTTGAGACAAACAGGCATAGAGCCGCACATCAGCCTCACCGCGCACACAACATGACAGCTAAGGTTTCCCCTCTTCTGACACTAATAAAGATGGATTTATTTCCATTTTCCACCGTTACAAACATGGCCACAAATGCAAACACACTGACCTTTTGTGAAACCATGATGAGCAGATGAAGTTAACTGTTGACCACAAACCACATCGGTGTTGATTCAATGTTACAAAAACAAAAGAGTCACACACTTACATTCATGGCTTCGTTTGACGCGTGGTTTTTATAGACACTGTAAAAACACACAATCCCCTGGAAAAAATAAAAATAAAAAATGGATGTAGTCGTTGCAGAACCTCTCGACAATAACACATCTCATCCCCCCACGCTCGTCAAATAGTCCGGGACGGAATCGCCACGAGAAACGCTTGGACAGACTAGAGCCGCTCCAACGCCATTGCAGGCAGTGGGTGATGCTGCCAGACGCACAAAGGGGAGGGGATGGGGATGGGGATGGGGGTGGAGGTGGGGGTCGGTGCAGTTCGGCTTATCCCACCCAGAGCCGCACCGAGGCAGCGCGTGCAGGCCGGTACTGTCCGATGCACCCGCGAGCTATAAGGAAGGAGACGCACTGAGCTGGGAGGAGATGTGCAGATGGAACACACTCATGTGACAAGTGGAGGAAGCTGAACTGCGGCAATGGTTGGGTCCGCTAATCTGCTGCGCGGAGGGGGTTCGGTCTGAGCTGCAGTCTGGCACAAATACCAGCACACACTCACTGGAACTTCACCGGCTGTTTATTGTTCACAACCCGGGGTTTGGGGTTTGGGTGGGGTAGAAAAGGGGTCAAGGACCACTTTAGATACGTGATGGGTATTTAAAAGTATCAGGAGGACCACCAGGGGGCCTTGGAGTTTACAGACTGATGGAGCAAAAATGATGCAAAGTTCACTTTCAGCATTAACCCATTAAGAGCCAAACATCCACCACCTACGGATCAGTGGCGGCACCAAGGGGGGCCAGTCATAACCTTTGCCCCCCCACCCAGATTTGGGCAAATCTTTGGGGAAATTCGGGAAACAAAGAAATATGAAAAATCCGTCAATGAAAGCGTACATAACACATTTTGATACACTTATAATACAAGATAGTGTACCTAAGTCTACAGATGTTGTCAGTGATTCTATACATGTGCATGTAGTAGAAGCCATTGTAAACATACGTTTTGTTTGATTAGTTGGTTAGACTATTCATTTTATTTTGTTTTCAACATTCATTAACTTGCATGCATTGGCATTGCTGTTTGTTTGCTGCATATTTTTCTGATGTGTTTAAAGAAATATGATAAGGTAGATTGTACCTATTAAATAATCATAACAGAAAGTCTGAGTTGTTCATGCTGTAGTTTTTAATACCTTGAATACATTAAGTATTACCTGATTTTACCTAAAATTGCCCTCTATATAAAGTGTAACGGATAGGCTATACATTATATATATACGTACACACACACACACACACACACACACACACACACACACACACACACACATATATTGCAGCCGCTAAATCGCAAAATGTTAATTTCGTACAATGCGCAAAATTTTTTTGTCTCCCCCCAACATTTTCTTTGCCCTCCAGTTGCCCCCCCACTTTTAAAATCCTGGTGCCGCCACTGCTACTGATCTAAAATATTTAATAACTATTGATCCACTCATCCTATCAAACCAATGATAAGATGAATGTAAAATAATTAAAATTGTAATGTAATGTAGAGGAGACCCCAGGAAGAATAGCAGCTGATGATTCAGTTGCAAATGGGGATCTTAAGAAATGAAATGAAATGTAAATAATTGGTGTAAAATACAGTTTTTCATGATCATCAGATAGGTCATTTGCAGTCCTATAATAACCCTTTATTACTTTAACTATTACTATAACTTTAACACTAATGTAAGAATGCAAAATACTGACCATATTATTAGACTATAATGGTGATAAATCACTTAAGAAAAGTTAAAAATAGAGAAAAAGTCATTTGTGAACTCCCACAAAAGTGGCACTGAAACAAACATCCACCACCGACCAAAATCATCTACTGATCTAAAATATTTAATAACTATTGATCCATTCATCCTATCAATCCATGTAAATAATTGGTGTAAGTTTGTCATCTTTTCATGGTCTTCATCATATGCAGTCCTATAATAACCCTTAACTTTCATTGGAGCTTTTATGGACATCAATCATAATCAGTAAATTAAATGTTAAAAAGAAAAACTTATTTTAATGGAAGAATGCAAAAATACTGACCATATTATCAGAGTAAATGGTGATAAATCACTTTAAAAAAGTTAAAAATAGAGAGAGAAAAAAAAAATCATTTGGGAACTGCCACAAAAGCAAACATCCACCACCGACCAAAACCATCTACTGATCTAAAGAATTAAATAACTTTTGATCCACTCATCCATCCATGTAAATAACTGGTGTAAAATACAGTTTGTCATCTTTTCATGGTCTTCATCATATGCAGTCCCATAATAACCCTTAACTTTATTTGGAGCTTTTATGGACATCAATCATGATCAGTAAAGTAAATGTAGAAACAGTGAAACTGTTTCAACCCACTTTCGATCATATTGGTCTGATTGTGGAACCTGAACTAAAATTATTTTGACACCCTTGATTGTTAATATCTTCAACAAATTCATCCCACGGGTCGGACTGGATCCTCTGGTGGCACGGTTTTGGCCCGCGGGCCATGTGCTTGACACCCCCGCTCTATTTGGTTAAACACAGCAGCATTGTTTCTCACACATTTCTTATATACTTTGCATTCTCTCCCTGGAATATTTTTGCATGATATTTTTTAAGATCAGAAGTCTAAAATTTCTTGTTGGTTGGGTCACGTAGGAGTCAACAGACACGGGATCTAATTCATGTGATAAAGCAACAGAAAAGGAGCTTTGTCAACTTCTCAGTGTGAGAATATTCTAAGAAGCAAAATGTGTCAAATAATTGTTTTGATGTGTTATAAAAAGCAGTGATGCTTATGTAGTCTCCACAGAACAGATTATAAATATGTAGAAATGGGTAGATCACCACACAAAAACAGATAATAGTAAATAATTCATCTATGAAGTACATTAAACAATGTGTTTAACACTGGCACTGCAGTCTCAGACAATAAAACTTTTCTGTCATATTTAATCTTGTAATATAAATCTATTTTTAACATGTGCATTAATTAAATAAGCCAAATTTCATCATTTACATGGTTATACAAACATCTTAGTTCCCTCTAAACTCAGTTAAAGCAGAAGGCACTTGTATACTCTTGTAGCAATCATTTTTACTATAATTATTTGTATTCAGTACAATTTTACTCCATTATTTGTAGTACAGGTTCACTGTATCTTCAGTTTATAATGAGTGTTATATTTCATCGTGAAGTACAATTCATCTAATGTTCCTACAGAAAAGAAAAATCAATGTTTACTACTGTTTGTTGCCTACATACTTCACAGCTATACAGATACTGAGGAAAAAATGGGCTACATTTCAGCATCTCATCCCACAGTTCAAAACAAACAAATTCAGGACAATTAAAGTGTAAAGTGACACTTATTGGAGGCTTATTGCAGTCCCAGTTTTAATCACTTTTGCATGCATAGACCTATGGTGATTATCATGATACATTCATAGCAAGCATAAACACTGACTATGTGAGGATGTTGCTAAGCAACCTAAAAATAATCTTAAGGGGTAAAAGGGAGAGTGAGAACAGAACAGCCACGCAATGCAGAGCACAGATGATAGATGCCATGTTTATCACTACAGAGGAAGACATGAATTCAGACTCACACAATTATTCATCAAGTAGGAGCCAAGCGGTTGGTGTGTTAGCCTGAATTAGGAGGCTTTTCGGCCCGATCAAAGCACTCTCTTTGTGGCCAAGAGAACATCAAGGAAGGATGAGTGGAGAATTAAGGGCCCCGGAGCCCTTTAGCACATTTGACTAGAAGCCAAGGGGCCAAAATACGACCATCTGTCTGCTAGGACTGTCTCTGCAGGGGGGCTGTCCAGATTGGAGCTCCTTAAACATGCCCCTGCCGTCACACAGCTGGGCTCAGGAGGTCAAACCCTGCTGAGGTGTGTGTGTGTGTGTGTGTGTGAGGGTGTGTGTGTGTGTGTCTTTACAGGCTATCTGGTCCCACTGGGGGTCAAATGAGTGGGCCATTAGAATAATAATCAAGCCCTGAAATGAAGCAGTTTCTAATGAGGATGGTTAAAAATGGAGTTAACAGTAAATAATCTACATCTACATTTTGTTCTTTTAATGACAGATCAACCCATAATTATAAAAACACAGCCACTCCTTATGGTCTGTTTAATATGCAGGCAAACAACATTAACTTTAGACTGCTGCAGGCGTGGTGCTACTATTTTGATTCACATCGTGTTTTCAACCATTTTTTTTTTCTTTTACAAGACAACCATGTTTTTCCATCCAGATGTTCAGCCAATAAGAAGCTGAGGCTGTTTCCAGAGAAGGAAGGAGGCGGACGGAGGAATGCTGCAGGATGCCTCTGACTATGGCTGTCAAACCCACTGGCGATTAGATCAAACTACCTTTTTCATGTAAGATTTACGAGGATGTTATCCACCATGTCCACTGCAGCTGTCGCGGTATGGCTGAGTACGGGTACGTATCGATTAACCCGGGTCGAAGCGTTCCGTTTTTAATCGTTTGTCCTTAATGCGGTATCCCTGACTGTTAGCTAGCTAGTTAGCCTGCTGCTGTTTAGCTGCTCGGCTCATTTTTTCCAGGAGGCTGAGGAGGAGACATGGAAAAAAGGCTAACAATAGACAGCTATACAGACACTTATTCGGCTTGAGTACATTAGCATTTAGCCTTTATCCACTGGACAGTACCTGAAAACTCCAGCCAGCTAGCCCATTGTCTTGCTAGTAGCATTAAATAAACGTCAGTCTTTGATTCAGATGATGAATAGTAGCATCTATTTCCCCAGACGTGGCCTGTGTTTTCTGTAGACCAGGTGGATTATGGATGCTTCATTACATATCTAATGTCAGTTTAACAGGTGAACATGTTATTAATTATACCTCTGCATACATGCAATGACAGTAATATGCAAATGCTACATGTATTATCCTCAGGGAAAACAGCTTAATTTGTTAATTTGTGATGCAATGCCATTCATTGTTTATTTTTATCAGATTTTTTTATGGTTTTTATATCCCAGGGGTGTTATTTCCATTTTGATCATATTGCAAACTGTAAATGTGGTTCTTCTAACTTGTCAATTTGTGATGCAATGCCATTCATTGTTTATTTTTATCAGATTTTTTATGGTTTTTATATCCCAGGGGTGTTATTTCCATTTTGATCATGTTGCTAACTGTAAATGTGGTTCTTCTAACTTGTCAATTTGTGACGCAATGCCATTCATTGTTTATTTTTATCAGATTTTTTATGGTTTTTATATCCCAGGGGTGTTAATTCCATTTTGATCATGTTGCAAACTGTAGATGTGGTTCTTCTGTTGCATGCAAGTTTAGTATTTTGTCCAGCTATTTATGTCAGGTTAAATGTTACAAGAATTTACAGTTAAAGTTATAAGGAAGTACCATACTAGAATTCAAAGGTTTAATATGACCTCACTACTGACTATTTTAAAATTATCTGCCTCAGAGGTTAAATGTACTAAATCTTACATACTTTATTACAGTGTTTTTCAACCTTTGGGTCGGGACCCCATGTGGGGTCGCCTGGAATTCAATTGGGGTCACCTGAAATTTCTAGTAATAGATAAAAATAAAAAAAAAAACTAATAAAACTACTAATAAAAAATGTATGGTGAGTTGACAGAGACAATCACAGTACATAAAAGACATGACAAACTCTGAAACTGAAGCACTGTGGTACTGTTTATCTTTCAAATGTTCATTGTGGTCAGTTTCAGATGCTGCAGCTCTTTCATAATTCATAGTTTGAGTTCTTGTTTGTTCAGTATTAATTGTCAGTCCTGTAAATACAATTTCGACTGTACATATCCTGACCAAGGAAAATAAAATTCTCACTTTGTGCAGTAATCTACACCTGGCTTTTCTGCCTCTGTCCATAATAATATACATTATATAGACTAAATGTCATCTAAAATTAATGTTTATTTGCAACATAGTATAGCAAACTATTACATGATCAAAAACAAATTAATATTAGCGAAAAATTTAAAAAGTCTCCATTTTGAATGTCTGGGGTCGCCACAAATTTGTGATGTCAAAATGGGGTCATGTACCATAAAAGGTTGGGAACCTCTGCTTTAATAAGAATTGGAAAACAAATGATGAAAGTGTCATTTAGCTCATGTTTTTAATGTATTTGATAAAGAGCTGTGACACATATTGGTTTATGTACATTGATACAATAGATTTATAAACCTTCCTCTAGAAAGAACTTGAAAAATGAATGTACTGTAATGTGTAGACAGAGTTTTGAAGTAGATCTTGTAGCTCTGAGGCAAACATCCCTTTTGAATAAATCCATTCTCTCATTAATTCATAGAATTTCACAGTTTGACCCAAGGCTGTATCTTGGAAAGTACAGCCAACCAGCATTTTTAATTGAATCTTTATTTTAGTGACTCAAAATTGGTAAAAATTTGAGTTATCAGTGTTGTCTGAACAAACAGCACTCAGAATTAACCCAAAGTTTGACCAACACTTTTTGTTAAATAATCATCAACAACAACAACAAAAAAAACTTACATAAAGTAACTTCTAGGATTGTTGTGTGATATGTTGCATATCTGCTGTATAGATCAGAGTCAAATAGAAAACCTGTCCCTTTCATGTATTTGTCCATTGATCCAGTAGTTTACATAGTGCATGCCTTTGATGCCAGACACACTGCTTTACGTGAGAAAAATGTCGACATGGAGCGATCCATGGTCTTGAGGCAGAGAACAACTGTGTACAGAGATGGTGAGTGGGTGTGTGCAGTGGTGGACTTCATGTGTTTTGCCCCGTTGCCCCTCCCCCCATCATAACACAGTGACACACTCAACTGGTTCCCCATTAATACTGGCGTTATTGTTTTCAGTGCCACAGACTTGCCTCGCTTAATTTTACTGTAACAGCAATTAACTGAATATAAATCTTGTCTAAATCTTTCTTTTGGTAGAGGTAGAATCTGTCCTAAATCATTAACTGTATGACAGGTTTCTGCTGTTTATCATGAAACTTTATGTCACTAAATCAACACTGCTGAAGACACCAAACAAGTGGGATTCACAGCAAACCAGTGAAATCTCATATCTTACCTTTCCAGAGCACTAGGACGCTGAACTGTCTGTGCTGCGTCCAGTCTTGTTCTCAGCCAGTGTTTTCTGCTTGTTGTGACACCAGCTACTTTCACTTCCAGATCTTGTGTTGAGAACAACTCGGCTCCGACTCATCACAGACAAACACTCGGCACAAACAGTAGCCTTCCTTGTTGTTTGTGCTTCCCCTTCTAAACACCAAAGAAGCACATGCATTCCTCCTGACTTGAGAGACGGGCACATATGAACGCGATTCAGCCGATCTCAATGACTAAAGCCATTTGAGGGACAAGGTTTTTTTTTTTCTATGTGAGTTGCCAATAGCGTTTTCGACGAAGGCATCACTCCTAAGCCTGTCCAAGGTCAACACAGAGAAGCATAAAATCTAGTTAGTCATTTCCACCATCCCCCTGTTCTGTTAGTGATCCATCATGGCCTTTATGTATGCCTGTCAATCTCTTAAAATGGTGCGTATATGATTATGTCTAACATGCAGAGAATACTAGTGCTATATGTGTGGATAAATATCAGTATGCATAAAAATGTCAGTCTTTGTACATATTACCATGGCCTTTTTTTGTCTTTATGTCACTGAAGCTGGAGCCAACAGTTTAGTCACCAGCAGACAGTTTAGTATTAACCTTTAATTAGTAATGTATTATGTACAGTACTGGAGCTTTTGTTCATCATCTCGAGGAGGCCTGGCAGAACGTCAGGCCTCCACAAATAAGCAGACCTGATGCTATTAGCAGGGCCTTAGTGTAGCTTAGTCAGTGATCTTTATTAACCTGTAATGGAATGGCGTGGAAAGAGTCAGATCACAAGTGAGGTTATAACATAGTCCAGTGCAGTGGTGTAGTGGTCCCTGGAGAAGTGGGTATACTCTCAATTTTTGCCTTTTTTTTAAGTAGTCCAGAAAAACACCTTGTTTTAGAAACAGTGACATGTCAGACTACTCTATTTAGTTTACCCAAAAATTCATCAGTAGTATTTGCTCACCATTATAAAATTATCATGACTTGATCAGGAGCAGTTTGTAGGTATTACTGGTCACACAAGCAGCTGCATGAATGTAAATGTAGTCAACATGAGGCAAACATAGGATAACGTTAGCCTTTCATAACGTTAGCCTACTCACACAGTTTAACTATTGGTGACAAAATCTCTTCTATAAATGTGCAGTCATATGACCAGTAGTTTAAAACAGTGACTCATTCTGAAACCACCTTAAAACTAACCTCAGAATTATGTATTCTATGAAAGTAGGTTCTCAGTAACTGCCACTCACTTGAAAGACGTTTATTCTGCCTTTCTCGTTTGCATTTCCAATAATCGTGCATCTTTCAATGAGACGTGCAGTGGCCTGTCAATCAACCGTGGTGGAAGTGGCACCTGAGGTGTCCAATCAGGTTTCAGAGGTGGCTGGCGCTAGTTAGCAATATTTTCTTCGGTATGACCCGCCCTACTCTGTCTCTAATTGGCTCATCAGTCCTCATGCCTAAAGTTAACCAATCTAATCAGTGAAAGCACCGAGTACTAGCCAATTCGAGGCATAGTAGGGCGGGTCATGGCTTCACCATCCTAGGGGACAACATGGGCAATTTGGTTCAGATACTACTGAATGGTGCGCATCAGGAGGATTTAGAAGTGGGTATATGCAATACTGACTGAAAAATAAGTAGTATACTGCTGTATACCCTGGACTACACCTCTGGTCCAGTGGTTCCACTGTTGTATGGGAAAGAATAAAATTAAGTTATTTCCAGGCATGACTAAGAATGGAGAGAGGATTGTTGTTCTAGGGTTATTGTTCTTATTTTGTTTTAGAAAATATAAAATTCACAATACAAGAAGGCTTTAAAAAGTTTGTGGAAAAAGGACAGTTGGGAAAAATAGTTTAAGTTATGGTTATTTTTAAATCATTATATTTACTGCCTGTGCTTCGTTATGTAGTAGCATGTTTTGGTTTTGAGCTGGCTACTTAGTCAAACACCATGAAAAACACTGTATGTATAAGTCAATTTTATATACGACGGGGCTTCAAAACGTTCACGAAAAAGAACAGTTGGAAAAAATGGTTTAAGTTATGGTTATTTTTCAACATATGCTCCATCTAGGTCAGTACACTTCTGCGAGTGTTGATAGCAGCCTTTAAGTCCGTCTATGTGAAACTGAGGACCATACGATTTAAACCATGTCCAAGCCATGTTCTTTTTCCGTGAACGTTTTGAAGCCCCGTCGTATATAAAATTGACTTATACATGCAGTGTTTTTCGTGCTGTTTGAGCAAGCAGCCAGCTCAAAACCAAAACATGCTACTATATGATGAAGCACGGGCCAGCCTGAGTTTCATGTTGTGGAAAATAAGGCAAGAAGTTTGGTGTTTGTGACTGATTGCCCTCCTTCGCAGAGCTAGAACATCATCCAACATTCTATGTAGGAGTGTAGATCTAACAGCCAAAATGAGTAAATGCAAATATTCAGAGGGCTGATTTAATGGTTACAAATATAAAGCCTGGGTGGGCAAGGATTTTAAAAGTTTAGATACAAACTTTGCATAAAATTAGCAGCAAATTATACATAATATCCAAGAGCTAAGCACTTTGCAGACTGAGACATTTTACATTATTGGCCAAGACAATGTACAACAAGTAATGAACCCACCAACATAACGAATAATCAGAATGTAAGACACATCAATAGTTGGATATTAAAATCATCTTTTTAGTAAGTGAAGTCTAAGAAGAATTGGGAAAATATGAAATAGTGAAATGGAAATTGTTGTAGGAAAACTGAACGGGGCTGTAATACTACATGCTAGACTGACTAACATTATGCTAGGAATGTGTGTGCAAACTAAATGTTTGTTGCTGTTTCGAACGGGTGGTGTTATAGGTCATTTCCTATTCCTCTGTACATTAGGTGAGACCAGACCATCTGGACATGCTTATACGTCTTATGGATGTGTCACAGATGTTTACCCTGCATCATGTTGGTTTCTGAGTTATGATAAAATAACCCATATTTGACCTTGACACCAAATGTGTGACCGTGAATCCTTTGTGTAGTGAAGGATTGATGAGGCCCAACGGTTTGGGTCGTACAACCCCAGTGTGCGCATTCAGAGGGGGATTTGAGGGTCGACTGAAGTCATCACAGAGGGCTCCACCGCTGTGGTGAAACTGAATGAGGTTTTATTCCTGCTCTCCAAATAACCTAGATCCTCATGTCGTGGGTGTGTGTGGCAGCGTGAAGAGCTACTGTGGAGCTGGCATGGATTAGTCACACTCAGGTGGTCCTTGGAAAGAGATGTGGTGGACAGAGCTTGAGGTTTATTTAAGTAACATCACATTTAGGAGCCATTAACTGACATTGATTGTATCTCAGTGTGGCTGGGCCCTTGGGGACAGAGGACATATGGCCTGTGCTGTGTGTTAGCTGTTGGCCCAGTTTAATATACATATGGGACCATTTTATACATTTTCACTTCTGGCACTTTGGATCTTGGGCAATTTAACTCCCATTAAAAGTTGTTTTTTAGAGCCAGCTAAAGCCAAATGAACGTAAAACCACATGAAACCTATTTGAAGGCAAATGTAATTTTCTTTTTGCAACTAAAGTAATTAATAATTTTTGAGTGATTTGTAAAATTTGTTAAAAAAAAAAAAAGCTTGATTTTAGCTTCTTAATTATGGTATTTTTGGGTTTCTTTTCTCCACAGTGACAATAAAACGCATGTCTTTGGATTATTACAAAAAACATTTGAGGACATCAGCTATGGCTTTGAGACACATCACCATTTATAAATATTTTATTTCCTCAATTAAGTGATTTATCAAGAAAATATCAACAATGAAACTGTTAGTTGTAGCTGAAACTGATCAAATGCTAGTGTCTAGTACAGGGGTGTCCAGTCCTGGACCTCAAAGGCCGGTCTCCTGCATGTTTTAGATGTATCCCTCTTCCAGCACGCCTGATTCAAATTATATACCTATCATCAAGCTCTGCAGAAGCCTGATAAGGACCATCAGGTGCGCTGGAAGAGGGAAACATCTAAAACATGCAGGATACTGGCCCTCAAGGACCAGGACTGGACCCCCATGATCTAGTATGTTACTCTTCTGATGTGCACAATTTAATGCAACATATACTGCATTTATTTTACATATCAAGCATGTTTATGCACTGAAATTATTGCCAAAGTTATTTTTCAAATGCGGTAAATATAATGATTTTAAAAAAGACATGAATAATATAAAAATGTCTTTAATGTAGGACTTCAGACTGCCTCATGGGAAGCCAGACGGCACAGAAACCCTGAGTTTAGCCTTCAAGATGTGGCCCTGCTTAGTAATCCACAGCTTAATATGTCACCCATTCGCCTTTAACCCGGTCGCACATCCTGGTAATAGATAACTCCTTACATCTGAGGATCACATGATGACTTCCTCTTTCATGGACCCAGATTAAAAGGACAGTCCTGGTCTATTACTCTCTTCAGTGGAGAGTGTCCTTGGAAATCAGTTACTGTTCAAGTGGAGGGTTTACAGTACAGAGCCACTTCATGTTGTAATACTAATGACAGAGATGGTGAGTGTGTTACTCGGATGCTGATGATTAAAACATGAGGCTAAAATGGTGGGAACCGGCAACATTTTGCCAGTGGGGGAACACACAGTAAACACATACATAGCTTTCTTAGACCTTTTCCAAGCTGCTTAATGCATCTGGAGTTATGTGTCTGCAGGCGAAAACGGCTCAGACTTTCTCTTGCTTGCTGTTCAACCCCCCCCCCCCCCCCTTCTTCTTCTTCCTTGTACACTCAGTCTCCCATGGTGATTAAAAATTGAGTGCCCACCCACCGAGGGAGAGAAAAGAGGAGGGAAAAAAAAGTGTGAAGAGAAAACTCCTGCCCAAAACAGTAAGAGGTTGAACATAGACAAGTGAGCAAAAAGAGAGGGAAGCAGTGAAAGAGAGAGAAACATAAAGAGACGAGCTGGAGCACAAATCACCTCCGGTCTTCAAGTCTGTTCATTTTTATTAAGGGGCTGCCATTTTTTTTTCCGCTGATGCCCTTTACAAATAAAAACTAAATGGTCGAGAGGGAAATGGACTGAGTCTAAAGAGAGATTAGAACAGAGGCAGAGTTAGAGGAGGGTATGTAAACAAATCTCCAGTCTGAATGACTCTCATTACTATGTTTTCATTCGTCAGCACCACAGGTCCTTATCCCTGAACATCACTGTTTTACAGGACTGAACATCACTGGACAATCTAATGAATTCATAAATATTTTTTTGTTTTTACTGTCAGTTGTTTCTAGACTGCCCGCACATGAGCACACCCAGCAATGAACCAAAAATTATTGTCAGCAGTATTAAAACACCATTCATTCAGTCATTCATTCCATGAATTGCCTTACATTTTTTATTCGCCGAAGTCATATAAGGTGTCTCAAAAACAGTGGTTTGACAGTGTCAGGTGAACATGTCACAAACTCTTGCAGTTTAAAGTGGACTAACAGAAAACATTTAGTGCTGACACTCAAAAGCCAACAACACAAATGCTAAAAACAACCCATGATATGGCACTATATATAACTTCAGTCGAGCTCTAGTTTCTTTCTTTTCTAATTTCAGAAGCTTATTAATTGCACATACTGTATCTGTACTACATCAAGTTTTTTTCCCAAACAAAAACTCATTTGGTCAAAGTAAATATGGTGTCCTATAATCTTCACATGCTGCATCAGCTGATAGTTTACATTATAGCTCTGTTAGCTTAACTCTGTTTTTAAACAGAAAACAGCCACAGTAAAAATACAAATCACCTCCGCTTTCTGTACACTTTGTGTTGTCAATATCTGCACTAATGATCTGTTTGGATTCATCCAAAAAAGGTCAGAACTGTCAGTTAACGGTTACAAACGGCGAACTTAACAAAAAATAATAATATCACATAATAACTTAATACCTTCAAAAGCCTCATAGTCAAAATCACCCATGTAGAAGAAATGCTGTGATTTTAGCATGAAACTCCATTCTTTTAATCTACATCTGTGTCCAGTGGTGAAAATGACATCAATGCTTCTATTTTTCTTACTTTTATCCTTTTTTTTTTTTCTGTGGTATTATTTAGTGCTGCAACAACGAATTGATGAATCAATCCAAATCAATTCTTAAAAGAGTTGGCAATGAATTCAGCAGTTGATTAGCTGGGTCTTGAGCACGTTAGTATTGAGGCATGCCCAAATGCTGTGAAATATAACAGAGGAAAACACAGAGGAGCATGGCTGAGGCTTCAGATGGCCAGCCAGGATATTAAAGCTAGGTTTACATTATGTTCCCCGTGGCCACGGCAGCCCCATTTGGCTGGAACATTGTGTGCCATTTTTGTAACAAAACCGGGTGGCCACCGGAAACATAATGTAAACATTAGCTTAAGATAGCCTACATGTCATAATTACTTTAGCCCACTAGCTAGTTGGACATTATCGTCATAATTATAACTTTTTCATCCATCTCCGTTTGTCAGGCCACCAAACTAACGTTGCCTATCTTTGACTGGGACTAATACATACAACGCTAGTTTGATAGCCTATAACCAGAGCTGGTTGAAGACTATAGCTTGCTAGTCTCTAGCCATAACAAGTCTAGGTAGCAGGCTAGTGCTCACTAACTATACCCTAGGTACTTGTCTGCAGCCTATATTGCTTTGGGTTAAATACTGATCTTTGAGAATTAAGTCTTTTGTGTAACTCCGATGAATTGATTAGTTATTAAAATAATCTACAGATTAATCGATTATTAGAATTATTGTTAGTTGCAGCCCTAGTGTTATCTCATAATGGTTCTTATCTTCCAACCAGTAGAGTGACTCACTACTCCGTCTAGTGGTCACATACATTACATTCACAGTGAGATGTTGGGGTGTGGCTGGGAATAAATTCAGTTCATTACATCTTTGACATATAGTAACATAAACTCTTTATTCAATTGCTGTAGTCATACATTTAGGTAGATTTTTAACATGGAAATGCTACAGGTTAATCTCCTTCAATTATCCCAGGTACCTGACTCATTTCAGAGTGTGTGTTTGAGACAAACATAGAAATAATATATTCTATTGTACTCACTCTTTGGAATAATCATTGACAACATCTCACATAAAACAAGTTGCAATACTTCAGTATTTTTGAGATAACCTCCATTTGGGTTATATACTACTGTTAGAGTGACATAAACATTTGCTTTATTTGCTTGCACCTTTAATAACACCCTCTTTCTTTCAGTGCTTCTGTCATTAATGATGAATAACAGACATTCACAGAAAAGGAAACGCTGTGTAATCAGGAGCTAA
Source organism: Sphaeramia orbicularis (assembly GCF_902148855.1). NCBI lineage: Eukaryota > Metazoa > Chordata > Actinopteri > Kurtiformes > Apogonidae > Sphaeramia > Sphaeramia orbicularis. The sequence continues at coordinate 14,978,847 of NC_043967.1, read as the reverse complement.
ATTGTTCTCCGTCTCTTTAGTGGTCACCATCTTGTCGAGGTCACATGCAGACCGGAACGTCTACCCATCTGCTGGAGTGCTTTTTGTGCACGTGCTGGAGAGAGAGTACTTTAAAGGAGAGTTTCCTCCTTATCCAAAGTCAGGTACAACACAGCCGCTTTGATTTTATTAGGAATAGTGATGGAATAATTTCTGTATCAGGTTCCATTTGTACCTGTAGCAGTTGCAGCCATTGGCCATTACTGAATTAGCACTGACCCGTAACGGAACATTTGCCGCACACCTCATTAATCTTCCTCTCTGCCTCCAGGTGATGCCAGCAATGACCCGATCACTTTCAACACCAACCTGATGGGCTACCCTGACAGACCGGGCTGGCTGCGGTACATCCAGAGGACTCCTCACAGTGACGGAGTGCTCTACGGCTCGCCCACTGCTGAGCATGTTGGCAAGCCCACCGTGATAGAGGTGAGGTTTTGGACGGCCTTCAAAGTGAATAGAATGAACATGGTGGTATTTGGATGACTGCTTTTTATGTGAAGGAAGGAAAAGGAGTGCTGTTTTAAGGTATGTAGTGGATGCCTGAACACATGTCGATAAGAACACTTTAGAATTTGATTTTACTGAACTCATCTGGTTTGTAATAAAGCAGAACAATAAAGTAACATTTGACATACTTTTACTTTAATTGAATCTTTAAATTGTATGCAGCTTTATAGTCATACTGTACTATATCTGAGATGCAAATATTGCACCTTTTAACTCTGATAGATAATGCAAATAAATTCTCCTGCCATCTGGTCCAATGACAACCACATACCTCCACATGTATTTGTCTTTAATGTTTGAGAAATGGTTGAAAAATTTTCCGTGGCTGTATTTCTGAGCTCATGACAAGTGGAGTTTTTTAAGATACGTGATAGTAACACAACAAACATATGATTTGACTGATTGACGTGTTTATTTCAAATATGAATGTCAAAAAAGAACAATAGATAAACAGAGCATTTAAACATAAAACATAAGACATATAGTACATAATTGAAAAGGAGTGAGAAGTATAACTTACAAACTCTCACCCCTTCTCCTTAAATAATTAATAAAAATAATAAGCTTCCTAGTCTTATCTTATAGAACATGATACATTAAAGAGGCTACATGTACTGTTTCTATTTCCAAACATAAAAAAAAAAAATATCTAAAACTAGAAGCACTCGGAGAGCGCAGACCTCCGCCAAGGCTGATCAGTGGCCCCCCCCGTGGGCCCCCCCCCACCCCCGATCACCTCCAAAATTTAATTATTTCTTCCTTATCCCATTTCCAAGAAACCCTGAAAATTTCATCCAAATCTGTCCATAACTTTTTGAGTTATGTTGCACACTAACGGACAGACAAACAAACAAACAAACAAACAAACAAACCCTGACAAAAACATAACCTCCTTGGCGGAGGTAATTATCATTAGAGTGTTTGGAATAAAGCCTCTGAAGTTCTGCCAAAGAGGCTAATGTATTGAATCATAGAGATATGGAAAAGAGAAAGATTAAAAAAATGAGTTTGATGCTGAAATTGCAGCATCTGCTACAGAGATTATAAGGCGTATGAAGTTATAAAGTTATTATATGATGTTATTATCTTTGCTAAGTTTGTCGTTTGTTGATCCACACTTCAAACTAAACTGTGATTGTTCTGGACGTCTTTGGACGATTCCAAAAATATTTTTATTGAAGCTATTGACAACACAAATAGTACAGAAAACGGAGGTGTTTTGTGGTTTTACTGACTGTTTTCTGTCTAAACACAGCTAAGCTAACAGAGCTATAATGTAAACTATCAGCTGATGCAGCATTTGAAGATTATAAGACAGAGTTGTTTTGAGTGACTGTTAAAAGAACTGGTTATGAGTTTTAGTTTGAAGGAGAAAACCTGATGATACCAGAATACAGATGTGTGGAAACAAGGGACTGTAGACTCCATTCACTCAGTAAGTGATACTCTCTGTGGATACATAGTGTTGATTTGTTGGTGGTTTTGGGGGTCTTAAAGGGGTCATATTTTGCTAAACCCACTTTTATTAGTCTTTGGTTCATTTATTTGTGTATTTGGACCCTAATAGTTCAGAAAGTTTGAATTTGAACCCTCCAGGTGCTGCAAAGCTATCTTTATATTCATTCCAGCAAAAATTGAGTTGATTTCTACAACCTGTTTCAATTCCTTCTTAATTTGTCACGTTTACAACTAGTTACCTCACAATTTTTGCACATATAAGGTCAAGACTTTTGACGAACATTTCTCTGAGTACGACATAATTGTTTAACAGCAGCAGCGGTTGTAGTCCATACTGAAAATATAAAAGTAATAATAATAATAATATATTTTATTTGTATAGTGCTTTTCATAGAACTCAAAGACACTTTACGTACAGCAGATAATATGTCTAAACTTTGAGCTGATTACCTAAAATGGTCAGTTGCTGGTTGTATTAACAAGCTCAAGTGGCTGAACAGGACAGAGCGCACAGTCAACAAGAAAAACACTCGGAGAGCGCAGACCTCCGCCAAGGCAGATCAGTGGGCCCCCCTGCCCCCCCCACCCCTGATCACCACCAAAATTTAATAATTTCTTCCTTGTACCAGTATCAACATTTCCTGAAAATTTCATGAAAATCCATCCATAACTTTTTGAGTTATCTTGCTAACAAACAAACACACACGCAAACACACAAAGCAAAGCGATAACAATAGGTAACAACCCGGAAGGAGGTGGGGTCATGTGCATTTAAAGGGCCAGTGCTCAAAACGACCTTTTTCTTGTCATTACTCAAAAACAGGGTTGTAGTTGAATTAATGAAGAATTCAGACCCAAGCATAGCATTTACAGTTTATGTAGACCACAGGAAAATGTTTTAAAATGCATAATTCCATTTAAAAAAGCAACATGTCACTCTTTTAAGTGTGATCTGGTGCATGACCTCCCCCTGCTGTTGAGAATTTAGAACATCAGTACTGCGGAGAACCCCTTTAAAGTACTAGTGGTAGATAAAGTGTCACAAATGAGCTTAGCCTTAAACATAAACAGTGGTAAGATGTAATAAACACATGAATGCAGCAGTAAAATTAATTTTAAAGACATTATAAATAATGGTAAAACACTGACATGGACCATTTTACTGCACAGTGACTACTTAAGCACATTTTGCTGATAATATACATATTTTATGTAAGTTTCCAAACACAGAGCTTTTACTCGTAGTGGAGCAAATTCACAGCGTAGTAACATGGTGCAATGTTACTGTAAGCTCAGGCCTTAACTCCATTATGTTGTTATGCTTTCTTTGTCCCCCATAAGCTACTGTAGAAATTCTTTTCCCAAAAGGCTTACGGTTCCCAGCGGCGGACATGTGCCTCTGTGTGGCGTCTGAGTTGAGTACAGAGTTTATGAGCTAGTGAGTGCAGCTCAGCCCGGTCCACAGAACTGCTGCTGCCATATAAGCTGCACTGATCTGGGCTTAAACTTTCACCCCTGTGCGTTGCAGATTACAGCCTATAACAGACGCACATTCGAGACGGCACGGCACAACTTGGTCATAAACATCATGGCCACGGAAGGTAAGAGGCACCAGTATGAGAGCTGAGAGCTTAAAGCACAGATTAGACTGTGCAATTTTAATAATTCAGTCTTGCTTTTCCCTGAGAAAAATAAGCTTGTTCACAAACTTGGACCTGGAGTTGCCTTTCATTACTTCTCATTTATCATAAAACTGGGAAATACAGACAAAAATATTATTATGATAAAAAATAGTCATATCAGTCAGTATCAGTCAATGTCAAATCACTATTTCTTTCCAGTTTCAGCTGATGTTTTTAGTCCTGTGTGAAAATGTAAGTATTTGTAGTTACTCTATTAGGTTTCTCATAAACTTAATAGCACAGATACATGAAAAAACATTTGTTTTCTTAGATTGTTCCAACTTTGTGCAGAAAATTCAGAGTAAAATGAAAAATGAGTGATCAGCATTTATTGAGTGAGTCTAAAGATACATTACTATATCTTGATATGAATAAATATATTAAGTTTGTTTTTCTTTTATGGTAAAAAAAATAGCTGTGTAAAATACAAAATGCCCATAAAGTTGGAATATTTTTGTTTTCAGACACTTTCCTTATTCCTATTTCTACACATCAGTAATCGCCTTTGACCCAGTGCAATGATTATGTACTGAGTCCCAGTTACACTTTATCTATCAAGAATAAACCACACTGTCACAATCATTTCATGAGAAGAGGTACAAATATTTTATTACAACTTTATGGGCAACTAGAAAAGCACTCGGAGAGCGCAGACTTCTGCCAAGACAGATCAGCCCCCCCCCCGTCACCACCAAAATTTAATAATTTGTTCCTTGTGCCAGTATCAAGTATCCTATAAATTTCATCAAAATCCATCCAGAAATTTTTGAGTTATCTTGCTAACAGACAGACAGACAAACAAACCCAATCCGCCATTCCTTGGCAGAGGTAATAATATAGTAGTTTTAATCTCTATGGTCGTTATTGAAGTGATCCATAAGACTTCAGTGTAAGTTGAGCCATTTGTTATAAATACAGCGGTACCTTGACTTACGAGTTTTCTGAGTTATGATTTTTTGCTTTGAGTTGCGAGTCAAAATTCAAGTTATGAGTGAGCTTTCATCCCTCTGCTGTAGCTCCTTGTAGCTTTGGAAAAGTAATAATGAGTATTTCATTTAAATATGTTTTATTTTTGTTAGTTTTTTGAATGTAATTCTAATTTTAAATGATGGTGATATTAGGTATTACAGGTATTATCTTCTGCTACACAACAAAGTCCGGTCGCTGTCCAGAGGGGAGGTGCTGAAATGCTTTGCCACGTGTCTGGAAGAGGTGAAAAGAGGTCGTCCAGAACACATCAAATACATTTACATACGTCAATATGTGTTGGAGATAAGTTCGATATAAGTTACACGTAGGCTCAAAGCATGTTACTCATAGGTTAGAAATAAGTTTGACCTATGCTAGACATTATCTTGACGTATTTTGATTTATGGGGCTCAAACAGATTAATGGCATTTCAATTTAATTGGGGAAAACTGACTTGATATACAAGCAAATTGAGTTACGAGCTTGGTCACGGAACAAATTAAACTTGCAAGTCAAGGTACCACTGTATATGGCTCATTTTAGAGAAACCATATAATCGGAACAACCCATATATCAGACAGTGCAGTTTTATGCTTTTGACACGTACAAAGCTGTGGTCAGCTGTGGTAAATATGCGTGATATTAGACAACTGATTTGCAGAATCTGGGATGCAGCTGCTGCCTGTTTTCAGTTTCAGAACTCCACCTTACTTCCGGGCATCTGCCTGTTTGTGCACCGGCTGGTTGACCAGTTAAGGTACAAGCCGTACAATATGAACTGCGTGCTCGGCAGATGTTTACGGCGTTAATATGACATCACTCCCCCTCCATTCTGATGTCAAATGCCATCTGGCCCCAGAAGGAGGCTGAGTCATAAAAGAGTAGAGCAGACACACCGGCTCTGGCTCAACACAGTCATCCAGAGACGCAGTGATGTCACTGCGGTGTCAACCATGCAGCAGTAAAAGTAATAATAATGTTAGCTGTTACATCATTCCCTGTCATTTCTCACTGATTTTTCTCACCTTCACCTTTAATCTTGCTTTTTGTCCCTACACAAAGAGTTCCCACTCCCCTACCAAGCAGAGTTTTACATCAAAAACATGAACGTGGAGGAGATGCTGGCCAGCGAGGTACTGGGAGATTTTCTAGGGGCCGTGAAGAATGTATGGCAGCCGGAGCGCCTCAACGCCATCAACATCACATCTGCACTGGACCGTGGGGGCCGGGTACCCCTGCCCATCAACAACCTCAAAGAAGGGTGAGAAATGTCGGAGAGAGAAGCCTTTATTCATCATTATTCATCTCATAATTGCCTAAGTCGTGGTAAAATTGTATAATGTGCATGGCTTTACTTTCATAACACTGCTGATTCATTTCATGAAGATATCACAATCTGGCCAAATATACGTCAAATAAGATAAGATATATTTTATTGATCCCCCTAGGGGGATAGTCAATATGTATCAAATACAATAGAAAAATAAAAAGACAAAAATCTAAGAATTTGTTAAATTATGTTATATTTGTTAATATTATATTTTGTCAAGATTATATTTGGTAATTATGCTATGGGGCTAACGATATTCAAAGAGGGAGACTGAAATACAGCTAAATGAAGTCATTCTGCCTTTATAGGGATATGATTTAGATTAGATTAGATTGGATTAGATAGAATTTAATTGACCCCTTGGGCAGAGCCCTTTGGGAAATTAAGGTGGGGGTGCACCGTTCCTGGAGGTACTGTAATACCAGGTTGGTGCGTACCTTTTATTATCTCAATTTCTATCATTGTGCATTATTTCTATTTTAAAACTGACATTTTATTTTGTTTTTTTTGTGTGCTTAAAGTTTGTCTCTTTGAGGGACCTCTTCCCCTGTTGTAGTCAAATTGCATTGCATTTGTTTTCCGCGTACTGACATCACGCTGACATTTTTTGTAATTAGGGCCCTGAGGATCCACAGTTTGCAGTGAATTAGATGAGTACACTCAGCCGTCAGCGCTGACAGACAGTGTGTCTTGGTTTAATTCAGCAGGGAACAGCCCACATGAACTGTCACAAGTCATCAAAGATTGATGTAGACGTTTTGGAATACTCAGTGGAGGAGGGATTCTTGAATATTCCAAGCGTCAGCACAAACATGGAAAGTGAAGCTCTGAGTTCTGTTCCTCACTAGTTCTTCTCTCCATAGCTACACAAAGGTTTTGGACAAACACCAATCCTGGCTTTAGGAGAGCAGTATTTGGTTTGTCTTTTTATATATGGTTCATTCTGTTCTGCAAATTATCTGTAAAGAAAAGGAAGAACTGAGTGGGGGTGGGGTGGGGGATGGGTCAGAGGACATGGCCCTGATGTTCACTGGACTGATGACAGCTTGACTCAGGGTTTAGACGTGAACCAGAAACACTGGGGACTTTGTGGAGATTATGTGTGAGCAGGATGTTCTGTGTTCACTTGGTGGAAACTGTTTGGTCCTAAATTGCTGTTTTAGTATTTGTTTGGTTTATTGTATTCATGCTTCGACTGGGGGAGTTTAATTCTGTTTTAATCAAGTGAATTTCACAACGAGAATGATGAATCCTGAAAACTGAATCCACTTCTCTTGTTTCCTCCCCTCTCCTCTCGTTTTCTCATCTCATTTCGTCTCCTCTCCTCCTCTTCCTCCTCCTCTCCCTCTCCTCAGAGTGTATGTGATGGTTGGTGCTGACGTTCCGTTCTCGTCGTGCCTTCGGGAGGTGGAGAGTCCTCATAACCAGTTGCGTTGCAGTCAGGAGATGGAACCCGTCATCAGCTGTGACAAGAAGTTCAGAGCTCAGTTTCACATCGACTGGTGTAAGATTTCCCTGGTGAGGATTCTCTTGGCTGAATTACAGTGCTTTATTTTGAGGAAAGCATAACCAATAAGAAAACGCAATATTTGCAGTTAAAGGTCTAGTGTGTATTAGGAGGATCTGATTGGAGAAATTTGATCCTATATTCTTAATTAAGTTTTCATTAGTGTGTATAACACTCTGAAAACAGTAATATATGTCATTTATCTACATAGCATCAAGTGATAAAATTTCAAATTACTCAGCTCTGACCTCCCCCTTACCTATGGTGGCCTCAAAAATGTGGAAGTTTTGTCTTGTTCTGGCCTTTTTAGTCACGGGAACATAAACTCTACATAGTAAGTGACGCCAATTAACCTTTAACAATGGATTTCACCCGTTAAAAATGTGTTCTGATCTACTGTAGAAAAGTGGAAGTGCAAGTTTCCAGCAAACTCCTGCTCTCTCTGTAGATATAAATGATGCATTCTAAGGCAACAGAAACACAGTCACTCTCATTTACAGATGATAATACACTAATGAAAGCGTAATTCTGAATATTATGTTCCATCTCTGTTCTCCTAAGTCATCACAGGGACCTTTAAAGCTGCAGGAGCTGAAATCAGGAGAAAAAAGGCTGGGATGTGAAAATCAAATCTTCCTTCTCCAGCTTTCTCCTCTCAGTCCAAATAAAATGACTAAATATAAATAAAGCTGAAATTGAGTAATGCTGTTATGGAAAGAAGTAACTTTTCCCAGCTCGAGCTGTAAAGTAGAGTCGTACCATGTTCAGGTTACGTCTGGGTGAATCAGTTATTACAGCTGTCAATTACATATTTAACCCTCTTATCTGTCAAAAAAAAAAACCCTCTCAAAAACCTGGAATTAAATTAGATTACAGGGTTCCCACAGGGTCTTAAAAAGTCTTGAATTTCCCAATCTGCATTTAATACCTTAAAAAAGTCTTTAAATTGTATTAAATTTAATTTGGTATGTCTTAAATGATATTGCCATAAACTTGTTCACTGTATTATGTTTAAATTTGTCTGTTAAATGTCCAAATTGCAAATAAAGTAACATTTGTCTACTCAGTTCCACCCGTTCGAATTTAACAATTTATATTGAAATTAAGAACTAATTATCGCTAACTTTGGAGCCCCAGGTGAGAAATGACTCGGAACGATGGGAATCAAGGTGCTAGTGTAAATCAATATATTTTCCTAAATTCTAGGAGTGGGGAATTTTTGCTAGTATGCCCTTGAAATAGGCTGAGAAATGGGCATTAAGTAATCTTAAAAACGTCTTAAATTTAACTTGTAGGACCCTGGATTAGATTAGATGAGACTTTATTGATCTCACAACAGGGAAATTTACTGGTCAAGGCAGCAACACAATAAAGTGCAAGAAGCGAAAATGTGCATGTATAAACATAGTACGAAAGACAAGCAATATAAAAATAGTAGTAACAGTAGTAAGTCATAATAAAACTCTATAGACCAGTGATTCTCAGCTGGTGGGTCGGACCTGTTTTCAGTGGGTCGCCGGCCTTTGTCACGGCAAAAAAATAACGTTAAGAAACCAGTCCTGTACTTTATTCTTTATGGAGCTGAGCGCCGCCCATTCACACTCCCCAGCAGTAGGTGGCGGTAATGCGCTGTAATGCTAATGAACACCAGACATTTCACAGCATAAAAGAAGACCCAGAAGTTTCTACAGTCACAGAAAAAATGATTAGACCACCCTTGTTTTCTTCAATTTCTTGTTCATTTTAATGCCTGGTACAACTAAAGGTACATTTGTTTGGACAAATATAATGATAACAACAAAAACAGCTCATCAGAGTTTAATTTCAGAGCTGATATCTATCCATTTTCCATGTTTTCTTGATAATAACCAAAATCACTTCAGCTCTTACATCAATATTTATGGCACTGTACTGACAAAAACAGTGCTTTCAGTCATTCCGTGTTTTCTTTTCTGTCTGTTTTAGTCACATGATACACACAGGAGTTAGTACTGGATTGCATAACCATTGTTTTTGATGACTTTTGATGGTCTAATAATTTTTTCTACGACTGTATTCATTTCATGACAAAACTCAGGTATGACACCGATTACGTCAGATATGGTTTTACCTACGTCGGACAAAAACCTCAGTGTGTTTAATTGTTGAATAAGTGACTGAATTCACTTTTAATTTTTAACTGAGTGCACAATTTTGGTTTTGGTTAAAATGTACCTAATTTATTGTTACAGGGACTATTTCCATATTTATCATCACCACCTGCTGGTCATTATGGTTTATCATTAAACTAGTCTTCTGTGTTTTCATACTGTGATATTCTGTATTCTCTCAGGTTCAAAACACACCGTCTTTTTATTAAATACATTTGAGAGGTTTAACTGTTATCATTGTGGATCGCGACTTATCATTTAGGGACGATGGTGGGTCCTGAAGCCAGACCAGTTGAGAACCACTACTACGGACTATATTAATATTTACATAAGAGTAGAAGTGCAGTATGTCAGACAGTACAGATGACATTAGTGCTGATTTGTGCATTACTGGGTACTTTTTTGCAGCCTGAAAACACAGGTCTTCTCAGGTCACTTGAATTACAACATACGGAAAAGTACTTGTAGAATATTTGTCCAGTGACACGAAAAAACTGAAGCACTGCAACTTTAAAGGGGTCATATTTTTTTTTTGTTAAACCCACTTTTATTAGTCTTTGGTTCATTTATTTGTGTATTTGGACCCTAATAGTTCAAAAAGGTTGAATTTGAACCCTCCAGGTGCTGCAAAGCTATCTTTAAATTCATTTTGGCACAAATTGAGTGGATTTCTACAACCTGTTTTAATTCCTTCTTAATTTGTTACATCTATAACTAGCTATGTCACGACATTTGCACATATAAGGTCAAGACTTCCGACGAACATTTCTCAGAGTACGACATAGTTAGTCAGCAGCAGCGGTTGTAGTAAAAACTGAAAATATGTCCAAACTTTGAGCCGATTACCTAAAATGTTCAGTTGTTGGTTGTATTAACGAACTCAAGTGGCTGAATGGGATACAACCTGGAAGGGGGTGGGGTCATGTGCACTTAAAGGGCCAGCGCTCAAAACCACCTTTCTGGTGTCATTACTCAGAAATAGGGTTGAAGATGGACCTGTGGAGTTGAATTAATGAAGAATTCAGACCCAATCATAGCACTTACAGTTTATGTAGACCACAGGGAAATGTTTTAAAATACATAATTCCATTTAAAAAAAAGCAAAATATCACTCCTTTAAAAGAGACACATGCTGATGATATTTACTGTAAACAATGATCACGTGCTGTTGCTAAAAATGTTTCATTTTCCATCTTCACAGGTTTCTGACCCCACTCTTGTTTCTTTCCTTAGGTGGACATCACCAAAGTAATCCCTGTGTACATTAACCGCCCTGACCCCGGAACCGGGATCCTGCCTGAGTTCGGGGAATACGATCCCCCGTCGGAATCTCTAAAGAGCCGGGACTACTTTGCCGATTTCCTTGTCACACTGGCCATTCCCTCCGCCGTGGCACTAGTTCTTTTCTTCATCCTGGGCTACACTATGTGCTGCCGGCGGGAAGGGGTGTAAGTGTGCTCGGTCTTCTATTCTTTAAATCTTTAAAGTGACTGCACAGACACCCCCGTCAAACATTAGCTACATTTAACAGACAGAAATGACAGTGAAGATATTGAGATAAGAGGAATAATTGGGACTGGAATTGCAGCTTGTCATTACCATCCAGGCGTACGGTCCATTTGTATTCAGTTACTCATACATTTTCTGTCACAGGTCTTTTTTTTTTTTTTTTTTTTTTAATTGTGTCATACTTGTTGTGATGTTAAAAAGCATAGCTGTGACATGTGTGAACAGTCATCCATGATAAGTCCTTTCATTGCTCCGTCATTTACAGGCTGGGAGAGAAGTGCCCCCCCCACATCACATCACATCACATCACATCACATCATATCACATCGCCACCTCCACCCTGTTTATGTGCAACACCTCCATACACCTGTGTGTAGATGTCTCTTTAACTATTAATATTAGTATTTAATTCATCCATTTTGTTTTGTTTCTAGGGAAAAAAGAAACATGCAAACACCAGAGTAAGTGTTTTACCTCTCCTGTGTTTATTTCTTTTTTTTGGGCCTGTTTCTGTCCCCCCTCCCCCACCCCTCTCCTTTTTTTTCTCTCTTTGGTTTGCGTTTGTGTCATCTATGTTGTCATTAATGGCTTTTTCATTATCATTCATCACGCTCATCTTGTCGGTTGGCATTCGTTCATCCAATGGGCTGCTGAAAATTTCATAACCAAGTGTAGGGATTAGTCGCTGTTTGCACAAACTAATTGCTCTGAAACTGAGCGTACGGGTCATATAACGATCCTAAACAGGCCAAGATTAAAATACACACAGAAAAATAAGAATATTGGAAGAGAGTTGTGTACACATATAAGAAATGAGTGATTTTAGTATTGTTTCATCCAGATGAATTGACGGTGGCCTTAAAAAATGTGAATTAATTCATTTTAGTACGATAAAATGCTTACAGATAAAAAAAAAAAAAATTGTAAATGTGATCTCACATTTCTGTTCAATATGGTCACAGTCACCTTCTTAAATGTAGTTAACAGGCCTATTTTCCCGAAGATAGTGATTAAGAACTATGATTTGACCATACATTGAAAAAAAAAAATTATGAATTTGAATAGATGTGTATTGTTATACGTCTTTAAATAATAGAAAAATGGTCAAGATTTTTAGAATATTTCAAGTACATACATGGAATCTTTAAATGGATTTTAATTTGAAGTGTCACCTCACTGATCTGTTCTTTGAAACATCTAAGGGTTAATCTTTTTCTGTCATGCATGCATAAACTAAAGGCAGGTTTCCATAGCGACACAGTCAAAGATTGTGACTGTACTTTACTAAATAAATCTTTGTGTACCAGCTTTTTGGGACACGACACCACCCGTGACACCCACAGGAAAACATTTTCATCTCTTTACTGCGTCTCTTTTCTCCCAGTATCCAACTGGTTCACCACAGTTCCATCCAGAAGTCCACCAAGGAGCTGCGGAGCATGTCTAAGAACAGAGAAATCTCCTGGCCCCTGTCCACGTTGCCCGTCTTCAACCCGGTCAGCGGCGAGGTGGTGCCGCCCATCCACCCCGACAACTACGAGACCACCAGCATGCCCCTCATGCAGACACAGACGTGAGTTCACACAGTGTCGCACATAACGATCAGAAGGAGGTTTACATCGCAAAGCAATTTTGAACGGAATTTTCACAAAATCAGTGTTGTTGAAGCTTCAATACTGAAATTTAACAGGTTACAGATACTAGTTACAAGCCAATAGATACTGATAGTGATGTTGTTTTCTCTTTATTGATTTGTTTTTGTCACTATCCCTTCTGTTGTATGAAGTAAAAGAGGATTTTTTATTACAAATTTTAAAATAGGACGTTAAAATCATACAAATTTATGAAGAAAAAAAACCCCCTCTAGATTAGATTAGACTAGACTTTATTGATCTTACAAGGTGTAATTCAATGGTCAAGGCAGAACCAGAATAAAGTGCAAGAAAAAGTGTGCATAGTGCAAAAAACAATCTACAATAATAATAATAATAATAATAAAAGTATTAAAACTATACAGATTATATACATATTTACAACAGAGTGGAGTGGAATGGCAGATGTCATAATGTCATTATAATATAACACAACACATAAATATTTAGCACTACCACTATGAGAGTGACATCTCCTTGACCACTAGACCAGGGGTGTCAAATATATGGGCTGTGGGCCAAAACCGGCCTGTCAAAGGGTCCAGTCAGGCCCGTGGGATGAATTTGTGAAATGCAAAAATTAGAGTGAGATACTTAGAGTCAAAGGTGTCAAAATCATTTTAGTTCAGGTTCCACATTCAAAAGAGTTCAATCTGAAGCAGGTCAGACCAGTAAAATACCATCATAATAACCTATAAATAATGACACCTCTGTAATCTGTAAACAAAAAATGAGATTAACCTGAACAAATATGAACAACCTGAAATATCTCAAAGGAGTCATATTTTGCTTTTTTTTTTTTTTTGTTAAATAGAATTATACATTTTAAAACATTTCCCTGTGGTCTACATAAATAAACAATGTTATAAATAATAATAATAATAAATAATAAATTAAACAATAAATAAATAAATACGTAAATGCTATGCTTGGGTTTGAATTCTTCATTAATTCAACTCCACAGGTCCTTCTTCAACCCTATTTCTGAGTAATGACACCAGAAAGGTCATTTTGAGCGCTGGCCCTTTAAATGCACATGAGCCACTTAAGGCCCCGCCCCCTCCAGGTTGTTGTCTGTGCTTTCTGTCCAGTTTAACCAGCAACTGAACGTTTTAGGTAATCGGCTCGAAGTTTGGACATATTTTCAGTTTTTACTACAACCGCTGCTGCTGACAAACAATTATGGCATTCTCAGAGGAATGTTCGTTGGAAGTCTTGACCTTATATGCGCAAATGTTGTGACGTAACTAATTATAGACGTAACAAATTAAACAGGAGTTAAAACAGATTGTAGAAAACCACTCGATTTGTGCCAGAATGAATATAAAGATAGCTTTGCAGCACCTGGAGGGTTCAAATTCAAACTTTTTGTACTATTACGGTCCCCAAATACACAAATAAATGAATCAAACACTAATAAAAGTGGGTTTAGCAAAATATGACCCGTTTAAATGAAGTAGGTGTAATTTTTACAGTGTTCTGCCTGTTACTGAATGTTTTTTCTAGTGCGTCTGTATAACTGTGATCTGTAGGTTGTAACGCACATAAAAGATAAGGCATGATTGTTAAAATCGCACTTAATTTTCTTTAAAAAATTCAGGTTGTTTTTCACATTTTTTAAAGGATACTTTGTTGACATTTTCATAATGTAATTTTACTTTCTCCTCTCTAAAACATAGGAAACAGTTTGGCGTTGACATTATTTCTAGGTTATTATATTTATTATTTTACTGATCCAAAAAAAATAAAATGAGTTTGACGCCCCTGTTCTAAACAGATACCAATGTTGGACGATTTCAGTAAGTATCTGTTGTTGATGCTAATGTTCATTGATATTCATGCATCTCTAGTAATTTTTCATTTTAATCACTTCTTATATCGTTGGTTTAATCCAGTGCGGAACATTCATATTAGAGAACGCTGTCTGATTTCAGAACAAGAATATTTTGGATGTAAGTGTTCATTTTGTTGATTTACTGCACATTAGATCAAAGTGACTAGAAAAAGTCTAACCTGAGCTCTTATTGAACGTCTTTATTCTTTATATTTTCAGAAGGAGGATAAATTGCAGAGCAGTGAGAGGCAGGTCAGAGTGGTCAAAATGCACTTGTTTTTTTTTCATCAATGATTTACCAATGATATCATTTTCAAGGACCTCAATATATGATCAGAGTAAGAGGTGAACAAATCCAGGGCTGCTTTATCACTATTTATGTAGAACTGTTTCGACTTGGGTGCAATATGTCAACATATTAACATTTATTTCTCCCTTTTAGATTCCTCTTTCTTGGGATCCGTCTAATGTACAGTTCATTCATCCACTCGGGTTCATTAGCCGGCACGTAGACGTACACGGCTTACAGGCATAATTATTAAGTCTGAGCAAAACCATTATCTTTTAATCATGTTTTCAGTGCTTTCTAAACATATTTACCTCTAAAGCTGCGGTATGCGAGTCAGGCCTGTGGAAAATACGACTATAGCTTAAGAGGTTCAGGCCGTCCCATGATTTTTCTTAATGGACTTAAGAAAAATCTGCTAATGTACAATACGCTTTCACATGATACAGAAAGACCTGTTTACCATGAAATCACTGTTTATGATTTCAGGAACCTTCAAAACCAGATTACAATACCACAGCAGCGGCCATCAGGTTAGTCCGACCTTTATCCATGTGCTTTTATCTGACTCTGTAATGACCGTTTACTCATGGTACAGAAGCATGTCGTTAGCCTCATAGCATGGTAGCTTATGACTTATATGGACAAAAGTATTGGGACACGTTGAATGCAGGTGTTTCTTTTCTAACAGGGGTCTGGGATACCAAACAATAATGACAAATGTCAGAATATAGTTTTATATTGGGTTAATATCATTGCATTGGTTAGTTTGGTTTAAATTGTTATGTTTGTTTTTCCGAAATGCCTCAGAGATAGTTTTATACATACACACTCCTGATCAAAATTTTAAGACCAGTTGAAAAATTGCATGAATTTACATTTCGCACTGTTGGATCTTAAGAAGGTTCTAAGTAGAGTTTCAAAATGCAAAAAGAAATGGGAGCGAGACAAAAAAAAAAAAAAAGAAAATTAATAAGCAACTTATTGTAAACAATAGTTAAACTGAAATGGACTGTTCATCAGCTGATCAAAAGTTGAAGACCACAGCCTTTAAAAGCCAAAATCTGCACAAAAATGTGGATTCGGTGTCATTTTCTGCCAGGTATTCACACTGTCATGACCTCCTGATGGCAAAGGCAAAAAACTTTCTCTGAATATGGTCAGATTGTTGAGCTGCATAAGCAAGGCCTCTCACAACGCACCGTCACTGCTGAGGTTTTTTTCAGCTGGTCTTACAATTTTGATCAGGAGTATATACTATGATTTTAAGTGTTCTACCCCTAAATTTCTAAAATATTATTTGTGCTCTGACTTAATAACAACTAACCATCTACTTTCTTCATATCTAACTTAGGAAGAAAAATCTCCCATTAAATTTTATGGAAGTATTGATGTTTATAAACTATTTGGACATAAATATTGGGACACATCATGACTACAGATGTAAGATGTCCTGTTCATCATGATCTGAGATATAAACATCAATATTAATAATCAATATATTTATCACATTATAAAACTATATTATATTTGTTTTGTATTACTGCTAAAATTTCCTTAGGGGGTCAAATGAGTGGCCATTTTTGTCAAAAAAAAAGTTGTAAGAAATGCATAGAACTGTGTTGAAATAATGCTAATCCATTTGTGCACAGACTACTGATATTATTTGACAGTGGAAGCTATATTTTCAGAAATATTGGATTTTGAATAGCACGTGTATGTGAAAACTTTTGCTGGTGGACGGACGTGACATTACCCATGATGCTCTGGTCAGAACCAGTACTTTATTAGTAATAAACTTATATACTTACTAGTGCTAATTCTCCTCTTATTCATAAATGTTAGTATTGTGGATCTAAAACAATAACAGCTGACACAAAAACACAAAATGTGGCAGTGGACGGATGTGACATGGTTGTTACAGATCCCATCATACTGATGCTCAGCAGCCATGTCACTGTTTACACTAATGATCCTTGTGCAAAAACTAGGATCAGAATTATTTATTGTATAGTTTATCATCATACTAAAGAGGAAATAACAATATAGAATTGTTATTTCTTTATAAAAATGCTTATTATTAGAAAACTGTTGATTTAAAAAGTGACGTGTGACATTCTTAATGTATGTATTGGTGTAACATAAGCAGGATGGATCAGCACCATACTCCATATTGAACCTGTAAAAATAAAACATGTGACATGTAATATATAATCTGGTAAGAAAAATTGGGGAATCTAAAAGAATAGAATATTTGTTTTTCAGGTAAATTCTGTTCAAATATAACTTGGCCATTTGTGACATGAAAATATAGCATTAATTGTGATGAAATTGGACATTTTTGAGCTGAAAACATAGTTCATATGACCATCCACATGTTGAACAGAACTGAAATCCTGTACATTTGCAGAACTTGCATTTACCAACACAAAGTTCCTTTGGGGATTCACTTCTATTGATTTCTTATGCACAAAGACATAAATAAGACCTCTAAGCACATTTTAGCAGATTATTGTTTTGTATCCCAGACCCCTGTTAGAAAAACACCTGAATTCAACGTGTTCCGATACCTTTGTCCACATAGTCTATGACTTAGGCAGTTATGCTGTGAGGCTAATGACATCGATAGCCTCATAGCAGAATTGCCCAAGTCATATTTTTGGCCAAATTGTTGAAATCAGCCTAACTTTACTCTCCTAACACTGCTGATTCCTTTTATGCAGATATCACAATTTGGTCAAAATGATGACTTCAGCTATTATACTACAGATCTAATGATATGTCAGAACAGTATTTCATCTTTGACTTGGAACCTTACAACCCTTTTCCTTTCCATTTCCTCTCTTTATTATTACTGTTAAATCAAAAATCATCCACATACGATCCACTTGAGTCTAGATTACTGTGGCTCAATCATTGTTGCTATGGCTCTTTAAGAAATCAGGCATGAGAGCTTTGCATGTCGTTTTGAGCTGTGTGTGTGTGTGTGTGTGTGTGTGTATGTGTGTGTGTGTGTGTGTGTGTGAGACCACTAACAGTGGTGTTGGTTGTAATGTCGGTGTGTGAGCGCCCCCCTGTGTTCACTGTGTGTTCAGCTGCATGATGATCCCAGCACTAACCTGCTGTCGCTCTCTGTTCACTGCTAACAAAGGAGAAAATTATGTCATGTCGACGTTTCGGAGGCTGGAGGTAGGTGACACCACAACACCAGGGGATTATTATTATTTACCAAAGCACCTGAAGCATCCTCTGTAGTCTGTTCTGTTCTGTTCCAGTCCAGGCTCATATCAAGACCAAAGCAGCAGTAGAATGACATCCAAGTCTTGTAAATACATACACAAATACAGGATTATTATAGGATGGTATGAGTGGAACATTTATATAAAATTGACATAAAAATCATAGAGGTGATGAGACAAACACGGACAGAATAAATGTGAAGTTTTAGGGTCATTCAGTGAATAAAAAAAATCCAGATATTTTAAGAATAACGTTCTAATTTTATCTGTATGTAGAAATAACTGTTAAATAATACAACGGCCGATACAAACCTGTTTGGGTCAGATGGTAAATTTGACATATTTAATACCAGCTGTAACCGTCAGTAACTAAGTTTTTCACATAATTACGACTTTATTCTCATTATGTTGTGACCTTTTCCTCCAAATACTGCAAATTTCATAAGAATGCTCAGTGTGATTTTTTTTTTTTTCTTGAAATATTCCTACTTTCTTAATGTAATATTAAGAATATTCCATCTTTATTCTCATTATATTGTAATGTTTTGGGTTTTTTTTTTTTGGCGGGAAATATTTCAACGTTTCTCCAAACATTATGGCTTTGTTTGTGAAATATTGTGATTTATTTTAACAATTTTTTTACTTTATATATTATATCCTGAAATTTTATTTTTCTCCAAAATTCTAATTTTATTCATGTAATGACTTCTTTCTCCAAATATTTCAACTTTGTTCTCATTGTATTATGAATTTTTTTCTCAAAATATTCAAATTTATTCTTGTAAACTCTGATTTTTTTCTCCAAATAGTATTTTAATCTAATAATATTGCAATTTTTGTTAAATAACAAACATATTGCCAAATTCTCATAATATTATATGTTTCCTCTAAGTATTATGACGTTATTCTGATAATATACATTTTAGTTCTCATTTGTACTCCTCCAAATAGAAACAACCTCTTCTCCTAAACTTTTTACCTTATTTGATGTGTTAGAAGCAGAGAGTTTTGGATGAAATGTTAATATCAGTGTCAACTAATAAATCAGACAGGAAATTCAGTGGTCTAGTGAATGTGTTGACTGGTCTTAAATGAACCCATAAAGACCCAGACACTGGGGACCAAAAGCATCTACTGATCTAAACTGTTTAATAACCTCTGATCCATTAATCCTATCAATGCATGTAAATAATTAGTGTAAAATGCAGTTTGTCATCTTTTCATGATTATCTGATATGACCTATGTGGACGTTCAGAGGCTCCGTAGTTACCGTGGAAACACTGTCATCTTCTACAACATTGATTCACCAGTAAAACCCATGGAGTTGGATCAACGACAGCAGATGGACACACGTGGATTATGTTCAGTTAATGATATTTTGCTGAAAAAGTCATTTTTTTCCTTCAGTTTTCTCTGTTTCTGATAAAATAATCTGAGCTTTTATGAACATCTACATGATCAGTGAAATAAATACAGGAAAATACCTGATTTTAACAGAAAAAAGCAAAATACAGAGGATAATATTATTCAGCTAAAATTTACTTAGGGGGTCAAATGAGTGGCCATTTTTGTGAAAAAAAAAAAAAAAGTTGTAAGAAATGTATAGAACTGTGTTGAAATAATGCTAATCCATTTGTGTACAGACTACTGATATTATTTGACAGTGGAAGCTATATTTTCAGAAATACTGGATTTTGAATAGCACGTGTATGTGAAAACTTTTGCTGGTGGACGGACATGACATTACCCATGATGCTCTGGTCAGTACCAGTACTTTATTAGGAATAAACTTATAGACTTACTATTGCTAATTCTCCTCTTATTCATAAATGTTAGTATTGTGGATCTAAAACAATAACAGCTGACACAAAAACACTAAATGCGTCAGTGGACGGATGTGACATGGTTGTTACAGATCCCATCATACTGATGCTCTGCAGCCATGTCACCGTTTCCACAAATGATCCCTGTGCAAAAACTAGGATCAGAATTATTTATTGTATAGTTTATCATCATACTAAAGAGGAAATAACAATATAGAATTGTTATTTCTTTATAAAAATGCTTATTATTAGAAAACTGTTGATTTAAAAAGTGACGTGTGACATTCTTAATGTATGTATTGGCGTAACATAAGCAGGATGGATCAGCACCATACTCCATATTGAACCTGTAAACATAAAATATGATATGTAGTATATATAGATATAGTATATATAGATACCGCAGATCCTTCCCTCTGCTGTCAGACTCCACAATCAGTCCTGCTCCCAGAAGATCACCACATATGTGGTGTAATAACAACCCTCCCTCCATTCCATTTATGTTGTATATATTCAAATCCGTATTTATATGTATATATTTTTTTTTTATATTTATAACCATTGTACTACATCATATCAAACCATATTTGCACTCTCCTTTTTAAACACTTTTTTATTCAAATTTATATGACTGTTTGTTTTACGTATATGTGTATGTTTATGTGTATGTTTTATGCTGCTGACAACACTGTGAATTTCCCCATTGTGGGATCAATAAAGGAATATCTTATCTTATAATCTGGTTAGAAAAATTAGGGAATCTAAAAGAATAGAATATTGTTTTTCAGGTAAATTCAGTTCAAATATAACTTGGCCATTTGTGACATGAAAATATAGCATTAATTGTGATGAAATTGGACATTTTTGAGCTGAAAACAGTTCATATGACCATCAACATGTTGAACAGAACTGAAATCCTGTAATTTACCAACACAAAGTTCCTTTGGGGATTCACTTCTATTGATTTCTTATGCACAAAGACATAAATAAGACCTCTAAGCAAATTTTAGCCGTATAATAAATGGTGATAAAAAAGGTTAAATAGAGAGAAAATGAATTTGGGAACAGCCACTAAAGTAGCACTGGGTCTTTATGGGTTAAACTGCAGCAGAATGAATGAAAATATGGATGAGACAGATCAGACCTTCATGAAGTGGTCTGTAAATACTACAACACTAGTGATCTGTACCTGAGAACACACACACTGTTATTCTTAGTCCTGGTGACCTCTTCTTTTACATGTGTTTTTCTGGTTTATTTCAGGTAAATGGTATTCCTGAAGAGAGAAAAGTGGCCGAAGCACTGAATTTGTGACCAGGAGTCTATTTCGTCCCGTGTCGACCTTTGCTTTTTCTAACATCCGTGCCAATCTGCATGCCTCAACGGTGTCTTTACCAAGATTTATTAGTGTCCATTTGCACTTACACCTTGATCAGTCAAAGTGTGAAAGCTTAGCAGATTGTAAAGTTCTATTTTGTATTATTTTGTGTAAATGTAAAGAAAAACCCAGAAACTCTGTATTTGTACTTGCTTTGCACAGTCAGTCTCGCAGCGTTAGGGGTGCGTTTCATTTGTGTCAGTGCACTCACCCAGTGATGCATTAATCCACCGTTTCATGTATGAATAAGAAAAAAAGTATTTAGATTTTTTTTTTCTGATTGATTTTATTACTCAAATTAGGCTAAAGTTGAAATGCATTTTGAATTTTTTTTTTTTTTTTTTTTTAAATATGGCTTTATTAAGAAGATATTTAACCTCCTGAGACCCAGGAAAGAACTAGTTTTGGCTTTTTTTTAATTAAATAATTGCCTATATTGGAAACATGATGATGCAACAGTTTTTTCAGATGCATTTTTTAAAAATTTTTATGGAATGTCCTTTGTGGTGGACAGTGTTTTTGTTTGTTTTTTCTGTAAAGCTGTGAAACTCTTGTCCACAAACCCATAGCTGGGTCTTAGGAGGTTAACTTTATGAGATTACAGAGCAGTCCAAATTCTAAAACTAAGATGATATTTTTTCCCTTTGTATTGCTTAGTGTCGATAGAGACTGCCCCCATGTGGTTTGGAGAATATTGCCTTTATAACCCTTTGGAAAATGAGCTTAAACTATGTGTCAGCAAATCTGGACATATTGCATGAAAGGGTTAATGAATTAATGCAGCCATTGTCCAACTACGGCACGGTGCAGTAATGCGAAGTTTATGATCAGAATAATAATACACGACAAGGCTGTAAAATGAAGGACACTGTCTCTGTGGATTAGAGAAATTATTGTGCCTTGGCTTAGTTAAAAACACACATTAATCACTTTATCACTGGTTTAATGCACCAAGCATAGGGCGGTGCACGAATCAAACGCACCCAAACTGTTGTGAGAATACGTAGACCTCTTTAAGGAAAAGGGACTTTTACAAAAAAAAATTTGTTATTAATTATATGTAATGTGCCACATGATGATAATAATAAATCCTTAAATCATTTGTTAAATAATG
Organism: Sphaeramia orbicularis; assembly: GCF_902148855.1. Classification (NCBI taxonomy): domain Eukaryota; kingdom Metazoa; phylum Chordata; class Actinopteri; order Kurtiformes; family Apogonidae; genus Sphaeramia; species Sphaeramia orbicularis. The sequence goes on along the minus strand of NC_043967.1, from coordinate 14,956,366 downwards.
AGTGGCTCAATAATAAAAAAAAGAAACTATGTCTGAATGGCACAAATGAAGTGATTTTGTCTGAAAAAAAGCGGGAAAAAGCCAAAACGACACATTTTTACGAAGGTATTATTAACAATTTACAACAGAATAAAGGTATTTATAAATAATATGGATACATTTCACATTTTTAAGACATCACAAAAAATGTACATGTAACATTTCAAAGAGGCCCTGCACAAGAGTATAAATAGTTGTTGCTTTTACACGACCAAAAAAGATCTATTAAGGCCTGAAACAATTAGCAAATTCATAGCTGTTGATCAGTAATAGATGTGAAAACAGATCAGTAAACTTTACACATCGATGGAAACTGCGATGTGGAAAAGCCATCTTCGTCTATACGAGGTGAAGACTGGTTATAGTAATTACAAACTGACTTGGCTCTTACTCGGTTTGAGAATACAACCCCAACTGTACAACGTCAGAGAAGTGACAGGTGAAAAACCTTGGAAACCTGCTGACGGTTTGTTCCGTCGGAGTGAGAGAAAAAAAAAAAAAAAAAAAAAAAAACAGGTTTAAATGTGTGTTCGTGGTCCGACTCTTTATCTTTTATAGAGAAGCTACATAAATTTGTAGAAAACGACTTACACCACAGTCTGGTATTATTATTATTATGCAACGTGACGGGTTATATGATGAAAACCTTTGTTATAGTACAGAAAATAACATGGTACCGTGTTAAACATTCTATTACCGCTCTACATTGGAGTTCAGACAAAGGTGCTTATCTGCCATTATGCTGGAAATGTGAGGATAACACCAAAAAAATGGCTGAAACTGGACTTGATCCAGACATTTGACACTGCAGACTGAAAAAATATACAGATGTAATTAGCCTCAAGTCATACACTATATGGACAAAAGTATTGGGACACGTTGAATTCAGGTGTTTCTTTTCTAACAGGGGTCTGGGATACAAAACAATAATGACAAATGTCACAATGTAGTTTTATATTGTGATAAATATATTGATTATTAATAATGATGTTTTATATCTCAGACCAGCATGAACAGGACATCTTACAGCTGTAGCTATGATGTGTCCATTTAGTTTTAAATATTTTCTGAAATTTTAAGGAGAGATTTTTCTTCCTTAGTAAAGAAAGTAGATGGTTAGTTGTGGTAAAAACATTTCAAATCATAGTCATGGATTAAAAAACAAAATCAGTGTTGAGTAGGGGTGTGTATTGGTAAGAATCTGGCGATGCGATACAAATCACAACACTAGGATCATGATATGATATATCATGATACTGTTAAAAAGGGAATTTTTTGTTTGATTCTGTTTTAAAATGATTATTTCCTGGAAGAATTGAATTACACCTGAAATATGCACAAATACTAAACACATTTTTATTTGATCACAACAGGATCTAATGCTATATGACAAAATTTTCCTGTGTTAAAACTTAAATTATGTTTTACAAACATTATAGATTAAGATCCTGCTCAAATGTTCATATTCTATTAGTTCATAAATAATATCGTAACATTTTTGTACAATCCCAACAAAGGAACTAACTTCTGCCTCTCAGACTGTAAAAAGTTCTTCCAGGATGCTTCATATAACCATTATTTAAGAAAACTGTTAAATAATAATAAATTACACATAAACAATAAAGAAACCCCTCCCCAAAAAACAGAACCTCCGCCATATCTGCATTTGAATAAATACCTAAAAATATCGATACAGTATTGTGAAATGAAATATTGCCATATATTGTAGAACCGATATTTTCTAACACCCCTAATGTTGAGAGAAATTAAGTAAAAACTATCTCTGAGGCATTTTGGAAGCAAAGATAATTTAGACAAAACTAACCAATGCAATATTTATCACAATGAAAAATTATATCTGTCCTAATTGTTTTGTATCCCAGACCCATTAGAAAAGAAATGCCTGAATTCAGCATGTCCCAATACTTTTGTCCATTTGTGAATAACTTATGCAGTTCTGCTCTGAGGCTGACCATGTTATTGTTGAAGTGACGTCGACACATCCTCCCATGTCGGTCAGTGCATTACTTAGTGGTTTTGGAGTATTAATGTGACACCAGGTACCTACAGATGCATGTTTGTGATCCAGAGCTACATCTCAGAAGTAGATCTGATGATGCTTTTTTTCCTTTTTTTTTTTTAAATACAGCACTAACAAAATGGTACTGTACGTTCAAAGGCAATTAATTTGATAAAACACTCACTCTATTGTAGATTCCACTCATTCACATTGACCAAAAAGTTCACTGGCCATGGCAACAGAGGGAGAGTGTAGTAGTTATTCCTATTTTACAATAAAATGGGGGGGGGGGGGGGTTCTTGCTCCAGCTGTGTGAGGCGCGTTTTAAACAGCAATGAAAGACGACTAAAAATACTGCTGAAGCACTGCTGTATAAAATAAACTCTCACTATCATACAAAGGAACTAATAGGATGTAAAGGATGCTGGCATGGGTACAAAAGGACTTATGTAATACTTCCTTCACAAACAGCAGTCATGGGCGCAAAAAGTACAAAATAAAAACAAAGCCAAAAACAGTGTATAAAATATAAGATTAATTTAAATCATTAAATACTGTACAATTTCAGAGCTACAGCAGACGACCATGGTACCTTTCAGCACAAGGCAAACATGTCTAAAATTACTAACAAAAAAAAAAAAAAATAGCAAAATATTATGTCAAGGGATATTCTGACATTTTAACAATTGCACTCCAAATTTTACTTTACTCTTGACACAAATTGATCACCCAAGTCTGTTGTTGGTCCATGTTTTGCATATTTAGATATCTACGATTTTTCAAAGCCAGTTGAAATGTGCAGCGCAGTTTAACATGTAGTCAAACAGGACTAGATATCTGAATATGTAGGTTATGGATCCACCTGAGCGACGCCTTCAGCGGTTGATGCCGTGTGGACGGAGCCTTCCAGAGCAAAGTGGTGACAGGAGGTTCTGCATGTGGCAAAAATGAACCGGATTAGTTTGGGATAGAAGCGACGCTGCGGATTTCACAAAGCAAGCATGAGGTCTGGATCTGAGAGGACGTTTGGCTTTAAAAATCATCCAAATCCCCCTCCACTCTTCTGTTGAATCCAGGTAATGTAAACGTTTACAATGTTCTGTACTTGTTCTTTTATGTCTTGCGATTTGCCTGAAAAAGGCCGTTTTTCTTCAGTGTATGACTTTCACATCAGTCACAATGTTCAGACTCTGCTCATTCGTGGCCGGCGGTGAGACGCCGTTCTCCGCCGTGTTTCTGTTTGTGTCACTAACCGCAGCTAAGATTGTCTCCTTTGGCCGCCGGTAGAATAATCCTGGTCAGGGCTCAGATCTGTCTGTCAGGTGGAGCTCAGCGGGGGTCTCGGCCGGTCCGCCTCGCCTCTGTCAGGCCCCCGGCGTGGGCTGGCTGTCCCTGGCCAGCAGCAGCACAACCAGACTGAAGACCCCCGTGGCCCCCAGGCGCTTCAGCAGGGCCACACTGTCTTTAGGGATGACCACCTGGGCCAGGTCATTGGTAATGAGCGAAATCTCATGAGCCACGCAAACGAAGATGAAGGTGCTGACCAGGATGTTTAGTGAAGGGTTTCCTGGGATCAGGACTAAGATCCCCTTGGTGTCTGCTGCCAGCCAGATGTGGTACTGGCAAATGAACAGCTGAGGGAGACAAACACAACAATTACACATCCTGTCCATTGAAGCAGTTCAACAGCAGTCACAGAGCAGCTGTAAATCACCTGAAAGGATCCTAATGTAAGTCTAGGAAGACTCTGAAAAGGACACGTTCTGGTCTCCTATCTGTTTTGCCCACTTTGGATTTGTTTTAAAAATAGGTGTGTCTGGCTCAGTAAAACGTACAATTATATCTACAAAATCATTTTGGACAATGTTCAGTGATGCGTGACTCAGTTGCTGAAGTGAAACAGCAGTATCAAGGATCTCCAAAATGGATCCCTTTTAGCCTGATAATGTCTGTATGGCCACAGCAGCAACAAACACAGAAACACAGAAACAGCTTCATTGCTTCTTGCTGCTGCGGTTGTGTGGAATTCTGAAAAGGCCCAAGTGATGGTTTGGTTCTGTTTCCGTTTGGTATGTAAACAGACGGCGTGTGAGGGAGTCATCTTTGAAGTTATTCACCATGAGGGAAGTGATTCAGGTGTGTTAGCACAGAAAGACTTATGGATTAGTGATCAGGAGGCTATCGCTGTGGTTTTACAAATTTGAAGAAACATTTGTGATGAAAGTCATACGCTGCTTTAAGCAACAAATACTTATGATCATAATAACAACAAACATTTGTAAATCAGACATTTTTAGGTGGTCAGTTGGATGTTCCATTCACTTCTGGATGTAATGTATAATTTTTAAAACTTGTTAGTTTGCCTTAAAGTTGAACATCTTGCCCTCCTCATAGATTCTAAAGCTTCATATATTTTATATATAAATATAGTGGTTTTAACATATTTCAAGCAATAGAATCTACAAGGTGGGCAAGAATGTTATTTTAGATTTTTAAAGTCAAACCTAATGATTTTTCTGTATTTTCCAACATGACCTTCAAATGGGTTCAGGTCAAAGGTCATGTTTGGTCATTATATGGAGTTGGATACATATTAAAGGCACTATTTAAGTATTATGTGCATGAATGATATAGAAGTTGATAAAACTGCATAAGACCTTTGATGTGATTTTTAGGAAATATTGCTGGTGCAAGGTGATGGCAAATGGGGCTGAGTTCAGCTGCTGCTGTAGCAGCATGGCATCATAAGATGGATCTGTCTTGGAATCAAAAATTCAACTATTTCTGAGAAAGTCTATGAAAAGGGCCAGGTAGGTACAGAAAGGAGACAAACCCTTCTGGATGTTTCCCTCTAAAGTTAAACCAATATCCTAGTAAATAAAAATGCTACTATTAACCTTAAGCTCTTTAGGTGAAAAAAAAAAAGTGTTCAAAGTAACGACTAGGACTTCTAAGAAGTTTAAAAATGTCTTAAATGGAGGCTGAGTTAGAATTAATGCATAGACAACTAAATTTAGCTGCGCAAAGATACATTTTTTTAACTGAAATAAGAACAAAATCAAAAAAGTAAGATTATAATGAATAGTGCACAAAACACAACTAAACACAAGTGCAGGTAGAATCAGCTTCATTTTCCTCAATGTTAATGGTTCACTGGTGTACAAGAATAAAGTGGTTTTACACAATAGGAGACCTTTAATTAACAGTGGTTTTGTCAGATTTCAGCTTCTATAAATCAAGGCTTTCCTCATAAAACCCTTGCTAAACTGATGTTAAAATGATCCAAAAATTAATGACACTTTTAAGAATAATTTGTCACCCCCATCTCCTTGACACTAAAATGATCTGTAGAAGTTTTTAATCACTCTGAGAACATTGTGGCCGAGTTAGTGAATATTCAGGGTTTATCCTGTTACATGATTAGTGGTGCCTCTGCATTCTATTTATTGTTACTGCATCTCTTTAACTTCATGGTACTGTTTGCAAAGCCTGTAAATAAAGAGTAAATAAACAGTCTAAATGTACCGTTGCAGTGTACGGGGTAAAAGTCATTAGGACTTTCTTACCTCAAGGGAGATTTTTCCAAACCAGGCAAAGAAGGAGCTATAAATAGAACGGGCGTAGCCAGGAATGTTCCTGATTAGAATGAAGGCCAAAATCTGTGGATGGAAACAGGAACAAAAGCATTTCATATCGTCAAAGCATGAAAACATGGCGTGTGTGAAGACATTGTTATTTATTTGTGTTCGTGTTGACAGTTTTAAGGAGCAATACACAATGAATGATAATAAAAGAGTCTTGGCTAGTTTATTCCCATAGTAGATTTGAGCAGATGATATGGGTACTACGTTTAGACTCGTAGATTAATGAGATCTTACACAAATATAAAGGAACTGTAACTGAGAAATAAAAAGACGGACTATACCTGGACCACAGAGATGTAAGGATGCATCTCATTGCACTCGGTTTTGGTTTTGCAGCTGCTGGCCCATATTGAGTAGGTCTAGAATGAGGTCAATAATAAGTTAGGTAATGTACTTAAACCTTCAGACAACACAAAGGAAAGGAGGTGCATAGTTTAGAATGGTTAGCACGTGAACACAGCGGTTATTTTAATGCTCCTATGGCTTTGGTGGAGTCAACAAATCCCAGGAGATATTAATGTTATGCTCATCATTCACAAAGTACATGTTTCAGGCTACGGGTGTGTCTGAATGGAAGCACATGAGAATTCCTCTAATCATGCACCAACATATGACACTGGAAATTATTCACTATTAATAAACATGGCAACCAATATAAATATCATGTTGATTTACAGATATACGCTAAAAACAAAAAGTTAAGGATATTATTAATTTTTGGGCTATTTTTTTCAGTTGGGATTCTTGCACAGCGCTTTTTTACTTTTTTGTATGTGAATTGAAACACATTTTTTTTATGACCAGACATAGTTTTATTTACAAATGGCAAAAAAATGACAAAAAAAAAGAAATATCCTTAATTTTTACTTGTAGTGTATTCATTATTATTATATATTACCCCTCTATCCTGTACTAAATTAAAAAAAAAAAAGTGTTTCCTGGTGTGTTGACATATGTTTCTTTTAAAACTCTTCTTCACTTGTTGTAATGTCTGTCAACATCCGTTTTTTTTTTTTTTTTTTAAATTTTTTTTATTCACGTGACTCTAGTTGTGGAAAAAGGAAATATAAGACACTGAAAATGATTCACTATTAAATGGTATGATGATATACAGCAATGGTTCTCAAACTTTTTACAGTGGAGTACCCCCTGAAATATACTTTTTTCACCAAGTACCCCCAACTCACTAAACAACATATGTAATATATTTACATATATAATATAAACAACTGTAATATATAAAAAATAAGACATTTTTCAAGTAAAAATAAATAAATTGGTCATTAATTAATAAATGAACCTTTCATCACAAAAAATAATACTTAACTACTCAAATAAACTCATTATGAATAATATAAAATAGAAATGTTCTTAAAATGTTACCAAAGCTTAAACAAGATGATTGACAACAAATCTATTATATGAATATATTATTGTGTTTTATATTTCAGCATTAATTCTCATTATTTATTTTGTATTCGGTACATGATGACTTATTTAATATATTTTTCCCCCTGGGCTTCTTCCAAGTACCCCTGGGGGTATGCGTAACCCCTGATATACAGTGTGATGGAGTTTAGATGTTATTTTAGATTAAAAATGTCCAAAATCTATTTTCTGAGAAACCCAAGAAAGGAGCATCTTACAATGAAGGAGATCACAGAGAGGAAGAGGAGGACGTTGGAGATTTTGGTTGAGAAGAGAGCGTCTCCTTTTCCCTCCGACAGCACCTGACGCTTCTGAAGTACCAGATAAATGAAGGCAAATAACATCCCATGAATCACCGCCTGCAAAACCACATTAGAAATTCAACAGCGTGAGCAAAACGTGGTCCATCTTTCCATTTTTAGTTTCAGCTCTGCACAAAGTTCACGTATGTGTATTACATTTCAAAGAATTTATGTTAATCCAAGAATGACTAATTAAACTCTGATGTGCACAGAGCGAAACACATTTGACTTACAAATCGGTCCAGCTTCCATCTGAACCACCACTCATGGATGCTTCCGTTTAGCTCAAAAAGCTTGGAAAGGGGCCACACGGAGAAGATACTCTCAAACAAACCCTGGAGTTTCAACACCAAAATGTAAGGATTAAAAAGTGTTTAAAGGGATTATATGTACTATTGACATTTCAAACTCTCAACAGTAGGGGGAAAAAGCTACACAAACTACGACACACTTACACTGACAAGACCACCAGCAACAAAGTATAAAGCTGATTGTTTACACACATCTGTACTATGGAATCATCAGGTTTTCTTCTTCAAACTAAAACTCATAGTCCTGTATTTTAACCGTCAGTCGCTTTTCCATTGGACATTTGTGCAAAACTTTACCGATATTTACTAAATGTTGAAAAAACAGAAGTGTGTAATGTGGGTTTTTCCATTAAATCACAAATGTGATGATTTGTTTGTTACTGCAAGATGACACGAGAAGTCATTCCATAAACATGGCAATGAACGTAAATATCGTGTTGATTTACAGATATATTCATTATTATTGTATAGGGCTGGGCAATAAAACAATAACGATATATATCGCGATATAACTTTACTCGATAGAAATATGAGACATGCTCGATATAATTTCGATAGAATTAATTCATCCATGTTTTGACAAACATAAGAACAGCCAATCATAACTAAGTAGCGCTGCACCGAACCAATTACACTAGAGCCACGGCAAGTTAGGTTGACGCCCACAGCACAGGTGTAAGAGCAGCCGCAGCACACACGCTAATGTTTGGGCTGCAGCGGGAGATTAATGTTCCCTCAGGAGAAAAGGAGACAGAGAACGCGGGCGATCGGGTTACTGAAAAGTAGGGTAGAACTGTTTGGGTTCAGGGCCTTCAGTACAATACACAGATACATGTAGACTATGTGAAGAATGCCAACACTCACCACGGTAAAGCTGGCAAGAGATTCACAGATTCGCACTTTGTGGCTCAATAGATCAACGGTCAAGAGACACAGATGACGGCTCTATGCAGCTTTGGTAACACAGAGAGGAAACTACAACCCTGTTTTCATCCAAACAAACGGTCCTTAACGATCAGTAGACGGCATTACCTCGAATGTGGACCCAGTTAGTGAGCGAAGCTTTAGGGACCGTCTGCAAAGTGCTAACCAGAAAATTTCTACTTATTTAAAATTCAGTAACTTTTCTTCTACTCAGTGAAATGGCACCAGATTTATGTGACACACCCATGGACCCCTTCTGAACACACTACACCACTCAGATTGGACAAATATCATACACAGATTAGCCAAAATATAATATGAGGTACATCTGTATTTAAATGGGTCTATATAGTGTCACCAAATGATGTATTGCTTGCTTATTTGTCTAAGGGTTTGTTTACATGTTTGCAGGGAAATATATATATATATATATATATATATATATATATATATATATATATATATATATGTGTGTGTGTGTGTGTGTGTGTGTGTATACACACACACACACGTATCCATTTTATTGCCTTTCCACACGAACCTTGAATATGTACCTGTTCTATTGATCTGAAACAGTTGTATAATGTTCTTCAGCACATCTGTCATGTTCAACCTCTGACAGAAAACGAACTATATTTAAATCAAAAATAACCTTCTGATGTCTTCACAACTAACTTATAAGTAATGGAAAATATCAATATCATCTGATATGAAAAAAATTATTGTGATGTGATTTTTTTCCATATTGCTCAGCTCTATTATTATACATACTCCTCTATCCCGTACTAAATTTAAAAGTTATAAGTTTCCTGATGTGTCCACACATATTTTTCTTTTAAAACTCGTCTTCGCTTGTAACGTCCGTCAAGATTTGTTTTGTTTTTTTTAATTCACGTGACTCTAGTTGCAGACAAAGGTCTTTCCATTGCAGTTTTGTGTGATATACCATTTGCACTATGCCCGAAAAACCACCTCTTGCCAGTGCAAAAACTTTTAACTGAAAATCGAGTTTTTGCGAAATTGTCGTTTTTCCCATTAGGTAAATTTTTATGCGCAAGTAATATTCACGCACTTTGAGGGTCAATGGAAAAGCGACTAATGTCTTATAATCTTCACATGTTGCATCAGCTGATATTTTACATTATAGCTCTGTTTTTAGACAGAAAACAGCTACAGTTATAGCACAAATCATCTCCGTTTTCTGTACGCTTTGTGTTATCAATAGCTGTACTAAAGATCTGTTTGGTATTACAGTCACAGTTTAGTCTGAACCGTGGATCAACATATGGCAACTTAGCATTAATAATAACATCACAGAATAACTTTATACCTTCACAAGCCTCAGAATCAAAGTCAGTGTAGAAGAAACACTGTTATTTCATCATCAAAATCCATTCTTTTGATTTAGAGCTGTGTCTAGTGATAAAAACAGAGCATCTAGCTTTTATCATTTTGTCACTTCTTTGACTCTAGAATAAAGAGCTCTGACAGTATAGTTAACACAAATTTTAAACACTTTCTAATATTTGAAGGTAGAAATACTAAACATGCTTCCTTTAAAACAAGAATATCAAAATATAATTCAGTGACATGATTTTATATAACATCTAATTATGCATTGTCAAGAAAATGCTATTTCATTCAACTATTAATCTAATATTTGTAACCAAAGTGAGTTGTGACTAGCAGGATTAAAAGGTTTTAAATTCACCCACCTGTGAATAGGCAAAGAAGCAGATGAACAACAGAAGCCCCAGTAATTTGGCCAGGACCCCAAGGTGCCATATGCCGCTACCTGATCACAAGAGAACACCATTAATGGAAACTGTTCTTCTAAATGCAGCCCTGTTGTGAACATTAACGTCTAAAATAAATCTTTTGTATTAATTCCCACAGCACTATTTCCCTTTGACACATACTGTTAGCCTTTTTCTGAAGAATCTGAGGCCACACAGCCAACGTGGCGTAGATGATGACGAACCAGAAGGTGACCAGGGGGACAAAGTAATAGAACTGGTAAGGTCTGTCCATCACCACACAGAGCACCAAGACCAAGAAGTTGAGACGGAAAAGCACCTGGAGAACAGATAAACACAACCAGACGACACTGACGAGAGGGTACGCTGCAAGAAACTGCATCTGTTTTTCAAAATATGAAGTTATTTCATACCAAATGTGTCTATACAGTGTGGAAAATATCACTAAAATCTGAGTAGATTAAAGATGGAGTATGTGATTCTACATTTAGTTAAATTCAGGGAATATCTTCTCATGGTCCTCCAAAATCTGGTGCTTCTACAGACTTTATTGATCCCACAACAAGGAAATTCACTGGCCAAAGCAGCAACAGATTAAAGTGCATGAAAAAATGTGCTTGCAATGCAGGTGCATGAACATGAATTTGTGATGGAAACTAGTTTGTTTGGCAGTTGAGTTCAAACATCACCAGTGTTTCTTAGTAATCTGTTACTCCACCTTCAATGAATGTAATAACTGGTTTAATGTCTCTCTTGTATGACAGCATGGGACTGGTGGTATAAATAATAGTTAAAGTGTAACTGGATGTACTCTCACCTGGCACACTCTATATAGTCCAAAGTCTCCTTTGAGCCAGAAAAAAGAAAAGTGTCCATAGCCAGTTTGGAAAAGATACGCAGCCACCAGCACCCTCACATGCATGTACACTGGAATGAACTGTCAAAGAGAGAAAATATTGGCCTTTTTTTTTTTTTTTTTTTTTTTACATAAAGTAAACAATACAGGGTTCCTACAGGTTTCTACAAGTTAAATTTAAGACTTTTAAGACCTTTTTAACACTACTTAGAACAGAATTTAATGCCCATTTCACAGCCATACTGGCAAAACTTCACAACTCTTAGAATTTAGGAAAATGTATTTATTTACTCCTACACTTTGATTCCCTTCAAACACATTCCCCTCCACTCGTGTCAACCAGGTCCAGAATGATCTTTTCTTCAACCAGGTATTATTACATTTGCACTTCCTCATGCTTACTTTTCGCCATCCCTTAAAGTTTCCAAACTCAGCTTTCTCAGATGACGTGCACGTGACTAACGGCTGCACGTGTGATGGGCTGAATGTTCTGTGATCATTTGTGCAAAGTTACCAATAATTGGTTCCTAATTTCAATATAAATTGTTGGGTTGGAATGAGTGGATCGGAGTAGACTAACGTTATGTTCTTTGCAGTTTGGACATTTCCCAGACACATTTAAACACAACACAACAAACAAGTTTATGGCAACATAACTTAAGACCTACCATATCAAATTGAATACCTTTTAAAGACTTTTTTAAGGTAATAAATGCAGATTCAAGACTTTTTAAGACCTTGCAGGAACCCTACAAGACCATTATTCAGACTGCACAGCACTGGTACAATCAAACAGATTTTTGCTGTTGATGAGGACACACAAACCCCTTTTCCCCTAAAGTGGTTCCAGGGCTGGTGCTTGAGCTGGGACTGTTGTTTTCCTGCTTCCAGTGCCAAAGAACAGAAAAAAACAGGTCTAAAACCAAGCACCCGTACATCAGGGGCTGGAGATGGGACTAACATGACCAAAGGACCAACTTAAACTTAAATATTAAAAAACAGACCCGACACACTCGTCTGTTTGCTCTCTGTTGAGTAATTTAGTCTGTGCAATTTATCTAAACAAGAAGAAAACCAGAGCTTAATTATAGACATAAGTTGAAGCAGTAAGCGTCTTGTCATGATAAAGCTGTTCAAAGCGGGACTGACGGTGCTGATGACCCGGTTATATTGACAGTAAATGAGGTTACTGACTCCCACTTGCCTCTAATATTAGTTTCAGGAGAGATGAGGTAACAGTGAACTTACAGCGCTGGCTCCTGATATATGATAGATGAGGATGACGAGCTGCATCCAGCCCTTCCACTCGTCTGTTTGCTCTCTGTTGAGTAATTTAGTCTGTGTAGAAAAAAATAGAAACATAGCTGATCCAGCACTTATCTAAACTGGGTTAGGGTCACATTTCAATGTACAGTACGACCAAAACTGTAGCTACAACTAGAGGTGAATGATAAGCAAGTGTTAGTGCAACTATAATATCTGTCATAATTTTAGTGAGAATGAGATTTTTTTACGCTTCAATTTCATTAAGAAAATAAAAATGATGATGTGATTTTTGGATGTGGAAAATATTAGGCCAGGGGATCTTACAATTATATGCTGTGACACATTTTACCGGTGTCGAAACATTGCCGCTCCTGCAATTTGCATATTGCCAGTGACCGGAATGACATTACAATTTAGGAGTGTCAACCAATATTGGTGTTTCAAAGGTCACTGCTGATTATTTACAGATCAGGGTGGCAAATATTTATTCAACCGTATATGTCTTCATGATCTCTGTTTGCTTAAGTGAATCTATCCTTCGCTGTGTCTGCTTGCTTGGCATGTTTTTCCCAAACTTCAAAATGGGCGGTTCTACGGCAGCCACACTGTCACACAAATTTATGCTGCCTGCAATGTGTGTCTGCACTTGTGTTTGTTTATCAGCCTAAAGAAATAACCAGCTGATGATAAATCAGCCAAAATGCATTTAATTAGCATGGCCTGATCACTTTTACTTGAAACCTTAAGACCGATGTTGACTAGTGGTTAGAAAATAATAGTAACTCAAAAAATACTGTAATTTAAGAACAGTGCTTCATGACTTACCTCCTTGCTGTTTTCACTGTAGAAAACTCCTAGGACAAATATATAGATGAGAGGGATGAAAAACGTTGAGTGTGTGTAGAACTTCTGCTCTTTCATGAACACATCTGCTCTATCACAAAGGTAAAAATAAGCCATGATGATGCCCATCCTGCAGAGGGCCTGGAAGGGTGCCTTTGGACCCAGAGGGACAGCTGCAGAGGCTGGCTTCTTCTCCTCTAAGCTTTCCACATCAGGTGGCACAGGTCGGCGGTGGCGGTTGTTGCCAAGAACGTGGAGGACCAGGAAAACTATCGCTGAGCCCAGGAAGAAGCATGCTGACAGTTTCTGGAGGAAGTTGGGTGGCGGTAATGTCTGGCAGCAGGAGCCATCGATGGGCCTCAGTAGCTTGTTGCACACAGAGTTCATGAGGACCATGGCTCCCTGACAGGAGGATGACAGGATGTGAGTAAAATTCATACAAAGTGCAAATGAACATCAACGCTTCAAGTCAGCTCTTTGAGTTTAATATCCAGCTCCATATGAATATATACTAACATGAACATCTAACACCAGTGTGGTAATCTTCACTATAAACTGTTCTTACCACATTCCTAGTACTCTCAGGCAGGTGGAGGCCATCATCTGACTGGGTGATGGTTTCCAGTGCAGCCTGTCGCGACGCGGCCAACAGCTTGATCCGGGACCTGCCGTTACGCTTGCTGCTGTTGAGTGCATCTGCCGCTGCTTCATTATACAGCTCCAGCTGTTGATTGGTGATCATCCTCCTGTTTTCACTTAACACCTCCTCATTTACTGGGTCTGAACAGGACAGAGATGCCATTGCATGGTGTGCAATAAGAACAGGAAAAGACTAGTAGTAGTCTTACTAGACAGTAAGAGGATGCAAGTAAACTGCGATTAAGTGACCAACAGTGAAAATAATTATTTAGAGCAGAAAAAAAGACAGTATCATCCCTGCATGTATGTAATTATCCATCTATAACTTTGTGTTTATCATAAGAGGCTGACTGTTGAACTGAGCTTCTAAGTCTAAGAAATAAATATTTAAATAAATAAATGTAATTAATCAAACATTAGGTGAGATTTATCGATTCAACTTCTCATACTGCGCTTGAAAGCGTGAATTTTGCATCTATTGGATGTTTGTAAATTACAATACACTACAGTTTGGCTGAGTGAACAACATACACACACATCCTTTGGAGTAATCCAGACCAACAAAGTGTTGAAAATAGCAAGACTATATAGCTGAATTTATTACAATAAGGCTGTAGTAAAGTACATTACACTTAAATGCCATGGACATTATAAGAAACATTAGTTTATCCAGCCACAGGGTGTATTTTCATGTTTTTTGTTTTGATCAACCACACTCATGTCCATTATCAGAGGCCTGGTTTATAAGTAAATATTAATTCATCTCAAGTATGATCATAACCTTCTAAACTATTTTTTAAATTAAACATTTATTGGTTATTTTCTACATGATACCATAAACATGGTATGAAATCAAAAGCCATCATAAAAGAGGTGGTCTTTGCCCTGGTGTTTAATGATATAGAAGTACTGGGAATGTGTGAATGCTTTGAACTCTCAAGTGATAATCCCATTTGACTCGTGAATGCAGCAATCACATGATGACTCACTGAGGTGAAGGGAACAGGCACTAATACTTCACATGCGAGCTAAGACAACAGATCATAAGAAATATTCACAAATGTGAGAGATGCTGTCTTCTATAGCTTCTAAAACAAGCTAAGCTTACCCTGAAGGACCCAGTAAACCTCCCCATGGTCAGCCAGCTTCTCCAGAGGCACCGCAATAGCTGTCAAGTTGACTTTGTATTGATGCAAGGTCTCACTGCTGCCACTGTGCAATTTGATGGACCACTGTGGTACATTAAGAAATAGACAGGATTAGGACACCACCTTATTTACTGTAACAGGCACTGCTAAACACTTATTTATAAAGCTTACTGTGGCAGCTCCAAGGATGATAACATCTGGCTTTGCTGAGGACTCCTGCAAAAAATTCAACTATTAACAAAACCAAAACCTTGTCCACACCAGCATGACGACATTGTATTTACAACACAACTGACATAGCTTCCCACTCAAAAATAATAGAATTTACTTTTCCACTCCCATAGGTCCATGATATCAAGCGTTCCTTCATTGAATTATTCGCCTCTGGATGCCACAGAAAATCCTAGACACAAAAAGGACGTGGACGTTTTTCACTTTTATCTGAGCATATTTTTACAGATTTAGAACAGGACATGAAATCACATACAGAAATAGCTCACCACAGCAACTGAGGAGCTTTCATCTCCAAAGGCGATGTCCTCGTGCTGAACAAATTACATGCAGATAAAGACAAAGCCTGTTAAGTTCATTTTTCTGCATGAGATCACACAATTTGATTACAGTATGCATTATGCTCTCTTTGTGGACACTGTGTGCAAACCACTGGAGATAAACTTAATATCCAATACATTACTTAAGATATTTTTGAGGCTAATCATTAGGAAGCCAAAGCCATTATGAAATGATATGTTACCTGATGTCTCACAACTCAACTGAAAAAACCCAGGGAATACCTGGTTATTTTTCCTCACCTTGTTACCATCTTCTCTTCGTTCAGGGTCAATAATTTTGATGAAGGAGTAAAATAGCTGCCTGATTCGTGAATCACCGATAAAGGCCACCCGCTTTTCAGCAAGGCATGTTTTGGCTTCACTGTAAGACAAAGAGCCCAATAAAGAAAATGAATCTTATGAGTACAAGTAAGTACAGAGAGCATATATTTTTATTTTAGGTGCTTAACTATAGAGGAGTGCTATAAACTCTATACTTATCTCGAGCATAAATGCAGTAACCCTTCACAGCCAGTGACACTCACTTGCTTTTGTATTTGTGCATCATACAGCCATAAGGCTGCCATACATTGTCTCCCAAGTAACGTCCTCTGGACAGCAGCCATTCACATGAGTCCAAGCCTGTGGGGAAGACACAGAGAAACTACCAGTAGGGCCAAACAAAAAGTACTCTCACTCATAGTCTTAGCTGCCTATGACTGAAACCTGCTGTCTCAATAGTACCCTGGCTTTTCATTCAGCACTGTCAAAAGACTAGTATACAATGCAGGGCTCTGCTTGGGGCCATAGTACATAATGAAGCCATCAGCAATTTAGCTCAGCCATAAATCTCTCCAGCTATTCATTTGTGTGCAACATGAATGGAGCCATCTGCACTGAATCAAACCATAGAAAAAGGGGAACATGTAGGGTCGGCAGGCTGGCGTGAGATGTGGGCATTTAGTGTCATCGCCAGCCAGAGCAGCTGCTCTCAGTGTGTACACAGAGCTCTCTGGTTCCTCTCCCTTTTCATTTACAAAGTCCATGCAACGCAACCCAGCTGGGAGGTGGACGTCAGCCATGGTAATATACCACTATAGTCAAACTCGGTTTACAAGAAGCTTTACTGTCACTGTCGGTGTTGGGTGGGACAAAATTGCATACATCACTGACGAAGCGTACGTATAGTTTTTACTATACAATTAACAAAAACTAATAATTCTGTTACTTACACTTATTGACAAGCCATTGTAAAGCGACAAATGAGACAGTAAGTCGGTGGCTGCTGTTCATGTTGTTAGCCTAACTCACCACGTTTTGACAGTTCAACTTTGCATTTGGGAGTTAACGAAATAACCAAAGCCAACCGTACAGTGCACAGTGTGTACTGAATAACATTAGCCTCTAACTACATTTACCCTTTGACATTTCATTGGCACACGGCTTTCCGCACAGTAACCAAGCGTGTACTGACAGGAGCATGTAAACATAGCTGAATGGAGGTTTAGCTTTATTTAGTTAGCTACTGGGACCAAACAGGTGTAGTTAAGTAGTTATAGCCTGCTGTCACTATTAAAAGCAGTCACACAGATGTCTCCTGTAGCCTTTTCACCTTAGGGATATAATATCAGTTAACGGGACTGTACGGAGCTGCAAAGCCAAGCCCTCGCAGATACAAACAACTAGCTAGGCTAACGTTAGCAATAGCTTGAGTCAAGTGTCTGACTGACTGTCCCCTGGAACTTTAACAAACAGGAAAAACACTTACCTCCATAATAGCGCGACGCTGTATGAAACACGAGGAGTAACAGAACAGCTACTAGAGATATTAACTTAGCATTTTTAATGGTAAAATGTTGATTTATTTCGCGTTTGCCCAGGCTATAGGCCAGGACCGCCATCTTTGCTCCTCCATGACAACAAGCAGATGGACGGGATGCGGCGCAGCGCTGTGGAGCCGTGCATTCCGCGCGCCTGTCCACGCCCCCGCTGTCTGCCACTGCGGCGGAGCGGTCCGACGGCGGCGCACCTCCGGCTGCACAGTCTGTGGAACAACACACACAACGACATAGACAACACACACAGGCAGGCAGCACCTCTGAAACAGAAGGATTTCAAAGAAAGTCTAGGTCCAGTCAGTGCCTTAATGGATGAGGGGATGATTTGTTATTATTTCAACACAATGTCCAAAGATATTGTAAAGATCAAACTGCTCTGTTGACTGTTTTTTGCAAATCGTCACTTTTCTAAAACAAATAAATCCAAATTCTTTTTTTTTTTTTTTTTTTTTTTTTTTTAATAAAAGACTCTGCCACCTGTGGTAAAATCGCCTACCCTCACGGTTGAACAAACCATGTCGATGGCCAAAAAACAAAACCTCCTATCCGCAATTTTTACCTCCGCCAGGAGGTATTGTGATTGCTTTGCTTTGTGTGCGTGTTTGTTTGTTAGCAAGATAACTCAAAAAGTTAAGGACGGATTTTCATGAAATTTTTAGGAAATGTTGATAATACTGGCACAAGGAAAAAATGATTCAGTTTTGGTGGGGGGGGGGGTGGGGGGGCACTAATCGGCCTTGGCGGAGATCTGCGCTCTCCGAGGGCTTTTCTAGAAAAGACAGCGCAGACCTCCGCCAAGGCCGATCAGTGGGCCCCCTCGTGCCCCCCCCCCACCCCCGATCACCACCAAAATTTAATTTCTTAATTTCTTCCTTGTGCCAGTATCAACATTTCCTGAAAATTTCATGAAAATCTGTCCTTAACTTTTTGAGTTATCTTGCTAACAAACAAACAAACGGGGGGGGACAGATCTGTCTTGGCGGAGGTCTGCGCTCTCCGAGTGCTTTTCGTGTTTAGATTTTGAGTTTTCACATTAAATTGTGAGAACAAGGTTGACTCCACATTTTCAGTCTATCTGCAAGATAATCCCGCCCTTTCTTATGACATGAAGGTCACCTGACAACAACAACAAAGACCATAATATAATAAAACTAAACCATCAATCAAATTTTATTTATATAGCACCAAATCATAACAAAAGTTATCTCATGACACTTTACATATAGAGTTGGTCAAAACCAGACTCTAAGCCAATTTACAGAAACCCAACAGAATCCTCCAGGATCCACGTTTTGTTTTTTTTTGTTGTTTTTTTTGTTAGGAGGTTTTGTATTTTGGCCATCGATGTAAGATACTTGCCAATGTCAAGAGTGTGACTTAGGCCTGGTTACGTTTTTTGTATTTCCTGAAAAATCTGGGAAAAAAAGTCAAAGTTTATAATAATAGTCTAAAACTGAAATCTGAAGCACTAGAATGAATTGTAAGTTACAGTTTCTGCATATTTGTCAATTTTGTCGCGTTAAAAACACTGACTGTTGTGTTGGCCTTCTCATAATTTTGTCATAGCCTACATTAAAATAAGAAAGAAAACGGGGGAGGGAAAAAAAAAACTGCATTAGCCTCTTCCATTTACATTCTTAACTCAGATAAATAAAAGTCTCTGAAAGTTTGTAATGAGGAGTTACAAGTTGCATTTGTGAAAAGTAACAGAAGTGCCACATATAAAAGTTATAAGTTACAAGAAAATACCTTTTGCAATCCTTGGCTGCTCTTCTTCTGCCATTTCTTTTACTATGACCAGTTTTTTCAGCTCCAAAATATCATATTACCTGATTTGTCAGCCATTGGATCCGTTTAAATAACCATAAAAATCCAATAAGTAATCAGATAATTGCAATAATCACATATGACGAATTAACACGCACTTCAGAAATGCGGTAATCGAAAACCCCCTTTTTTCAATCCATTATTGGAATTCCTTCGGAGTATGTATGAGGGCCATTGAAAAGATTATTTACCCAAAACTTCCCATTATTTGTCTTCCGCCCACGTTTGACTACGTCACTATTGTTTTTGCACATGCGCAGATGTAAACGACCGAAATAAACCAGATTGAACTGTTTACACGCACCAAGACATCTAGAGTATTGGGAAGAAATCCAAATGTCTTAATTGGATTTCTCGAAATCATATAATTGCCTTTGTCTCATAAAGCCCATCAGATTATATTTTGTACTTAAATAAATGACTTAAATAACTCCAGAAAGCAGAAAATGATCGTATTTCTGATTCACTTGCGCCGCCCTGTGGTCAGGTGACGTTAGTTCACAAACAGTTAATGAGTGGTACTGGGTACTTTTCTTTTTATTAACTCTTTCATGCATAAATTATGAGAACCTTAATCAAGATTTTTTTTTCATGAGTGCTTTTATTTGTCTTTAAGCATGAAAAAACAACAATAATGCGATTGAAAATTTTCTTATGAACCTATTTTTCATGGAATTCCAAAAATGTCCACTTAGCTGGACATCATACGTTTAATTTTTGAAGCAAAAAAAACCAAACATGTATTTACTGATATATTGTGTGTTTTCATGCAGCTAATCTGATGTTTTCTCACATTTTAACATATTTCAATACTAGTCACTACTCACTTCATAGAGATAATATGCAAAAAAACAAAAACTTTTTGTTTGAAAAAAAAAAAAAAAAGTTAATTACAGTCTAATAATAATAACAAGCAATTGATTTGCCCTCAAGCATTTTACTGCAGATCAGGTTTATCAAGAACAGCAAAGTTACAGTAATGGTATGAGTTACAGTATATGTGATGGTGCATAGGCGTCCATTGTGTTGGAACTAAAACAATAACAACAAAAAAAACCCAACAAAACCCATGAATACACGTAAAAGAGAACAGCTTTGAACAGCTGTCCACTAGAGTGACCATTACGCATGAAAGGGTTAGAGTAACAATAACAACAATATTTGTTTGGTTTGTTGTTGTTTGTTATGAAGAAGTTATTGTAACGTACAGCCCAAACTCATATTATCCCCCTTTTTTCACCGTGTTAAACATTGAGGATGTTACAGCCCTGTCATTCAGATTCTTACACGCATTTATATGCAAATAACACAAGACGTATGAAGGATACAGGCTGTAAAATTGCACACTTTCACCTGTAGTATTGACGTCTACCACCACTTCACTGTGCATTTCCAAATATTTATAACATTTCACCTTGTTGGGTCACATAAAGCCCTTAATTTGAAGTTTAGCCATGAATGATCACATACTAAGTTTAACCTATGGTCTAAGTTTATTCTATATGGGTCAATGTCATTGTAATGGGCCTTTCAGACTTAAAAATGTTCCAAAAAAACCCCTCAAAACTTGCTCCACCTAACTTTATGTTTAATGTGTTAAGTCGACTGTAGGCTGTTAGAAATGCATGTTGGTCAAGCTCACACTTTTTAAATATATTATTTACAAGCAGACAAAGTACAAGCAGACCACAAAATAGGAAACAACTAGAAGCACTCGGAGAGCGCAGACCTCCGCCAAGGCTGATCAGTGGGCCCCCCCGTGGGCCCCCCCCACCCCCGATCACCCCCAAAAGTTAATAATTTCTTCTTTATCCCATTTCCAAAAAACCCTGAAAATTTCATCAAAATCTGTCCATAACTTTTTGAGTTGTGTTGCACACTAACGGACAGACAAACAAACAGACAAACAAACCCTGGCAAAAACATAACCTCCTTGGCGGAGGTAATAAGTAATTGTGTGGACAGTTTGGTTAAAGACAGCATTTAATGATGACATGTTGGATCCTGAGTTGGCAAAGTAGGTCATCACTAAAGAGGACTGAGTGATGTTCAACAAATACATTTGAAATTTATTAAAAGTTTTATATTAAACAATATCTTGTGGTGACAAGGAAGTACAAACAGAAAATGAAGAAACTTTTTAAATGTAAAGGTAAAGACTAAATGCCCTCGTAGACTATAGGCCCTTTTCCACCAAAAGCCCAGGAACTTTATTACCAGGAACTTATTTGGGTAAAAAAGTTCCTGGTAATTGCGTTTCCACCGCACCCCAAAGTTCAGGGTAATTTATTCAAATCAGGTTGATGATGTATGAGGGAGCAGTAACAGAACCTGTTGTCCAGTTCATGTACATTCCCAAACTGACCTCTAGCACAATAAAATGACACAGTACTTCAGTGGACGGGTTGGGTTTAACGTTTTACTGGTTGTTGAATCACTTAATCCATCTGAAATACATTCTAAATGATGTTAACCATCATTACATATCCTTAATTTGTATTTAAAACTTTCAGTGTGATGGATGGTTCTGTTTCATTTCTATTGTTTTACAGATATAGTCCAGGTTCAACCCTAAAGTCAGACACATTTACTCAAATGCCTGCATTTAATTTGACTGCATATTACTGATAAAAGTACTGATACTCTACTCATATTTTGATGTTTTGTAAATGAACAGACAGTATTAGGTCAGAATTTTTAAAATTAAAAATTCAAACAAAACAAAAGGTGCAAATAAACAAGGTGCCTTGAGATTAAAAGGGAAATAAACATGTGAAAGGTTCAGGCTTTTGGACCAGGGTCTGGTCCAGCTGGTCCTGGACAGCCGGTCTGGAACTCCATGGTCCCGGTCCCTTTTTTGCTTTCCTACTGGAAAAGTAATAAAAATACTGAAATATATAACAGAACACATGATGACAGATTCCTACCAGTGTGATGTGACATGTGACCTGTCTGACCTGGGCTGTTGTAAACAGCAGGAGATGATGGACCAGGACACAAACGAGCCACAGGTTTGGAAAAAGAGGCGAGTTCGTCCAGTCCATTTCAGGTGGAAATCACAAACATACAGAATAAATCAGTGTTCAGCTCACGGCGACAACACGAATACATCCAGTTCTGTGATTTAGGTTTAGTGTCAGACTGTTGACCAGTTAGTATTAGGTTAACTGGACTTCACTTCTGACTAAACAGCTGATGCTGCTGACCACTGTTACAACATGGAATGAACTAAACAGTGAATATTTCTGATATACATACTATTGGTTTGTTCGACAGTCAGATCCACTGCAACTGTTGTGGTCCTTTAGTTTCTTTTAATCCTGCATAAATTTCTTCTTCTTTCCTCATATTTCTTTAGGCTTGTATCTTATACTTGGCTCTGACAGCTTTTACTCACTCATTTCGTGTCGGTGATTCAAAGTCCGTCTGAATTTCATCCGTCCACTTGTTGTAGCTTCTCTTTTGGTCCATTTTCCGAATTATCAAAATACAAAGCTTGTGAAAATTACATGAGTTAAATATTGGCGGTGAACAGAATGCGGAAATGCTGTCAGTCTAGTCCACCACTCAGTGTTCTGCAGCACACAGCCCTGCCCCTTAAAGTTCCTGGTAATCTGGAAAGTACTACCTCTGGACCAGGAACTTCTTTGGGGTAAATTCGGGGCCGGGGGAAAGTCAATTACCCGGGTAATTTTCAGTGGAAATGCACCAGGAACTTTGAAAGTTCAGGGTAATGCACAAAGTTCTTGCGGCGGAAAAGGGCCTAGTATCCTCCTGAGAACTGGAAATGCATTTTTGTCCTCTGGAGGCGACAGAAGTTTGACAGTTTTACCAAAAAAAATGCTGTCCATTGCAAAGGACATTCCCTTAAAAAAATAGATAAAAAGAATTTTAAAAAATGTATCTGAAAAAACTGTTGCATTATGCAGTTTCCAATCAAGATGGTTGTTTAATGTAAAAAAGCTTAAATTTTCACTTTCCTGGGTCTCAGGAGGTTTAAACATTATAAAAAATTACCATCCACCAGAATTTTTCGTTAGAAATTTGTAGAATAAAACATTTTATGTCCAAAATAAATCCTATCAAGTATCTTTTCTCCTGACCATGTAGTCACTCCGATATGGACATCTGAAATAATGTCAGTTTTTTTGGGACATCCTGTAGAATAGAAGATAAAAAAGAAATAGAACACAAGCAAACACACTATACATAATAAATTACAAGTATGAAAACAGAACTGGTAAAAAAAAATCTGGACAATCAAACAGTACAGTCCAACAATAAACTGTAATGTGCAAAGTAAAAGTGGAATTTTTAGTGGGGAACAGGTGCAAAAATAACATTAAAGTGCGTCGTTGAAATTTGCGTTTATGATTCCCTTTGACTCTTTATTCATTTAATCCCATCCTCGTGTCCTTTGCAGGTGTCTGTGTGACTTCACCTACTACACGTCCCTGTACCTGAGCCACGGCCGCTCTGCCTTCATCCACGTGCCTCCTCTGGGAAAGCCTTACAGCGGGGAAGACCTGGGCCAAGCCCTGCAGGCCATCGTCCGAGAGATGCCGGAGCTTCTGGACCAGGCCCAAGAGAAGATCAACTGCCAGCAGCACTTCCACTAAGTGACCTCCATGCCAAGCAGCCTCTCCAGCCCTCACCACACAAACAGACAAATTGCACTTAAGCACAAGTAGCCAAACCCTTTGTGTTTTATCCTTACTGGTTTCTTTACCTCTCTGTGATGTAAAGGACGTTCTCAGTACCCGTTCCTCATTATTTTAAGTGTGTTTGCTTCTTGTTTTGCTCGGCCTGATTTGGTCATGTTCATGGTCAGAAAAATAGGAGCTCCTGGTCAAGTGTATCATTACATTTTTGTTCCACATTTAAGGAACATTAGATTTATGTGTCACTTGATAAGAAAACACAGTTAAATGTTGCTGTTTGTTTACAGCACAGGTCTGTGATGTTGCAGATGCCGCAACATAAAACCTAAAATGTGACTCCTATTATTGCACCTTATAGAGTTAGGGTTATTAAAATGTTTATAGCGGTCACATTGAGGGAAGCAGCACATTTGCTTTACATGATTTGACTTTTATCAGCTTCATCTTCAGTCTTTCTAATGATTTCATGTTTTAACCCCTTTTTTAAGCGATCGCAGTGTTCATGTCTCTAACTGATTAACATACTCATACATACATACATACATTGCTCTTTGCCCCAAGTGGAGGAGTTTAAGTATCCTGGGGTCTTGTTCACGAGTGAGGGAAGGACGGAGCGTGAGATTGACAGACGGATCGGTGCCGCGTCTGCAGTGATGCGGTCGCTGTATCGGTCGGTTGTGGTGAAGAAGGAGCTGAGCCGAGAGGCGAAGCTCTGGATTTACCGGTCAGTCTACGTTCCTACCCTCACCTACGGTCATGAGCTTTGGGTCAGGACCGAAAGGACAAGATCCCGGATACAAGCGGTCCAAATGAGTTTCCTCCGTAGGGTGGGTGGGCGCACCCTTAGGGATAGGGGGAGGAGCTCCGTCACCAGGGAGGAGCTCGGAGTAGAGCTGCTGCTCCTCCACATCTGGAGGGGCCAGCTGAGGTGGCTCGGGCATCTGTTTCGGATGCCTCCTGGACGCCTCCCTGGGGAGGTGTTCCGGGCATGTCCCGCCAGGAGGAGGCCTCGGGGAAGACCCAGGACACGCTGGAGAGACTATGTCTGTGGGCTGGCCTGGGAACGCCTCGGGGTCCCCCCAGAAGAACTGAAGGAGGAGTCTGGGGAGAGGGAAGTCTGGGCATCCCTGCTTAGACTGTTACCCCCGCGACCCCCCCGGATAAGAGGAAGATAATGGATGGATTGATGATTAACATACATGATGCTTTATGCAGAAATCTTTCCTACTTTCACTTCCTGTCAGAGTATTTTCAGTTACTCTCGAGCCAAACTGTTTCACATTTGGTGTTGAATTGCTTCTTGAGTCCTTTTTTCTTTATAAGAACTTGTATATTTGCCTTCTTTTACAAAGGTTATTTAAATCAGGGAACGGGTTGGTTCCAGCTCATATTCCCCCAGTTTTTCAGCCCAATTCAGACCCCCCCCACACACACTGAGATCTGACCCCAGGATGTGCAATGTTATTTTACAGATCTCTAATTCTTCAGATATAGATAGAAATGCATCACCTAGGTTTATTGTATTTACCAAGGCTGCACAGTTTGGAAAAATATGGCAATTTTGGCTGCAAATATGTTCAGATTGCAAAAACAAAACTGTATTTGAGACAGTTTCCTGAACACAATGTGCATAGTGAGTTGTATTTTATTAAAATGTCAGTGTCTCAAACAGCAGTAAGGTGGACTGATTCCTATTAGTTATTTTCGGTTCCGTCCTTTTTATTTGAAGTCATTTGGACAGTAAACTGCAAACATTTTAACATGATATGTGGATAGTAAATGCTAACACAGCTTCAATTATTGAATGATCTACTTCTACATCACATTTTCCGTCAATAACATACATATAACAGTGCAGAAAACCTTGTCTTCTGCAGTTTAAAGTGTAATATTCCACAGTTACTTCTTTCCGAACTGTGCGGCCGTGTTTCCTCTCCTTTATTAAAGCTTTCTGTTGTTCCCTTCATTGAATCAGACGAAGCTGCTTATTTTACCCGAGGATTTGATTTCATGAAGTTGGACGCTCCTTCCAGTCAGAATTGGGTCTGAAGTTTTATTTCTGTAGCACTTTCTTTATATTTTCTTTTATTTTGACTTAATCTGGACTATGGACAGCATGTGTCGTCATGTGAATGCTTGGATTTTATTTTATTTTTTTCCTTTTCAGTCACTTTAAGTTCCAATATGTAGCTTTGCAAACACACTCATATGTACCTGTTTGTTGATTATGATTCTGTGTATGACGCATGCTTTATAGGAGAGTCATGCTTTATTTTTCTGAGCTTTGGTTTGTTCTCACCCGTACACGAACAAACTGAAGCCTGTGATGTTGCCACTCCCAGACTGAAATGTTTTGTTGTGTTTTTGATTTTCACACATTCAGACCAGCAGTTCACTTCAGGACAGTCCTCACCTCTTAACACAACTCGTTTTATAAGTTTTGTTGTGAATATTTACATTGAATGCTCTAATACAGGGGTGTCAAACTCATTTTAGCTCAAGGGCCTCATCCCATATGATCTGAAAGTGGGCTGGACCATGAAAATAATATCTGAATAATATACACATAAGGTCAACTCCAAACTTTTCTCTATGTTTTAGAGTGAAAAAAAGTAAAAATATACTGTGAAAATGTACATTTACAAACAATCCTTTATGAAAAAACTGACATATATTGAAGAAAAATAAGTGCAATTTTAACAAATATTCTGCCTCAGCTTGGTATAACATTGCACTTACTTCTCTTTTTGTATATTTTCATGTAATTTTACTTTTTTACACTGAAACAAAGAGAAGAATTTGGAGCTGTCATTATTTATAGGGTATTTTGATAGTATTTTACTGGTCCGACCCACATTGTAAGCACGGATAAGCTGAGTTTACTTAAAAAAAATTGAGAAAAGGGGTTGCCTTAAAAAAAGTAAAAACAGATTAATGAACTTTTTAACTATATTTAACTTAAAATATTTTGTAATATCAACTGCTTTGCATCGTTATTACACTTAAATAATTAAGTCCAATGCACTAAATTCCAAGTTGATTTAGCTAAAAATATTTAGTAACTAGAAGCACTCGGAGAGCGCAGACCTCCGCCAAGGCTGAACCCATAATTTAATGGGTTTTTTTTACACTAAAAGACAAAAATTTGAAGTTGTCATTATTTATAGACATAGTGTAATATTTTTTTCACATCAAACTGAGAAGAAAATCTGGAGTCATTATTTTTGTCGGTTCTTCTGCTGTTATTATTTGACTGTAGATCATATTGGTCTGTATGTGGAACCTGAACTAAAATGAGTTCAGCCATGTATATGTCACAGTAGAGATTGAAATCTAGTAGGATTCCTAATCCTACTAGGACAGATAGTAATTTTAGTAAGACATTAGGATCTGAAGATTGGAATTCCAATCTGTCCTAGGAGAATTTGCAATCCTACTAGGACAGACTGTAATTCTATTTGGAAGTGGGATCTGAAGATTGGAAAAATACGGCAAAAAATATAAGAATTCTGTCAGGACAATCTCGAATTCTATTAGGAGAATTTCAGATTATATCAAAATGTATGGAAAATAGACTGAATCATTTCACAGCCAAAATTCCAGTCAATTTCAGCATAGGTAAGCATACAATTTCGCCATCACTATTCCAGCTGAATTATTTTCATATCTTTCATATCTATATCAGTGTAAGGAAAAACCTTTGTAGTATTACTTGTTTGAAATTTTGAAGTTAGCTGTAGACTAACGTTAGTGTCACTATTGAGTAGTATGTAGCACATTTAAGTATTAGAAAAATAACTGACAAAACCTCTGTAGTATTACTTGTTTGAAATTTTGAAGTTAGCTATAGACTAAGTTCATTGTCACTATTGAGTAGTACGTAGCACCTTTAAGTATTAGAAAAAAACAACTGACAAAACCTCTATAGTATTACTTGTTTGAAATTTTGAAGTTAGTACTATAGACTAAGGTTATTGTCACTTAACTAGTGAGTAGTATGCAGCACATTTAAGTCTTAGAAAAAGTCTTTGAAGCTTAGCTATAGAATATTAGATTCAAAGTCTGTGTAAATTCTGAATAAAATCATGGTTTGTAAGAATATTGTTGTTTCTATAGAATATTAGATTCAAACTCTGTGTAAATTCTGAATAAAATCATGGTTTGTAAGAATATTGTTGTTTCTTTTACTTTTAACCCTACCATCTAGACCAGGGGGCAGCAAAATGCCAATGCCAACTTTAACATCGTACATTTTCTGAATGGCTTGGCAGCAATTAGATAATAATAAAATTGTATGTTGCCATGGCAACGGGTTGTTTACAGGTACGTTTTTCAAATTCTACCGATTTCTGAATACAAATGTGTCTCATTTACATACCAATGACAGTTACAAACGGCCATTGAATAAGGTTGGACCAGATAGGACAGCTGGCATCCTGGTTACAATGTGTATTGACCTAAGGGCCATATACTGTATCTAAGATATGAAAATAATTCAGCTGGAATGGTGATGGCGAAATCGTAGGACAGACTGAAATTCCAAAATTCCAATCTTCAGATCCCACTTCCAAATAGAATTACAATCTGTCCTAGTAGGATTGCAAATTCTCCTAGGACAGATTGGAATTCCAATCTTCAGATCCTAATGTCTTACTAAAATTACTATCTGTCCTAGTAGGATTAGGAATCCTACTAGGACTGTCCTAGTAGGATTAGGAATCCTACTAGGACAGATAGTAATTGTAGTTTGTCCTAGGACAAACTACAATTACTAGGAATCCTACTAGGACAGATTGTAATTTTAGTTTGTCCTAGGACAAACTCCAATTACTATCTGTCCTAGTAGGATTAGGAATCCTACTGGATTTCAATCTCTACTGTGACATATACACACACACACACACACACACACACACACACACACACACATATGGCTTTTTATAGAATTATGTGTTTTTTCTAGTATTTTTTATCTGACTCTCTGAACGACCACACAAGAATTCCTATGTGTATGTGTATCTGCACAAATGGCAAATAAACTTTTGAACTGAACTGAATTGACGTGGTGCTATCAGGGGCTAAAGTCAGCTCATGGGCAACAAGTCAAAGAGAATCAGCACTGTGGTCAAAAAGACTAAATTTGGTCATAATCACACTGAACAATACCTGTGTTTGGGGTCATGTGATGGAAGGTAAGATGGGCTGAGGACCTAAAGCACCGTGGCCTTTGGGGAATGACATCTCAGCAAAGGCAAGTCCTTATCTGCAGTAAATATGGGATACATGTCATTTTGTAGACTCAGTACAGGAGGATTTTCATGTATCTTTAGGGAGATCAGCTGAGAATCAGCTGTAAACATTAGGTGTAGATCTTTGTGGGGACCCTGTCTATCTGGATTTGTTGAATAATCTAAGATAAAATCCACAACCAACCTCAACTGTCTTCTTGTCTCTGTTTAGGGCAACTTGAGGAGACATGGATGAACTGGAATGAGAAGTTTGAATATTTTTTCCTGCAACAACAGAGAAAAAGGGAGTTTATTTGATTCATATTTTAGTGGTTGTGCTCATTTGGCACTTTAAATCACATGTGCTTACCACTTTCAGTATATTCACAGCAGCCATTTCCTAGTGAAAGTGAATGCTTGTCATTTTTTAACAACATGGTCTGATCTTTGAGGAGTTTTAATGGTTTTAACACATGCACTGAAAAAAAGTCTGTTCAATTTACATGAAAAAAATGTGTATCGGTTGCACATAATGAAGTTATGTTAACACAAATAAATATTGTTTGGTAACGTATACTCAATTCTTATTTGTTCAAATAACATAACTTTTTTTTTATATAGATTTAAATGTCTTCTTTTATGTCATGTATACAAAACTAACCTATGTTAAACCAACATGACTTCTTTATGTATAGTATGTTCAATTACCCCATGTAGATCAACATCACTTTTTATTTTTAGTGTATTCAATTACAATCTGTTAAAGCAACATGAATTTTTTATATAAAGTATTTACAGTGTTTTCTTACATCAACTTAATTTGTTTAAACAGGTCTCACATTATTAAGTTATAAAGGTTCTGCATACTTTGTGTATCCATCATACATAAAGCTATTTCTATACATGGATTTATTCAAATAAATTAATGCAGCCGAACCAACAACCAAAATTACTAACATAAAATTTTCAAAACAAATGAGGCCAGGAGAAAAACATTTCTTTTCACAACAAGAAAAACTGTATTTTGTCAAAGAATAAAACAACTTCAACATTGAAATGCAAATCCAGTTTTTGGTTTCATGAAACCAGAAAATACAATCAGAGCCAATGAATGGCTTTTTTTAATGCCAATGATGCATTACTTTCTGTACTTAGAACAGCTTCCTAATGAAAACAAAACATGAATTAACAATGACCACAAAGCACCAATAAAGAATGGTCCACAACAGTCTGAATGTGTACATGTATGTAAATGTATAAAGACACATCACTTATTCAAACAAAGCAGCGTCTGTCCTTAAAACAGCTTCCTAATGAGAGAAAGGGAAAAAAAATCTGAGGTATGAATCTCTGTGTAAATATATGTATGAATGTATGGACACATCACTTATTAGAACAAAGTATTGTCTGTCCTTAATCCAGCTTTCTACTGAAAACAAAACATCAATAAACTAGAAAAGCACTCGGAGAGTGCAGACCTCCGCCAAGGCAGATCAGTGGGCCCCCATGGCCCCCCCACCCCTGATCACCACCAAAATTTAATCATTTGTTCCTTGTGCCAGTACCAACATTTCCTGAAATTTTCATCCAACTCCGTCCATAACTTTTTGAGTTATCTTGCACACAGACAGACAAACAGACAAACCAACGCCGGCAAAAACAGAACCTCCGTGGCGGAGGTAACAATGTACCACAGTGGGGTATGTGCGGACAAAAACAAAGGGCAATAATCACAACAAAGTATCCTTTCCCTTTACAATATCAACAATTGTTATAAAGAGCGTGGAGCAAAAAAACAACAGTCAGAGTAACACCAACACTTCTGACGTCCAATTTGTAAGCAGACGTAAGAAACAAATATTACCAAAAACATACATGAGAGTAATGTGGCAATATGCGAGTTGCAACATTTCAGTCTAGTACTAGTGCAATAAATAGTCCATATTCCAACGGACTAACATGGTAGACTGGGGTTCAGAAGTGTTAAAGCTAAGCAATGCTCCACGCAAGGCTCTCCATTTTTAAACTAAATAGGATGTAGCAAATATAAAGGCAGTGCAAGTGAGTTCTGTAAGTGCTCAAAGCATCATCAATGCAATCAAAGAGCAACAATATTCTGCATCCCAAGGAGCAAACATGGTGAACTGTTGTCTCACCCATGTCATATCTGGCAACAGCTCACTGATAGTTTGTTTTTGAGAACTTGGGCTTTCTTAGAGAGAGTGTCACTGTCGAGCTCCATCACAACTTTCTGGAGCACTTCAAAGGTATACTTCAGTTCAGTGGGGCAGCTGAGGTTCAAAGCATACATTAAGCCCAACAACATTGCAACACCAAATGCAACATTGTCCAGATCCTGCAGTACCATCTGGCCTTCAAGGACAACCCCGATGTCCTCTGGTTTACTGGTGGCATCTCCTGGTCTGACAATGTATTATTCCTACCATGGTGTCCTCAATGGATCCTTGGAAGGCTTCATCATCAGCCTGCAGAGTGAACAGTCACAAAAGGCACAAGATGAAATCAAATAAAACACATAAATATAATATATGACTAGAAGTATTATGCTGTAGTGGCCAGTTTAATAAGAACACTTGGTCAACTTTAGTCAGAAAACTTATTTTGTGATTGGCCTGCGTTAGTCTTTTATTACTGCATTATGCTGTTAAAACAAATTCAACACAACATGTTTCAATTTCAAAGCCCTCTACCTTAGTTTTTCAGTGGAAAGAATCCTAAGTTCTTAACAGGGCTTTATTCTGGAACAGTTTATGGTCTGTACCTTAACTCATTCACACCTGAGGCGACGTACACGTGTATATACATTTAAGATTGGATGAGACGCATATGAATTTCTCCCTTTAAAGCCAGATGCGTTTTGAGGCCTGTAGCTCTAAGCATCACTTGTTTATTTTAAAGAAATTTATACACGGTGTAAATAAGCGGTATAAAAAAGCTTGTGTTTTTTACGAGAGGTACTTAAGGGATTGCAGATCTCAAAATCATCCACGTACAGACGCAGTGACATTCGTAATTCCTCAGCATTTAAAAAGCTGTTTTCTTTCAAATGCAAACCATCTTCAGGGGACCTTAATTCATAAGAAGGGTCAAGTTTAATGTCCTGCTGTTCTCGATGATTCTCAACAATCTTATCAAGAATGAATCTGCAATTCAATATTTGCTGCAAGGATTTAAGCAGTGGGACATACTGAAAAGTGTGTTTCTTTTTATGATCAAGTATGTAGGTAACTGGTTCCACAACACTGAATTTTTCCTTTTAATATTGTTTACGCTGATATGAAGTACTAAGAAGGCCAGCTTTTTCAATTGCCCTTTGTACTGGGTTAGCTGAGCAAACTGATGTGGTGATTTCTGTAACTACACAGTCATCAAGCTGGAGATTGTGACGCTCAAGAATATCACTTACTAAACTTCTAGAGAATGGAACCCATGCGGAGTTTATCAAGTAGTTAAGTTCTTGTAAGAATTCATCAATAGCTGTACCTGGAACATGTACTAAATATTCCAACTTTAACAAGGCTGCTGCTAGCTGTTGCTGAATGACACCAGGAAGTCCCTTGTGTTGGCCTTTTCAATCTAAGTAAGTAAGTAAGTCAGTAAATTTTATTTATAGAGCACTTTTCACAGACAGTCACAAAGTGCTTTATCAAATCAAATCAAATTTACAGAAACCCAACAGAATCCTCCAGGAGCAAACACTTATGACTGGTGACAGTGGAAGGAAAAACTTCCCTTTAACAGCAGAAACCTGGAGCAGACCCAGACTCCTGAAGGATGGCCGTCTGCTGGAGTGCATGTAACACTGTAAGGTAGCAACTTTACATTGCGAAAAACGAATAAAACAGTACAAATAAAATACAATTAGAATACCCGTAAAACACAATAAAATACCATTAAAAACAGTTTAAAATATGATGAATACATAAAGTGCAATCAGTTTGTGGTGGCCCTGACTCAGTTGGGAAATTAAAAAGCCTGTTTGAACAGGAATGTTTTGAGGAGTTTTTTAAAACTCTCTACAGAGTCCATGGACCGTAAGTGTAGAGGCAGGTCATTCCACAGACGTGGTGCTACAGCTTTAAAGGACCTGTCAGCCCGTGTGCTAAAACAGCTGTGTGGAACCACCAGCAGGTGCTGTTCTGAGGACCTCAGGCTACGAGCCCAGCTGTAGGGCTGAATCAGGGAAGCAATGTATGCAGGGGCCTGGCCACGTAGAGGCTGGAAAGTTAGCACCAGAATTTTGAAATGAAAACGATATAAAATAGGAGCCAGTGGAGTGAATCTAGTGATGTATCAGAAACTTCCTCTTCCACGCACTCCTCGTCCTGGCAATCAGAAAAAGAATCATGCAATGGTGGTGATGCTAATTTAGTTGTTTTCACAATACTTGGTATAAAATCACTTAGGGTGTGAGGTGTATGTCTGCGACTCTTATGAGACTTAAACGTTCCATAAACATTGGTTTGAAAACTACAGCCAACAAACATGCAAGAAATATTTTCATTTCTCCTCAGATGTGTGTTGATATGAACAAAGTACTCCCTTTCGTTAGCTAAATTCTTGCATGCACATAAGTGACAGCTGAAAGAAGTCAATTCTTTTTGAAAGTGACTAACCTGTGTGGAATGCACTCTACTTTGATGAACAATTAAAGCATTCCATGTCTTAAATGTGCATGGACATTTGGAATATGTACATGGGTGGTGTGTCCAAAATGTGGATGTTTGAGTTTGTAATGGTTAAGTAGTTCTAATGTACTTGAAACAACTACTGAACACTCCTTACACCACCACATCCACTGGAGAGAGAGAGAGAGAGAGAGAGAGAGAGAGAGAGACAGAGACAGAGACAGAGACAGAGAGAGAGACAGAGAGAGAGAGAGAGTGTTACAGACAAGCCAACCTAAAACACAGCCAACACAGCTTCCTCACTGAACAGATCCACACTTCTTCATAGTTATTTTGTTTTGTTACTCAAATCCATACTAACTTATCAAGCAAAAACTACTGCAGTCAAATAC
Organism: Sphaeramia orbicularis; assembly: GCF_902148855.1. Lineage (NCBI taxonomy): Eukaryota > Metazoa > Chordata > Actinopteri > Kurtiformes > Apogonidae > Sphaeramia > Sphaeramia orbicularis. Next base: position 14,922,043 of record NC_043967.1, on the reverse strand, counting down.
AACAGTATTGCAAAACAAAATAATAATCCTACCTTCATGAAGGTTATCATATACAGTGTTACAGTGCTAAAACAGTGAGATGTTGATTCAACTGGTCATTTTGGAGGCTGTAGTGTGTGGTGCAGTTGAATTGTTTTGTGAGAGGAATTTCTTCTTTTTTCCCATTTAGGACAGCAACTCTTAATATCAGACACACCTCTTTGAAACTGTTAAGAACATCACACAATAGCCTTTATGATGGTAGGATTGATTGCAGGCCTGCTGTATTAGACTATATTTGCTAAGCTAAAAATGTGGATCCAGTAAATTGGATAATGTGTATATTCTTGACATTTTAGCACACTATACAAAATCTTTAGGTGAATATTTCAGAAACTGATAGCAACATTGTCATATACATAAATTATGAAAGTCTGTGTAATCAAATCAAACAAAATAATTGGAATACTCACCATTTACTGAAGAGCCTTTGAAACAGTGTACCAAGCAAAGTTGCTACAGGTCTCTGAACAAGAGGAACACCAAATACCTATTCAGAAAAAAATATACATTACAGACAGTGAATAAATACTATGACCTTCATTATGGCAGGAATAATTATAGGACTGTTGTATTAGACTGTGTTAGTTTTAGCTAGGAATGTTGAATTGTATTGCACTTGTAGCAAATACAAAATGTTTTTTTTTTTTTCCAAAAATTAAAAGCAACATACAGGGTGGGGAAGCAAAATTTACAATGAACATTTAGTTGTTTTTTCTCAGCAGGCACTACATCAATTGTTTTGAAACCAAACATATATTGATGTCATAATCATACCTAACACTATTATCCATAACTTTTCACAAACTTTTGTCCATATGAGTAATCAGGAAAGCAAACGTCAAAGAGTGTGTGATTTGCTGAATGCACTCGTCACACCAAAGGAGATTTCAAAAATAGTTGGAGTGTCCATAAAGACTGTTTATAATGGAAAGAAGAGAATGACTATGAGCAAAACTATTACGAGAAAGTCTGGAAGTGGAGGAAGCAACAAAAAACGTACCAAAGCTTTTATTAAAGCTCTCAAATCCAAAATCCTAAAGGATCCAACCAAATCCATGAGAAAAATGGCAATTGAACTTGAGGGGGACAACAAGACCGTTAGAAATGCAGTAAAATATGATTTGAAGATTTAAATTCTCATGACTTTCAATAAACTAATTGGTCATACACTGCCTTTCAATCCCTGCCTCAAAATATTGTAAATTTTGCTTCCCCACTCTGTAGTTAGATCAAGTAAAACACATCACGTAAATCATCAAAATCATTTTAATAATACTCACCAATTACTATAGCGCCCATGAAACTGCTCAAAGCAAGTGGGTCGGTCACCTGGTTTTCAACTATCAGACACCTATTAAAAAAAATAAATGAATAACAGAAAAATATGTTTTTTAAATTACTTAATCATATCCCATTCCTTCAGATATTCAATTTAGCCTGAGAAACGAAAAAGAGAATTACATTTTGTTTTTCTGTATAAACTGTACTGTGAAAAATAACATTTGTTTGTCCATTGTCTGCTTGAAATTAAAAATCGAATAAGTAAGAACACAAAAACAACAGGTCTGTGAGTGTGTCTACTTAACCCATAAAGACCCAGTGTGACTTTGGTGGCAGTTCCTAAATGAATTTTTCTTTCTATTTAACTTTTCATAAGCGATTTATCGCTATTTATTGCCATATTATTCTCTGTATTTTGCACATTTTCTATGAAAATCCAGTACTTTCTTATATTTAATTCACTGATCATGTAGATGTTCATAAAAGTTCAGATTAAAGTTGAGGGTTATTTTATCAGAAACAGACAAAACTGAAGAAAAACTGACTTTTTCAGCAATGATATCAATAACTGAACATAGACCCAGTGTCTCCATCCACTGTCATTGATCCAACTCCATGGGTTTTACTGGTGAATCAATATTGAAGAAGATGACAGTGTTTCCACAGTAACTATGGATACTCTGAATATCTAAATGGGTCATATCTGATGACCATGAAAAGATGACAAATTATTTTACACCAATTATTTACATGTATTGATAGGATTACTGGATCAGAAGTTATTAAAAATGTTACACTGGTAGATGATTTTGGTTGCCAGTGCTTGTTTGGGTGTTTAAAGGTTAATGGACACAGCAGACAGACAGGTGTAAACTTCAGCTGAATTCACACTGTAACCAGCAGTGAGGCAGCTTCACACAGGTTTGCTTTAGTACTTTCACCGTAACCCCTGTGACAAAAATCAGAAAACATCGTTTTGTTCTTCTAATTAACTGCATTACTGACGTTACTGGCGCTCTCTCTCCTCATTCAACCTACAGCTCGCTCGCCCCTCTCTCTCACTTTCTCTGAGCTGGGGACACTTTTGCCAGCTTTGTTTTTTATCAGATTTTATAAAAGACAATCGACACATTCAACATAGCCTGCTCCCAAATCGAAGATTAACCCTTTCATGCATAGTGGTCACTACAGTGGACAGTTATTCTCCAGCTGTTCTCTTGCATATTCATGGATTTTGTTGTTTTACTTCCATATCAGTCAACACAGTGGACGCTCATGCATCATTCCATACACTGACATTCATACCATTACTGTACCTTTCCTGTTCTCGATAAACCTGATCTGCAGTGACATATTTGAGTGTAAATTATTTGCTAATTGTTATTAGACTGTAATTACCAGTTGTTTTTTTTTAACAATTTGTTTTTTGTTGCATATTATCTGAGTGAGTAATTAGTATTAGAGTGTGTTAAAATGTGAGAACACATAAGATTAGCAGCATTAAAAATGTTTTTATTTCATAGTTTTCACACAGTATGTCAGTAAATGCATGTTTCTTTGCTTAAAAAATGTAATTTTTAATCTGTTCTGTTGTTTGTACATATAACCTGTGCTGCAACTCATTCTGTTTGTGTGCTGCCTCTTGGCCAGGTCGTTATTATAAATGAGCATCAGTTCTCAACTAACTTACCTGGTTAAATAAAGGTTAATTTTTTTTTAAAAATTAAAAAAAAATAAAATGCATGGTGTCCAGCTGAGTGGACATTTTTGTAACTCAATGAAAAGTAGGTTCATTAAAAAAAAAAATTCAATCACATTGGGTTTTTTTTAATTCATGCCTAAAGAAGAATAAAAACACTCTGGAAAAAAAAAAGTTAATTAAAATTCTCATAATTCATGCATGAAAGGGTTAAAAATCCAGAGGGCCCAGTGTTCCTCCTCCATGCTAACAGTCAGCTGGTCCGTCCTCTCACTGTCAGTAAACGGTCTATGTCAGGGGTCAGCAACCCTGGTCCTACAGAGCCACTATCCTGCATGTTTTAGATGGTTCCCTCTTCCAGCACACCTGACAGTCATTATCAGGCTTCTGCAGAGCTTGATGATAGGCTTATCATTTGAATCAGCTGTGTTGGAAGAGGGACACATCTAAAACATGTAGGATAGTGGCTCTCTAGGACCAGGGTTGCTGACCCCAGGTCTATGTCATGGCACAGCTACCTAACCTCCGGAAAAACGGAGAACTGACCTGCCAGCTTAACAGTAACTGGCTAAAATTTGCTCGGAGGTCTTATTTCTGTGTTTGTGCATAAGAAATCAATAGAAGTGAATCCCCAAAGGAACTTTGTGTTGGTAAATGCAAGTTCTGCAAATGTACAGGATTTCAGTTCTGTTCAACATGTTGATGGTCATATGAACTATGTTTTCAGCTCAAAAATGTCCAATTTCATCACAATTAATGCTATATTTTCATGTCACAAATGGCCAAGTTATATGTGAACTGAATTTACCTGAGAAACAAATATTCTATTCTTTTAGACACATTTTGTGTTTTTGTGGCAGCTGTTATTGTTTTAGATCCATTATACTAACATGTATGAATAAGAGGAGAATTACCAACAGTAAGTCTATAAGTTTATTACTAATGAAGTACTGGTACTGACCAGATCATCATGGGTAATGTCACGTCCGTCCACCAGCAAAAGTTTTCACATACACCTGCTATTAAAATCCAATATTTATGAAAATATAGCTTCCACTGTCAAATAATATCAGTAGTCTGTGCACAAATGGATTAGCATTATTTCAACACAGTTCTATGCATTTCTTACAACTTTCTTTTGACCAAAATGGCCACTCATTTGACCCCCTAAGGAAATTTTAGCCGTGATGTAAATGTAAAGAACGATGTTTACCGAGAACCATCATGTTAGCTCTCCTCTCCTCTGCCAGGCCAAGCCACTGCACCGCTTCCAACTGCCTCTGCCCCACTAAACTAAGCTCAGTTGTCAACAGCCCTCTTGAAAGCACACACTTTAGACTGAAGTCGACACAAAACATACGCTGTGTGTACGTTTCAATAAATATGACCGCATATAAAATAATACTCGCCAACAGTCGTGTAGCTAACGTAAGTGGTAGCTTAAGCTAACCTTAGCATTGACACTGACAGATTCATGTTGCTCGGTGCTAACAGCATAGAACAGCTTGGCTCTGTGAAAACAGTGCATAAAGTAATTGTGACTAACGTTGCATAAGATTGAATTCATCCTTACCTTGTACAGAGTGGTCCAAAGCAGCATTATTCTTAGAGTCCCAGCGAAAAAATGTCCGACTGCAGATGAGGTTTTCCTCCTAAAGCAGGAGCCCAGGAGCGTTTGTAAGAAGTCAACATGACTGACATGTTAGGAGGAAGAATAGAATTAAATTGTGTTGTATATGTTATGAATTCAATTGTGCTGTATATGCCAAGTACATATTCGAAAAGTGAACAACCCTCCCTTTCCCCTTTTTTCAGTGTGTTTACATTTGTTTCTGTTTCCTTCCTTCTGGAGGTTCAACTGACGTGGAAAACCCGTCCGTCAAGATCAGACCAAATCACTCTATTCTAATACTAATTCACTGTAAGTTAATACTAAGTCCTGTTCCTAATAGAAGTTAAAAAACTCACACCTGGAGTCAAAAAAGAAGAGTTGAGTCAGCCCGTCTTCAGCAGCCTTTTCCATGGGTTTCTTCATGAAGTAAACACACGGGTCAGTTCTCCGGAGAAGAGCCGACAAGCTTTTCTCCCCTTTTCCCATCCTTCTAGAAGGTTCGGGCTGTTTTTCCACTGGCAGAAATTATCTTATGATTTCTATCACCTTCAGAAGCTCTTGTTTTCTTATTCAAATTATCTTTGGTCAGGCACATCTGTGTTGTTTACCCTACTTGCCACACACACACACACACACACACACACACACACACACACACACACACACACACACACACACACACACACTAGGTCATTTTCGGTCTTCTTATCACTTATTTTGCTTCTTCTCAATTAGGTAGTGCAGCTAACAGCGGACCTGCGGCTAACAGCGGACCTGCGGCTAACAGCGGACCAACGGCTAACAGTGAACCAGGGGCTAACAGCGGACCAACGGCTAACAGCGGACCTGCGGCTAACAGCGGACCAACGGCTAACAGCGGACCTGCGGCTAACAGCGGACCAACGGCTAACAGTGAACCAGGGGCTAACAGCGGACCAACGGCTAACAGTGAACCAGGGGCTAACAGCGGACCTGCGGCTAACAGCGGACCAACGGCTAACAGTGAACCAGGGGCTAACAGCGGACCTGCGGCTAACAGCTGTGCGGACACCTGCCGGGCATACTGTCCGCGGCCTTGGGCACACTGCCAACGGTTCCATAAGCTGGCACCTGCAGGGCCCACTCCATGAAGAAAACAAACAGAGGGTCCCTCTACAAAACAGTGTAAAATGACTGAATATGTGAATCCCTGGTGCATCCATGAAATAAAGGTATCTCTCCGTTTTGCAAATGTTTCCCAGTTTAATAGAGTACTTTGGATTGAGCTAAAACTAGAGCTGCACAATTAATCAAACTTAAACTTACAAGAACTATTGCTTTGATATTTACCCTAAAAATTATTGACAACTTGGCATTTATGTCAGTCACAATATGTCAAATAACATGAAATGTCAAGTTCTACAAGCTGTAGATGTGCCATGATATTGTTATATGTCTATTAAAAAAAAGGAAAAAGAAAAGAATTATTTAATATAATTATAAATTTAATATACTATAATTCTAAATATAATATAATTATAAATTTAATATTTATATTAAATTTGGTTTAAACATACAAAAAAAGGGGTGTCATGCATGTCCATGCATTCATCCATTCACCCAAAAGGACAGCACGCCAGCGCAGTGACCCTCACCCATGCTCACCCACCCACACACGCACGCACTAACCCCTACTTGGAGCGACACGCCTCCAGAGGCGGGTGAACCCTTGTCACCCTACCAACCAACCTCAACATGGGCCCATTGGCCCCACCCCCTTCGACGTGTGCCCCTGGCGCCGACGTACTGGCACGCATCCCACATGCCGGCCACGCTACGCCGGCCCGGCCTGCACAGCACTGGATCCAGGGATGGATACGTACTTCCGCACATAGGCAACTCTATCACCCTACCAACCACCTCGACAGAGCCGTTAGCCCCATGCACTTCCATTACGCACCCTGGGCACCATGCCGACCAGGTGACGCAGTGGGCTTTCCCACCACTACGACACCAGTACGTCTAACCATAGGGGTTCCCATTTACATTCACACACCTCCTCACCCCGGGCGCGAACCCGCGACATTTACTCAGTGAGCCATGAGCTTAGACCACTTTACCAACGTGCTGCCCCAACTATAGTCAGCGCGGTACTGTATTTAACCCTTATACAAATTACGTCATCACGTCAAATTACGTCCCCCACCCCTCCCACCCCCAAAGTTCTAACTGAACATTCTAAAAAAAAAAAAAAAAAAAACACTATTGACAGCCTGCCTTGGAAATGAGTAAACGCCCCAGATCAAGTCAAATAAAGATAATAATAAATAAAAAGAAATAAAATTAAAAAAAATAAATAAAATAAATAAAGATTGAAGTAGCCAATCGCGGAAGAGCCTTTCTAGCCAATCAGAGGCAAGAAAGGCAGTACGTGCAAATTCATGTCTTTGCAGAACGGGAGGAAATACCAGATTTAGACAAAAGAAACTTTCTCATTTTCATCACTTACTTTTATGTTGGTCCTTGCTATATAAGCACAACTTTTCCCCTCACAAATGTTATATATGGAATTACCGCAATATATGTCTCAAACGTAAGTCATTGTTTTTAAAGAATTGGGTTGATTATGGACCACTGCTTGTCTGTCAGTTGTTTAACAAGGAAAGTCATTTCCTTATTAGCTAAATTTCATATACATACAAGCAAATTTGCCAATCAGAAACCCAGCTTTGTGGTCTTTAAATCTTATTTGAAATCCTATCTAGACACACTAAACTTTTGCACTAACCCTAAAGCTGTGAAGACTCAAGCCTTATGTGAAGAATTTAAGTTGTAATTTATTTCTTTTCATTGTACTTATTTTTTTCTCTTCTTGTTGATTCCTTTACTTTTATTTAATTTACTTACCTACTTATATAATTGTATTTAACTTCTTCCTGCCTCACCTTGAGCATTATGGGTTTTTCTTCTCCATGCCATGTTCTGGTCTATGTGTATACAGTATTTTGTAAGTAAAGTATAAAAGAAAAGAGGAAAAATTAAAAAAAAAAAAAAAAATCATACAAAAGTGTCTTTCATTTTGAGGTCATCAATTAACTAATAAACCTACACCAAACCTAATGCCACCGGAATAAACCTACCTTTTACATGACTGTAACCGAATATTTCATATTAGTTTGGGCTTTGATCCAAGTTCATGACCGGTGCGGTGCTTCTGTTTGGCTACAATAACGGTTTACGAGGGCCTTAAGCTCTCCCTGCTGGCTCAAAGGAGTCACAACATCAACTCAACATTTTCAGTATAAAAAAATAATAATGGGAAAAAAAATTTACAGCAGCCTTGAACTAAATAATTCAGGCTTTTATGTACATTACAATAAACATCCTTAGATTTAAGTCCAAATTAGAAATATTATTGCATCTTTTTTTAAAAAGAAACAAACATCAGATTGGGTTTGAATTCATGTTTTGACACTTAAATCTAATGGTATGACTGTTCATTTCCATATTTTGAAATTTAACATGAGACTGAACTCCAACATAATAATTACTTTACTATTTCAACAAAAACTTCCCAAGGCTTAAGGCAATAATTAAATCAGTGGTATCTGGTGACAAATATTTGATCCACAAGCACCAGGCTCATTGATTCCAAAGTAATTAACTATACAATAAATATAGAATAGATGTAAACAATGTGAAAAACCAAAAAAGTAGGGCATACCTCTGCAGAAAGTCATTTAATTCAATCAAAATCTTGCAATGAGAAAAAAAAAAAAGTAGTATCCAATTTGTACATGTCTGCTCCATAAAGTACTGGGTTCATCCATGGCCGACGCTCTACGCTTCATCCAGGTTTCATGAATATATGTGCAGTGGATATTCAGAGAAATAAATTAACAAGCAAATGGAGGAGAGAAAATAACATCTTCAGAGGACTTAACAAAAATATGGCAGACAAAAACAGATTTAACATGAACAAAACATTATGATGGGCGACTCGGTGGTGCAGTGGTTAGCACTCGTGCCTCACAGCAAGAAGGTCCTGGGTTCCATTCCAACACCGTCGATGGGGGGTGGGACCTTTCTGTGTGGAGTTTACCTGTTCTCCCCGTGTCTGCGTGGGTTCTCTCCAGGTACTCCGGCTTCCTCCCACCATCCAAAGACATGCACCGATAGGTTAATTGGTTCATCTAAATTGCCCATAGGTGTGAATGTGAGAGTGATTGTTTGTCTCTATATGTTCAGCCCTGCGATGAACTGGAGACTTGTCCAGGGTGTACCCCGCCTTCGCCCCTGTGTAGCTGGGATAGACTCCAGTGACCCTAGTGAGGATAAAGCAGGTTCAGAAAATGAATGAATGAAAACATTACGATCGGCAATGAAGGCCACAATTTCATCTCATTTATATTCAGGAATGAATGTCATTTTAGCAAAATTGTGTAAAAGTTGTTCTTAAAGCAGCGAGCTAATAATTAAAAACCATTTCACGATACAGTCTGAAACCACAGACGTCAACAGGGTAACTGCTGATCCAACTAAATAATCTGCTACAGTGCTGTGTAAAAAGTTGGATATTAAATTGTATCACTAAAAGATATGACACAATTAAAGAAAAGCAGTTTCTGTGAATTACAGGCTTGTTAGTTTAACCAGAATAAAAGCCAGGGATTGTACTTTTGTCCTCCGTGAAGCTGTGGCAGCAGCTCAGTCAATGTGAAACCGCAGAGAAGTTGTTCATCTGTTTGACTTTTCCTTCAGTTCATCAGCATGAGCTTCTCCTCGCAGACAGATGGGAAAGCACCACATTCCTCTTTATACACCTTCGAGGGACTCTTAAAAACTCACTTTTATAAACAAGCATTTCATTAAATCAGGACAGTGTAGTGTGTGTGTGTGTGGGTGTGCATATATTTGTGTATGTATCTATATTGTGTCTGTGTATTGGTGTATTAAATATTGGTGTATGAAATATGAGTGATGAATGAGGAAAGATCTGGTGCAACGCTGTCTGACTGAACACATAAGACGGAACACAAGGCAGGGGTCGAGGTTTGAAGCGGTGTTTCCCACCAAATCTGAGAGCTCAGTCTGGACTCTACAGACGGTTTCTGACCAATTCCTCCTTCTCTTCCTACTCGCTGGCCGGCGCAGGGGGTTTGGCAGGAGTTGTGGTCTGGAAAAATGGCCCCTCTCCATTCTCCTCACCCATTCTCCCAGTCAGACTGAGAGAACAGTAAAAAAAGAAGGGACGACAGAGACAGAGACATGAAGCGAAGGACGGGGGTTAGACAGGCAGTTCGTTACACACGCAGAGAATAGAGCGGAGGGAGAAGATTCAACATTCCTTTTATTGTCACTGTATACACAGAGCATACACAATGAAATTCTGATGTGCTTGTTAAAAACGAGTCTGTGTATCTTTTGGTAACTGGATTTTCTTTTCAGAAACAAAAGGAAAACTAGTGGGTAATTGATTTTCATTTTAAAATAGACAAATTAAAATTGAATTTAAAGGTGTTTTTCTTTTTCAGTGTCAAAACAGATAAAACAAATTTTAAAAAATGGATTGATTTTCATTTTCTTTCTAGTAACAAAAAAGAAAGTCCATAAGTGTCTAACCATATTAATTTTCCTAATTTCATTGTACACACAATGACAATAAAGGCTATTCTATTCTATTCTATTCTATTCTATTCTATTCTATTCTATTCTAGTCTAGTCTAGTCTAGTCTAGTCTATTCTATTCATCTGGCTGTTTCTAATCTGTCTGTAGATTTCATTTCCTTTACTGTACTGTATCTTGGTTGCTTCCCAGACAAACTGGATTCAGACAATGTTTATCTCCTAAAGATTCTGTTGACATCAGCTAAAAGAGTCACAACAAAATGTTGGCTACAGAAAGAGCCACCCACAACAGGCTTTTTTATTTCTATCGCAGAAAACATTTGACTGATGGAACACCTGACTTGTACCCTGCGGCTCCAGAAGGAGCCCTGAAAAAGGCGCTGGAGAAAATGGACAGACTTTACAAACAGTGACAGTACTAGTTAATAAAAAGCATTTGATGTTGTATGCATGTTTGATGTTATAATCGCCATACCTAGACCTCAATTTCATATTCTTGTTTTGTAAAACTAAAATGTTTATAAATAAAGTGTCAAAAAAAACCAAAAAAAAAACCATTTTTTGGTTATGTGCTCACCATTAACATAAAGCCTGGATGGATCTTGGCAGTGGTCACTTGTTTCTGATGGCTCAGATACAGAAGCAGTTTGTACTGAAGAAAAGAAGAGATGCATTATTCATATGAATCAAAAGTTAATGTCAAACAAGTGACGGTGTGGCAAAGCTCCCACATCACCTCTTTTGTTGTGTGGCTTCCCAGTCCGGCTGCTCCCAGCTTCCCTTGGTTCACATACTGTTGGTTAATGCTGCACCAGACACAACAATCTTTTAACTGGACTTCATTATGAGATGATTTGGTGGATTGTGACTTGATTGAAGTTAGAAAAAAGTGACATCAAAGCCCCTGACTGAAATGTAAAGTGGGGTACTCACTACCTGAAGGCTTGAACTTCTGTGGCAAACAATAGAGGGTCTGCACGTGACGTCACCGCTAGCGGAAGTCACCGCAGTTCCGCCCACTGAGTGGCAGAAAGAGGGAGATGAGTGACAGCGTTGGCTTCAATACTGTCTAAACTGAAGAACAATATTTAATAAAAAAGGGGGAAAGAGCTGTTGTGAGATTGATTGTATGAACAGGTTTGAAAAGCAGTCAGAGCTATTGTTTTACAGACACCGAAAGACAAAGAAAAGAGAAGTAGATGGATCCACAAATCCAGGAAACCAAACCTAGATCTGTGGATCCTGTTTGGTGTCAGCTAACATTAATTTATGCTGTATTTTTGGGTAAAATTATACCTTAAATGAAGTACTGTTTTGGCTAACGTTCCTTCTTAGTAAAGCTCTTGGTTTCATGATTAGATCTTTCATGGTTTTTGTCTTCATTTTGTGATTCTGAACCTTGTGCTCCTACATGATTAGTAAACTAACTGAAACTGAGGCTAACCTAGTTTTTCAAATACAGGGGTAGTGGAGCATAAAGCTATGACGGAGTATTAGGACCACATAAGAAAATAAAAACACTTGTGACTACGAGTATAAAGTCATAAAACATTGATATAAAACCCGTAATTTTATGATAATAAAGTTGAATATAAAAAAAAAACATCACAATGTTATGACAATAAAGTTGTAGTTACAAAAAGAACTCATAAAAATGTAATTCGTTTATGAGATTAAAGTCGTCATATTCCAACAATAAAACTGTAATATTTCAAGAATAATGTCGCAATTTAAAAACAGGTGGTTTAAATCTGCTAATTTCCCAGAATCCAGTGGTACCCTGCTGGTCCACAGCAGTAGTATCTGTGTTATATAAAGTACTTGATCTGAACTAGACTCAGTAAACCTCCTCAGTCCCAGTAGATCCTGCATATATTCACTGGGGTCAGTCCGCGGTCTACTGGAAATGCACTTTGGACCAGCTGGTTCTGGGCCCTAGTTTTGGAGCCTGGTTGTCAGTAATGATGAAACCATGTATATTTGCTTCATGTAAAAATAGCGCGGATCCCCTCCACCCTGGATGTCCGGATACTCCTTTTGGGTCCACATGTCAGTGTTCATGGACCACTTGTTCTTTGGTCGCTCGTACAGATCCATGTCCAGTCCAATTGTCCTTCATTTAATTTCAGATTTCACATTTTCCCGCTCTGGCTGTGTTTACTGCTATACGCCGTCATGTTGAGCAGGTTGGTTTAAGACACTCAGTCTGACTTAGAGGAGCGTGGCCCGGGGGAGAAGTGATGTATGTGCATACCCTCTATACCAGGGGTGGCCAACCCTGGTCCTGGAGAGCCACAATCCAGCATGTTTTAGATGTATCCCTCTTCCAACACACCTGATTCAAATGATGAGCCTATGATCAAGCTCTGCAGAAGCCTGATAACGACCATCAGGTGTGCTGGAAGAGGGAAACATCTAAAACATGCTGGACTGTGGCTCTCCAGGACCAGGGTTGGCCACCCCTGCTCTATACTGTAGGAGCTCCAGGTGGTGGCGCTGGTGTCGGTGCTACAAAGAACCATAATGTTGTTCATTTATTGTTACTTCTTTGATGTTCATTTTCTCTTTCTAGTAACAAAAAAGAAAGTTATTACCTGACAGAAGTGGAAAAATGGACCAAAAATGCCTGTCTTTTTCATTTTCTGAGACCGGATGTTGTCATTTTCAAGGAAAGAGCGCTAATACCTAGGTCCCAAACATTCTTAAAAATGATGGGTTTGTACAAAATCTGGACATCGTAGACATGCCCCCTCTACGAATGTCAACAAACTCCAGACTTCATATGACCTGGAAAATTTGTACATTGTGTAGCTGTGTTTACTCTCATTTTTGTCCAGTGGAATGACTTTTGCCATTTTCATTTTATTTGGGAAATGACCTGAATGGAATGATAAGTTACAGATATGGGTTAGAGGTTTTGCAGAGTTATTGATGACTCTTTTAACAATCATGTCAATATCATGACAGTCAGTGGATAGCTTACTTTTGCACTTTAGAACAGTGTTTATCACCTCCTGCTCATTTGTTGCACACAGAAAAATTGAATATGGATTACTTTTAATGGTTTCATTACATTGGTCATCACCTTGGTTGGGAATATCTGCAGCCAACTCCAGGCACACATTTAAAAAAAAACCACTTAAAACGGTTGACTATGTTATTCATGCTGTGATTTACACTATTTTTTATCAATAAAGTAGTCAGAATATGTTGCTTTAGTAGGTCCTTGTTTAATTAAGTTGTTCAATATATCCCAAGTTCCTTTTCTATTATTCTTACTTTCATATAATAATTTATTATAATATTGCTTTTTGGTAGTTCTGATTATGTTTGTTAATTTATTTCACTAAGTCTTATATCTTTGTTCTGCTTCTTTAGTTTTTAACTTAATGAACGATTTATAGAGATTATTTTTCTTTTTACAAGCATTAATTATTTCTTTAATAAGCCATGGGTGTTTTTATTTTCTTTTTCTTTATGCAGAGTTCTTTGGCAGGGCAGTGTGTGTTATACAGAGAAATAAATACATCTAAGAAATTACCATATGCACTCTCCACGTCTGATTCCCTGTAGACTGTACTCCAATCCTGGAGTATTAGACTGCTGTTAAAGACATTGATCGTTTCTTCAGTTCTTATTGGTTTACAGATAATTTTCATGTCTTCTTTACTTTTCTTTATGTCACAGTCAAACAGAGTGAAAACAGGTAAGTGATCAGTGATGTCACATATAAGCAGGCCACGGGTGGTTTGATTTCCCATGATGTTAGTGTAGATATTGTCTAGAATCGTGGCACTGTGTGATGTTATTCTGTTTGGTTTAGTTATTGATGGATAAAGGGACATACTGTACATTATGTCCAAGAAGTCATCTATAGTTTTTAGTTTAGTTCAGTTTCTTTTACAGGAGAAAATTGTTTCTCCGTCCATTCACTGAAAAGTTCCATACTTGAACCAGGTGATCGATATACACAGCTTAGAATTACATTTTTCTTCTTTTCATTGTGGATCTCTACAGTCACACATTCCATCGTTTCATCTATTTCTAATGTCATCTCTGTTAAGACCATACATTTTACTGATTTATGAATATATAGCGCAACCCCACCCCCCATTTTCTTTTTTCTGTTCATATATCTTAATTCATAATCATCTAGACAAAAGTCAATACCTTTATCAATGTTAAACCAGGTTTCTGAAATGACAATGAAACTGAATGGATGAGTGTTGTTGAAATATTCTTTGATGGAATTCAAATTTTTATTCATACTTCTGCTGTTAAAATATATTATTGACAACTTACCGACTGATTTAATATCATTTTCATACTGCTCTTGGGTGAAATAATTGTAATCCGTTGCTATGGTAGAAAGAAAGTTATTATCAGGATCTATCTCTGGATGTGGATCCACTGTAGTTTCAATGTAGGCCAGTGTTTTTTTTGGCTTTGGCATTAGTTCTCTTCTTTTTATCTAAACAGCCTCTGTGTGGTCCTCGTTAATATAGATTTTCATACCTCGGGGGCATTTGGCTCTCTGTAGTATCTCGGATTTATCCTTGAACTTCTGAAGTCGGACTACAATGGGCCTTGGTCTGTCTCCTTCAGGTTTTCCAGCACGGTGAGCCCTCTCCATCTCAACATCCCTCTGGAACTGGAACTTCTCACTTCAAAGCTTTTTCACTTTTAGTTCTGTGTCCGTCCAGCTTTCTCCAGGTGACTCTGTAACGCCATCTATCATCAGGTTGTTTCTCCTGGACTGAGACTCCAGATACTCTACTTTATCAGACACAACAAGCATACTGTCACATATCTTGAACAAGTCTGTCTGGATGGTGTTACTCTGTTGTTTTGGATTGCCCAACTGCGTCTTTGTATCATCCACATCCTTCTGTGTAAATTGCAGACTGATTCTTAGCTTACCGGCCGACAGGCCATAAGCTATTGTCGTCACGCGGCGTCTGTCGTTGTCGTCTGTCATCTGTTACAAAAATTTCAATCGTCTTCTTCTCCGAAACTACAATTCCGATTGACTTCAAACTTGGTATACAGCTTCTTTATGATGATGTCAACAAAAGACAGTGAAATTAATTGGATCCGGATCTGATTCTGGATTTGGTGCGACTTTGAAAAATTTCCCCATTATAAGCGATAGGAAGTGGATCGATGCAATAACTCAGTAAATATAAATGATATCCAGTGTAAATTTCTACAGTCCAGCCCTGATGAGGAGATGACCAAACCATAATGGCCACATGCTGATCAGGATCTTCTTCTGGACCTGGGAACTTATGGAAAATTTAACATGGGCTCTTATGGGGAAAACATTTCAATCGTCTTTTTCTCCCAAACTCCAGTTCTGATTGACTTCAAACTTGGTATACAGCTTTTGTATGATGATGTCAACACAAGGTATTGCAATTATTTCGATCCAGATCTGATTCTGGATTTGGTGCGACTTTGAAAAATTTTCCCATTATAACAGATAGGAAGTGGATTAATACAATAAATCAGTAAGTATCAATGATATCAAATTGGAATTTGAATTTTTTTTACAGATGTGATTGGAATATGACCAAAACATGGGCTATCTCTTTAATATAATAAATACACAGAACTGGGTGATCATAAATGGCATCTGGATACATTTCCCAAAGCTTTTAATTTGGCCGGTAAGCTACAGGGCCATTGGTCCTATTTTTAACTGTTGCAGCTCCCTTGTAAGTTATCCGTTGTAGTGTTTGCTTTACCCATAACTGTATTGATAAATCCCTGAAAAATGTCTTTCTTTTGTGTTTGCAGTTGATCAAACATTTCCTTTTACTTTTGAAGCAGTCCACTTACCTGTGCGAGTGATCCAGACTCATCCTCCTGCTAGCTTCTGCTCTGTTCTTCGGGGGTATTTTAGCTAACACTAGCTGTGGTTGTAGCCCGGCTGGCGGTGATGTTGTCCCGGCTAGCAATGGTTCAATCCCGGCTAACGGCGATGTATTCCCGTTTTACGGTGTTTATAACCCGGCTGGCGGTGGTGTTATCCCAAATAGCTGTGATTATCGCCCGGCTAGGTGCGGTGCTGTCCCGGCTAGCTGTGGTTGTAGCTCGGCTACCGGTGGTGCTATCCCAGCTAGCGGAGGGTGTAGTCCGGTGTGACATACATTTTTTTACCCTGTAAGAATTGTGTGCATGCTCCCATCCGACTGCGGTCAAGCCAGCGGACGTTCGTTTTTCCGTGGTCAAAACAGCGGACACTAAAACTACCGCACCCGCACATCCTAAGCATTACAGTAAATGCATTCAAACGGTCCCGAACCGGCGAACAGGCAGTGTGACTTCCGGTTTTCAAAATAAGATGTTAGAAGCAGTAAATGAAGAATATGTGATATCCAAATACTATGACAATACACGTGACTGACCCATAATTTCTTGCAATGTTTAATGTACGTGAGTAGAACTAATCTCTGACTACTCACACACTCGGAATTATTCATTTTTACTGTATCATTTCTAAGAAATTTAAAATCCCACATTTGTACTTTGACATACTCACATTCCTCATTTTTCTGACAGTGTAAAAGCAAATTACTCCATAATTTCTGGCAATGCTTTATGTATCTGAGTAGAGGAAATCTCTGATTACTCATATACTCAGAATTATTTATTTTTCCTGTACCATTATTAAGAAATTTCACATTAAAAGTCATACATTTGTACCTTGAGATGGTTACATTTCTCAGTTAGTGATACTGTAAACCTAGATTGCTCCATAATCTCTGGCAATGATTGATGTACACGAGTAGAGGACATCTCTGAATACTCACACACTCATAATTATTCATTTTTACTGTATGAATTTTGAGAAATTTTACATTAAATGTCCTACATTTGTACTTTGAAATTGTTATATTTCTCATATTTCTGACACTGTAAAAGCAAATTGCTCCATAATTTCTGGCATTGCTCAATGTATCTGGGCAGAGGACATCTCTGACTACTCACACACTCAGAATTATTTATTTTTACTGTACCAATATTGAGAAATTTCACATTAAAATTCCTACATGTGTACTTTGACAAAGTTACATTTCTCACATGATACTGTAAATACAGATTACTCCATAATTTCTGGCAATGATTGATGTACATGAGTAGAGGACATCACTGACTACTCATATACTCAAAATTATTAATTTTTGCTGCACCAATATTAAGAAATTTCACATTAAAAGTCCCACATTTGTACCTTGAGATGGTTACATTTGTCATTTTTCTGACACTGTAAAAGCAAATTACTCCATAATTTCTGACAATGATTGATGTACATGAGTAGAGGACATCTCTGACTACTCACACACTCATAATTATTCATTTTTACTGTACCAATATTAAGAAATATCACATTAAAAGTCCTACATTTGTACCTTGAGCTGATTAAATTTCTCACATTTGTGATACTGTAAATCCAGATTGCTCCATAATTTCTCGCATTGCTTGATGTATCTGCGTAGAGTACGTCTCTGACTGTTTTAAGGACAGACGCTACTTTGAATAAGTGATGTGTCTTTGTACATTTACATACATGTACACATTCAGACTGTTGTGGACCATTCTTTATTGGTGCTTTGTGGTCATTGTTAATTCATGTTTTGTTTTCATTAGGAAGCTGTTCTAAGTACAGAAAGTAATGCATCATTGGCATTAAAAAAAGCCAATCATTGGCTCTGATTGTATTTTCTGGTTTCTTAATAATGACGTAACTTAATAATGTGAGACCTATTTAAACAAATTAAGTTGATGTAAGAAAACACTGTAAATACTTTATATAAAAAATTCATGTTGCTTTAACAGATTGTAATTGAATACACTAAAAATAAAAAAGTGATGTTGATCTACATGGGGTAATTGAACATACTATACATAAAGAAGTCATGTTGGTTTAACATAGGTTAGTTTTGTATACATGACATAAAAGAAGACATTTAAATCTATATAAAAAAAAAGTTATGTTATTTGAACAAATAAGAATTGAGTATACGTTACCAAACAATATTTATTTGTGTTAACATAACTTCATTATGTGCAACCGATACACATTTTTTTCATGTAAATTGAACAGACTTTTTTTCAGTGCATGTGTTAAAACCATTAAAACTCCTCAAAGATCAGACCATGTTGTTAAAAAATGACAAGCATTCACTTTCACTAGGAAATGGCTGCTGTGAATATACTGAAAGTGGTAAGCACATGTGATTTAAAGTGCCAAATGAGCACAACCACTAAAATGTGAATAAAATAAACTCCCTTTTTCTCTGATGTTGCAGGAAAAAATATTCAAACTTCTCATTCCAGTTCATCCATGTCTCCTCAAGTTGCCCTAAACAGAGACAAGAAGACAGTTGAGGTTGGTTGTGGATTTTATCTTAGATTATTCAACAAATCCAGATAGACAGGGTCCCCACAAAGATCTACACCTAATGTTTACAGCTGATTCTCAGCTGATCTCCCTAAAGATACATGAAAATCCTCCTGTACTGAGTCTACAAAATGACATGTATCCCATATTTACTGCAGATAAGGACTCTCCTTTGCTGAGATGTCATTCCCCAAAGGCCACGGTGCTGTAGGTCCCCAGCACATCTTACCTTCCATCACATGACCCCGAACACAGGTATTGTTCAGTGTGATTATGACCAAATTTAGTCTTTTTGACCACAGTGCTGATTCTCTTTGACTTGTTGCCCATGAGCTGACTTTAGCCCCTGATAGCACCACGTCAATTCAGTTCAGTTCAAAAGTTTATTTGCCATTTGTGCAGCTACACATACACATAGGAATTCTTGTGTGGTCGTTCAGAGTCAGATAAAAAATACTAGAAAAAACACATAATTCTATAAAAAGCCATTTGTATGTGTGTGTGTGTGTGTGTGTGTGTGTGTATATATATATATATATATATATATATATATATATATATATATATATATATATATATATATATATATATATATATATATATATATATGGAATAAAATAAATAAATACACCGTGAGGAGATAGTCAGTCTAAACGAGCTCATATATATACATACACACATACATATACACACATCTGCACATACATTATATTACACTATGCCCAAAATTTTTTGCATTGGCCAAGAGCCTCAGAAGAAAAGGTGAGGAAGAAACAATATTAGGAGACACTTTTGTTCATGTTATTATCCCATTTTATCTCTGAATGTATTTCCTTTATGATCATTTCTTTTATAATAGTAATTAATTGCTTGTTTAACTCATTGTAATTCCATTCAACTTCCCCCAGAGTAAGTTTAATAGAGGCACCCTTTTACAAAGCCGAGATTATTTACTGTAAAAACACCTTACTGTGATGTTTAATAATCCGAGCCTTAATGTTAATGTACAACAGAGCTGAGATGAAATTGATGAAATTTTCAGGGTTTGTTGGAAATGGGATAAGGAAGAAATGATTAAATTTTGGTGGTGATCGGGGGTGGGGGGGCCCACGGGGGGGGGGCGCAGGCCAGAAAATTTCATCAAAATCTGTCCATAACTTTTTGAGTTATGTTGCACACTAACGGACAGACAAACAGACAGACAGACAAACAAACCCTGGCAAAAACATAACCTCCTTGGCGTGGGGGGGCCCACGGGGGGGGCCACTGATCAGCCTTGGCGGAGGTCTACGCTCTCCGAGTGCTTCTAGTTAACTCATGTAATTTCCACAAGCTTTGTATTTTGATAATTCGGAAAATGGACCAAAAGAGAAGCTACAACAAGTGGACGGATGACGAAGAAGTTCAGACGGACTTTGAATCACCGACATGAAATGAGTGAGTAAAAGCTGTCAGAGCCAAATATAAGATACAAGCCTAAAGAAATACGAGGAAAGAAGAAGAAATTTATGCAGGATTAAAAGAAACTAAAGGACCACAACAGTTGCAGTGGATCTGACTGTCGAACAAACCAATAGTATGTATATCAGAAATATTCACTGTTTAGTTCATTCCATGTTGTAACAGTGGTCAGCAGCATCAGCTGTTTAGTCACAAGTGAAGTCCAGTTAACCTAATACTAACTGGTCAACAGTCTGACACTAAACCTAAATCACAGAACTGGATGTATTCGTGTTGTCGCCGTGAGCTGAACACTGATTTATTCTGTATGTTTGTGATTTCCACCGGAAATGGACTGGACGAACTCGCCTCTTTTTCCAAACCTGTGGCTCGTTTGTGTCCTGGTCCATCATCTCCTGCTGTTTACAACAGCCCAGGTCAGACAGGTCACATGTCACATCACACTGGTAGGAATCTGTCATCATGTGTTCTGTTATATATTTCAGTATTTTTATTACTTTTCCAGTAGGAAAGCGAAAAAGGGACCGGGACCATGGAGTTCCAGACCGGCTGTCCAGGACCAGCTGGACCAGACCCTGGTCCAAAAGCCTGAACCTTTCACATGTTTATTTCCCTTTGAATCTCAAGGCACCTTGTTTTGTTGCACCTTTTGTTTTGTTTGAATTTTTAATTTTAAAAATTCTGACCTAATACTGTCTGTTCATTTACAAAACATCAAAATATGAGTAGAGTATAAGTACTTTTATCAGTAATATGCAGTCAAATTAAATGCAGGCATTTGAGTAAATGTGTCTGACTTTAGGGTTGAACCTGGACTATATCTGTAAAACAATAGAAATGAAACAGAACCATCCATCACACTGAAAGTTAGATGTGATTCAGTTTAAGGAATGAGAAGTTGAAAATACATGTTCTACCATTTTTAAATAGAAATTAAGGATATGTAATGATGGTTAACTTCATTTAGAATGTGTTTCAGAGGGATTAAATGATTCAACAACCAGTAAAACGTTAAACCCAACCCGTCCACTGAAGTACTGTGTCATTTTATTGTGCTAGAGGTCAGTTTGGGAATGTACATGAACTGGACAACAGGTTCTGTTACTGCTCCCTCATACATCATCAACCTGATTTGAATAAATTACCTTGAACTTTGGGGTGCGGTGGAAACGCACTTACCAGGAACTTTTTTAGCCAAATAAGTTCCTGGTAATAAAGTTCCTGGGCTTTTGGTGGAAAAAGGGCCTATGTTTCCACTCAAAATGATGATGATGTCATCAGTGATGTCATCAACCAGATTATTAAAGGGGTGATTCTCCCAAAGTGACAGGGTGGACAACAAGTTCAAGGATACATGTTAGACTGTTAAATATTATTATGAAAAAATTGTAAATCATCAAAATGACTTGTTTTTATCGAAAAACTTGAGTATAATGACAACATCTAAAAAGTACTTCAATTTTTTTTCATTTAAACACTTCAATCGCAGTAAAGTTAGAAGGGCAGTGTGAGGGACATGCACAAATCATAAACATTCCCTCAAAGAAAATTGCATAACAATAATAAAATCACATTTCAGTAGGTTTAAAATTGTACAGATATTTTTGTAAGTGTCTGCCCATTCATAATAAAACCTCAGAATTTCAATATTTTGCAATACGCTCATGGTTACAGTAAGATTTTGCTGGGGGACACCAAAGGTACCTTATAGTGATATTGACCCATATATGTATTGAACATTAGGCAGTATAATGTCACAAAAATACCACACTGCCCTCCAGTGGTTACACAAAGTGCTGCAAGTGATAATTAACCTGATGTTCCACTTTACCCTAATATATCCTCCTGAGACCCAGGAAAGTGAAAATTTGTAGCTTTTTTACATTAAACAATTGCTTAAATGGAAACTGCATAATGCAACAGTTTTTTCAGATACATTTTTTAAAATTATACCTATTTATTTATTTGTCTATTTATTTTTTAATGGAATGTCCTTTGCAATGGACAGCATTTTTTAAATAAAACTGTCAAACTTTTGTCTCCTACAGACGACAAAAATGCATTGCTGGGTCTCAGGAGGCTACAGATACTATCTCTTGTATAGGTATTTTAAATAAATCACACTGTTCACAAAGCCTGCATATCCAATTCTTTTAACACACTCTATTCTGTTACAAAACATTACCAATAATAAGAAGCTATGTTGCTTCATTGGACCTAACCACTATCTGTGTGTATGCATCACTGCAATCCAAGCCTTGATCCAAATCACAGAAATTTATTTGGATGCAAAAGCTGTATTATGCAAGAAAAAACAAACAAACAAAAGCAATACCAGAAGATGCATATTTACAAGAAACAATGCACGTTAGTAATCACACATTGGCATGGACAGTGTAAACAGAAATGTACTGTACATACAATTGAATGTACTGTTGAAAAGCAAGTTAAAGGGGGAAGGTAAATCAGGAAATGGTTGGACTTCCACAATAGGAAGATGTTAAAATCAGTGATGATATGTAAACCATCAGGCAAACTAGAACCAAAATAACAGTGACACACCTTTAATTGTGTCATGAAAACATTAAAGCACTTAAGTCACTGAGTAGTGTGTTTTGGAACATTGGACATGCTTTATTTCAGAACTTTTCACAATTTATTTAAACATCTCACATATACAAAATAGGTACAATAGACTTTGCGGTGTCATTTTTTGAGAGAGAGAGAGAGAGAGAGAGAGAGGCCGCCTAAAAACCATTTAGAATTGGATGAAGTATGTGCTGTCAGTATGAACACTGGGTGTGGGATTTGAAAAATAAAATAAAAGCCTGAACAAAGAAACAAAACAAATATTAAAAAAAAAAAAAAAAACCTTCTAAGACAGAACAAAACCAATGAAACAAAACAAAAAAACAGACATCAGATTTAGGAACATTCCACCTGCTTAAAGTGGGGGAGTATCAGGAGACGAATGCAAGACTCTTCAAAGGTCAATACAAAGTAATACAGTAAAAAAGTGGTTTGCTCCACAGCTGCATAATAGCACCATAGATCTCTGCTTCAAGTTTCTGAGCACCTTCCGATATGGGACAAAGCTCGAAGCATTAGAAGTCTTAACATCTCGGTTGTGGATCCAGGTTTTGTCAACATTATTTTCTTTAAGTACAGGCATGAGGTAGTTTAAACCTTTTTTCATGGAAATTGTGGTTTTAAACCTCCTCTCTGGAAGATATACAAAGACCACAAAAGTGATGCATACTTTCAGCGTTTTTATTACACTTCTTTTATTTTTTACAAAAGGATGACATGATGTCCCACAACAAGGTGTTTTCCCGCGTCCCTTTGGGTGGCTGTATTAATTTGCATTGCACAAACGCTCCGTTCAGTCCGTTCAGTCCTCTCCGATAGTTGCCCATCTTAAGCAAGTGGATGCGCAGAGAGAAATCAGCATTCAGTATAAAAAAAACAACACAGAAAGAAGGGCAGAGATTTTGTTTTTTCGTTCTTTCTCTCTTTTTGGTGTTAATTTATCATGAGTCTATTTATTTGAAACAGACTGGGCCAATGTCCAAACCAAACTCCTGATCAGCTCCACCAATGTCCAAAGGTGCAATGTCGAGGATGGGGAGGCGAGATGGTTTATTCGTTCTGTACTCGATGACTGTCTTGCTCCACTCACCAGTGTGTCTCTGCAGGTGTAGAGGAAGGAATATAGACACGGTTTCAGAATATCGCAGAGTTGCATTACAAATAAACACTAGACACCACTTGTGCAACCATTAGCTCTGACTACACTGCAAAAATCTAAATCGTACCAAGTGTAATTTTCTCATTTTAAGTCAAAATATCTCATCATACTTAAAATAAGATGTGATTTTCAAGAAATCTTACTAAGATAATTTTCACTTGTTCCACTGGCAGATTTTTTTGCTTAATTCAATATATTTTTTTTTTTGCTTAATTCAAGCAAAAAAATTTCCCAATGGAACAAGTGAAAATTATCTTGGTAAGATTTCTTGAAATAAGATTTTGAAGAACTGTTGTCTAAAAATAAGTTCTTATATCTCACTGAAAAGTTACTCTTTAGGCAATTATGTCTTATTTTAAGTGTGATGAGATATTTTGACTAGAAATGAGAAAAATGCACTTGGTAAGATTTAGATTTTTGCAGAGTATTTACACTAGAGTGTGAATGCGTGAGTGAATAAATAATGGATCAATAATGTAAAGTGCTTTTGGGTGCCTTGAAAAGCACTATAGAAATCCAATCTATTATTATTATTATTATTATTATTATTATTATTATTATTATTATGAAGTATGAATCAGTTTTGTCAGCAGAATAGCAGTTATAGCAGTAAAATGAGGACAGTGCACATTGCTGGAAGCTACTGTTAACAGTCATAGATAAACAAATGCATGGAATATTTCCCTACACATGACATGGGTGCAGTTAACTAGCTGCAGAAGAAGTAAAAAGCTACTCACAGTGCAGCCGTCCTCCAGCACGGAGAAGGTAAAGCGGCTGTTTCCCTCAGCCCGGAGCTCCACGTCGTTGGAGCCCTGGAGCACCACAGCCTTCCTCAGGTTGCCGCTCTCGCCGTCCATGTAGGCAACGCTGTTTTTGCAGTGGTAGGTGATGTTCTGGCTAGCCTGGTTGGACAGCAGGCGCATGAAGGCCAGCTGAGTGGCCATGCTCTGTGTGCTGAGGGTCTCGTCGTTGTAAGTAAACTGCAGAACAAAAGGACAATGGTGAATACTTCCCTGTATAAGGAATATTGTAATATGCATTTTCTGATTTAGTGCTTTATTTTAGTGTCTATAGCACAGGTGTCAAACATGCGGCCCAGGGGCCATATCCGGCTCGCTAAAGGGTCCAGTCTGGCCCTTGGGATGAAGTTGTGAAATGCAAAAATTACACTAAGATATTAACAATCCTTTTACTTCAGACTCCACATTCAGACCAATTCAATCTCAAGTGGGTCAGATCAGTAAAATACTGTCATAATAATCTATAAATACTCACAACTCCAAATTTCTCTCTTTGTAAATGTAAATATTTTCATGTATTTACACTAAAACAAAGTATAATTTCACAAAAAATGTGAATAACCTGAACAAATATGAACGAGAAATGTTTTAAGAGAAGTAAGTACAATTTTTACAATACTCTGCCTGATAGTAAATGTTTTGTGTGTTTGTAGATCCATTGGGATCTGTAAGTTATAATGTACATGTGGAAATGATAAACTGAGGCATAATATTGTTAAAATGACACTTATTTTTTTACTTTGTTCATGTTTTTCACATTTTTTGAAAGGACAGTTTGCAGATGTAAACATTTTCATTGTTTAATTTTACTTTTTTCACTCTAAAACATAGAGAAAATTTTGGAGTTGACATTATTTATATATTATTATGTTATTATTTTACTGGTTCGGCCCACCTCAGATCAAATGTAGCTGAGTATGGCCCCTGAACTGAAATGAGTTTGACATCCCTGGTCTATAGTATTTATAGGGGCATTAAATAAATAAGGCACAACGTGCTGTTTCTTCACGGGCCCTTACCTCAGTACCGCCGTTGATGGTCTCACCGAACCAGACGTGTTTCTTGCTCTCGGTGCTTCTGAACCAGTTCTTGCGGGCAATGCTCTCAGGATGGGCGTAGATGCAAGTCTCGCGTGTGGTGAAGTCGCAGAAGACCCTGATGGCGTCGTTGATGCAGCCCTGGTTGGGGTCGATCCAGTAGAAACCTGCAGGCATTACAAAGAGGCTCATATTTTGCTCCTGTCTGTCCTTAAAGCTTCCATTAGAGAGTCTGTGATGATGAGGAGGTGCTTACCGCTGCTCCAGTCGGGGTGGCTGAGCTTGATGTCGCGGCAGGTGCGGGCGGGGTTCTTCCTGGAGCCCTCAGGGGTGAGCAGGTTGTCGATCTGAGTGTTCAGGGACTTGATGGTGGCATCAACCTCGTAGTCCTTAGCCCTCATGGCAGGCTGGTCGGCTCTGTACTCATCGTATCCGGAGACATCGTATCCGCCACCAGCAGGGCCAGGAGGTCCGGGAAGACCGGGAGGTCCAGGAGGACCCTGAGATGGACAACAGAGTGGACTTGGTCAACCAAAGCACCCATGATGTAAGAGATGACAGAGCTGAACTATTAGAATGAAGCAGTGGAGACGTTTTCAGTTACTTACAGCGGGTCCAACGTATCCAGGGGGTCCACGAGCACCAGGGGCACCGATGGTACCATGGGCACCAGCTCTTCCATCCTTGCCAGCGGGTCCATGGGGTCCAGCAGGTCCCTAAGGATGTACCGGTCACATGACATGGTCAAATCTTAGTGTTCTGTGGACATTATGTATGACTATATGAAGGTGATTTTCAGTCACTAAAGCAAAAGAAATCATTTAAAAGCATTTTTCTGAATTGAAACAAAAACTAAGCTTACCAAAACAAATTAACAAAACAAAACAAAAAAAAAACAAAACAAAAAAAACATTACTGAAACGGATTTGTGTTTACAAAGCTGAAATAGGCTGCAGCTGTACAAAAAGGGCCTTTTTATCATCGTAAGTTTTTTTCTCTATAAGCTAGTAACATACTTAATACTTAAACACACTCTTTTCTGTCTTCAGTGAATATATTTTTTTTGTAAATTCTGTTTTAATTGCAATACATTTTCCAAAATTTTGGAATGTCAGAATAATACCCTGCATTTCAAAAACACTCCAACAAACTAATAAAAACCTACTGTCAAAACTATTGAAGATAAAACTGATGTTGAAAACATCAAGTCAAAATTAAATAAAAACAGACTAATGTTAAAAACTAACTATGTGTTATTATCAGCTTTTTATTGTGCTATTTATTAATTATAAATATTTTACAGGTAGCATCAGCTGCTGGACATATTTTGTCAGATTTAAAAAGGAATCATTATATTCAGAAATATCTCCATATTACAGTGGATTATGTAGTCAATTCTGCGCATATGACTTCTCGTCAGAGAAGTGACATCTGCAAAATGTTCATGAATAACAGATCAAAACAGATAACACCTCATATATTATGGGTAAAATGGTTTCCACTTACTCTTGGTCCAGCAGTTCCAGCAGGTCCAGCAGCTCCGGTGTCACCAGAAGGTCCCTAAAAACAACATCCCAGTCAGAGCCATTTAAATAATAAAATGTTTATGGTTTCTGATGCTTGTTGTACTGCATTTGATAAGGATAATGTGCTGCTGTCTTGATAGATAGATGTACTTTATTTATCCCAAACTGGGAAATTACAGTGTAGCAGCAGCATGACACACAAACAATAAAATAGAGTACCAGAGCACAAGAGCAAACACTATACACTATACATAATAAATATTAAAAATAAAAGATCTGGGTAGATAGTTTCATTTGAGTTGGCCTGTTATATTTGTCCTGGCTCTAGCTGCATGTACATGTAAGTAGTTAATGTAAAGGCGTATAATAATGTTTGAACATGCTTACTACAATGTGTCGTGTTGTATTTAAGGTCATTGCATTTCATTCATTATTTTTTTAAGAGAAAGGGAAATTAGTAGTAAATCACTCAAACTAACAACACAAATGTATGGTGTATTTATTGGGTGAGTGAAGGAAAAAAAAATCAAAAGAACCACGTTAACAATCAGTGAGTCTGCAGTGACAGCATGGTGGTAAACGGTAAAGAGTATTATATCAACACTCCACTTACAGAAGGTCCAGGCATTCCCTGAAGACCAGGATGTCCACGCAGACCCTTCATGCCTCTCTCTCCCTTGTCTCCAGCAACTCCCTTCTCACCACGGGGTCCAGCAGGTCCCTATAACACACACACACACACACACACACACACACACACACGACCATCATTTCAAATGAACTGGCATCTATTGTTGCCAAAATGGCGGCACGTACACACGCAGCAGCTCTTGGCTCTCTGCTACCGTGCACTCATTTTGGTCTTTATTTGTGTCTTTACCCCATTCTTCATATATTTTATATACATGTCTGTATCTTATTGTGTTGTTATTTAGATGTAAGTGCACTGTCACTGGTAGAGACCATATGCAACTGGTGTAATGACAATGAAACCTATTCTATTCTATTCTATTCTATTCTATTCTATTCTATTCTATTCTATTCTATTCTATAAGACACATTCAATGGCTCTGTTGGGTCCACACTTACTGAAATACATCATGAACTGTCATAATATCTACACTTGTAAACTGCCGTAAGGTGTGTTTACTATTTCATTTTGAAAGTGCATGACAGCATTAATTAACCTTAAAATCTTACATATGGATTCCAATGGCAGCCCAATAAAAACAGGTTCACAATCCATTTTGAGTTACAGTGGACACACTGCAAAAATCCAAATCTGGTAGATTTTTTTTTTTTTTTGCTTAATTCAAGATTTTTTGCTTAATTCAAGCAAAAAAATCTGTCAATGGAGCAAGTGAAAAATTATCTTGGTAAGATTTCTTGAAATAAGATTTTCAACATCTATTGTCTAAAAATAAGTTCTTATATCTCACTGAAAATTTACTCTTTAGGTGATTATGTCTTATTTTGAGTGTGATGAGATATTTTGACAAGAAATGAGAAAAATGCACTTGGTAAGATTTAGATTTTTTCAGTGCATAAGAACACAATAACACATGACAAAGTGATAGGACAGATTTACTGTAATACTGTTTGTTTACTATAAGTTGTTTAATACTGTTGTATGTGGTATTATACTTACAGCAGCGCCTCTAGCTCCAGCGGGGCCAGCAGGTCCAGAGGCACCAGGTGAACCCTGAAGAGGACAACAATTAACAAATGAATGAAGCTTTGATGATGAACAGTCTGATTCACCAGAGTTGTCTTGTCCATATCCTTAACTGATAAAAATAATGCACATCAAGGAATCTGTTTAAGCCGAAACAGTTTGCTGTTTGACACTTACAGCCTCTCCACGGTTTCCAGGTCTGCCGACGGCTCCAGTGGGTCCAGCAGGTCCAGGGGCACCAGCAAGTCCCATGGGACCAGCATTGCCGGGGTCACCACGGTCTCCCTAAACAATGTGAAGTAAAGCACATGAAGGTTAGAGCACAACATTCTGTGTGTGTGTGTGTATATTCTTTAAGCAAGGTTATGTATAATTTGACTTATATGTATTTTTGTATAAGCTAATGCTATTTTTTTTATTACTACTTATAATCAGATGACAGTAGGTGATCATATATGACTTTAGGATTTTGGCTATTTAAGACGACAACTCTCAGTATTCAATCAGAAGTCTGAGGGCCTTAAATGAGTTATTGGTATGTTTTATGTTATTAGATATTTTTGATCCAGTACCCAGTATTTTGGAGAATAGGATGTCTATGTGTTTTTCCATAATTCTGTAGTTTCTATACAAGTATGGTTCCATGTGTGACCATGGACCTTACCTTGAGTCCAGGAGCACCAGGGCGACCAGGAGGACCATCGTTACCAGGGTTACCCTATACACGGAGAAAAAAAGATGAGTCTGTGAAGGTTCTTGTTATAATTTTAAGTCAGGCGACTCTTTCAAGTACTTGCTTCTACTTACTACTAATTCTACTTCTAGATTATGAATGTGGTCATAGGTCGATCGGCTGCCTTATTTCTTACCTCACGTCCAGCCTCTCCCTGGGGTCCGGTCATACCAGGAAGACCAATATTTCCAGGGGGTCCACGGGCTCCAGGGGGACCAGCAGGTCCAAGTCTACCAGCCTCTCCCTGTGATGAGGTGCAGAAAAAAATCACTGAGTCAACTACATTCGATTCAGTTTGGAGTATTTGTTTGAACATGAACTCTTGTAAAGGTGCAAATTATTATCTATTACAACAGTGTAGCTCTTTTGTGTTTGTCTCCCATCTATACTCTGGCATACGGCAACTCTACCTCTTATGTAAATATGTATAAAGCCTATAGAGTCTTATTACTTACTACTATATCCTGTTGCTGCCTTTGATCGGTGATTTTTTCCTCTTGTGGGATCAATAAAGTTTCATCTAATGTAATGCAGTCTAATCTAAATGAACCTACTGAATGCATAATGTGCAAATGAAGCATGTATTTGTATAATTAATTCAGTTTCTTCATAATGCAGAATCTGAAGGTTAAAAACTGCAGTGTGGACAGACCTGGTACAGAGTTTCAATATCATTTTTTTTTCTCTTTTTTGATCATTTCACTTCACATAAATTCTGTACCTTGAATTATTAAGATTTATTTAAAGCCAACGCACATGTGACATTGTACCAACATTGTATGTTTAGTTTTTTGTTGATGTTCGTTTGTTTTTTTCTTTTTTAAAAGAGCATAGTTTAAAATGCTAAACTCTAGGTCGACACAGCTCTCAGTGTATATTTTTACTTACAACAGCACCAGCAGCACCAGGTGGACCACGGTCTCCTCTAGCACCAGGCAGACCAACGAATCCCTGAAGTCCGAGAGGACCAGACATTCCAGGAGCACCAGGAGGACCCTAAACAGACACACACACACAGAAAACACACACCAATAAGTTGAGTCTTGGTATTTATACAACTGTTATCGTATCTCTCAGTTTCATTTGTTTTTTAATTTGTTCATCTTGGTTTACATTTACAAGTCAGCCATAACTTACAGGTGGTCCAGACTCTCCAGGAGCTCCCTTGTCTCCAACTAGACCAGGTGGTCCAACCATACCCTGCTCTCCAGAAGGACCAGCGGGACCAACATCTCCACGGGGACCACGAGGACCATCTTTACCAGCAGGACCAGCAGGGCCAGGGGGTCCAACAATACCCTGAAGGACAAAGAAGGGAGTGGATTCATCTTATATTAGTTAAAGTATTGTGTGTGTGTGTTTTTTTTTTCTATTTCACTGATGTTGGCAAAAGTATGATGAGAACATGAGTCTGTCTTTCTGAATGCATTATAATATTAAAATAAGAAAAAACTTACAGCGGGACCAGCAGCACCAATTCTGCCAGCAGCTCCAGGGAAACCAGTCAGACCCTTTTGTCAGAAACAAATAATCAGAAATTAGACATACGTATATCAACAATATTTATTTTCTTTATATCTACCGATCAGAAAATATTACACTACATTACTGACACTACATTTCAACTTTGTATTTGCATTTGAACACAAACAGTGCCATCAGGGCTGAATTATTTGTATGTTTTAATAAATGTTTGTATACTCACAGGAGGACCGGTGTCTCCACGGGCACCAGCAGGTCCAGAAGGACCAGCAGCACCCTAGATAGATGGAGAACATGAAACCATATCAGCAACACCATATCCATGCAGCCTTTGTAGAAATGAGTTTTTAAGGCATTTCAATTAATTGTGTGACATGAAGGAGTTACAATTATTGCTCTAAAAAGCTTCACTACACTGCAAAAAAGGGGTGTCGAAAAACAGGATAAAAACACTAAATCTGAGGAAAAAGGTACTCAAAACAAGTGAAATATCTGTCCATACAGCAAGATAATTTCACTTGACAAGAATTCTTGAATTAAGATCGTTAAATCTCGAAATAAGCATGTCTACAGATGTATGAACACTTATAATAAGATACATTATCTAACACTTCTAAATCTAAGTTGTTTTTTTTTTTAACTTGGTAAGATCCAAATAATATGCAGTGTAGTATTTTATGCATCACTTCCTGTTATAGTATTTATCCAGGCTACATCTACCAAATGGCTATGTAATGAAAGTGTGTGTGTGTTGTGTAAATGGTACTAACAGCAGGTCCAGACTGTCCAACAGGTCCAGCAGCTCCAGGTGGGCCAGCGTCTCCCTTTCCTCCAGCAGGTCCACGCTCTCCTCTGGCTCCAGGCTGACCATCGGCGCCCTGTGGGTCAGAAATGTATTGGCTCAGTATTCAGGATTCTCCATGTTTCTGTGTACTTCTGTGTTCATTTGTGCTCAAAGAACACATGCATGAAGCTTTATTGATTATACTTATGATTGTCAGTGGACTTACAGGGGGTCCAGCGAAACCGGGAGCTCCAGCAGGTCCGACCTCTCCACGCTCTCCCTGTTGGACGGTAGATAATAGGTCAGAACTGTATTTGATGTAAAAGACTTTATCTGAAGTCCAAAGTTTGGGTATGAAGGTAGTGAGACAGCTACTCACAGATGGTCCACGAGGTCCAGCAGGGCCAGAAGGTCCGAAGGAACCAGCCTCACCCTGCAGAGGACCACACAAGGTTATCAGTTAATGTCACATCCATGTGGAGGCCACAGGGGGACCTAAACTCAAATATTTATTAAATATATTAAAATAAGTGTAAACATTAAAAAAAAAAAAAAAAAAAAAAAGGTCCATAGCACAGGTGTTACAGTTTTACATTTATTTATTTTGTTATTATTTAGTTCATTAGTTTGCTTAGTGTTATGAATGCATGAGTATTTCTAGTTTGTGTTCAGTTTTTAATTTAGTTTTAGCATAAATCTTAGTTTTTCTACACAAATATGTTAAAAAAACATTTTGTTCACCATAAGCATCGTTGAAAAGTGAACTGATATTACACGCAGTTCTATTCAGTTTTAGTTTGTGTTACATTGTCCGTTATGGTTTTTCTTTAGTTTCATGTTTTCTAAAAATGTGGTTTATATGTTGATTTCAGATAACAATTTTGTTGTTTTTCTGCAATAACTTTACTAACTCTGGTGTAAGATTGACTTACATCAGTTTAATATCATTTTCATATAATTGCTAATGTTGTATAGGCTGCTGTCAATACGCCAACGTTCAATAAACATTCTAGAAAAATGATTTTGAACATCACTGTGAATAATAACTCTAAATGACATAAATAGAGAGAGAAATAGAACATAAAAAGAGGAATATTTAGGTGCTACTATGTTTATTATTGTATTTCAACTGTGTCATTTGGAATTAGGCTGTAGGTGGCCATTTGATGTAATATCA
Organism: Sphaeramia orbicularis; assembly: GCF_902148855.1. Lineage (NCBI taxonomy): Eukaryota > Metazoa > Chordata > Actinopteri > Kurtiformes > Apogonidae > Sphaeramia > Sphaeramia orbicularis. The sequence goes on along the minus strand of NC_043967.1, from coordinate 14,888,969 downwards.
ATAATGACCACAGGGTGGCAGTGTTGAGGTTCCAGTTTTAGAAACAAAGCTGTACTGGGGTGCTTGCAGAGGAGTAGGGGGTCCAAGTACGTTTCAGGCATGACAAGAATTCGCCGTGTTTCAATAATTTGAACTAAATGACAAATTTTGATGATTTTCAAATATAGGTCAGTGTTATGGCGGTCTGTCGGCCATTTTGAATCACACTGGTGACAGCTATTATTAAGTCACAAATCATCTCTGTCACATTTGTCTATGCCGGAATGTTCTTTCAAAACATGTGAAATCTGGTGGAGTTGTTATTTGTTATTTGTAAATAATATCCATTTCACTAACCTTATCACCATTGGCTCCAGTGGGTCCAGGGGGTCCAGCAGGTCCGGGCATACCCTAGAAGGATAGTAAAGATCATATTACACCCATTGTTTTTTAGAGCTGAGAGAATAAATGGCAAGGATTTTGTGTCAGATGAAGAATAGGAGGACTAAACATACACGGGCACCATCTCTGCCAGCATTGCCATCAGGTCCTCTGTGTCCAGCCTCTCCCTATGCCAGAGAGAAAAAAGAAACGGATCATAACTGTGAGAAAAGCCTCAGAAAGTTTCTTTTAAATTAGCAGTTCATGTACGGGGAGATGTGAGAAACCAGAGGACTGTAGACTCCAAATCATCACTGCATGAAATTTAACATACTTTTCTGTCAAAGGGCACACTTTTGTCAAATTTGGACATAATTTATGGATCTTACCTTCTCTCCCTTAACTCCAGGGGCACCAGCTGCTCCACGCTCACCGGGCATGCCACCAGGTCCTTGGTGTCCAGGGGCACCAGCGGGTCCAGCAGCACCAGGCTCTCCCTGGGAACAGACACGACAGACTATGGGTCATGTTTGATGTCAAATATAGATTAAAAACAACTAACCTATTAAGCTATTATGGAGGACTAAGAGGGGGCAGGGGAGTTTTAAGCCCCTATTTGAATGTAAATAGACATTATTTTCTTGTCTATTGCCTTGCCATAATCATGCACATTATGTTACCTTGCCACCATCAGGTCCAGGGGCACCAGCAGGTCCACGGGGTCCAATTGGTCCCTGAGCTCCAGCAGCACCAGCAGCACCAGGGTTACCACGCTCTCCCTAGAGAAGAACACACCAAGAATCGGTTCAGTTGGTTGTTTTGGGTGTAATTATGCTTAACAACTTCTATGCAAAAGTAATGGATCCAAATGAAAGATAACTGCTGTTTGGAAGAATCTGCTATGCAATGGTTTAAGTTTAGCAATTTTACAGACAAAAACTTTCAGGCTACAAGAATATGTCTTTAGAATATGGACAGGTAGACCCACCTTGCCACCAGCAGGTCCAGCAGCTCCCTGGTCTCCTGGGATACCCTATGGAAATCAGAAACATGGATGTTTACAGGAATATTGCCACCATAACACAACCTCTACAAATAAATGTGGACCAATTATGTGTTTGTGCTGCACTTACTCTGTCTCCAGGCTTGCCAGCCTCTCCGGCAGGTCCAGCGGGTCCAGGCAGACCCTGAGAATATCAAGCCACAGCATCAGCACCAGTGGATACTAAAGAACCATTTGTACAAACAGTGCATTTTTATCTGAGGTGCATATATGGGTATATAAACTGCTTTCTTATTTGGATAAAAGGATTATATTTGATATAATGATTTTAGTACAGAAACTAGAGAATGAGATGGTTCAACTCAAAAAATGGTTTGATATAAAAAAATTATCTGTGAATTGGAATAAAACTAAGTTTATGGTGTTCACAGAAAGAGAAAAGGAAGAACATGTTTCATTGTCTATTAATGGTGTTACGATTGAGAAGGTTTCAGAAATTGCTTTTTTTGGGTGTAATAGTGGATGATAAATTAACATGGAAGCCACATTTTGCTTATGTAAAAAAAAAGGTGTCTAAAAATATTTCTGTGTTGAGTAAAGCAAAATATGTGTTGGATTATAAAGCAATGAGAATTTTATATTGTTCACTTATTCTGCCATATTTGAGTTATTGTATTGAAATATGGGGCAACACATACATGAGTAACACAAAGCCATTGTTTTTATTACAGAAAGGAGCAATAAGAATCATGTATAATGTTAATTTCAGGGAACATTCAAATGAGTTGTTTATTAAATCAGGATTGTTTAAGTTTAAAGAGTTGGCTGAATTAAAGACATTGTTGATTGTGTTTAGATTGAGAAACAGACTTTTGCTGCAAATTTGCAGAGATTATTTGTTTTAGTATCACAGGATGAAGAACATAGAAGGAGGTTTAATTTTTAACAGCAAAGGGTTTGGATTAATGTAAAGCAAATGTGTATTTCTGTTGTGGGTGTTAGGATGTGGAATTCTTTGGCAATGGCTGTACAAATATTTTTCAGTTTAAGAGGTTGTATAAGGAAAGAATAGAGAAGCTTTATAAAAGTATGAAATGAAATAATTTAACTTATGGATGTTGGAGTTGTGTCATTTGCATTGACTATCATGTAAACTGTTTACTGTAATAACTGTAATGGCAACCTATCTGATGGAAGCAGATGTTTGAAGAAAGGGGCAGGTATTATAAGTTTTCTTCATCCTGCTCCTTTTCAATCATTTAGACTGGAATGAATGAATAAAATAAATGGAAAAAATTTCATGATTTGTCCAATTTTATTTTAAATGCCACGAGATTTTAAGGTTTTCATGTGGTTCATATGGAATAAGCCAACTAATAATAGCAACAAAAACACTGGCCACAAGGGCAATAAAAAGGATGCAGTGCTTTTCTACGTCATCAGCATCACAGAGGTACATTTCCAGGTAGAGCTGCTCTAAATGACTAGTTTTAAGTAAAGAAGGGGAATGAGTTCAAACCTGGAAGCCAGGAGCTCCAGAGGGTCCCTGCTCTCCCTTCTCACCAGGACCACCCTGCAAGGTGAAGGAGAGAAGGCCTGTGTTACAAATTCAACTAAATGATCACAGACACTATGTGAATCTGTAGGTCAACAGTCATTAATGCTGATAAACTATATTTAGGTGACTTACAGCAGGTCCAGTAGCTCCAGTAGCTCCATTGTTTCCATCAGGTCCAGGGGCGCCCTAAACACAATTCGACAATTTGATTAAAATATCTTACAAAATGCATGGATTTCTATGTGAAAATATGAATTGCATTGGAATATATGAAAGTAAGTGCTGTGTGTTTTCAAACTTACTCTCAGTCCAGTGGGGCCAGTGGCTCCTTTCTCTCCAGGCTTGCCAGGCTCACCCTGAAGAAAACACAAGGTTGCGTTAAACACACCTTGAACACAGGTGATGTCCTATATTTTGATTAAAAGATAAACAATCATTTTCTACTCACAGCGGGTCCCTTGGGTCCGGGGAAGCCAATGTTTCCGGGCTGGCCTCTAGGTCCAGTAGGGCCGGGAGGTCCAGTGCGGCCATCTTGTCCAGCAGGACCCTAGAGGAAGAAACAAGAATTATGCCAATTGTCTTCATTTTTGCAAACAGGATAACAAACATACTGTAGTTTCAGTAAAAGTTGGATATACTCACAGCAGGTCCCTCCTTTCCTGGGGGTCCAGAGCTTCCTGGGCTTCCTGGGAGACCCTGAAAAAAACCAAAACATTGCTAAGTCATCAAACTGAACTGAAATTTGAAGTGTTTTATCTACAGATCCTCAAATCTACCTTTTAGTATTCTGGGATTTTCACTGTTCTTACTCGCAAAATAGGCCTAAGCTGTTGTTTAAGAATAAAGTAAGATCAGAACTCACCCTGAGACCTGCGGGACCAGGCTCACCAGCACGACCAGCATCTCCTGGGGGTCCACGAGGTCCACCAGCACCAGTGGCACCACGGGCACCAGGCATACCCTGAGGAAAAAGAGGGTTTTTTTAATGAATGCACATAAAAGCTAATATGTTTTGCTTTTTATTGTGTGAATAAAGTGACGTCTGAGCTAATAGATCTTAGTAGGATGGGTTCATTCTTTGAACACTTACAATGGGACCAGTTCTTCCCTCAGCACCAGGCATACCACGGCTGCCAGGAGCACCCTACAGGAAACACACATCCATTAGCAGGTGGTCTGGGTAACATGGCTCTACATACCATCATAACAGGTGCTGTGATCTGGTACTCACTCTAGCTCCACGGTTGCCAGCAGGGCCAGAAGCACCAATCTCACCAGTGGGTCCTCTTTTGCCCTCCTCACCCTGAGGTCCGGGGGCTCCCTGAGGTCCAGAGTTGCCCTGAGGGAGGCAAGATAGTGGTTTGAAGACTTTGTATGAAACTATAATGGTACACACATTTTTTTTGTTGATTAAATGATTAAGTATCTCATAAAACAGAAATAAATAAGGCACTTACAGGCTCTCCTTTGGGACCAGCATCTCCCTTAACACCAACGGCACCAGGATCTCCCTATAGTATGGCACAATTAACAAATGCAGATCATTGAAACAGTCATGTATGCATGCTTGGGTACAATTAATGACAGAAAATGTAATGTAATTCAATTCTGGGTTTTACTGAGGCATTGTGAGTGTCTGCACATGAGCGTAAGCGCTATGTGGAAGTATTTCTACACCTTTTATTATCTGTAAGGTGACCTTGGGTGACTTGAAAAGTGCCACCAAATAAAATGTATTATTATTATTATTATTATTATTATTATTATTATTAATAATAATAATAATATTACGTACATTCTTCATTTTAAGGTGTGCATTAATAAATACTTACAGCCAAACCTCTGGGTCCAGTAGCACCCTGAGGTCCCTGGGGTCCGGGTCCTCCTCTTGGTCCGGGGAAGCCAGGAGCTCCAGCAACACCAGCAGGACCCTAAAGGATAGTGAGGACACTCAAATGAGTAACACAATCAAATCAGCAACAAAGCTTAAGCCTCTTAACATCTAGTCATTAGCAATTTCAGCGTTAGCTACATTTGAGTCATGTTTGAGTTTAGGCTGAGATTCAGGTATGTGGTAAAGACTGAAACTAGGAGATATTCCCTTTCACATCAAGTCTAAATCTTACATGTATTTGCAGCAATATACTTGAATATTACAGTAAAGAGACAATGAAAATAAGTATCCTGCTTTCAGTGAATGCAAACATGCTAATATGTTTTTGTGTGCTGCATCACTGTAACCCAGTGTTTTTCAACCTTGGGGTCGCGACCCATGTGGGGTCACCTGGAATTCAAATGGGGTCGCCTGAAATTTCTAATAATTGATTAAAAAAAAATATATATATATATTAATAAAAAAATATTTCTTAATGATTCAATATATATTTCATTATTATTAAAACACCACACACTTATCCTAATAAAAATCAAGTCAAAATGAAATGCTGGACATAATATCTGAGAGGGCATATCTTGACTGACCCCATCATGTGACTGTGTGTGTTAGTTACTACGCTTCAACCTGCCTAGAGACAGTCGCAGTCAGAAAACCAGACCGAATAGAGAATGGAAAGATTTCTTCGCCCACCTGGCCCCACTAACACATCTCCAAGAGAAAAATGTCTCAGTTTTGAATGTCTGGGGCTGCCAGAAATTTGTGATGTTAAAATGGGGTCTCGAGCCAAAAAGTGTTGTAACCTCTGTGTGACCCCAGATAACCTTTGACCTACTTTATGCAGTCAAGATGAACTAGTTAAGTTTAATACTTACAGCAGCTCCCTTAGCTCCGTTCAGGCCATTAGCACCAGGGTTACCCTACAGGACAAAGACAAGACAATATTTTAGAATAGAAATCACAAAGTACAACGGGAAAGTTAATTGTGTAGCATTTCACCCAGTTATGAGGACAGATGGTAATGGCACTGCTTTATATAAAAGTGTAAACCGTTTGTATTAACAATAATAAGCATGCTTCATGAAGCTGAATGACTGAGAGGAATTCATTTAATCTGGAAGAGTCCAGTAACCTTATCATCCAAGACAAAAAAAAAAAAAGCATCTCTTCTGCACATCATTTATAATGTCTGGACACCATCGCAAAAAAATACAAGAAACTAAATCCGAATGTAAAGTGTGTACTTACAGGGGGACCAACGGGACCAACAGCACCATTGGGGCCGGGCTCTCCTCTAGATCCCTGAGGTCCGGATGGGCCAGTAGCTCCAGCAGGTCCAATCTCTCCCTGTCAGAAAGAAAAATCATCCATAATCAGTACCGTGTCATTAATATCGAATAGGTTTTAATATCATATAACATGAAATCAGCTAATATACAAGTATGTTATAAATGAAGTAACACTGAATGTGATTGGCTGCCATGTAAAGTCATTTGTAACATGAAATGGAACTGTTACTGGATGTACTATTCCCTGGGGGATACTGCACAGTGTTGATAGTTGGTGAGGATATGTACGTGGAAACAGAGTATATGTGTCTACAAGTTAAATATTAACCTGTCTGCTTAGAAAATGCAGCAGGAAGTGATGTCACACCTACCTTGGGGCCGGGACCACCAGGGAATCCTGGAGGACCAGCAGCACCGACAGGACCCTGTGTAAACAAACAAACAACATGATTCAGGTCGTACAGGGTCAAAGTTGAACAATAGATCAAGACATATTACATTAAACAGAAAACTCCACTGTTTACATTCACTAACAGGATTAAAGGAGCATTACTATAAAATGGGTATATTTTGGGGGGTTCGGACTGATATAATGATATGAAGTGAAGACTCACAGCGGGGCCAGCAGGTCCAACGTTGCCATCAGCACCACGAGCACCAGCGGGGCCAGCAGGGCCAGCACGACCTCTCTCACCAGGCAGACCACGAGGTCCCTGAAAGGAAAATAAGAGCGATGAGAAAACAGAAGCAGTCAAAAATCAGTAGCAAAGACTGATGGTTAGAGTCAGTCAGTACAACAGATATGGGTGTAAATTTAAAAAAAAAAAAATTATAATTGAATTAAATTGAAAACTTACAGCGAGTCCGGGGCTTCCAGGAGCTCCATGGGCACCGGGCTCACCCTATAGGAGAGGCAAGAGACGGTGAAGTAGACAGATGTATTAAATACAGACATGCGACTATGACGAGTTAGATTAAAACATTCAGAAATAATTGGAATTTTATCTGTGTGTTTTCGGCGCCTTCTTACCTTGGCGCCAGCAGATCCAGGCTCTCCCTTGCGTCCATCCAGACCGTTGTAACCCTGAGACACAAGAGGAAAATGATGATGAAAAATGTGGTAAAGGAAGAGTACCAGACTAAACATGGTGATGCACTTTTCCAAACATTATTGTGAAAAAGAAGAAATTAAAGGGAAAGAAACAAGGTGAGAATCCTTAATAATAATAAAAGATCTATCACGATGGTTTTATATAAAGCTTATTGTTTGATACTAGCTGGCTATACTGGCTATAAAGTTATGAAGTGAAAAAAACAGAAGTAAAGCCAGATGAGAGTAAATGTAACTCCCTAAATTCAGATTCGGGCCTTTGGATACAGGAAGAAGGTAGGTCCACAATGACATCCAGTGGGGCTTATTATCCTGCATGATGCTCTAAAACATTACAGTCCATTTTTACACAGTACAGGTGTGCCTCCTTTACCGTTTCTGTTTTGGAGTATTTTCACCCCAGTAGGAGTAGTATGGGGGGGGGAGTAAAAGGAAAAACAACCACACTCACTCTGTGTCCCTTCATTCCAGGAAGTCCAGGGGTTCCGGGGAATCCACGAGCGCCCTACAACACAAAGCAGCAGTGGTTATTTTACCAGATTTTCTAATTGTGATCTGAGCAAATGTTTTAATTTGTGTGTTTTGAGGCATCTCGCTCACCTGAGGGCCGGGGGCTCCTCTGTCTCCGGGTTTGCCAGGTCTTCCATTGTTACCCTGCGAGTCAAAAAAATAACCTTTAACCATTTCCCCTACAATAAACTCTACAGCAACAGCTTTAAACAGTGTTACAAAATGATAATGCTTGTAGCAAACACAAAAGTGTACATACGTCTTCTCCGGATTTGCCAGGGGGTCCAGGGGGGCCACGAGGACCGACAGCACCCTTTGGAAAGAAAAGCATGATATTAGGATAATGGACAATACTGAGATCACATCAGCTGAGTACATCTGAACACAAAGAACTTCAATTCAGTACAGAAAATCAAGGAATGAGAATGTTTTGAAGGATAATCTTACAGTTTGTCCAGGCTCTCCGGGCTCACCAGGGTGTCCGGTGTGTCCCTGAGGTCCCTGTTTAGTGAATAAGACACAGAGGAATGAATTGGAATGGAGAGAGAACGACGTATTGCATTCAGGTTTGTGACTGTAAAAGATAAAATGTAATTCTATATGAAGGATGCGCACTTACAGGGGGTCCAGGAAGTCCGGGTGGGCCTCTAGCACCCATCAAGCCCTAAAGAGAAGGAAATATTAATAAATCACTTCAGACAGTGAAACTACTGCACGTTACTGCATTTGTGACCGTGGGGAACAGTTGTGTAAATATGGATAGAAAGACACAACACTGAGGAGTTTGGATCTATGAAATGAAAATGTATGTGAAACTGTATGAAAGTGTACTTTTGTGAATATAGAGTATATTTGTGAGTGCTTCCCTCACCATGGGTCCGGGGCCGGGATCAGGAGCCTTAGCACCATCATACTGAGCAGCAAAGTTCTGTTAAACAGAAAAAAAAACAAAAAAAACAAAAACAGACAATGTATTAATTTCCAAATGAACTTCCCCTGAGGATCAATACAGTTTGAATACGACTCTTTTTTTTTTCTTTTTTTGGGTGTATTATTATTTTATGCTTCCTTGAATTTTCATTTACTATATTATGTCATGCGAAGGAGTAAATTAGTAGCAATCAGGAAGCTTGTATCATTTCTATATTCGAAATAAATCAATAAAAAAAAAAATATGAGCCTGAATTATTCACACTAAAAACTTCAAATGCAACTTTTAAGCAGATAATATTGACTCCAATGACAGGTTATGGTCGTCATTTTAAAAGCCCTAAATCCTGTGTAGCTCAATAAACAGCTGAACTCAAAGTGACCTGATTTGACCCATGTGCTTTGAGGTCAAATAGGTCAAAGGTCATGAGGTTATATCATCATTAATGAGGCTCTAATGCCAACACAAGGTAGTAAATAAATCAGGAATGCGTTTCATGGATTTCGTCAGAGCGACACAGATGGAGGTCAACATCAAACACTGCTACAGACACAGTCTGCAAAACCGCATGAACCGAACGCAGATCACACACAGCAAACATCAAACAGGCCTCATTTAATGAACACACTGCAACACAAACCTGATGCTGAACGCAGCCCTAACATCTGTGACATTACCCAAGTCTCTGCACTGCCTTTGAGATAAATCCGATCAAAGTAACGGGTTATTTTACACATTTAAAACAGTGGACTTACTCCTCCAAGTCCAGGGGGACCAGGGGGGCCAGGGGGTCCAGGGAGTCCGGGTTTGCCATCTTTTCCATTTGGTCCCTGAGGACCCTGTAAATAACAAACGATATCTCAAATAAACACCATGATAGACTAAACATCTGCTGATTTTCAAAGGATACTATCATGAAATCAATGATGTGAGTTCTGCAGGAGCCTTGGAGCTTATAATGTACTAATTATCAAACATGGCTGCACAAATGAGTAAATGAATGATACATATAAAGATGATAAACTTATGCATTAAATAAAAACAAGACTTTCAGGTCAACAACAATTATATCACTGTGATATTAAAGTAAATCGATCAGATCTTTTGCCATTTTTGCCATATTCATTAGGGCTAAGGATGTACAGATGTAGATGTAAACAAAGGGGAGTGGCCTATTGAGGTTAAAAGGTCAAATGACATCAACAAACCCGGTTCCAAACATGCTTCATAAATATAAAACATCAAACTGTTCTATTTTGCACGCAGATACATTTGTCTGACTAAAAGCTGCAGTTATCAGGCCCTTACCCTGTCACCTCGAGGTCCTTTGTCTCCTCGGGGACCCTGCGATAGAAAAACCACTCAGTCAGACCAAAACACACTGCACATGGCTCATCGTTCTGTTCATCTCCAAACTATTCCTCAAGCAAAAGCAAACCACTGATTTATGAAAGCATACGACACTATCTCCACTAACAACCACTTTGAGTCAAGCACCAGATTTGAATGACATTCAAATGATCTGGTATATGTTAATATCAAGAAAATGTGCATATGAACAGACTTGACCTTACAATGAGCGGACAAGAAAGTTAAAACACATTTTGATGATTAGCTGAGAAGATAGCCCTTATCTAAACAATGTGTCATGAGTGTGAAAATAACAAATCAGGTGCTAATAACACATAAAAGACAACATTTATGTGCTCACCTTCAGCGTTCCCTAAACAGAAAAGAAGATAAATAAATGTAAGATTTATTTATTCAGTCTTTTCAGTGTTAAACACACTATTTAAGATCCAACTTATTGTTGAGTTTAAGCATATGTTGGGTTTAAGCATCACGATGAGTTGCTACTGTGATTAAATTCACATGCATTTGTTATAGTCGCTTATAGAACATGCAAATACAAGAAATGTAATGGACACATCTGCAGAGCCTTAAAAAAGCAACATGATAACACGTCCCCAAACCAGACTGGATAATCTGTGGGCTCTAAGTGAACAAATTCAGGTCTGAAATGTTCAACAGCACCTTTAAAATGTAAAAGTGTTGCTTCTGATGCTGTAAACACCAGGTGATGTCAGTTAGAAGAGTCATTTAACACTCATCAGGTAACTTTATAAAAAGGGATTCAGTTTTATATTCATTTATAAAATCAGAAAAATGTTTCCATTGAGCCACTGATCTGAGACCAGCTGTCTATCCCTGATGTTCAGTCTAAAGCAGGACTCTAAACTGACCCAAAGCCAGCTGTTCAGGTGTAAAACCCCCTCTGCCCCTCTTCCCTGTCCTCAGAAAGGATCCTTTGTACCAGGCCCCATGGGTGCCTCAGCACTGCGGTTTTAACTTTCATTGACACAAACTTTAGCCAATAGGACCCTCATCTACTCATGGACAGGAAGGGGAGAAAACTCAGAAAATACTTGGTTCAGAGGGGTAGAAAATTCCTAAATGAAACTACTCTGCTATGGTTGGGATTGCTCAAATGGACAGCGACGACTGAAGCGGTTCTTTTCTTTTTAATCTGTGGGACGTGTTACAGGTTGTCGGAGGCCAAAAGCAAAAGCAACAAGGTAAAAAAAAAAAAAGTATCCTGAAATATCCTTTTTGTGATTTCATGCATGTGTACTAACCGCTGTGGTGTTGGAGAGATGAGATGGAGGAAGATGGAGACAGGGAGGGTGGGGAGAGAAAAGGGAATACTCCATTAGAACATGAAATGCATTTAAAACAGTCACCTGAAAAGAAAAACCACGTCTATAGTCTTGTTTAATGTGAAAATCTCTTGCTCCTGGCCTGTGAATAGTCTCTGATTTCTCTCTGCATAACAGTTAAGTCCACGAACTGGACAAGGTCTAAGATGTTGCATCTTTAAAAATGGTGGTAACTCTGTGTCATACTGCCACATCTTAGAAAAACTCAGATTTAAGGAATATTAAGTTGAAAAATCGGCCTTTTGTGTCCAACAAACAATCTGTGGAGGTCTGAATAACTGCATACATTGCTTTTAGAGGACAAACTGAAACAAAGGCCTCTGTCAGGTCTGTAACACTGATATTCCCACACTGTTTATCTGCTGTTTCATCACTGCATATTATGGAACAAGCCTCAGTCCAAACAGAAGTGTAGCTACAGGGCATCCCTTTCCCTGCACGGCGCGTAAATCACAAAAAAAAGTGTTCAAATTGTCTTCAAACTCTGTAATGAATATGAATCGCTGTGTTCAGTAGCATTCCAGGCTTGTATCAAGGCTTGTGTGGCTAACAGGCCTGAACAGGTACAGCAGGGTATGCCCTTGGGAAAGGAATAGTTCAACTACTACTGAAAAAACAAGATAAAAACAACATCGTAATAAGGAATGGATGACGCAGGGAAGGGATGCCACTTTGACGTCTACTGCCGTTTTATTAAAATGACTGTTATGTGAGGGAATTTTTTTGGAGAGGAGAGTATTTAAGTCTAATCAGGTGTAAATCTGTAAAATATTCCTCAAATTAGTTTTCATTTTATGATGTTGTCACTGTCTTTTGTTCACATTGCTCTTGCTGCAGGTCTCAGTGCAGGTGGGCTTCAGGTTTTCAGGTGAGCTGTCTGTCTGTGTGGACCAGGTGCTTCAGGCTGGCTTTGGTCCAACTGAGACCTCCATGTGAACTCTACAACGTCATAACCCACCTGGACCACAGGGTGGCGCACGTGGCCATTCACTAAGATGTAAGACTGTTTTTTTTTTTTTCCTATTGTTTATGTTTGACATTAAAAAAATAAGAACTGGTTGCACGTCTTATATTCTAAATGCTTTACTTGATATGTGTTTTCACTTATGTCTTCAAAGCACAAGTTTCTCTATTTCTATTTGAAAAAAAGTTAAATCTATTTTATTTATTCTAGCAAAACTTAAAATAATGCATTTGCATTAAATGTCTTTTCTATTTTAGCTTTAATTGTAAGGTTTGTTTCAGTATAAAGAGGAGAAAATCGAATTGGTGCCAAATATGTTTTCACAAATGGCCACAAGGGGGAGACATTTCAGTTTCCTATAATAAAACTCCATTCCCTGGACATCTGGATGGAACAATCTGTACAACGCCCCAAACTTTTTCATCTTTGTCTTAACACAAAAGTCCAACCTCAGCCTATTCTGATAATTCCACATGCATTAAATAACACAAAAGACACCAGGTCAACTACTTTAGATGCCTCTTTCAAAGCGACAGAACTTTTTTTTTTTTTTTTTCAGGAGTGCAACTTCTCTTTTTCAGAAGCTAATCAACAATTATTGTATCCTTGGAAAAAAAAGTGAAGAATCCTGTGCATGAACTCAATCCGTTGACTTTAATTCAGCTGTGCTCTTAGCTGTCTCCGGGTTGACCTTGATGTAAGTTCCAAACAAAAGCCAAAAGATCCTCAAGCGGCGGGACCCGAAAAAAAATATCCATCACAGAAAAAAAAAAAAAAAAGATCAGATAATAAACTTACATTGACATGATGCTAGGTATGAAGTTACTGCAAGCAGCAACAGAATCCGGGTATCCACAAAGCTGAGCATGTCTACACAGACATGCAGACTCCTTGTGCTGCTGAGCCCCTGGTTTTAGACCACTTTAAGCAGGCATACAGTTGTGGTGACACGAGTAACTCCAAACTTAGCAGAAACCTGCTCCCGTGATGCTAGAATAATAAAGTTCTATCAGGCCTATTTATACGGCAGGAGGGTCCCTGGTCTGCGTGTCAAAAGTCAGCCCACCGACCAATAGGAGCAGAGAAACCCAATCTGACTCCCATCCCTCTGCAGCTCACACAGTCATGTGCTCCTGCATCTCCCAGCCTCCTCTGCACCAGAACCCGTTTGGCAAAGCTTTGGCGATGATGACGAGTGCAACGTTTTAATTAGATCCATTCTTTTTGAGGACGTGGACAGCGTAGAGGTTTAAAAGGGAAGAAGAAGGCCTTTGGTTTTTTTTTTTTTTTTTTTTTACCCCCTCTCCTCTTTACCAGTTGCAGTGAATCCGTGGTGTCAGTACAGGAGACACGGCCACGGTCACTGGGCTTTGCGCGCAGCAGTAGGTTTGTGCGTAAAATGTGCTCACTTTGGTGCGTATCTGTGAGGATCGATCGGCCTCCGAGAGGGCAGGGGTCTCTCTCTCTCTCTCTCTTTTTTTTCTTTTCTTGGATTTTAGAGGAAAAAAGTCGTTTTGAGAACAAATGTAGGAATAGCATAAGGAGAACATCCAGTGGAGCTGAATAGAAATGGACTTACAGGTTTTACGCACGTGTCTGTCTCGCCTTTTTCCGTCTCTTTTTCTTTTTCTATTTAGCTGCTTTTGTAACCCTTACCAACATCTTTCAAAACATCCAGCAGATTCTGTGTTTTTTTTTTCCTCCAGTTGTCCACATAAGAGCAGAATGTACATCAACCATTCCTGTGTCCATACATATATATATTATTTTTTGCCAAATCCTCTGTGACTGCTCCAAAAACAGTGGAATGCACTGGTTCACATACAACACGCAGAGTTCAGAGTCTGACAAACAAAAGACAGGTGTGAAGGAGAGATCTCATTTCTGTCTCTCTCTCTCTCTCTGTCTTTGAGCAGCTCTTACCTGCCCACATGACCAGACATGTCACCTATACTCTTGGATCACTCCAACAGCACTCAGCATGGCCCTCACACTACGTCATATTACACAGCATAAACACATCTATGCAAGTTGTCCTGCAGCCAAATGCACCAATGCTTTGATGCATGTTATTGATATTTCCACATTAGGTGTCATTTAAGGAAAAACTGTGTGTGATAAGCATGACATTTCAGACATGCTGACACTTCTCTGTTGATACTACAAACAATAAGTTAAGGATATTTCTTTTTTTTTTTTTTTTTGGTCATTTTTGCCATTTGTAAATAAAACTATGTCTGGTAATTAAAAAAATGTGTTTCAATTCACACACACAAAAAAAGTAAAAAGTGCAGTGCAAGAATCCCAACTGAAAAAAAAAGCCCAAAAATTAAAAAAATATCCTTAACGTTTTGTTTGTAGTGTATAACAGAATATTTCCCAATCCCCTCAAATTAATGTTATTTTTGATTACCACTTGTATTATTACACTGTCCTGCACATTACAGGACATGACATCCCACACTGCTGATCTATCACTACTGTACATCTCTTCTTTCCTCTTTTTCTGTGCCAGAAAACGCCTCATTATTGGGCTTCTCCTGTCATTTCACTCCAGTCAAACACAGAGATAGACACAGAGGGAAGGGGAGATAGGGCTCGAAAGTAGAGGAGGGGCGACAGATAAAATGTGTTTTAAAGATGGCAGAGCTCCCACTCCACTGCACACTTACATTCTCTTGTTTGCAGAAGAGCTCAAAGCCTGGAAGGAGCCGGAGACTCCAGACAGGCGGAGTATGAAATCAAAGATGGCCACCGAGGTCCACATCATCAACCTTTTTTTAAACCTTCATTCAACCGCACTCTACGTGAATAAAAGACTACATTCTCACACAAGCACTGGTGCCATTCAAGGACACATTAGATTAGAATTAGACTAATCAGGAAATACAGTCCAAATACATACACAGATTTTTACTTGAACTTTTACTAGTCAGTGACCAAGTTAACCCATAAAGACCCAAACCATCTACTGATCGAAAATGTTTAATAACTTCTGATCCATTTATCTTATTAATACATGTAAATAATTGGTGTAAAATACAGGTTGTCATCTTTTCCTGGTCACTAGATGTGACCCATTTGGATGTTCAGAGGCTTCATAGTTACCATGGAAACACTGTCATCATCTACAGCATTGATTCCCCGGTAAAACTCATGGAGTTGGATCAATGACAGTGGATGGAAACACTCATTTTTACCTTCAGTTATTGATATCATTCCTGAAAAAGTCACTTTTTCTTCAGTTTTCTCTGTTTTTGATATAATAACCATCAACTTTAATCTGAGCTTTTATGAACATCCACATAATCAGTAAATGAAGCCTCGAAAAACATCTGATTTTCACTGAAAAAAATGAAAACAATGCAAAATACAGACAATAAATGGTGATAAATCACTTAAGAAAGGTTACATAGAGGGAAAGATTCATTTGGGAACTGCCACAAAAGTAGCACCGGGTCTTTATGGGCTAAAATGTAGCTTCACATATGTTTTTAAAAGCAAAAAATCTTGAAAACCTGAAGTCAGAGCAGGCAGTATAAACATCACAAGACATCCCAGTGAATTTTCTGATCTGCTTAGTTCAGAAATATGAATAGAAGACAATCCTGAATGCTAAAGAGATGCAACACAACACAGTGAGTGTTATATTCAATGTATAAGGTAGGAACATACTGTTACCTCTGCTAAGGAGGTTATGATTTTGCTGGTGTTGGTTTGTCTGTCTGTCTGTGTGCAAGATAACTCAAAAAGTTATGGACAGATTTGGATGAAAATTTCAGGAAATGTTGATACTGGCACAAGGAACAAATGATTATGGGGGGGGGGGGGGCGGGGGGGGGGCACTGATCTGCCTTGGTGGAGGTCTGCGCGCTCTGAGTGCTTTTCCAGTTAAATAAGAGTCTGGTTTAGACCAGCTCTACATGTAAAATGTCATGAGATAACTTTTGTTATGACATGATGCTATAAAATTAACATTTGATTGAATTTGATTGATTAATTTACCTGTTTCCTCAGTGGCTGTGATGGATTAGATTACATTTTTAACTCCAGTATCTAATATCATTATGTAATTCAATTCAATT
Source organism: Sphaeramia orbicularis (assembly GCF_902148855.1). Classification (NCBI taxonomy): domain Eukaryota; kingdom Metazoa; phylum Chordata; class Actinopteri; order Kurtiformes; family Apogonidae; genus Sphaeramia; species Sphaeramia orbicularis. The sequence goes on along the minus strand of NC_043967.1, from coordinate 14,872,547 downwards.
CAATTTTATTTATAGAGCTCAATCTCACAGCAAAGTCACCTCACAGGGCTTTACAGAAATTGTTGAAGTGATTAAAAAAAAAAACACAATGAAAATGAACAAACAGTCAAGTAATCAGTTAGTAAACAGTCGGTGAAGCAAATGGATCAATGTCCCGGGTATCCCCCATCCTTAGACCCTCCTTCTTGGAAAAGAAAAACTCCAAAAAACCCAGTGGGAAAAGAAAACCCTCGGGGAGAACCACAGTCTGTGTGTTTACATGACAACTTTTATTCCTAGTTTAAACTGATTAAAGGTTAGATCCTATTTCAGATGCCCATGTCAACACCTTATTCCAGTTGAAAAAGAAAAGTTCGGATTAAATTTAAACCCGATAAAAGTCACTGGTTTAATCCACTTTTGAATCCGGTCTAAATTCTTCCTCGGACATGCAAACCCTTTATTCCGTTTGGACTTTATTCCTTCAATTCTGCACATGCTCGTTGTCTTGTCCTGTCGCGATGATGCACACATTCTGCGCTGGCGGAAAAATATGCAATGCAGTCTAGTCAACCCAAACCATTCCAGTGGGTTATTCTGATGGGATCTACCAGCCTTTAAAACCCTGTAGGAATAGTTCACCACTTGTTTTTTATTAATTCATTTGTCATGCACTAATGAGTTTGATAAGTGGGCAAATCAGTTTGCACTGCAGTGCACCGACTGCCTTGTTCTCGCAGCCCTTCCGTTAGCTTAGCTTAGCCTAGCTTAGCATAATCACTTCATTCCTATGTTTCAGACGTAGCCAGGCTTTTATAGGTGATTCGTAGTATTTTATGAGTGATTTTGTGAAATTCAATTCTCCCTAATCATTACTTTAGTCCGGTGGGGTCAATATGATCACAAACTGAGGCTCAAATCATGGCCATGTGACTTACTGCAGTAATAAAATCTGGGGAAATAAAAACTAATGCAAAGCTAAAATGGTAAAGCAAAGCTAATTTAGCGCATGCATCCCTTCCAACAAAAAGATTTTCCAACTTCCATCAACACAACAGTCCCAGATTGTATGAGTGCAGTAAATCGCAGATCTAAAGAAATAATTAGGGAGAATCGGATTTCACAAAATCACTTACAAAAGACGACAAATCACCTTTAAAAAAACTGGCTACGTGTGACCATGGAAATGCAGTGACTATGCTAAGCTAAGCTAACAGAAGGGCTGCGAGAACCGAATAAATGTTTCTCATGTAAACCTTTATTTGGGTTTAACATTTCCATGTAAACAGAAGAGAAAGTACTTTAGTTCCGGATTAATTTCTTCTGGAAAAATAAATCGGATTTAAAAAACGTCATGTAACCGTACCCACTGAAGGAGCGATCCACTCCCATGGACGGACAGGCTGTAAATGAGACCAGGACTGATGGACGTCCATTTGATGATGTAGTTTCAGTCTGTGAGGATGCAGTAGGGAGGGGGCACATGCAGACAGCTGAGGGCTACATCTGGGGGGGTGAGGAGGTCCATCCAGACTGATGATGTACAAACCAGTCAAAGTTGTGTACAATAACAAAATGTTGTCGATCCCAGGACACACTGACCACTGTATCATTTATGCCACATTATGATCATGCAAAGTCACAATGAATGTGATAGCACTTGAACGAATTTTAACCTGTAAAGACCCAAACATCCACCGGCGACCAAACCCATCAACTAATGTAAACTGTTTAATACCTGTTGATCCATTAATCCTATCAATACATGTAAATAATTAGTGTAAAATACAGTTTATAATCTTTTCATGGTCATCAGATGTGACCCATTTGGATGTTGAGAGGCTCCACAGTGACCATGGACCAATGACAGTGGATGGACACACTGGGTTTATGTTCAGTTAATGATATATTTTACTGAAAAAGTCACTTTTTCTTCAGTTTTCTCTGTTTTTGGTATAATAAACCTCAACTTTACTCTTAGCCTTTATGAACACAACATGATTAGTAAATTAAATATAGGAAAATATCTGATTGTCATGGAAAAAACACAAAATTCGGAAGATAATATTACAATAAATGGTGATAAATCACTTAAGAAAAATTAAATACAGAGAAAAATTCATTTGGGAACTGCCACAAAAGTAACACTGGGTCCTTATGGGTTAACCAAGATCTTCTGTTGATGATGGGAGACTTGGACCGCTGTGTACAGTCTTCTCCATCACATGATGAACACTGGTATCATCATCTTGGAATATGTCTGTGTCACTGGGGAAGAAAAAAATCCAGTGATGTTCAGACCTGGTCATTCAGCATATTCAGGTTCAACTGACCTCAGTTTAATGACACATGTACATGTTATAGAATCTATCCCTGACCAACTGAACCAACCCCAGATCATAACACTGCCCCCACAGGCTTGGACTGTAGGCACTAGGCATGATGGGTAATCACTTCATCCTTCTCTCCTCTTACCCTGATGTATTCATCACTCTGGACTCATCCAACATGATATCATGACTCAAGTAAATATACACACCACTTTAAACTGGCATGTTATCTGTATGCTTTATACACTTTCTGTGTGTATGTTAACGCCCCCTGTCCAACCTGAATCGATGTGTCAAATACCATGCACTGATCAGTGATCAGCTGCTCGTCTTTCAGAGAGGGAAGCTCATTGTCGACTTACATAAAAAAAATGTCAAGTTATTTAAACATAAATTCGGCCCTCTGTTCCTTTTTAAGAAAATGGTCAGTGACCTTATCGTACATAATAAACAAGAATATGTTGAAATTATGTTAAATTGAAACAAGGAAGTACAATGAGTGTGTTTTATTTACAGTGCAAGAAATGAACAAGTAATTTCGTAGTGGTTTCTCTGATTTCACAGCAGAATGTGCGATGGTATTAAACTAAAGTCTGTCCAGTGAAGGAGTAGATTTCAAAATAGCTGTCAATCAAATGGGATTCAGCCTTTCGATTGATCCTCCAATCAGCACGTGGAAGCCCAGCGTTCAGCCCGGCCACAGCTCCATTCACCCCCAGAGACGCTGAGCATCCGGGGGCGGGACAACATCGTGGCATTTATCCAATTACCGTCCAGTTTTGAGGCAATGAAAAAAAACTCTTTCACTCAGTCCCATTGAAGTGCATGGACACTGAGCGTCTACAGGCAAATGCACTGAGCAGAGATTGAATGAGAAAACAGCGCAATGGGAATGTATGAGAAGTGAACAACATGGAGTCCGGTGATTTGTGATAAAGCTGATTCTGAACGAACTCGTCTGTGAGATGAACGTGTTCTAACACATTTGTAGTCAATGAAATGCAAACACAACCATACATATTTAACCATTTAATTTTCGTAATTTTAGGGGAAGCCGAGCTTCCCTTGCAGTCTGTGAGAAATCGCCACTGGCACTGATGTATGATGATGAGTATGTAATCAGTATCTGTTTTTGTCTTGTCTTATTTGTTGTCATGTCTTTTACATGTTTGGTTATGTTTTCAGCAGCAACCACTTAGCTGTTTTGTCCCACCGTCTTGTCTTCTGTCTGTTTTGTCCTGTTGCCTTGTCTCGTCCTGTCCCTGTACACTTCTGTCTGTATGAGCCCTCCCTCTATGTATATGAATACAAGCAAGGAATGGAAGAACATGTGAATATAAAGTTTGAGATTGTAACTTAAACACAAGCTGTAATTAAAAATAATGGTGACCTCCAAAGAGGGGTGGTGGTGGTCGGTTTAAAAAAAAAAAAAAAGACGCACTGGGGGTTAGGGTTATGTGAACCGAAGATCTTGGCGTAAATTGACACGTGATCAAATGGCGTTAAATAACACACAAAAGGTCGAATATGCATAGGTACAGCATGCCAAATGCCATAAAAACTGGCAACACGATTTATTGAGATCAATCTGACTCATCAGACCACATGACCTTTATCCACTGAAACACAGTCAGATCTTCATTCTTTCTATCAAACTGATGGTTGTTTCAGAAATCACTGCAACAGAAACACATAAACCACTGCTGTAATGATCCAATAGAAGGCTCTTATGTACATCTTATTCACATCCTGTATCTAGTTATTACCAACACTGGCCTCTGATGTTTATGTAGAATGCACTGATTGGACATTTTTTGCATTTTTGTGGCTGAAGTTGAACCTCTTTGCTGAAGAATGAGGGTCTCCTGTGGGTTCAAATCTGTGTCACTGGTACCTGGTGGGTTTAAACACTATTATCATCCAACCCAGTCTCATGTAAAAATGTACCCTTCGATGTTTTTATATGAGACTGGGTTGCATCATCCAAGCTGTGGTCACTGGTTCTGTTCCTTCTTCTTTCACGTCACTGTCAAATTCAAGAACCAACTCGTCACCAGTTTGTGTATATTTAAGTGAAGCCCTGTCAGTGCCAACAATACTGATGTGTTTTGGTTTGATTGATTGATTGCTTATTTCAAATGTCAACATTTATAACACAACAAGAAAACTCAAAATAAAACAGAAAAGAAAACATATTCAAAAAGGAGCGGGATGAGGTTCAACCTATATACTCCCACCCCCCTTACCCCATATTCTTCAACTGACCATAAATTTCCATGTCAGCTCCCATACGTAAGCTTTTTTTTTTTTTTTTTTTAATTTATTTGATTTTATTTAAACTCTTTCAATCCACAAAACCAGGACAGATACTCTTAATGAGTACAAACAAACCAAAACAATAATCACAAAATCAACTTGAGACAAACTACAAAAAGACGGCCAAAACAAACCCCCCCAAAATAAAATAAAAAAAAAAATACACACACACACACACACACACACACACACACACACACACACACACACACACACATACCCACATACATACGTACATACATGTGCACATACACACAAACATATACATATCTACCTACGTGCCTTCAGTGTCACACTGGAAATGAGAGTTGAGTTATTAGTTGAACATAGAAAAGGCAATAGCCACAGAAAAGAACAAATTAACCCAATTTAAAATTATATGGGGAAAAGTGTTAGAAAAATTGATAATGTAAAGGGAAAAAAAAAGTCCAGGTACGAGGATGTTGGGGTTGAGCATGTTTTTGGGTGGGGTGCGGGTTCATTTGGGTTGTTATTGTGGATGTGGATGTGTGTGTATGTATATGTATGTGTATATATGTATATGTGTAGGTGTATATATGAGTAAGCTTCACAAATCTTATACATGTCAAACTAAAGTCTGACTAAGGCTGCACAAAACGTCCAAATGCTATACATATGAAAAATAAACTCTGTCCATTTCGTTATACGACAAAGTAAACTTGTGTTAAGTGTTAGGAGGTGTTTTGTATATTTCCCCTTAAAAGTTTTCACTATCCTTTCAGCCATTTTGCTTTTTTCTCCTTCCCTCTGTTTTCCTCTCGTAGTATTGCCAGCTGGGCTCGCAGATGGATTCTTCCAGATGCGCTGCTCTCTGATTGGCCGCCTGATGTGTTTCCTCACTGGCCTCCGTCATTGTGTCTCATATTTCTCTTGTGATGTGGAGTGCAACTGCTAAGGATTATGGGAAATGTGGATCCTCCTGCGCTGAAGTATCCACCTGTCAACCAGCTGGTAAGAAGAAGGAAATATAACCACGGAGATTTGATAAAGTCTGTCATCTGTGATGGCACTAGTGGCCACGCAGGTACTTCTGGGTCATTAGACAATAGTTTTATAAAAAATACCAGCTTTAAACAATACAGTTACAGTATGATTAGGAGTATGAACCATGGCCTTCATTTCCAAACACAAGTATAGGTATGTGGTCCTCACACTCCAACAGCTAGAACAAGTTCAGTGGTAGAACAAAGACATGGGGAGAAAGTTAGTAATTAAAGAGGCGGAGCACACACACGACACATGACACACACCTACACACCTAAACACACACACACTCACTTCTAATCATTTCTCTGACTGAAGCAAAGCGAGACAAGACAGCGATGGGAGGATGTAGGTACAGAGAAGGAACGATAAAAAGGTTCAGACACTCTGCCCTCGGTGACACTCACACACACAGACAGGCACTAATTAAACAGGGCACCGTATGCACACACCCACTCACACACACACACGCACACGCACACACACACACACACTTCAGCAGACATGCAGGGGCAGTTGAGGTTTGCAAATTACAGCCTACGCTAGAGACGGTTTTTTGCTCCTCTGAAAACTTGCAAAAAGACTTTCCAAACAGATCTATAGTGGAGAAATAGAAACTTTGAAATGCAGTTTTTCAAGAAGACACCATATCATCAAATGGAAATTGTTCCAGTGCCATATGTATTATTTATTATCTGTGGAGGCTGCGAGAAGAAATACAGGGGTTGGACAAAATAATGGAAACACCTTAAAAAATCAACAAAATATAATTTAATATGGTGTAGGTCCGCCTTTTGCGGCAATTACAGCCTCAATTCTCTGAGGTATTGATTCATACAACTTGTGAATTGTTTCCAAAGGAATTTTAAGCCATTCTTCAGTTAGAATACCCTCCAACTCTTTTAGAGACGATGGCGGTGGAAATCCACGTCTTACTTGAATCTCTAAAACTGACCATAAATGCTCAATAATGTTGAGGTCTGGGGACTGTGCCGGCCATACGAGATGCTCAACTTCATTAGAATGTTCCTCATGCCATTCTTTAACAATTCTAGCTGTATGGATTGGAGCATTATCATCTTGAGGTGAAGGTGTTTCCATTATTTTGTCCAACCCCTGTATTTTATTTCTACTTTTCGAATGTATTAGCACTGTATAATTTAACACTAACATCAATAATCAGGTGGCAACATTCTATTATTTTACGTAATTAGAAGAACAGATTCTTGTGTAAAAAAAACAGAATCTACAACCTCACAAACAGTGTTGGGCAAATTACTTTTAAAAAGTAATTAATTATAGCTACTAGTTACTTTCCCAAAAAAGTAATTGAATTAAATTAGTAACATAATTACTCCTTCATAAATGTAATTAGTTACCAGGGAAAGTAATTATTGCATTACTTTTTTGAAAAACCTTAAAATATGTGAAAGGAAACAGATTTTGGAGCATGTTTCACAGGCCAGTTGTATAGAGTAGAACAGCAGACAAGTACTGAATACCAGGACTGTGGTGAGGCTGGGGTCCACCAGGGCCCGGCTTTTCCACCACATAAGTGCATACCTGCATTTATGGGAAGTAGATGCTCCTTCACATCTCCACTTTTTTCAGTGGCTCCTCCTGGAGCAGCAGTAAATGTCTTTAACGCCGTTATTGTTCCCAGCACTGCTCACAAATGAACATAAATTATGAAAGTAAAAGCAGGTTTTGGATGGAAATTCCCAGCATCAAATCTATCTATCTATCTATCTATCTATCTATCTATCTATCTATCTATCTATCTATCTATCTATCTATCTATCTATCTATCTATCTATCTATCCATCCATCCATCCATCCATCCATCCATCCATCCATCCATCCATCCATCCATCCATCCATCCATCAGTTGTTTGTCTGTAAAGCGAACTGAACCTCACCTCATATTAATATAATGTGAAGATATTATATTGAACATTAACTTTGCAGCAGTCAACAAAACAGTCTCCATTTCATGACAGTTTCATCTTATGTCTTTATTTATCTCATTTTCATCTTGTTGTATGCTTTACATAGTTTTTACCTCATACCTTTAACATGATTTTCAGTAGTTTCATTTAGACACCTCTGTATTATTCTTTCTTTAGTGCAATTTTTAGTCAAGTTCTGTTTATAAATCATTTTCATCTTGTTGAACTGTTGACATTGTCTTTGTTATTTTGCGTTTTATAAAGTGTTCATCAGTTTTTATGGGTTATTTCGATCGTTAGTCCTTGTCATTTTTATCTTCTTGCATCTTTTACAGTTTTTATTTAATGTTGATATCATTTTCATATCCTTTCACCTTTAAATTATTAAATTATTGCTAGTGTTTCATAGGGTTTTTTTTATTTGTTTTTACAACACAACCTTGTCTTCTGGTTTTCACGACATATTTGTCTTGTATCTTTTATGTAGCGTCCATCTTTACATCATTATCACCTCATTGCACTTTTAAATTATTGCCTCTATTACATTGTTTTTGTATAATGTTTTTTTTCCTCATCATTTTTATCTTATGTCCTTGACGTCATTTTCAATTTTCTGTCTATTACAAAACAACCTGCATCTTGTAGGTTCTTTCCATCATCAGTTTTTAATATTATTATTATTATTATTATTATTATTATTATAAAGACTAATGAAGGACTATTGATTAGTTGATTAAAAAGACGAATGATTCTCATTATTTTCAACTTGTTTAATCATTTGTGCTGTTTTTGTAGTTCTGTTTTTTATGTAATTTTCACTTTGTTAAGACTGTTGTGTGTGATTTACACCACGAACACACTGAGTTATAATTCAGTTGATTCAAGTTGAAATCTTGATGTTGATAAGGTGCAAAAATGATGCAAGCAAGGCAATTATCCTGTCGTGAGAATGTAAGTAGAGAGTACAGATATTTGTACCAAAATACCTGAAATCAAGGTAAAAAGCTGAACTCAAGCACCTGAAAACTACTCATTACTTAGTACTTCTACTTCATTTCTTCCCACTTTTGTCTGTAACACATAATTTTATTCAGGTGATTTTCAGTCAGTCAGATTAGCAGCAAAAAGCTAATTGGTTTTCTGCAGCCCTTTTCTTCTCGCTGACGTTGCTGGCACTCGCACGAGTCTTTAAACACGATCAAAAAAAGGCAAAAGGCAGGGCCGAGGCAAAGAATTCAGCTCAGCTTGTTGGCCAGACAGGCCTGAGCGCATATCAGCATGCTGAGGCCACTGGGATTATTCACCCTCCACACTCGCTGACTCCTAAACACCCAGGAAGGTAGGAAGGAAGGAAGGAAGAAGGAAGGAAGGAAGGAAATTTGGAAGGAGGAGGCAGGGGGAGTGAAAAAATAGGCTCAGGCTGATTTACTTTATGTGCTGCAAATTATACATCATCCAGGCTGTGTTTATGATGTGTCTCTTTGCTACTCTCTACCATTCAGCCCCCCTCCCCTCCCCTCACTCTTTTTCCTTTTTCCCCTCCCACCCCACGTTGTTTCCCACATCATGTCAGTTTTGCCTCTCTCTTCCTTACTGTCTGCCTTCTCTTCCCTCAGGTTACCACAGGCTCTTTCCATTGGAATATATTTCTTGAGTGTTTAGACTTCGTGCAGGAGGGGAGGAGGGGGCGGAGTTTATTGACGAGATGGTTCCCCCCTCAGTCAGTGAGTCTGGGGATGGGTGGGGGGAGGGAGGGAGTAAAAGAGGGGTAGGGGAAGGAGAGAGTATAAAAGTGTGTCAGGAAACACAAGCGAGCAACGGTGGAGAAGATGAGTCAGAGGGAATGATTCTTCCACTGCAGAAACACGTAACAATAAAACCAAATGCTGATGTTTTTCAAGTAACATTGGGATTTTTAAGGTATTTATTGAAAAAGCTCTTTTTGTCAATGAAAAAGCTTAACTGATGCGCGAGAATAAAAAAAAAAAAAAAAAAAAAGTAGAGAGCAAGAGGATGAAAATCAAAGTAGGGAACCTCCCTTGGCTGGGACTAACACATGGTTAGATTTGCCTGTGTGTCCACATGACTCACAGTCTGGTCAGCAAACGCATAATAAACGCTACAGAAATATCCACACACAATGTCACCAGTCCAGGACCAGCACTTAATTGCTAGATAGAGCTGGGTCGTGGTTTGAGAGAGAGAGAAAAAAATGTCCAACTCATAAAGAGTAGAAGAGAAAGGGGCTGTCCATGGACTGTATATAGCTGGAGATATTTTCTTTTCTTCTTTTTTTTGTTCCTTTGAAAAGGCTGTAACAGAAATATGCAAAAGAGGATGGAGGCAATGGATGGATCTGTTAATTGAGCTCAGTTGAGAATGTGAAAGTCAAAGGGAGTGTGAAAATGAGGAATTCTGTACCAGTGCTGATAGTTTTTTAAAAAAAAAATCCTCATCTAGAAATGAACTGTAAATTGTCAGGTTGTTCATTTTCAGGCAGAGGTCGAGTAAAAGGTCAAACCTGATGGGAGTGGTGTGTTTCAGAATGATCCCATTCATGCAGCAGGAAGGCTAAAGCAGGGTACACGCATAAGGATTTTTTAAATCTGAAGAGATTTTTTATCTGTTACAGACTAGGGCTGCACGATATTGGAGAAAACTGACATTGTGATTTTTTGTAACTCTGCGATTTATGTTGCGATATGAAAAAATACTCAGGAGGATATAATAGCTGTGTGGTGGTGATGTAAATGGTCAAGCAAATTAGCTGTGTTAAGTCTTGTTGTGGCAACAAAGCAGAGAATTGAAACTGTTTGATAGGTACAATACAAATACTACTTACTTTAGAAACACATAATTAACTCTTTATTAGTCATTATAAAGCACTTATTAATGCAGTGGTTTCCAACCTTTTTTGGCTCGTGACCCCATTTTAACATCACAAATTTTTTGGCGACCCCAGACATTCAAAGCTGAGACATTTTTTCTGCTAAAATTAATTTGTTTTAGATCATGTAATAGTTTGCTATACTATGTTGCAAATAAACATTAATTTTAGATGACATTTAGTCTATATAATGTATATTATTATGGACGGAGGCAGAAAAGCCAGGTGTAGATTACTGCACAAAGTGAGAATTTGATTTTCCTTGGTCAGGTTATGTACAGTCAGTCCAGCTTGGATTTACAAGGCTGACAATTAATACTGAACAAACAATAACTCAAACTATGAATTATGAAAGAGCTGCAGCATCTGAAACTGACCACAATGAACATTTGACAGATAAACAGAACCACAGTGCTTCAGTTTCAGCTTCACAGTTTGTCATGTCTGTTATGGATTGGGATTGTTTCTCTCACCCTATATTTTTTTTATTAATAAGTTGTTGTTGTTTTTATCAATTACTAGAAATTTCAGGCGACCCCATTTGAATTCCAGGTGACCCCACATGGGGTCCCGACCCCAAGGTTGAAAAACACTGTATTAATAACTTACTCTATGAATACATTCAACTACTGTTATTAAATGGACTCAATTTATGTGGAGTATTTGTACCTTGCTAGTGTATTAATTTAGGTGCATTTCCATCAGCTATTTGCATATGCATTTATAATGTGTGCATTGAAAAAACACTATGCCTGTGAGTAGAGAGTGGAAAAGCATAAAAAGGAAATAACAAATCAGAACAATAGATTGGAGTTAGTCAGTAACAGTATGTGGCTGCAGTGTTCACCTAGAACAGTGGTTCCCAGCCTTTTCTGGCTCGTGACCCCATTTTAACACAACAAATTTCTAGTGACCCCAAACATTTAAAACTGAAACATTTTTCTCTTGGAGATGTCTTAGCGGGGCCACCATGAAGATCACCTGAAGCAAATGTCAGACAGAGGTTTAAAGGTTTAGGTTTTCAGGAGGGCAGATGCTAAAACAGTTTCAGGATTTTGCCAAAAATAGGCCAAGCATTATATCAACTTACATTTTCTTTTGCAGATTTTATGAAAATTCTGCAAAAATTTGCTGTACATTTGGATGGAAACCTGCCCAGTGTGTCACAAACAACCAGCAGCAGACTATCCGTGGACCCTTGAACATGTGGACAGGAGTGAAGGAGTGAACCACCAGCATTTCAGTTCACTGATGACCAGCGCTACCTCCTGGGATACAATAACTCCAAGTATGATTCAATAATTTACTAGCAGATGAGTGGAGAATGAACAGAGAATAGTTCATTTGGACTCAGTTCGACACTATTAATGGTTTTTACTTAGTTCCATATGAAAAGACCATATTTATTAAGTGCTCTTAACCCTTTAACCCTTGAAGTGTCTGTGGTGATCCTTCTGAATGTACAATTTATTCTAAATATTCATGCAAATTCAACCGTTTGCTCAATAAGAAAAATTTCAAAACATGCAGAGAGAATAGACCTCGTTCTTTCCATGGACATCTGAGCATGCTCAGTGCCGTTTTGACCATGTAACTGCTCTTTGGAGTTCAACCAGGTGCCAAAAGCAACTGGACTCATTTAGACAAAAAGAGCCCCAAAACAAAAACTACTGGGCCAAAATTCAAATCCTTATTGTTGTTCAGTGTGTTCCAGTACACAGTTCATGTTCAACATCCTAAATCTTTTATTGATGCATATTCTGAGTGCCTTATTTAGTAAAAACCTGTTGAATTTCAATTCCTCTTGCTGTCTTTTTCTGTTATTCCACCCTGTTTTGACCTAAAAACACACAGTAAAACAAAACCACTGAAGAAAAGGAACACAGACACATACTTGCAGCAACTTTATGACACTGAAACAGACACAAACTCACAGCAGCACATTTACCTGAAATAATGTCTCAGGGGTAAAAGAGTTAAGGGAGAATTACTATTTTAAGACACATACTGAGTAAGCATATAAGAAACAGTGTACATCAACTTCCTGACTTAAGAGAAATTATCAGGAGATTATTGAAGAAAAACTGTTGGTTAATGAGTTCAGAGGTTGGTAAGTGTGATCATGTGGAATAAAGCATTAATCAGTGCTTTATAATGACATTATATACAGGATTTAATACATGTACATGCAAGTAATTAACAAATGAATGGTTAATGCCTTTGTAAAAAGTGTAAATGATGAAAACTGTAGAGATGTTAGTAGGACTTCAGTAGAACTATCTCATCAAAATGCCAGAATGTTTTAAAAGGAATACGTTTATTGTCATCAACACTTTTTCTAGCAAACTCACAGAACTTAGACTGTTTCCCATTGCTCATGTTGCACAGAGAATCCTCTCATTATTCATGTTCTGTCAGAAAGCAAACGACTTCCATGTGTGATATAGATTTGTGTGTCCGTTGCCATGTGACTGCAGTGAGGATGCTTCCAGACGGTGTCCACAGGTTGTATTTTTTCTTAAATCAGAAATGAATGTAATATGTTAGTACGAAGGAAACTTGATGTTGAGCTATGAAATAAGTGTGTATCGTGTGTGTGTACTTTTATATATTCAGTGTCTAATAATTTATGCAAAAAGTAAGTAAAGTAAGCTGTAAAAGGATGAGCACCTATACTTTTGTTTGCTTTGTTTTCATCTTCGGTTTATGATGATTCATTTGTTTATGTCTGTTTGAGTTGTACATGCGGAAACAGAACATGATTAAACCTGTTGGCATATTCCATATAGTATTGTGTAATATTCATTTATTCATTCATTTTCTGAACCCGCTTTATCCTCACTAGGGTCAGGGGGTCGCTGGAGCCAGCTACTTATGGGCAAAGGCGGGGTACACCCTGTACGAGTCACCAGTTCATTGCAGGGCTATATTAATTTGAATTAATTTGAAATGAATATTAATTTGAAGTTTGAATCGTTACAGTAGTGCATGTAGTTGTGACTTTGTAAAAAATATATATGTTTGGTGCGCTTACCTGACATCAATATGTAATATGTCATATTTTATTTAATCAGATTTAAGTAAATAATTTGAGTGATGATTCATTTATGTCTGTTTGAGTTGTGAATGCGGAAACAGAACATGATTAAACCTGTTGGCATATTATTTAACACCATATATTATTATGTAGTATTCATTCATTTTCTGTACCCGCTTTATCCTCACTAGGGTCAGGGGGGTCGCTGGAGCCTATCCCAGATACTTATGGGCAAAGGCGGGGTACACCCTGTACGAGTCACCAGTTCATTGCAGGGCTATATTATTTGAATTAATTTGAAATGAATATTAATTTCAATCACTATTAGTTTGAATCATTACAGTAGTGCGTGTAGTTGTGACTTTGTAAAAAAAAAAAAAAAAAAAAAATGTTTGGTGCACTTACCTGACATCAATATGTAATATGTCATATTTTATTTAATTAGATTTAAGTAAATAATTTGAGTGATGATTCATTTGTTTATGTCTGTTTGAGTTGTACTTGCAGAAACAGAACATGATTAAACCTTTTGGCATATTATTTAATACCATATATTATTATGTAATATTCATTCATTCATCATTCATCATTCGGCTGTAAAATGGTGAGCATCTATACTTTTGTTTGCGTTGGTTTCATGTTCTGTTTATGATGATTCATTTGTTTACGTCTGTTTGAGTTGTACATGCGGAAACAGAACAAGATTAAACCTGTTGGCATATTATTTAACACTATATATTATTATGTAATATTCATTCATTCATTCATTCATTCATTCATTTTCTGAACCCACTTTATCCTCACTAGGGTCAGGGGGGTCGCTGGAGCCTATCCCAGCTACTTATGGGCAAAGGCGGGGTACACCCTGTACGAGTCACCAGTTCATTGCAGGGCTATATTAATTTGAATTAATTTGAAATGAATATTAATTTGAAGTTTGAATCATTACAGTAGTGCACGTAGTTGTGACTTTGTAAAAAAAAAAAAAAAAAAAAAATGTTTGGTGCACTTACCTGACATCATTATGTCACATTTAATTTAATCAGTTTTAAGTAAATAATTTCAGTGTTTTTATCCCTTTAGATTGTTTTATTTTGTTTTGTCATACTTTTCAATCATTTTTCAAGACATTTAAAACTATAATAGGTGTCATTTTATGGTCAGTTTTTATTTATTTCCATTTAACTCCACTTCCAAATGTCTAATTTCTTACAAGATTTGCATACATGGCAAAATAAGTCTTTACTTCAGCCTAAACCCTTTCGGTCCACTGTATACGGAGCAATGGATATGTTGTTTTTGTTTGTATTTTAAGTAATTAACGAACGAATAAACTACTACTTCTACCTCTATAAGTGTACATTCGGTGTTGTGCTGCTACTGGAAGCTTCATTTCCTAAATAATAATAATATCCTAAGAATAATAGATGAGGCAGTGGTACATGTGTTTGTAGATGGCGGGTAGAAAATATGCAGGACCTTTCAGACTCCACAACACGACCCCAGTGCTGTTTAGTGGAGACGGTGCACGCCGGCAGTCGAAGGGTTAAGCCTGAGCTCAGTTGTGGAGAGTGGAGGGGAGAACTCTGAAATCTTTTCCATATTACAGCACACATGAGGAACACATTTAAGCGAGTTCAGCTGTCTGGAGTCTCTCTCTCTCTCTCTCTCTGGCTGGTTAGGGGTAAGTTCAACACAGCCGTATATCATTACACATCTGGGAAAATGCAGTCAAAGCCCCGGATGACACACCACAGAAAAAAGAGACAATGTTCCCCATCTGTAACCAGCCACTGTGGTTTCTGATGGAAACTCTGAAATCAGGTAAAGACATGAGTTTCTACTGATTTCAGTCCCAACAGTGCAGAAGGTCCACACTTTTCCATCCTGAAGTAAAAATCTGAATGTCTAAAATGATGTGAACAAGGAAAATGTGCAGCATTAATATTAACACTAACAGAATCTGAGACTGCATTTCCCTGACTCCGCCCACCATCACTGTGACTCCGCCCACTCTGAGTTGCTCTGGTTCCTGCAGTTGTATTTTTGGTGTGATGGATGCAGGCTGGCTGAGCTTTCAGGAGGGAGGCATCTCTGCAGTTCTTTTTTTTCCCACTGTGGAAACTGTTGTTTCCCCTTCAGTCCCAGGTCCACATACCATAATAATACTGTTCATGACTTCAACTACCCTGCACTGAAGAATAATGGAGATGTTTTCAGGCAGAATTGGAGCTTTTCCTCTAAAAAATCTCCCTATTGTCACTCCAGTTTCTGTAGTTTCCACATGAAAAGACGGTAGACTCCCTGAAGAGAAGATGATGGGTGACTTCTAGAGGTGAGGTCAAAGTGGAGGAGAAAAAAACTCCATGCCCCCTTCATGCCTGACCTCAAACCCTCCATGTCTTGTAAAGCCAGAAAAGGCATCTGAGGAAACCCCGACATAAAACTTATCTTTTCTTCTCCTTTCAAGTCTTATTTCTTATTCTTCGTCCACCCGATTGAAGCAAAAACACTCTATATCTAATACCTGCTGAAATGGTTGTTGCTTTAAAGGCACATTAGAAAGTACAAGTCTGAAAATACCTCAAAGCAGAGGAGTGACTCAGTTTAATATCTGTTTTGGTTGGTATTGAACATCTTTTGCTGATAATAATCCTCAGAATTCATCTAAGCTCACACAGTCTGTGAGTTTGTATCAGGCCTCTGTAGCTTTACGACGGCAGCCAGTGTGACAACAAGGAAGTAAAACGACTCCTCCAGACCTCCTCCGCACTTGAATGATTTCACAGATGGGAAGGAAGAAAACAGTCTGCGAAACAGTTGGAACCAAAAGAGCAAAAGAGGAATTTTCAGCCAAATAATATGTTTTTACATTAGTCTCTCTGCTGTACAAAGATGTGATGGACAACGAACTAACTACTAACTCATGTGGGGTCACCTGAAATTTCTAGTAATTGATAAAAATAAAAACTTACTAATAAAAATATATAGTAAGTTGAGAGAGACAATCCCAAAACATAACAGACATGACAAACTGAAGCTGAAACTGAAGCACTGTAGTACTGTTTATCTGTCAAATGTTCATTGTGGTCGGTTTCAGATGCTGCAGCTCTTTCATAATTCATAGTTGGAGTTCTTGTTTGTTCAGTATTAATTGTCAGCCTTGTAAATCCAAGCTGGACTGACTGTACATATCCTGACCAAGGAAAATCAAATTCTCACTTTGTGCAGTAATCTACACCTGGCTTTTCTGCCTCCGTCCATAAAAATATACTAAATGTATTAGTCTAATTATATAGACTAAATGTCATTTAAAATAAATTTTTATTTGCAACATGGCATAGCAAACTATTACATGATCAAAAACAAATCAATTTTAAGAAAAAAATTTTTTCCCTTTTGAATGTCTGGGGTCACCAGAAACGTGTGATGTGTTAAAATGGGGTCATGAGCCAAAAAAGGTTGGGAACTACTGCTCTAACTTAATGTAGAAGTCACATCCCACACGGTTTAAACATAAACATAAAATGGCCTCATCTCTTGATCTCTCTGGATATTTAGCTCAGTGTTTCTTCCTGACCCAAAAGCATCTACTGATCTAAAATGTATAAGAATCAGAATCAGAATCGGGGGAAGTTATTGTTACAGTTGCTCCATTCAAGAATAACCATCCATTTAAAAATAACTTTCTCTATACAGAGCTGCAGCATTAGCAGTTACGCTTCTCTCTAATATTTCATTTTTCACTCTTCTGTGGTTTTTCTCCACCTGTGTTTTTCTCTGTGCTCCCTTGTTGTATGTTGCTGCTGTCAACCCTTTATCGTAGACTTGCACTGATTACAATTTTTGCAGTGCTTGGACAGCTGATACTGATTTTGGCTGATTCTGATCTCATTTTTTCCAAACACAACACACAAGACAGAGCAATGTAACTTTCCCATTAGAACTTTTATTTTAAAAACAGAAGAAAAGTGTACAAAAAAGTGCCAGGTTTTCTGTATGAAAACAGGTGCATTGATTGAAACGCCTTGTTTTTAGTGAGTCCTGTATTGTTCCAGCAGCAGAAAATTATCATATTTAAGGAAAATTATCATACACACCCAATTTTTTATTCTGATGTGGCTCAGACCATCTGCTTTAGTAACAGGTTTATTGACAGGATAGGTGTTTAGGATAGGTGACAGACTGTACGTAACCCAGTTTTACTTTTAAATAATCTAAGAGAACCTTGGAAAACACAAGCATCTCTACATATGTGGAGCACAGGATGAACCCCTGCACTGAATGGACCACATTAACACCATTTATACATTCACAACTTCCACAGGCTTTGCCCTGAATAAAGGTCCTGCCTCACGAGTAGAGAGACACGTGAGAGGGTGAATAAAAACAAGTGCAGCACTATGCGAAGGATCCGTATCCTATTTAATTCTTTCATCATCTATGTTTAAGAGTAGGTTAAAAACGTTCCTTTTTGATTAATCTTATAGTTAGGGCAGCTCAGGCTGCTCTTAGTTCTGCTGCTATAGGCTTAGACTGATGGAGACTCATCTGGATACACTGAGCTCTTCTCTGCTCTGCTCCTCCTCCTCCTCTATGACCTCCTCTCTGCTCCTCTTTCTCCCTGACCTTTTCTCTCCTAATTTTCTCTTCTATTTACACCCCAGTGAATACATGTTACTGACCTGACTTCTTCCCTGGAGTCTCTGTGCTTTATCGCCTCACAGGTTTTCCCTGGATTATCTCAGATTTTCCCAGGATCATCTCTGGACCTGCTGCTGTGGCCCTGCCTCTCTCCCGCCTTCATGTCATCACTCACTTATCCATATAATTATGATAGTGTTTATTATATAGTTCCATAGATGTTCTAGTTCAGTTATCTGTGCATCAACTGCATCCATGTGTCTCCCCCTACCTTCCCCTTCTCCCCCTTTCCCCCAGTCTCTCTCTATCTCTATTGCTCTCTCTTTTCTCCTCCTTTACTCTCTCTCTTTAACCCCGACTGGTCAAGGCAGATGGCCATCCTCCAGGAGTCTGTTGGGTGTCTGTAAATTGGCTTAGACTCTGGTTTTGATCAACTCTATATGTCAAGTGTCATGACATAACTTTTGTTATGATTTGGAGCTATATAAATAAAATTTGATTTGATTTGATCTGAACCCACTTTATCCTCACTAGGGTTGCGGGGGGTGCTGGAGCCTGTACCGGCTACTTACGGGCGAAGGTGGGGTACACCCTGTTCGCCAGTTCATCACAGGGCTGACATATAGAGACAAACAACCAATCACTCTCACATTCACACCTATGGACAATTTAGATTAACCAATTAACCTATCAGTGCATGTCTGTGGATGGTGGGAGGAAGCCAGAGTACCTGGAGAGAACCCACACAGACACAGGGAGAACATGCAAACTCCACATAGAAAGGTCCCACCCTATTTGTGTTTGATAATTAATTAATTTAGTCGTGTAAAGATGGGGTCAAATTACACTGGTCAACAACAAATTTATTGTTTAAGTTTTTTGAGCTGATTTAGGATAATTTTGGTGTGCTGAATCCAAAAATCACATTGATTTTGCTCAATCAGGTCAACTTTCTGAACTATGCTACATATTGGCTTTTTAACATTTTTGCTTACATTTATGGGCATTTTCACATCATATGGTACAAAATTCTTTCATATTTCTTGCAATAAACGAGTTCTGAAGATTTTATTTTTGCCAATTTATGATTAATGGTTTTGTTAATATTACAGGTGAATGAAATGGCTTCGACTAGAAGATCTTGCAAAAATAAGCCTGACGTATTCTGCTACATCTGCGGTGAATACACCTTTGTACAGGTACAATGGTGAAATGATTTTTTTTCTCTTAAAACCTATTTTGGGTGAGAACTATATAAAAAATCAACTGATAAAGTTACAAAAATGTAATCAATTTTGTGAGAAGATCAAATTTTTCAAAATCAAATTAGCAAAAAAACCTGACCTCATTGAGAAAAACAGATGTCATTTTTGGATTTAGCGGTGCAAAATGGTCCTAATTCAGTTGAAAAAACCTAGACAACTTACAAAAAACATTTTTTTGTAACCCAGTGTTATCATACATCATTGGATAATTTGAATTATTGATCATACATCGTACAGAGGGTAAAATTATTACCAAAAAAATTATACAAATACCATAATTATAGTAGGTCTAGCTGGGCTCGATTCTAGGGGGGGCAAGAATGGGCAATGCCCCCTTAAACAAATGTCCTGCCCCCTGACATGAAAGTTTCCGAAGGCAGGGAAAAGGAAAATAAGGTGCACAACAGTGGGAGACTTGGAGGGAGTAGTAAGCATCTGAAGTTTCACTTTCACTTTGTACAGTCACAGGGTGGTGTGCGTGTACTCAGTGTGAGGTACATACGGCACGTAACACACAAAGTAATGGTACTAATGTCAGTAATGATGTTCAAATGGATAAATGTGTTTGTTGACAGGTGTCTGGATCATCACGTATGTTGTTGTAATGTTCTGACAGTGTTGTCGTAATGTTCTAAAATACATGTTCCTTTTTTTTTTGGCCATTTATGGGTAAGGAACTAATTATGGCAACTTCATCAACCTTGATTTTCTACATAACAATAAAGAATTTCACAAAAATAATAAAGTCTTGTTATATCCTCCAATAACACACTAACTTTGAAATTTTGAATTTCAGAGTATTCACCATTCAGAGAGTGCCCTATAAAGGGTTAACTGTGTAATTTCCCCATAGTGAACAAGTAGTCATATCTTATCTTATCTTATCTTATCTTATCTTATCTTATCTTATCTTATCTATATAGTTATAGTATAATAGCAGATCCGTCCAGATAAACCCATTCAGACTTAAAAAACATAGCCACCCCTAAAAAGTCTTATGATGGCCAAAATTGTCGGTAAATGGGTCAATTTTTCAAAAACTTGAAAACAGAGCAAGAGTAGGTGCAAAAGTCAGTTTCTTCTCAGTCCACTACGTTACATTATGGCTGAAAGGTAATTCAAGCTTTTTTTTTTTTTCAACTTTGGTTAGGAAAATGCCCCATAACCTAAATCCCCTCACCTGTCTGCAACCATAACCACAAGTCCACATTGTGTGCTCTATTTACGATATTGTTGGTGAAGTTGACCAGTGCTTATGGGCTTAGATGAGTGTTTAAAGTGTCTGCCACCTGCTACCACTCAAACCTCCACCTGCCACATAAACACCTGGGAGGATGCACACTGAGGGCAATCCACTCTTAAACTCCCCCTCGGTTGTGGTAAATAAAGTGGCCTGGGCAGAGAGAGAGCTCCTGTCACAGCTGAAAGCTCTTAGTCTGAATCTGGACATTATCTGAACAGTAAAGTGTGTTTTCAAGGGAATGGTTGCATTTTACATGTACATATATATATATTTTTTGCAGCATTTTTTCCTTTGTCATAGATGAGTGAGCTACATTTGAAGGACGCTATTACAACATACTTTGGTAAGTTTTTTTTCTTACAAATACTTCAACTTTATAAAAACTCAAAGATTGTTGTTTTGTGTGTGTGTTTTTTTTGTTTTTTTTAGTAGATTGTTTTTTTAACATCGATTTTCATATTTATATTGATCTATTTTCTTATAATTCTATCCTGTTGAATCACTGAAAATGTTTTAATGGGTGAAAAGCTAAAAACAAACAAAAAAAAAACAATAAAAAAGCGAGTTACAAACCCCCCCCCCCCCCCCCCCCCAAAAAAAGTCAAAGATACTAAAAGAGTGATATTTTGCTTTTTTAAATGGAATTATGATTTTAAAACATTTCCCTGTGGTCTACATAAGCTGTACATTCTATGTTTGGGTCTGAATTCTTCATTAATTCAACTCCACAGGTCCATCTTCAACCCTATTCTGAGTAATGACATGAAAAAGTCATATTGAGTGCTGGCCCTTAAATGCACATGAGCCCACCCCATTCCGGGTTGTTGACTGTGCTGCTCTGTCCTGTTCAGCACTTCAGTTTGTTAATACAACCAACAACTGAACATTTTAGGTAATCGGCTTGAAATTTGGACATATTTCAGTTTTTACTACAACCGCTGCTGCTGACAAACAATTATGTCGAACTCGGAGAAAGTTCGTTGGAAAGTCTTGACCTTATATGTGCAAATGTCTTGACGTAACTAGTTGTAAACGGTAACAATTTAAGAAGGAATTGATAGCCATATTAATTGAAATTATTCATATAAATTCAAATGATAGTAATTAATACAAATACATTATTACAAATATTACATTATTTAACTCATTGTTGTATTGTGGCTGCCACAATAATTCTACCAAATCAGACTATTGGTATTATAATTATATATTTTTGTGTTATCATTATCATTATTACAACAATTATTATTTTCCCCCTCTCTCTGTCTCACTTTCATTCACACTCCCCTCTTCCCCTTTTCCTTATCGCCCCTAATCGATTTGTACTGTTTAGTGAGTAATATGATGTTGTCATTGTTGTTTTTTTGTCATTACTCTGTCATTGTTGTTGTTTTTGGTTTGTTTATTTGTTTGATTTTCCCTTTGTTTATGTGTTGTTGTTGTTTTTTTGTCCGCATTGTCTTGATAACTATAACTATCACTATTAAAAAAAAAAAAAAGAAGAAGAAGGAATTAAAACAGATTGTAGAAATCCACTCAATTTTTTGTCAAAATGAGTTTAAAGATAGCTTTGCAGCACCTGGAGGGTTCAAATTCAAGCTTTTTGAACTATTAGGGTCCAAATACACAAATAAATGTACTGAAGACTAATAAAAGTGGGTTTAACAAATTATTTTATACCACAGTAATAGAGGGAACATGACGGTGTGAATATAGTCAGTAAATGAAAACTTAAAGTTGTTGTTACTGAATTCTTTGGATCATGAGTGATTTTTAGAAATTGGGAGGGGGGTTATCAATTAAGAGGGGAACATAACTTCAAAATCAAAAACAGGACAACAACCTTAAAAGTTTTGTTTATCAATTTCTGGTGTTAAATTATGGAACAATCTAAGTGAGGAACTCAAGCAAAGTCCAAATATGAACCAGTTTAGAAAATGTACAAAAATATTTTGTTTTAGCAGTTACAATTGATAATTATCATTACTCACTATTTTCCTTTACTTATTGATATGGCGTAGGGATTAGATGCAGAGAAGCCTGTGTGAATGTATATGTGTATGTATGTAACAGTGTTTATATGAATTGTACATGTATATATAAGTGTATGCGCATAGGTATGTATATGTGCGTATATGTATATATATGTATATCATATATGTGGATGTGGTATATGTATGCATGTGTACATGTATGTATGTATATGTATGTATATACATTTGTGTATGTGTATATATATGTATATATGTATATATGTATATATGTATAGATAGATAGATAGATAGATAGATAGATAGATAGATAGATAGATAGATGTGTTCGTGTAAGGGTGTATATATGTATGTATGTATGTATGTATATGTGTATATGTATGTATGTACATATTGTTGGTTTAGACAAAGGGGTGAGAGCTAATAAGCCATGCTTCTTCTCACTCCTTTTGAGTATGACATTTTTTCTTTTTCTTTTTCCATGTATCATTATTTTTATGCTTCCTTGAATTTTAATTTCTATATTATGTTGTGCAAAGAAGTCAGATAGTAGTAATCAGGAAGCTTGTATCATATCCATATTCGAAATGTGTGTGTGTGTGCGTGTGTGTGTGTGTGTGTCAGGGGCTGGGATACCTCCTCCATCCACCTCCACAGTTGAACATATTCCATATGTAGTTGTGTTGTAACTACTCAGTCTAATGGCCGACTTAAACTGTTGTGTTATAAATGAGAAACTGTCGCTTTACGCTTTAGAACTTTACTCTTAAATGAAATATAATGGAGTAAGTCCTGAAAAACTTAGCTAACTTTTTTTTTTGGTCTCCATTTGATCACTCAGTCTGGGAGCAGTTTTACCTCTGGTGTTTTAGTCTGCTGCTGTGTCATTTTTTCCACCCGCTAACCCAGAGGGAGGAGGGCTGCTGCAGTTTTACACAGTTAAAACAACCAGCAGTGGGAGGATGGCTCGTATCGGAAGCACAAAACACAGCCAGCAATGGAAAAGCTCTTTGAGGACCCCAGTGGTGGGAAACACAACCAGATTATGTGCAGCTAAGACTTATGAGCACAAAAGGCCTGTTTTATGCAGCTAATATGTTTAAAAACATACTTATAATGACAAAAAAGAACATGAGTGTGTGATAATCAATGATCAGATAAATTAACCCTGTAAAAACATGTTGCATAGTGTGTTGGTTTGTTTGTTCTTTAGTTTTTTTTTTTTTTTTTACTTACAAACATTCTTGGTGAAGGTTGTTAATGCTGGATGCCGTTCCTTATAAAACAGAAAGAATAAGAGGTAGTCCATTTTGGGTTCTGTACATACATGGCAGTGCAAAATGGTTTATTCTAAAAAATACAAAAAAATACAATAAAACTGTAATAGCGCTCGTTTTGTGTGTGTGATACACTTAAGAAACTTTAATTCTGAAAATTAAATTCAATTTCTGTAGGGAGGAGGGTGGGGGGTGGGATGGGAAAAGTTCTTGTAATATTTTGTTTTGTTTAGATTTAAATTTTTTATTATTTTTGTTTATTTATTTCTTCTTTTTTTCTTCTGATCTTTAAAAATCCTCCCTGTTTTGTCTATCTGTAAGTTTATACATTTATGTGTCTTCCCTCTGTAAATGTGCCTTAACTTATGTAAAAGCCTCTGTTAATAAAATCAATTAAAAAAAAATTCCATTTCTGTAATTAAATTCTCTATGGTTGTTTTAACACCTGGCAGTCTGATAAAAGTCAGATGCTCCTTTTGCTTTTTGGGAGCAGACTAAGGCTCACACTGCAGCAAAAGTAGCTCAAATCTGACTTTATTCCCCATATTTGACCCATATCAGATTTTTAAATGGAAGTCTGAACAGCGCAAGTATGATTTATTTATTTTTTCAAATCAGACTCAGGCCACCTTCATATGTGGCCCTAAATCGGACATATATCTGATAGTTTTGCAATGCAATTTCAGTCTGAACGGTCATGTCCATTTCATCTGACTTTTATGGCATGAAAAAGCAACATACGCCACAATCCACACCGGAGGAAGCGGGACCTGGCAGATCCATATTTACTGCCATAAACCCAGTGTGCAATCACATTACATTATGATGTGAACAACCATGCAAAAAAATCAGATTTCAGCAAAAAAACAGAACTGAACATTGAGGTCTGTGTTGGTACTCATTTGCCCAGGTCATCGTTCTTCTTGGTAGTTCTTCTCAGTTCAACTGGGTTTAGCTCTTTTGAAAATGTTTGTCTGTCATCCATGAGACTTCTTTAGTTCTGAACATTAAAACCTGCAGTGGTGAACGTAGTCTAATACATCCTCCCTGGTCGTATTTATCCAGATCTATCAGCTGTCGTCAACCAAGGTTATAATAGTTTTGGATTTTAATTATAGTTTAGTTTTAATTAGTTTGACTTTTTTTTCTCTTATTCAGTTAGTTTTAATTAGTTTTTAGAGCAGGTTTGTTAGTTTTTTATTAGTTATCGTTTTTTTCTGAATGCTTAGTTTTAGTTTAGTTTAGTTTAGTTTTAGTATTAGTTTTAGTTATTTCATATATTTTATCTTCCTCATCATCCTATTCAAAGAAATTAGTGAGGCATGGATATGGGTTACCCTGGACACTTTATTTGGGGGTCGGGTTAGGGCGGCTCATGGACTGAGCAGAGACACAATGTACCGTACAATGTATAAATTCCCTATAGCAGGTTGAGGTGGGGTGCAATCCATACACGTCACTTACGTGAAACAATGCGAAGATGTGCAAAGCAGGAGAGGAGATGCACAAAGCAGCCAGCAGTTAAACCAGATAGAACATATATAACCAGCTACCCAGCAGTTAAAGCAGATAGAAACATATATAAACCAGCTAACCAGCAGTTAAGCAGATAGAACATATATAACCAGCTAAACCAGCAGTTAAAGCAGATAGGAACATATTATAAACCCCTAACCAGCAGTTAAAGCAGATAGGAACCTATTATAAACCAGCTAATCAGCAGTTAAAGCAGACAGAAACATATATAAACCAGCTAACCAGCAGTTAAAGCAGATAGGAACCTATTATAAACCAGCTAACCAGCAGTTAAAGCAGACAGAAACATATATAAACCAGCTAACCAGCAGTTAAAGCAGATATGAACATATTATAAACCAGCTAACCAGCAGTTAAAGCAGATAGGAACATATTATAAACCAGCTAACCAGCAGTTAAAGCAGACAGAAACATATATAAACCACGTATAAACATATCTAACCCAGTTCCTCATCAGTAAACCACACCTTAGCAGGATATCTCATCTCTTAATCATCTCCAGTTCCATTATTACCAACTTTGCGTCAGTTCAGTTCAGCTAGCTGTAGCTAGTACCATCAACGTTTTTTACATTCTAACAGGTTCCATACCTCTGTAATTGGATTAGTTTTCATCCTCCTCTTTTCTCCTCTTCTAAACTGTGCAGTCAGGGCTTGGAAGGCCTTTCATGGTGATAAACTCTCCAGTTTAACCTGGATGCTAGTTCAACACTGACTCTGTCCTTTAGCTCTGCTCTGTCTCTGTCACTCACGCGCACACACACGGTACGCCAAAAAAAAAAAAAAAAAAAAAAAACCCGACCCATGTATCACTACAGTAAACCCCAGACAGGACTGTGCTGCTTTGTCCCAGCTTTAGTCTGTATGTTCCAGGTAGAGTGGGGACCAGAAGACGACTGGAACCACCAGTGACCACACATGACAGACTGTGAAGTGTCCTATGGTGTCACCAGCTCAAACTGCTGGAGCGAAATAAATTAATTCATATCAATCCGACATTGACAAAGACGAAAACGAAGGGAATTGTATCCATAATTTTTATACGTTTAGTTAGTTTTGTAAGCTCACAATACAGTTTCAGTTAGTTATCGTTTTTTTCTTTTAATTAGAGTTTTATTAATTTCAGTTACGAAAATGTTTTGTCAATTTTAGTTTTCGTCATTTCGTTCGTTTTCGTTAACGATAATAACCTTGCTGTCAACACCATGTTAGTGCGATGCCAGTATTGTAGATAGATCTGAAACCCTCCACTGTTCTTTCTTTCTTTCTTTAGGATCCCATTAGCTGTACCATAGCTACAGCTGTTCTTCCTGGGGTCGTTACAATAACCTTTACAACTTGTCAATGCAAATAACATACAATATAAGCATTCAAAACAATTTTCACATTCTACATAACATACAAAAAAACAGACAAAAATACAGACACTACAGCTCCTTTAGATTATCAGCGGTATAATATCTACAGTACATGTATTTAATTAACCCAGGTATCAATCATCTATGGTCAACAGATGTTTCTTAACTGATTTCTTGAATTGCATGTTACAGTTTTCTTGTGTGATGTGTTCTGGTAGTTTGTTCCATTCTTGCATAGCTCTGTATATTACCATTCTTTTCACTGCATTTGTTCATGTTTGGGTCTGTGTAAAATTACCTCTGGTTGTCTGCCTGGTTGCATAGCTACATCTATCTGAAGTAAAACAAACATTTTATACAAGATGGATGGTTTATTTCTTCTAAATATTACTAAAGGAAACCAGTAATGAATAAAGTAATCTTTTTTTAACAGAGAGCCAGTTCAAGTTATTATGCATCTCAATAACATTTGTTCTGTAGCCACACTGCAATGCAGTGCGAGCGGCTCTATTTTGTACAATTTGCAACTTTTTAATATTTTCTTGTGTTGTATTTGACCATACTGCCTGACAGTAATCCAAGACTGACAGTACTAAGGACTGAATCACCAGTTTAGTTAAACTAAGTGACATAAAAGCTGCACAAAACTATTGTAGATGAGTTTTCTGCTTTGGTGGTCCACCTCACAGTTAGGCCTATGCCCAGACCAGGGCCTTTCTGTGTTGAGTGGTCTCTCCACATGAGTTTCCCCTGGGTCTGACATTAGCATCATTGACTCAGATACTGATGAAAATCTGGAGTTGATCCCCAGTACCTTCAATGGCAGCTCACTGCATGCTAATGCTAGTACTAGGGGTGTATATATTTGGATAGGTAAAAATGTAGCCACTCGACTTCCTTTTCTCGAAGGGATAACACATAATATGACTTCACTTCATGACAGATATATTCACTAGGCCTGTAACGGTACACATACTGAACCGAACCGTTTCTGTACACACCTGTTCGATTCTGTACACAGCTGTACCAAAACAGCACAGTATGTTGAGAAAAAGAAAAAGGAACTAAAGACGTCGGTCGATGCGGAACTTTAAATCCGCCGAAGTTCCACACGGACATATTGAAGGAGCGCACATTGACCCAAAATACAAAACAGCAGCTGATATAAGGTAAAAAAAAACAACAACAACAAAATATGATGTCAACCTGGAAGGAAGAGATTGAAGACCCTCAACCCTAACCCCCCCTCCCAACCCTAACTCTCTAATCCAACCCCCGAACCCTAACACCCCTAACCTTAACCTACCCTAACCCTAACCCTAAACTGACCCCCTAACCCTAACCCTCCATCATTACAGTCCAGTTTGGGATCACTGTGGGTTCAGGTGAAAGACAACTGCCAATGTCCGGTAGTTCTCAAACACTTACACTAGCTGTCTCTGTGACCCATACACACACACTACACACACCACACCCACACACACACACACACACACACACACACACACACACACACATATATATATATAATAGAGGGAAACCGGGAGTTGGGTGTAAAGTTTCACTTTCATTTCACGTTAGCGTTAGTTATGGACCACACCCACACACACACACACACAAATACACAAAGTGGCCTAAACGTTTGTTAGTTTTCCTAAAATAAATAATTTGGTTAATTTTGTTGTCAATGTTGCTCTTCAGTTTGTTAAAAGAGAATATGAGTCTGCGCTCTTGTTAATGTTGCACTTCATGTGGAATTTTTTTTGTTGTTCTTTTTCTGCAGAATGTGAACTGACAGAACTGTGATTACACTTTTGTTCTTTGTTCAAAACTACCTTTCTGGGAAAAGTACAATACTAATGTTTAAAATACATTTAGTAATATTTTATTTATTTTATTTTCTATTTGATTTATAGCAGCAGAATTATATTATTCCTGTTTTTCTATATTCTGTTGGCTCCAAAAATTGGAGGGAAAATGTTCAAAAATTCATAATAAATGCATTAAAGACATTTTGAGAGGTTTTCTTCTTCCCATACTGAACCAAAAAAAAACAAAAAACGTGGGTTTAAAAACTGAAAACGTACAGAATGGAAAATTTTGTGTACCAGTACAGGCCTAATATTCACCCTTATTCTATCGGTTGACGTCCACCATGCAGGACTACATAGCTTTCGGATGGCACAGTGGTGTAGCGGTTAGCATTTCCACCCCACAGCTAGAAGCATCCATGTTCAGTTCTAGTTGGGGCCTTTCTGTGTCCTCCAGTTGACCCACTGTATAAGTTAATCGTCTTCTCAGTGTTTTTGATGAAGGTCTGGAGTTGGTCCCTGAGCACATTCAATGGACACTCACTGCTCTTACTGTGTGTATTGTCGTGGTCAGCCTTTGCGAGTCAGAAGAGTTGAAAATATTGACTCGAAACAGCTCTTTACCGTCACACTGCACGTTTAATGTTTGCAGGGAAGCTCAGACATGCTTCACATGTCACATAAACACACTTTTGTCGTAGAAAAAGTAAATAGAGGGTTTTGAGAGTCCCAACTCGTAAAACAAAAGCATCGTATTGTACAGTTAGCAACTCGTGTCTGACCGCGAGGTGTACAGGTTACATCCTCACGTCGGTGTGCGTCACCATAATAATCAAAAGTATTTAAAGCAACAGTACACAGGGAGGTGATCATTACTGTATGTAGGTAAATGCAGAGTCTGAACCCCCTTATCAGCATAATATATCAAGGTAACATTTTTAATTTCCACATGCTGTTAGTTCTTTTTTTTTGCAATGGTGCAATAGTTTTCCTGTGACTGATCCAAAAGTCTGAATTATTCATAAAGTGTTATTACACTACATATATCTAAATGATCCCATTCATGGTTCGGTTTGATTTGGTCTCAGACTACATGTACCTCTTTAGGCTGGACCAAAAACCAGCTGCTCTCAAAGTGACCATATGTGTGGCCTAAATTCTACACACTGAACTTTTAAGAATCTTTTTTGATTTCCTGTTATTTCCAGGACATGTAAGGACACAAGGACTTTCCCTTCACTTCCAAGCAGGAGGAGTCTCTGATCCTGATAAAGAAACTGCGGAAATAACATGTTTCACAGGATGATGAGGTCCCCCACAGGAGGAGTTTAACAGGAGGCAATAAAAGTGAGCTGTATATAGAAGAGTTATCCTCAGGATTTAGTTTAATGGGTGTCTAATTGAATTAACAGACTTTTAATTATGAAGCTTTGACTAAATTAAGATGTGTAACTTGGCTCATGATTTAATGATCAATTTTGTGATGAATGTCTCAGACTGTCTCAAGTAAAATTAACTAAGGCTTATTTTTTGACATTTGGCAATTAAGTTAAGTTACTCTTGTTGAACCAAGCGTCAGGTATTATTTAAGCTACCGTCTGCTATCTAAAATGTATTAGAGGCAGAATTGGAAAAGTAATTAAAAAGATACCAGGTGCATTTCTTACATTCACAAGCATTAGTCAAACCCAATAACATGCTCATCTTTCTTCTCTCTAACTGCCCGTTAAAAATCCAACTAGTTCTGAGTACATTCTAGTTTGACAAACTCCACATCATCACTTTTTTTTTTCTCTTCCCTGTAGCACAGCTTGCATGGATCCATGGTTTTCTATCCCAGTCCAAATGTTAGGGTTTGCTGCCCAGAGAAAACAATGTGCAGAGCCAAACAAAGGGAAAAAAAGGAAACTCAGGGAACAGTTTTCCTTGTCCTGTGATTTAGTTAAGAGATACTGATTTGAAGCACTGCTGTTTCTGCTTGATATGGTTTCCTACTGCATAGTTTCAAAAAAAGGTGATTTGGTATAAATGTGAAAAAAAAAAAAAGAAAAGTGAAACCAATGCAAAGTGCCAAAATCTGCAGTTCCTTGAATGGCCACTTGAGGCTAGCTTCAAAGTGGGTCAATCCCCATAGACCCCCATATTAATGCTCAACTTTACAGCAGAAACTAGAAGCACTCGGAGAGCGCAGACCTCCGCCAAGGCTGATCAGTGCCCCCCCCCCCCCGTGGGCCCCCCCACCCCCGATCACCACCAAAATTTAATCATTTCTTCCTTATCCCATTTCCAACAAACTCTGAAAATTTCATCAAAATCTGTCCATAACTTTTTGAGTTATGTTGCACACTAACGGACAGACAAACAAACAAACAAACAAACAGACAGACAGACAAACAAACCCTGGCAAAAACATAACCTCCTTGGCGGAGGTAATAACATGTTTACCACTGGGTAGAACAACAGTTTTGATTCCTTTGTGTCTACTGTACAGAAGGTGAATTTTTATATAGCTCACCCAACTAAATTAGGCTTTATTAATGCAAAATACACTACACGAAACACCAGAAAAATGCAAGCATTTACAAGGACCTAGAGCAGGGGTGTCAAACTCATTTTGGTTCAGGGGCCATATTTAGCCCGATTTGACCTCAAGGCCAGACCAGTAAATAATGACTTAATAGTCTATAAATAATGACAAATCCAAGTTTTTCTTTTTGTTTTAGTACAAAAAATCCCCAATTAAATTATAAAAATATTTACATTTTACAAAAAAGATGTGAATAATCTGAAAAAACAGATATTTCATTTGAAAAATTAGTGCAATTTTAACAATATTATGCCTTGACTTATTATTTATACATGTACATTACACACAATGTTACATAAACATTTGGTAACAGGCAGAATATTGTTAAATTTTGGAGTTTGGAACTAAAATTTGAACAATTTCTACAATATTCCATCTGTTATTATTAACACAACTACAGATCACAGTGGATCCATAAATGCACAAAACATTTAGGAAAGGCAGAATATTGGTAAAATTGCACATTTCGGGTTGTTCATCTTGTTTTTATTTATGTTTATGTGCATTTTATTGTGACAGAATAGTTTTGTAAATGTAAATATTTTCACGGTGTAATCTTATTTTTTTCATTTAAATTTTTTCCACATAATTTTTCACAAAGAAATTTGTCGTTGTCATTATTTACGGGTTATTGTGTTGTTATTTTTACTGGAGACACTGGTCTGTATGTGGAACCTGAACCAAAAGGATTTTGACAACCAGGTTAATTTTTGGACTTTCATCCCGCGGGCCGGAATGGAACCTTTGGTGGGCCAGATTTGGTCCCCGGGCCACATGTTTGACACCTGTGACCTAGAGGGTGCTATGAGAGAAAAAGGTTACATCTGGCAATTTAATGTACTGCCTCATCAATTTTGTGCATATAGCCTGGCACACACGATACACACACCAGTGAAAAGTGGTTCTGCTAACTCCAAAGGTCTCAGCCACTACCCTGTACTCTGCACAGATAGCCAGTGTAAACAGCGATGGCAACACACTTATTGTCAGGAACTGGCCTTGGACACTGCCCAGCAGGTGCTACAAGCAGTCTCAGAGCATCACACAATGCCTCAAAAGTTGCCCGGGTCATCCTAAAATTCTGAATCCACCATTCCTCCTGTGAAATCTTCAACTATCACTTCCCAAAAACGCCTCATTCGTAGCCGCTCCCAGGTGTAAGGGGCGTGACGCTTCACTGCCTCAATAAGACGCCTACGTCGCCTTTAAAGTCTAATTATGAATGCCAGAACCATGGTAGAAATATGAATATATCTGTAAATCAACATGATATTTATGTCTGTCACCATGTTTGTGGAATGACTTATTGTTACATCTCATGATAATTCATAAACAAATGATCGCATTTGTGATTTAATGGAAAAACCAAAATTACACACTTCTGTTTTTTCAACATTTAGTAAATATCGGTAAAGTTTTGTGCATAAGTACAATGGAAAAGTGACTATTGAGAGCGTGTTATGATCCTGATATTAACATTTGTGTTGTACAGATTTGCTAATTCAGCTATTTTGATGAAATAATAACACAATATATACATGAGCGTACACTTAGCTGAGGATGTAGCTGCATTTAAAGCCTACTGAAACAAAAACAAACAGTGGGAGCTTGTCAAGTGTAGATTTACTAGGCAGGATTTAGACTAATTAGGAAAGTGGAGAGTAGTAAATATGTGGCTTGCTTGAGGAAAGCCCTAGGTGAGTCCCTGCTGGGCAACTGCATGCACAGGTAGTTTGTTTGGAAGTAAGTGGCCGACCGAGTAGGTTTATTGCAGTCATCACAAACACCCTCGCTTCATGACGACTGGTGGTTTGCACAGGTGAGAACAGGTACAGTATCGAGGGAAAATATCCGTACATATTGACCAGAACATAAGCATTCCATTTGTGTAAAGCAGCCTAGACTTGTGTACACTTTAAAGACTGAAATAGACCCATAAATCATTTCCTGGATGATAATAGAGCTACTCCAAGTCTTTGTGAAAGGCACCAGGAACAGCAGGGTCTCCACAGACAGGGATCCTATATACTCTGCTAATTACTAAAGTGCTCACAGTCTACATGAATACTTCAGGAGCGTTCTACATGACTGAAAATACTTTATGTTTCCTGCATAGCCCTCTCTACAAGGTGTCTCTCAGGCAACTGTGTCGTGTTATTTTCGTGTTACACAAGAAAAAAACATTGTAAAGGGGATGGCCATGTGAAATATTTGTGAAAAGCAGAAGCCGGTCAGGACCACAAATGTATATGTCTGTGTGTGTGTGTGTGTGTGTGTCTGGTTATGTGCATATGTGTGTTTATTACATGCATGTGAAGCTGTGGTTGTGTTTGGTGATCACTGTCATCAGGGCTTGAGTGCTGATATTGTGCTACAGCAGGACAAATTTATGATAATTTTTGTATTTTTTTTGTATTTTTTTATATTTTTGTATTGTATTTTTATTTTTATGTGCAGAGTATGTGCCCATATTTGCTTCTTTATGTACAGATGCAAATGTAAAGAGAGTCACTCTGGGTATGTTAAATAAATGAATAAATAAATAAACACAGCCCCCACCAGCCAGCATCTGGAACATATTACACCCTCATGGAGCCATGTGGCGGGCACATGAGTCTTAAAGTTGCAGGGGCTGTCTTTCCCACATTACAGTTATTAGTAAAGTTTACACCCCCTGCCAGCCAGGCCATTTGGACTGGTCCGATGACATCATTGTATACTGGGTGTGACATGGACTGCTTGAATCAGTACAGCATCGAATACGTCGTAAAGTATGAAGCAACGTAGTGTGTGAAAATTACAGAAATGTGATGCATAGTTACTGTTTGACTTCGAAGATCACCATGGAAACGATTATTCTTCATCCAAAAAAATGTTCATGAAGATGTATTTTTACAAAGAAATCCATCCAGTCATTTTACATACAGGTGGTTCAGTTTGGTTGCCACTTGGTTTCTAGTTAACTTTCTAATTACCTAATTTCCATGCTACAAACTAAAAGAGTATTGTTAAACCTCCTGTGATGCAGCAATGCATTTATTTCCCCTGTAGGGGACAAGGGTTTCACAGCTGAAACAAAAAAAACCCCACACAGCATACTAATATTTACTAATATACAGTCTACTCTCGTTATACCGCCAACTTCCGTTCACGGCCAAATTGGCGGTATAGCGAAAATGGCGTTACAACGGGTTGCGTCCATAATGTGCATGTCTTTACTATATGATGTCTATGCTGCCTCCGTTAACCCGTTCTAATTGCGTTTCTAAATAAATCTTGATTCTGTTATGTTGTAAGGGATCATTTAAAGTGGGGAAACATTTTAAGCATTATTATACCGTGTCGGGAAATGACACCCCATCATCTTGAGGCTTTGGCTTAATCCCACGTCCTCTTCCCGACATCC
This sequence comes from Sphaeramia orbicularis, assembly GCF_902148855.1. Classification (NCBI taxonomy): domain Eukaryota; kingdom Metazoa; phylum Chordata; class Actinopteri; order Kurtiformes; family Apogonidae; genus Sphaeramia; species Sphaeramia orbicularis. Next base: position 14,837,927 of record NC_043967.1, on the reverse strand, counting down.
TGACCTACTGAGTGTTCTGCGATAAATGAACGGTGGCCGTTCCGTAGACCTACTCGTAGCTTGTCGCGATCAGCGTCTGGCGCGTTTGTTTCAGTGCATTGTTAAAATTTATGTGTACTCGATGGCAATCACGCTGGCGGTATAATGGTCGGGAAATCAATGGTATAAGTGTTGTTTGTGCATGGAACTGGGGGCGGATGGCAATAGGCGGAAATGGCGGTATAACGGCGGGCGGTTTAACGAGAGTGGACTGTAATCCATTTCTGGCTAATCTTGAGCACAATCTAGAACCGAGAGGATGTTTTATTTTATTTTATTTCTAAATCCACCATCATTTAGAGTGTCTCTGACCTTCAGTTCAGATTTGGTGTTTGTCATCACAGTTCATTCATTTTTAATAGAAGACCTGTTCATATTCTGAAAAGAGTATTAACAAAGCAATCCTATCCAGTGGTGTAGTGGTCCCTGGAGAAGTGGGTGTACTTTAAATTTTTGCCTTTTTTTTTTTTTTTTAAGTAGTCCAGAAGAACGCCGTTTTAGAAACAGTGACATGTCAGACTACTCTATTTAGTTTACCCAAAAATCCATCAGTAGTATTTGCTCATTATTATAAATAGATCATGACTTGATCAGGAGCAGTTTGTAGGTTTTACTGGTCACACAAGCAGCTGCATGAGTGTAAATGTACTCAACATGAGGCAAACATAGGACAACTTTACCCTTTTATAACGTTAGCCTTTCATAACGTTAGCCTACTCACACAGTTTAACTAGTGGTGACAAAATTTCTCCTCTAAATGTACAGTCATATGTCCAGTAGTTTAAAACAGTGACTCATTCTGAAACCACCTTAAAACTAACCTCAGAATTATGTATTCCATGAAAGTAGGTTCTCTCAATAGTGTCACTCATTTGAAAGATGTTATTCTGCCTTTCTTGTTTGCATTTCCAATAATCTCACATCTTTCAATGAGACGTGCAGTAACCCGTCAATCAACTGGGGTGGCACTGGCACCTGACGTGTCCAGTCAGGTTCCAGAGGAGGCCAGCGCTAGTTAGCAATATTTTCCTCGGCATGACCCGCCCTACTCTGCCTCTGATTGGCTCATCATTCCTCATGCCTAAAGTTCACCAATCTAATCAGTGAAGGAAACCAGTACTAACCAATGAAAGGCAGAATAGGGCGGGTCATGGCTTCACCATCCTAGGGAAAACATGGGTAATCTGGTTCAGATACTACAGAATGGTGCACATTAGGGGGATTTAGAAGTGGGTATATGCAATACTGACTGAAAAATAAGTAGGAATACTCCATATACCACCGTATAACCTGGACTACACTGATCATATCTTCAGCCCAACTTCAAAACCCCTGATAGCACCATAAATGCACATCCCTGAAGTATGTTTAAAGGGTCCAGGAACCGATTTCAGCATATATTTGCCCCTGACTACATTCAGAATATAGTGGTATCAATGTGGTGAATATGATTTGTACTCTCAGACTTTAGGAACTATTACATTACTTATTACAATTTAACCAGCGTAACTAATAAGAAGAAATAATCTCTTTTTGGTATTTTCCCATTTTAAACAGACTTATTCCTACTCCAAAGCTGTGATCTGACACTGGATACTGCATTAAGATAAAAATGGGACTTTGAGTGGAAAAGACATGTAGAAGGTTTCAGATTCAGTAAAATCTACTGCACATTCTCACTCCTAAACTATGACTGTGTCTAGGCCTCAGTAACGTGTCACATACAACCAAAAGCAGAATTAGTTGCTGTAGTGTAATGTTTTAATTTGACTGGGTCTGTGTTCATCCACAGTCTACGTAGGCCACTAGATCCACCAGACTGCGTTGACCTCTTCTGGTTACATTTGGAGGTTTGGCTGATGATGGAAGAAATTCCATTTGAGAATTACAGTTTTTTTTTTTTTTTCTTGTCTAGTCCCTCCCACTCCTCTCTCTCTCTCTCTCTCTCTCTCTCTCTCTCTCTCTCTTTCCTTTCTCTCTTAAATTTCTTCAGTGCTCAGTGGAAAATCACCGTCATAGCACATACTGACTGCATGGTCAGTACGTCTGTTCAAAGTGAATTAGTCATTAGGCTGTAGCTGGGTTTACATGAAGGTATATATTTAAAACAACAGCCTTCAAATTTGCCATCTTACTTATTATCAAGGCTAGACAGAAATAGGTGAGCAGTATTTATCGCGACAAAACACACATACTTCTTTTACACGTCTGTTTGCAAAGTATGTGAGTGAGTCAGAGGATACAGACATGACTGAAAGGACTGAAGGTACAGAGACATAGAGGGGTTGAAAGAAGTAGACAGAAAAGGGGGGAGACAAAGAAAAAAAAAAGGAAGAGGAGGAGGTTTAAGGGTAGAGCAGGCAGCCCATGACATAGTTAAAGCATGAGTACATGCCTGTTGGCTGACGTCCACTGTGAAAGCTCTGCATCTGGAGAAAATCTCCTGCCTCTGTTCTCTGCTTCCTCACTTCCCTACTTCTTCTTTTCTTCTTCTTCTTCACTTTAAATTTTAATCTCATCACTTCCTGAACTTGCTCTCGTGTGTTTCTTTTTGTACTTATTCCTTCCTCTACCTTCCCTCTGTCTTTTGTTTTTTTCCTTTAAAAACAAGACCATCACAGTGTTTTTCAACCTTGGGGTCGGGACCCCATGTGGGGTCGCCTGGAATTCAAATGGGGTCACCTGAAATTTCTAGTATTGATAAAAATAAAAACTTACTAATAAAATATATGTTGAGTTGACTGAGACAATCCCAATCCATAACAGACATGACAAACTGTGAAGCTGAAACTGAACACTGTGGTACTGTTTATCTTTCAAATGTTCATTGTGGTCAGTTTCAGATGCTGCAGCTCTTTCATAATTCATAGTTTGAGTTCTTGTTTGTTCAGTATTAATTGTCAGCCTTGTAAATACAAGCTGGACTGACTGTACATATCCTGACCAAGGAAAATCAAATTCTCACTTTGTGCAGTAATCTACACCTGGTTTCTGTCTCCGTCCATAAATATACAATATAGACTGAATGTCATCTAAAATTAACATTTCTTTGCAACATAGTATAGCAAACTATGACATAATCAAAAACAAATTAATTTTTAGCAAAAATGTTTCTATTTTGAATGTCTGGGGTCGCCAGAAATGTGTGATGTTAAAATGGGGTCACAAGCAAAAAAAGGTTAGGAACCACTGACATATCGCCCCAATTTTAGCATCAGTTCATTGACTCCTGGTTCTTTTCTGAATTGATTTTCAAATTCTTTTATTTGCCTTTAAATGCCTCATTGGCCTTGTATTTGTCTGACCTGTTTCAGCCTTACACTCACTCACACTCTCTCAGATCAGCAGACAGTCATTGTTAGTCATCCCAAAGACAAAGAGGAAGCTGAGAGGTGACAGGACTTTTTCAGTCGCTGTCCTGGAATGACTACCTTTGCACATCAGCCAGACCGACTCAATTTCTGTTTTTCAAACCTCTCTTAACCCATAAATACCCAAACATCCAGCGCTGACCCAAATTATCTACTGATCTAAAATGTTTAATACCTGTTGATCCACTAATCCTATCAATCCATGTAAATAATTGGTGTAAAATAGAGTTTGTCATCTTTTCATGGTCATCAGATATGACCCATTTGGATGTTCAGAGGCTCCGTAGTTACCATGGAAACACCGTCATCTTCTACAACATTAATTCACCAGTAAAACCCATGGAGTTGGATCAGTGACAGTGGATGGAGACACTGGGTTTATGTTCAGTTAATGATAGATTTTACCGAAAAAGTCACTTTTTCTTCAGTTTTCTTTACTTCTGATATAATAACCTTCAACTTTAATCTGAGCTTTTATGAAAACCTACATGATCAGTAAATTAAATATAGGGAAATAGATGATTTTCACTTTTAGAAATGCAAATGGTAATATCACTTAAGAAAGGTTAAAAATAGAGAAAATTTATATGGGAACTGCTAGAAAAGTAGTGCTGTGTCTGTATGGGTTAAAACATACTTTTTCTCTTTGGCTTTTACCTCAGTTTGAAAGGTTGGCTTTTATTGTTTTAATGTATAATAACTTTTCCTGCTTTTATCAACTCTTCTACATGTTTTATTTGTTTTTACGTCTGCGTACAGCACTTTGTGTTGTTTTAAAGTGCTTTATAAACAAAATTGAGTTGTGTTGAGTTCATTTCCATCTATTTCCACAAAGACAGATGAATTGAGGATCCATCGGAACCCTTACCCACATTGATGTTTCAGCGTTGTTTGATGAAAAAAAGCTTATTAGTTATCGTCCAATTTATTGCCATGAAATGTTTGATGCCTTTACATGAAAATAAGCTCATTAGTGACAGAGCTGCAGTGCTTCTAATGTGCAGACACTTTCATCTTTTGAAGTCACTGGTTCCTGTCATTATGATGAGAAAGGAAGTGTTCCTTTCACTATCAGCTACTAATTCCAGGGTTTGTCCTGTCATGTAGGGAAGCTTCTGCATTTGATCTGTTGCAAGTGTTTATTAACCAAGGAATTTCAGACTGGAATATGTAAACACTTACTTATTTCAAACTCAGTACTTTCCACTGTATCAGTATCTAACACATAGTATTAAAGGGGCTGGTGGTCTGTAATGAATCACTTCCACACAGCGTCCACTCCTCCAGATGGTAACTAATGATATGCACTTCTGCACAGATATAACAGGAAAAACATGGATATGTGGTTGCTTTTTACCATTATATTTCTTTCCTTGTAGCTCTACTTCCTGCAGTAAAGGAAGGAGCTGGTCCGACAGCAGAGCTCTGGTTTTATAATGATAGTTAAGTCTAATGGATGGGAGCACGTGTTGAAACACTGAGGTGGTCCTGACTCCATTAACTGCAGCCATTCCATGGTTTACTATATGGGCAGGGGGACAGGCATGGACATGCCACTCCTTCTCCCCCTCACACTCAAATATACACAGTTTTTTTGCCTTTGAAAAAGTGCCTGATCTGCATTACTCAGTGTTAGGAGGAACACATTACAAAAGTAATACATTACAGTTATAGATGACTTTTGCTGTAACACAGTAGTGTAAGGCATTACTTATTAATTTTCAGTAATATTCTCCCTGGTACATGTTCAATAGCACTTGCATTACAACACACTTTTCACCCATAATTGGATTGCTCAAATGAAAAACAACCTAGAACAGCAAGACCATGAGACCTTAACCCTTTCATGCATACTGGTCACTACAGTGTACAGTTCTTCTCCAGCTGTTGTCTTGTATATTCATAGGTTTTGTTGTTTTAGTTCCATATCAGCCAACACAGTGGACACTTATGCATATGTAACTTTGCTGTTCTTGATAAATCTGATCTGCAGTAACATGTTTGAATGTAAATCAGTTGTTATAAGACTGTAATTATCATTTTTTCTTTAACAAAATGGGTTTTTTGTATATTATCTCAATGAAGTGAGTAAGAACTAGTATTAGAGTATGTTTAAATATGACAAAACATCAGATTAGCAGCATTAAAGGTGTTTATATTTCATAGTTTTTACTGTATGTCAGTAAATACATGTTTCTTTGCTTCAAAAATTAAATGCATCGTATCCATTTGAGTCGACATTTTTGCAGCTCCATGAAAAATAGGTTCATAAAAAGCTGTCAATTGCATTTTTTTCATGTCTAAAGAGGAATAAAAACAGGGGAGAAAAATCATGATTACGGTTCTCATAATTCATGCATGAAAGGGTTAAGGAATCAAAAATGTATCAGTAAAGTTCTGTTTCCTGTTGGTGTTCATTCATTCATTCATTCATTCCTTACCTTTATTTAAAGTCTGAGATATATTGAGGACGCAACCTCATTTACAATATAGCCGAGACAAAACAGAACATTTGAAACATCCAATGGACATATCAGAAGTACTGAAAACTAAAAGTGACAAAGATGAATTAAAAACAGGAGCAGCTGGAGGTAAAATCAGATGGAATTATGGATTTAAAACACAAAATATTTGAAACATACAATGCCATATCAGAAGTACCAAAAAGTAAAAGTGATAAAGATGACTAAAAACAAAGACATCTCTTAAAAACAGGAGCAGCTGGAGGTAAAATAAGAGGTGATTAAGAATTTAAAATGCCCTAATGATCAAAGGGTGGTAAGTTTCAGACGGTTTTGCAGAGTGTTCCAAGTTTCAGGTGCACAGGAAGAAAAGCTGGACTTTCCAAATTCAGTACAAACTGAAGGAACCTGCAGTGTGAGCCAGTCCTTTGAGCGAGTGTGATATCAACTTGTATTAAAACACAGGTGTCAAACATGCGGCCCGGGGCAAAATCTGGCCCTCCAAAGGGTCCAGTCTGGCCCTTGGGATGAAGTTGTGAAATGCTAAATAGATACTAAGAAATTAACAGTCATTTTAGTTCAGGTTCCACATTTTGACCAATTCAATCTCAAATGGGTCAGATCAGTAAAATGCTATCATAATAAAAATATACTCACAACTCCAAATTTCTTTCTTTGTAAATGTAAATATTTTCATGTATTTACACTAAAACAAAGCATAATTTCACAAAAAATGTGACTAACCTGAACAAATATGAACAACCTGAAATGTTTTATGAGAAGTAAGTACAATTTTAACAATATATATATATATATATATATATATATATATATATTCCACCTGATATTAAATATTTTGTGTATTCGTAGACCCACTGTGATCTGTAACTTATAATGAACATGTGAAAAGGATCAACTGAAGCAGAATATTGTTAAAATTACACTTATTTTTTGAGTTTGTTCATGTTATTCACACTGTTTGAAAGGATAGTTTGTAGATGTAAACATTTTCATTGTTTAATTTTGCTTATTCTAATACATAAAGAAAATTTTGGAGTTGGCATTATATATATTATGGTGTTATTTTACTGGTTCGGCCCACTTCAGATCAAACTGAGCTGAATGTGGCCCTTGAACTAGCATGAGCTTGACACCCCTGCATTAAAAGATGCTAAAAAATGTATATAAAATGGTAAAAGACTAGTGAGGGCTTTAAAACAAATAAAATCCAATATCTATCTGCTTGTTGGATAGACAGGGCCATTGAGTTTAGAATAAAGGTCGCAATGGTGAGAGTTGGAGCTGTCGTTTGTAATAAATCTTAGGTCTGAATAATAAACAGTGTCAAGGGAATGTTAGGGTTGGAGCTGGTGCATGTCTGGAGAAAATGTCAACAGCTGAAGATGTCAGAAGACAGTCCATTGTCCACATGGACGTATGCTCATTACTAACCCTAACCCTGCTTTAAGACGCTAGTTAGCATGATCCCTGTGATCAGCAATGACAAGGTAAGCTAACGTTTGTATGACTACCATAATTTCCGGTCTATAAACCACTTTTTTTTCCCACATGCTGTGAACCCCTGGCTCTAAGATGATGCGGCTAATTCATGTTTTCCGGGGTAACGATCGATCTGGCTGTCAAAGAAGGAAATAGAGCAGCTGCACGAAAGCTTGGCATCAATGAATCGATGGTGAGACATTGGAGATGGGGTGGGTGTGGCCAATAGTCCAGAAAGTACAGTAGTTAGAATTCTTTATCAATTGCAGATTTATCTACCGGTGTCCTAGCCCCCTGTTTGAACATGTACAATATTGAAAAATGCAAGCGTTCCTGCTGCGATTTGAATATCGTAGACTGTAGCGTTATTTATTGAGCAGTTCGTCCATATGTACTTTGGTTTGAGAATTTATGCGTTCCAAGGCTCTCCAAATGTTGTATTGGGGGTCACGCACCTTTTATAACTAGGGACTCTATGTAACTCCAAAGTAATACAGGAGTCATGTAACACATTCAATTCTGAGACAGTAATATTGTGGGTAAGGAATTACTTTTAAATAACAGTAACAAGTAATCTGTAATGGATTACAGTTTGGAAGTAACTTGCACTACATGCTCCATCTATGCAGACCCTGTAGTCACCTCTTCACAACTGCTTTTATCTGTGACTAGTTTGTGAGATGGTTTGTACTTCCTCTATAGTTTGATGATATTGTCCATGCTTTTAAATACTGATATTTTGGTTTCCTCTTTGTTTAAACCTATGTCAGGTACCTTTGAGTATTTATTTATTTATTTATTTATTTATTTTTTACCAGTAATACGCATTGTTATTGTTATTTGATCGATCTAAATGTACCATGAACCAATGTTCTGGTTAACAGAAGTTTTGCTGCATATTCTGGTCCAGTCACATGTTCAACAGTGTAGAGAATATACGAGTAATGTTAATAAAACATAGCTAAACATGTCTGACAGCACCAGTGTGGTGAATGATGCATCATCAAATCTAAAATCCAGAGGTTGGAAGACAATTTGATTTAGAAGAATGAAGGAAATTAGATCAAACCACTTTTATTTTTTTGGATTCTGACAATATGATGACCAATAAATAAATAAAGAGCTGACTTTGTTATACACTGACGGACCAGTATGGGTTAAATATTAGAAATGTTTGGGTAGCTGGAACTAGTCTGTTCATCTTCTCTTTCAGTTTCCTTATTACATCCATCATATTAGCCTACATCTGTAATTGTCTTCTATCTGCCTTTTTTTCTCAGTAGTATAAACACACACACACACACACATGCACAAACACACACACACAACACACACACCACACACACAACACACACACACACACACACTGTATACCATCAGGGTGTGTCCACACTCCCACTCTTCACCCAGATCAGTTTGACCAGATGATCTCCTGCTTCTGCCTGTCGTAACGTCGGAGGCGGAGTTAGAATCTCTCTTTTTCTCCTTCCCAGCTAAGCTTTCTGTCTTTCTATTTCTTTTTTTTTCTTCCTTTTTTTTCTCAGCTGAACCCAAAAACTTCACTCTTCCACGTGTCCACTTTGGGACTTGGTTGGAGGAGGAGAGAGGAAAAGAAACATGTCTGGTTTTCCTACAAAAAAAAAAAAAAAAAAAAAAAAAAAAAAAAAAAAAATATAATATAATATATATAATATATTATATATAATATGCACACACACACACACACACACACACATATATTTATATACTTCTTTGTACTAAATCTGAATGAATGCACATTTTTGAAGTGCTCAGTGAAAAACAGTTCTTTTAAATACTATTTGAATGTCTTTACAATCTACAGAAATAGGACATCACAGGTAGAAGGAGGGCAGGAAAAAACACTATAACAGATGAAATGAAATGACAGTTCAACAGCAAACCATTAATATGAGCATTTTAGCTTCATTTAGCAGGTTGCATCTTATTAAAATGTGATTCATGTGGGTTTAATATTGTCTGATTCAGATTTTGTCATACCTGCAGAATTGTTGGTATCCTTGAAAGGTTAAAAAGGGAAAAAAAAGGGTTAGAGCAGCATTGATTTATAATCCAAACAATACATACATAAAAAATTACACTGCAAAGAAGGCCTGTACAAAAATAAGAAAATTAAACTCATTACTGGGTTAAAATGTCTTATTTCAAGTAAAATTATCTGGTAGTCCAGTAAGAAAGTTGCACTTTTCTTAAAATAAGAAAATATTATCTAAGGATTATAGAATGCTAAATGTCTTATTTTAAGCAGAATATACTAATATACTAATACTTGAAACAAGACTTGTTTCAAGACGTCATGGTAAGATTTTTTTTAAACTATGGTATTTATATGGTCGTATGAATATGTAATGACTCAGTAGATATATATTTACAGGCAAAACTGCATAAAACAAGTACAAATTTCTTGAGGGCAAACAGTTACTGTGTCCACCATACTCATCCCCTAACAATGGAGCTTATTTTGTTTTAAATATTGCTTAAAATTAGTTGTAATATCTAAGTGGGGTAGCTCAAGATGAAAATTCTTGGAACAAGTCAAATAATCTTAACAAGATTAAGTCTCAACAAGTAAATGAATTTAAAAAATGATCTTTCAAAATAAATATTAGAAATTCAATCAGTTTATCTAAGTCAGGTATTCTTTTTTTTCCAGTGTACACAGAGAATGTATGTACATGAAGAAAAGAGGCAGTCAAACATAGATGAAAATATGTGTAATACTATATGTCAAATACAAATAAATGCACGATAGAAACATCTTGCACTCTGCAAAAATCTAAATCTTACCCAGTGTATTTTTCTCATTTCTAGTCAAAATATCTCATCACACTTAAAATAAAACATAATCACCTAAAGAGTAACTTTTCATTGAGATATAAGAACTGATTTTTGGACAACAGATCTTGAAAATCTTATTTCAAGAAATCTTACCAAGATAATAATATCTCACTGAAAAGTTACTCTTTAGGTGATTATGTCTTCTTTTAAGTATGATGAGATATTTTAACCAGAAATGAGAAAAATACTCTAGGTAAGATTTAGATTTTTGCAGTGCAGGCTTTAATGAGAAACATATCCAGTGTGTTTTGTGTTTCCAGGTTCCATTGGGTCCAGTTGTTTTCCTTTCATTATAAGCTTTGTCGTCTCGTCTCTTCTTTTTACATCGTCCTGTTTGGTTTTCGTCTGCAGCGTCAAGTATTCATGTGTTTATTAATATGACAACGTTGCTGGATGTTAGTTTCTACACCACTGTGTTCAGCGCTGTGACCTGAGTAACCCCCTGTTCTGAGAGAGGGAGGAGGAGGAGGAGGAGGAGGAGGGAGGCCCGGCTTTGAGAATGGAAAGACGTCAGGATTAAAGGCTGAAGAGGATCGGCCCCGAGCAGTGAGAGTGAGAGAGAAAGGGAGACGTCTGACTCCTCTTCCTTTCCCTTCATCCAAATGAAGACTTTGAAGACATTTGTGGGTGAAATATGCCTGTTTGGTTTTTTTGTCCAAAGTTGATTGTAAATGTAAATGTAACCCTTAAACCCGTGTGAAGCTTCGGTCAGCAGCTGCTTATCTTAGCTTTGTTTTAAGACGGGAAACAGGGCCGACGGGGGAAAAGGTCTGTGGGATCAAGACAAATATTTTCCAACAGGTGATTTCATGGGTTTAAGATTTAGGTGCATTAAGGGGGGGGTATTGTCGGGTCTGGGGGTGCTTCAACGAAGTACAGAGCATCAAACATTTAATTTCCTGCTTTCTGGTGATTTTGTGTGCAACTATTTATGGCGTTTCTGATCATGTTTATTGTAGAAATGTCTTTACGTGAAGGAAAACACAAAGTCAAACACCAAGTATAATAGGATATAATAAACTCTCAGGTAATCCAGGGTGTCAAACATGCGGCCCGGGGGCCAAAACTGGCCCACCAAAGGTTCCAGTCCGGCCCGCGGGATGAATTTGCAAAAACTACACTGAAGATATTAACAATGAAGGATGTCGAACTTGTTTTAGTTCCGGTTCCACATGCAGGACAATGTGATCTCAACTAAAATAATAGCATAATAGCCTAGAAATAATGACCCCTAATGTTCTTAGTTTATTGTGAAAAACATAATATTACATTACACCTATAAATAATGACAACTCCATGTTTTTCTCTTTGTTTTAGTGTAAAAACCTACATTAAATTATGAAAATACTAACATTTACAAACTATCCTTTAACAATAAAAGGTGAAAAGAACCTGAAATTTGTAGAGTAAAATTTTAACATTATACTTCCTGTGATTAAATATTCAGCTGAACCCAAAACTTCATTCATCCACGTGTCCACGTTGGGGATTTGTTGGAGGAGGAGAGAGGAAAAGAACATGGTCTGGTTTCCTACATTAAAAAAAAAAATAATAAATAATAAATATAATATAATATATATATATAATATATATATATATATATATATATATATATATATACACACACACAACACACACACACACACACACACTTCTTTGTACTTAAATCTGAATGAATGCACATTTTTACAGTGCTCAGTGAAAAAACAATTCTTTTAAATACTATTTTGATGTCTTTATAATCCACAGAAATAGGACATCACAGGTAGAAGGAGGCCAGGAAAAAACACATACAACAGATGAAATGACAATTCAGCAACAAGCCATTAATATGAGCCTTTTAGTTTCATTTAGCAGGTTGCATCTTGTTTTTGCAGAGTAAAATGTGATTCATGTGGGTTTAATATTGTGAAAAACATAATATTACATTACACCTATAAATAATGACAACTCCATGTTTTTCACTTTATTTTAGTGTAAAAACCTACATTAAATTATGAAAATATTAACATTTACAAACTATCCTATAACAATAAAATGTGAAAAACCTGAAATTTTGTAAGTAAAATTTTAACATTATACTTCCCGTGATTAAATATTTTTGTGCCTTTGTAGATCCGATCCATTGTATATATGCATGTATAAATGGTAAGTTGAGGTGTAATATTGTTAAAATTGCACTTATTTTTCTCAAGAAATCTCATTTTTTTCAGGTGATTCACATCATTTTTGTTTGGATGGTTTGTAGATGTACATATTTTCATAATTAAATTTTGATCATACTGAAACAAAGAGAAAAGTTTGGAGTCATCATTATTAACAAGTTATTATGCTGTTGTTTTACTGGTCTGGCCCACTGGAGATTAATTTGGGCTGAATGTGGCCCCTGAACTAAAATGAGTTTGACACCCCTGAGCTAATTCATCCTTGGCTCTTTCTTACCTTTGTTGGTATGTGCTGTCGTTGTTTACCATGTTGGTCTGTGTCACTTCTACTACCGTTGATGGTATGTGGTTATTGTTGAAATATATTCAGGGGCGTAGAATTGCGTAGGGACGCTAGGGACACGTTCCCACCAATGTCCAGCCTCTACTGTGTAGTCACTGTCAATACAGCCGCTGTCCGTAGTGTTTAGGCAATGACTATGGCACACAAAGGGTTAACAGTCGGTCTGTGCTAGAAGTCCCGCCTCTAACCTAAAGATCACTCTCTAATTGGCTGTGCAGTTTTGCTAGCGTCCATGGCGATTTATCGTCCTCGCTGTCACTCCATCTACTTGTAAAAGGAACCTGTTCGTTGGACAGTTGGGCCTGGTGCAAGTTGTCAATATGTTTGACATTAGTTCTGCCTGGGTCATGTCAGGTAGATGGATTTAAATATCAGTGGTGTCATTTACATTTACATTTGTACATGTGTCTGTTTACATGTGTGCGCACGCTCATGTCCGTGCATGTGTGCTCGGCAATTAGGATGTAAAGGATGTCAAAGAAAAGAAAACTGGACAGAAGACACTTCTTTAGGAGTCAAAGTGTAAGTTAGTTCAAGGGTACAGAACTGTAGAGGGCTCAACACAGATACTGAATAAAAGACAGTATTTAATGCCAAACAGACACCACTTTTTTAAAGTTATTTTTACTTTTTATTTTCATATTTGTACGGAAGAGAGCAACTGTTAAAAATAAAGAAAATTTGTGGGGAAAATACAATAAAACCTCAGATTCTAGATGTCATTCTAGACATTATTTATTCCCTATTTTTGGGGAATAAATTACATGTAATAATTAAAAGTAATAACTGTACCATCAAACTCTATGATCACTGTATCCAGAAGCTGTTCATATGTCATACATCAACATATTTATGTCAGGTGACAAGCAGTAGAGAGGAGTGAGGACGTAGGGGAGGAGAAGGTAAAGGAGGTATAGGAGGAGAGGCTGGACTTCACAGGTGAGGTTAAATAATGATGGCTATGTTAGTCTTGAGAATAACTTTGCAGAATGCATTAAATTCTCGTATTCCTCATTAGATATTCAGATATGCATTATAAACATGTCAGTTACAGAATAATTTTTCCGACTATGATTGTTTTGCTCGTATGATCAGCTCGACATGAACGTGAAATTATGATTGCAAATGCATAATACATCAACTTTCAGGAGTGCTGCATTGGAGGCACTTTTGTGTCCCCACCAATGTCAAAATCAAACCTACTCCCTTGAATATATTGTATTATAATGATGCAGACTATCATTTGATGGTCCAGAATGCAGCAGCCGGGTCTGGTCTTCAGTCAGCCTAGAAAGGGCACACATCACCCCGGTACTTATTGAGTTACACTGGGCTACCCATAGCTGCCTGCATCCAATTCAAAATCTTTATTCCTAGCCTACAAAATTCGCAGTGGGTCTGCTCCTACCTATCTAGGTGCACTGATAAAAGCTTATGTTGCCCCCACAGACCACTCCGCTCGTCTGGGGAACGTTGTCTGGTGGTCCCCAGACCTTGTACAAGACATCCAGGCTCTTTTCATGGGTCGTTCCACGTTGGTGGAACGCTCTACCAAGTACTATGAGAACAGAGTCATCCCTGCCTATCTTCAAGAAGCTCCTGAAGACCCAGCTCTTCCATGAGCACCTCCTGTCCTAGCACTGGAAGACATCCCATTTAAATATTTTAATAAAGTTCTTCCCAGGCTTATCACAGATTTTCCCAGGATTATCTCTGGAGCCTGCGGCAGTGGTCCTGCCTCTCTCCTGGCCTTCATCATCATCACTCACCGATCCGCAACTGCCTCCATGTGTCTCCCCCTCCTCCCCCCTTCTCCCCCTCTCCCCCAGTCTCTATCTCTATCGCTCTCGTCTTTTCCCCTTCTCTACTCTCTCTCTTTAACCCCAACTGGTCAAGGCAGACGGCCATCCTCCAGGAGTCTGGTCTGCTTCCAGGTTTCCTTGCTGTTAAAGGGAAGTTTTTCCTTCCACTGTCACCAGTCACTAGTGTTTGCTCCTGGAGGATTCTGTTGGGTTTCTGTAAATTGGCTTAGAGTCTGGTTTTTGACCAACTCTATATATAAGTGTCATGAGATAACTTTTTGTTGTGATCTGGCGCTATATATAAAACTTGATTGATTGAGTGATTAAATTGGTTTTCCCCTGTAATCGCTTTGGAAAAAAGCATCTGCCAAATGCATAAACCATAAACATAAACATCATTTAGATAATTCTAATGTGAAGATACAGTCAGTTTTCCCTAAGCTGTGTTTCTCTCAGTTTGCATTATTAGGACTCTAAACAGATGTTACTATATCATTAAGGAAGCCAAAGTAATGTGTTATGTTGTATAAATGTGAGATGGGGGTGTGATTTAATGAGTTTTCTTCTTCCCACTCCTTTTTGAGTAGTATATATTGAATTTATTTGTTATCACTACCATACATTGCAAATGCTTATTTTGTCTTGATCACATTTATTATTAATGTATTTGCTCGGATATTAGTTACTTATACAACAAAAAATTCTCATTTTTTCTTCTGCTCAAAACAAAATGAATGAATGAATGAATAAATTCAATGTCATTTAGATAAACTTTTTTCACTTTGCTGACTTGCATATAAACATGATTTACTCTACTGTCCTTTATTGTTTCATAGACCCAAACCTCCACCAGCGAGTATAACTATCAACTGAACTAAACTGTTTAATACCTGTGGATCCATTAATCCTATCAATACATGTAAATAATTGGTGTTAAATACAGTTTGTCATCTTTTCAGGGTCATCAGATATGACCCATTTGGACGTTCAGAGGCTCCGTAGTGAACATAGAAACACCATCATCTTCTACAACATTGATTCACCAGTAAAACCCATGGACTTGGGTGATATATTTTGCCTTGAAAGTCACTTCTTCTTCAATTGTTTTCTGTTTTGACATGATAACCTTTGAATTTACTCTGAGCTTTAATGAACATCTACATCAGGGGGTATCAAACTCATTTTAGTTCAGGGGCCACATACAGACTAATATGATCTAAAGCAGGCCGGACCAGTAAAAAAACACAAATAATAGGATAAGAACTTATAATTAATATCAACTCCAACATTTTTTCCTATATTTTTGAACGAAAAAACTCAAATGTTTACATCTATGAACTGTATATGAACAACCTGAAAATTGTTAACAAAAATAAGTGCGATTTTAAGAATATTACACCGTAGTTTATCATTTTTACATGTACATCACAGCTTACAGACCACAGCGGATCTACAAATACACAAAACATTTAGTAAAAGGCAGATTGTTGGTAAAATTCCATATAATTCTCTTAAGAAATTTCAGGTTGTTCACTTTTTTTTGTAAAAGGCTAGTCTGTAAATGTAAATATTTATGTAATTTTACCTTTTTTACACTAAAACAAAGAGAGAAATTTGTGGTTTTCTTATTTTATAGGTTATTATGATAGTATTTTACTGGTCTGACCCACTTTAGATTGAATTGACCTAAAATGATTTGAACATCCTTGATTGTTAATATCTTCAGTGTAAATTTTGCATTTCAAAAATTCATCCCAGATTGTTGACACCTGCGATCTACATAATGAGTAAATTACATATAGGAAAACACCTGATTTTCACACACACCACCTCTCACACACACACACACAAATACAAAGGATAATATAATAAAAGTGATCAATCACTTAAGGTGTTCTTTCCAATAATCATCTTATTATTGAATATAATTGAAAAATAGTGCTCAATCAGTCAAAAAAAATACATTTGTTTGATTACCTTTAACCTAGAAAAACCCATTTAAATATACATAGCGCGGGTCCTGCTTGCTGGGCGCTGCCATTTTTTTCCCTACATGAGCCTACAGAGGACAAAAATCAAAGTAGCCGCCTGCAGAATGGGGCGGGGCTTCTCCATATCTTAATCACAAAAAAATCCGTGATGGGCCCACAGAAGTGTGATGTAAGTCAGTGACAGGCCTCAGCCATGGTCCACGCACGGATCCCCTGATTCAATGCATCGAGATCAGTCATCTTACGCGGATCCACACATGGTTATATTTGAAAAAGGGGATCTGCGCGTGAACCACGGCTGAGGCCTGTCACTGACTTACATCGGTATCACTTCGGTGGGCCCATCACAGAATTTTTGGTGATTCTGTGATACCACCACAGATTCTGAGGTCGGGGTACGTGGCCATTACAAGTTATCACATAGAATTCTGTGGGACCAGGTTGATGGAAGTGATGACAGAGCAGTTGAGGTGCTTGCCATTTTGGCATGTCGTGGAAACGAAGTATTCAAAAATCAGAAATGATACAGCCAAAGCTTTTTGTCCCAAAGTGCCAGCCGTTAGGTAAGCGCAGCCCAGAGAAACAGAGAAATCGCACTGTCTTTGCATTGATTCAGGTATTTGCTGCCACCTAGGGTAGGGGAGTTACACAGTCTGTGCGTTTACATGACAACTTTTATTCCTGGTTTAATCTGAATAAACGTTAGATCCTATTTAAGATGCCCATGTAAACATCTTATTCCAGTTGAAAAAGAATAGTTCGGAATAAATATAAATCCGAATAAAGTCACTGGTTTAATCCCCTTTTAATTCTGAACTAAATTATTCCTTGGACATATAAACCCTTTATTCCATTTGGACTTTATTCCTTCCATTCTGCACATGCTCGTTGTCTTGTCCTGTCGTGATGACGCACACATTCTGCACTGGCGGAAGAATATGCAATGCAGTATAGTCAACCCAAACCGTTCCAGTGGGCTATTCTGATGGGATCTACCAGTCTTTAAAGCCCTGAAGGAATAGTTCACCACTTGTTTTTTATTAATTAATTTGTCATGCACTAATGAGTTCGATAAGTGGGCAAATCAGTTTGCACTGCAGCGCACCGATTGCCTTGTTCTTGCAGCCCTTCCATTAGCTTAGCTTAGCATAATCGCTTTATTCCTATGGTCAGACGTAGCCAGGCTTTCATGAGTGATCCGTAGTATTTTATGACTGATTTTGTGAAATTCAGTTCTCCCTAATCATTACTTTAGTCCGGTGGGGTCAATATGATCACAAACTGAGGCTCAAATCATGGCGATGTGACTTACCGCAGTATGAAAAATCTTGGGAAATAAAAACTATGCAAAGCTAAAAACGGTAAAGCAAAGCTAATTTAGGGCATGCATCCCTTCCAACAAAAAGATTTTCCAACCTCTGTCAACACAACAGTCCCAAGATTGTATGAGTGCAATAAATGCGGATCTAAAGAAATAATTAGGGAGAATCGGATTTCACAAAATCGCTTACAAAAAATGACAATCACCTTTAAAAACTGGCTACGTGTGACCATGGAAATGCAGTGACTATGCTAAGCTAAGCTAACACAAGGGCTGCGAGAACCGAATAAATGTTTCTCATGTAAACCTTTATTTGGGTTTAACATTTCCATGTAAACAGAAGAGAAAATACTTTAGTTCCGAATTAATTTCCTCTGGAAAAATAAATCGGATTTAAAAAATGTCATGTAACTGTACCCACTGACCCTTTAAGAAAGGTTAAATAGACAGAAAAAATTATTTGGGAACTTCCACAAAAGTAGCACTGGGTTTTTATGGGTTAACAAACACAATTATGACTCTCATATTACATTTCTGCAACTAGATCCTACTAAATTCCCCTAAATCTTACACATTGGACATTTAACAACTAAGCTAAACTACTTTTTAAAAAGCAAAATGAATCATAAAAACCAAACACATAAGGTGTTAACAGTATTACATATGTATTACATGTCCTGCATACAGTAGTTCTACACTGCAAAAATCTAAATCTTACCAAGTGTATTTTTTTCATTTCTAGTTAAAATATCTCATCACACTTACAATAAGACATATCACCTAAAGAGTAACTTTTCAGTGAGATATAAGAACTTATTTTTAGATAAAAGATCTTGAAAATCTTACTTCAAGAAATCTTACCAAGATAATTTTCACTTGTTCCATTGGCAGATTTTTTTTTTGTTGCTTGAATTAAGCAAAAAAAATCATGAACTAAGCAAAAAAAAAATAATCTTGGATTAAGCAAAAAAAAAACAAGAAAAATCTTGAATTAAGCAAAAAAAAAAATCTTGAAAATAGCACAAAAAAAAAAAAAAAAAATCCTAAGTACGCAAAAAAAAAAAAAAAAATCGTGAATCAAGCGAAAAAAAACAAAAAAACATTTTGAATTAAGCAAAAAAAAAATCTTGAATTAAGCAAAAAAAAAAAAAAAAAAAAAAAAAAAAAAAAATCCAAGCCAATGGAACAAGTGAAAATGTTCTTTTTTAAGATTTCTTGAAATAAGATTTTCAAGATCTATTGTCTAAAAATAAATTCTCATATCTCACTGAAAAGTTACTCTTTAAGTGATTATGTCTTATTTTAAGTGTGATGAGATATTTGGACTAGAAATGAGAAAAATACACTTGGTAAGATTTAGATTTTTGCAGTGTAGTAGTTCTATAGTTCTAGTGTCCATACTGACATAAACAAACAACAATAATAACAACACCAGCAGGTCTGTAACAAAAAAATTCCAAAAGATAGAAAGTTTACACACAGACGCACATGAAAAAAAAAAAAAAAAAAAATCAAAGTGGAGAGTGAGTGGTGAGGGGTAATGGTGGAGTATTTTCTTAGCCGGTGTTCGACAGGATGAGCACACTGAGAAGAAATCAGGGGTGTTTCCTTTAACGGCTCCCAGGGGGTCTTTAAGGTCAACACACACTGGTGTCTATTACACAAACACACACACTTGTTCACACACATGCGCCCCTGTGGCTCTTGGCACCGTCTGCTCCTCTGTAGCTTGTGCATCTGTGAGCTTTTCAATCTTGGACTTTTCTTGAATATGTGAGAGTCTGGTTTGGATCATATGTAAGCCTCGTCTCAGCTGTTTGAGTGGAAGCGTCCTCAGTGACATGACAACATGTAGGAAGGAGAAGGAGGGTAAAGAAATATGTGTGAGGCTGTTTTTATTCAAGGATTAAAAAGACAGTTTTTATTTTGCTTTATAACTGTCACTGATACTTGAAAGGAATTAGAATAGAGAGAGGGAAAGGAAGAGTCGTCACCACTTTTCCAGCATTTAGCCTGATCCAAATGCGCTGCCTCCAGGCTCACAGATCTGATCCTCTTCCAACATGTCTGGAATTCTCTCCTACCTTTTCTTCTTCTTCTTCTTCTTCTTTCCTCTTCCACGTCTGTAGCCACTCCCTCTCTGTCAACAATCACACATGAAAAAGACAAGTTTTTTGTTTTTTTTTTTTTAAGTAGCAATTCCCATAGAGTTTTAACTTTGACTCCTAATGAAAATCCCTTAAATAAAAACAGATTTCAGGCTGAAATTGCTTACTTTTTTTTTTGTGGACTGATGCAACCATATAAAGCATGTAACTTTAACAGAAAGCTGGTACTGAATATCAGAGGTAGAACAAATACTTAATTTCTGCTTTTTCTGAGGTAAAAGTACACAGGTATAATCATTAAAATGCAGCCATTATACAAAGAGGCTCTTTTGTTAGTGTTATGTTACCACAGAATGTAAAATAATCCTGTTTTTATCACTATGAAACACTTGTAGGAACATTTTAATGCTGTAATTTGATATTGTGGAGACAATTTTAACCCATAAAGACCCAAAACATGTACTGCTGACCAAAACCATAAACTGATTTAAACTGTCTAAACTTGTTGATCCATTAATCCTATCAATACATGTAAATAATTGGTGTAAAATGCAGTTCATCATGTTTTCACGGTCATCAGATATGACCCATTTGGATGTTCAGAGGCTCTGTAGTTGCCATGGAAACACCATCATTCATCAGTAAAACCCCTGGAGTTTGATCAATGACAGTGGATGGAAACATTTATTTTATGCACAATTGTTGATATCTTTGGAAAAAAAAAGTCACCTTTTTTTTGTTCAGGTTTCTCTGTTTTTGATTTATTTTTTTTTTAGAACATCTACCTCATTAGTGAATTAAAGATAAGACAATACCTGATTTTCACAGAAAAACTGAAAATACAGAGGATAGTATGATTATAGATGGTGATAAATCAATTAAGAAAGAGAAAAATTAATTCAGGACCTACCACAGAAGTAGCACTGGGTCTTTATGGGTTAACATAAAATGTGTGTATCACAGTAAATCAGCAGTATAGTCTAACAGTGCCGTAGCATAAGGCAGTGTTTTTCAACCTTGGGGTCGGGACTCTACGTGGGGTCGCCTGCTGTCAACCCTGTTTTTTTTTGTTGTTTTTTTTTTTCACCCTATCCCCCGAATTCCTTTCAAATCCATGAAAAATTCCAGCATGTGTCCATGTGTACTGTGTGAACACTGTATGATGTCTTATATCTGTGCTTTGCATTATCTTGTGTTTTTCACTGCAAATTTTGAAGAAAAGGGTTCAGTGGTGGCGCACCAGTTGTGGCGGCCCAGTGTCCCTAATCATCAATCAAAATCTCGTTTGTTGTACTCTGTGCTGTCAAATGACAATAAAAAAATCTGTAAAGTCTATAATCTGGAATCTGGAATTCACATAGAGTCGCCTGAAATTTCTAGTAGTTGCTAAAAAAAGAAAATCCTACTATATAATGGACGTTTCGGCCCCGCCCCGTGTCCCATCGATGTGTGATCGATGTTTGTTGCAGCACGGGAGGGCGTATGGGTACAATGCCGATGTTGCACCATGGGAGGGTGCTATCGTACAAGGCACCATGGGTACAATGATGCTAGTTAGTAATAAACAAGATTATAGGTATTATTTGTACGAATGTGGTATACGACATTCTGTTCATGCTTTCTTATATTCTTCATTTCATAGGTCTTATGTATCTCATTGTTGTGTTTTTTGTTGTTGTTTTTTTTGTAGTTTTGTTTGTTTTGTTTTGTTTTGTTTTGTTTTCTCTCTCTTCTGCCCAGTTTATGCAATTCTGGTTGTAGTTATTGTCACCATTATAATTGTCTCCATGGTTGTTGCTGTTTGTATTGTTGATACTTTCTTGTGAGGGTCTTCTCCACCTTCTTCTCTCTTGTTCTCTCCCCTTCTTCTACCCCCCCATCCCCACCCCCCATGTCAGGTCCGGCATCGAAATGTGGTTCAACAAAACTCATAATAAACACAGTAGAATATCAAAGGGCGCTTCATATACTTTATGAAGTTACCCTTGGCAAAGCAAATTTGTTCAGCACCAAAAGGAACCAGACTACCATTCTACTGTTAGAACGCTGGACAAGACAAGTAGGAAAAAAAAAAAAAAAAAAAAAAAAGTAGTGTGAGATACTCCCTGGTAAAATGTCCAAATAAAACAGGATACACAAGCAAAGGTGTTAGCAAAATGGGCAATGATGACTGGGAGCACAGTTGGTGTCGGCTGCTGCCTTATCGGTACAGACAGCTGCCTGACAGCCAGCTGAGCCCAATTAGAGGAAAAAAAAAAAAAAAAAGTAATAAACAAGATTTTGATGACATTTTGAGGAAATGTTAAAACTGGCACAAGGAATAAATGATTTTTGGTGGTAATTGTTGGGGGGGGGGTTCTGCGCTCCCCGAGTACTTTTCTAGTTCATTCATAGTTTGAGTTCTTGTTTGTTCAGTATTAATTGTCAGCCTTGTAAATCCAAGCTGGGCTGACTGTACATATCCTGACCAAGGAAAATCAAATTCTCCCTTTGTGCAGTAATCTACACCTGGCTTCTCTGTCTCCGTCCATAATAATATACATTATATAGACTAAGTGTCATCTAAAATTAACATTTACTTGCAACATAGTACAGCAAAATATTACATGATCAAAAACAAATTAATTTGAGCAAAAAAAAAGTCCCTGTTTTGAATGTCTGGGGTCACCCGAAATTTGTGATGTTAAAATGGGGTCATGAGCCAAAAAAGGTTGGGAACCACCGGCATTTGGATTCTTTTTCCTAATACAGAATGTGTTATTAGAATAATATAATTGTCAAACTAATGTTGTGGAGTTAAAAGCAGAATATTTCCCTCTGAGAGGTAATGAAGTATAAAGATAAAACTATTAGTATGAGAAAAAAATCTATTAGATTTATAATAAAAGTTCTTAGTTGCATTGCACCACTGTTTAATTTAGTTATTTTTACCAACATTTCAACTACTTACATGCAGACATACATGAAGTGAAAGGAATGCACCTAGAGTCAGTCCTTTCCACTTCTGTTCTAATGACTTTTTTTTAGTTGTAATGATGCGTCAGGGATAGTTTTTTTCTTCTCACAGACTAGTAGATGACGTGGCCGGGTCAGGCTATTGACAGTCTACACTCCTCGTGGCTCGAACCATCTTCTAAAAGAGAACAGGAAAAAAAAAGAGAACAGTCACAAACCCTAGCGGCCATTGCGAATAAAGAGCTGGCGGCTTCACGGTGCATTTCTCTGCGTGTCTGCCCACCAATTGTGGAGAACAGTCCCAGTTATGGGAGGAGACGTCTGCAGCTTACAATAACATGCCATTTAACTTAAAGATGGCGTTTGAGTCTCCTTCAGGTTTTTCCACACTTCTGTTTAGATCGTCTACTTTCTTATATCTCATTTCATTTTACATCTGTGTTTTATTTTTCATTACTAACTAAGTTTTAGAACTTGTATCACACAATGAAACATTTTCCGTACATCCAGAGACAAAGGTTTTCACTGGTCTTTTCTTTTTTTTTTTTTCCTATCCAGATGTGTTTCTCCTCTGTTCCCCCCCGTCCAGGCCCCTGTGATTCATTTTCCACAGACATCTTAAAAGGTCCACAACTCTCTCCTCCCCTTTTCCTTTTTCTTTTTTTTCCCTTCCTCCCCCCCCCCCCCCCCATCTGGTTTCAGACTCTTTCTGCTGGATTGTCTCAGCCTGCGATGGTTGACAGCAACCAGCAACCAGCAACCAGCAACCAGCAATGAAAGGAAAAGGGACTAGACAAAGGGAAGGAATGAAGCTTATGTGGAATCTCCACAGCCACAGGGTCTGTGTCTGCGGACCATCCTCCCTCTGACTTTCTCTCCTCCCGTGGTGGTCAGAGCAGCAGGAGGAGGAGGAGGAGGAGGAGGAGGAGGAGGAGGAGGAGGAGGAGGAGGAGGAGGTGTATGGCGTTTGTCCAGGTGCTCATGTGGGTGTTTCTGGGCGGATCTGCAGGAGGACTGACGCCCTCGGGGATGTAAACACACCTCCAGCATGAGGGGAAGCGATAAAGGAGGCGGACCACTTTACTTATGGGCCACATTACTTTCACTGGTGGGAGAAAGCAACCAAGAAAAAAAAGAAAACAAAAGAGGGAGAAGCTTGAGCGTACAGCCACTCCTCATCCACCTTCCCCCACTGATGCCACATTCCCACCCTTCCCCACTCCTCCCTGCTCCACCTACAGACACTCCTTAACCACTGTAATGCTCTCATGTTGCTATTCCTACGCTTTCGTTTTTCAGAGAGGGTCTTCCTGGAAACAGTCTGATATATTTAACAGTTTCTGTCACAGTCTAGTGGATGCACCTTAACCTCCTGAGACCCAGCAAAGCATTTTTGTCCTCTGGCAGGCACAAGAGTTTCACAGCGCTGATTAGGAAAAAAAATCCCATCCACTTCAAAGGACATAAATAAAAAAAAAAAAGAATTGTATCTGGAAAAACTGTTGCATTATGTTTTTCCCAATCAAGACAACTATTTAATGTAAAAAAGCCAAAACATTTACTTTTCTGGGTCTCAGGAGGTTAAGACAGGGGTTCACCACTATATCTGTTATTGACTCTTTTGTCAAGTTGATGAATAAACCTTTTACTACCTAAATACATGATGAGAAGAGACTAAAAGATCTTACTACAACTGTTAAGACCCAGGGTCATAATTTATGTTTATATGTGTATGTATTTCTGCTATAGTGTGTATTTTCTCCTCCAGCCCTGTAGGGGTGCTGTGTTTTCTTTTGCCTGTTTGCAGGAAGCTGCTGATTGGTGGTGCCAGATGAACCAGCAGGTAAAAATGGCCCTGGATGCTGCAGCTCTATTTGCAGCTTGTCATCTTTTCATGGTCATCAGATATGACCCATTTGGACGTTCAGAGGCTCCGTAGTAAATGTGGAAACACCGTCATCTTCTACAACATTGATTCACCACTAAAACCCATGGATTTGGATCAATGACAGTGGATGAACACACTTGGTTTATGTTCAGTTAATGATAGACTTTGCTGAAAAAGTCACTTCATCTTCCGTTTTCTGTATTTCTGATATAATAACCTTTGAGATTTAATGAGCATCTACGTGATCAGTGAATTAAATATAGAAACATACCTGGTTATTATCGAAGAAATGCAAAATAAACAGGATAATATTATAATAAATGGCCATAAATCAATAATATTATAATAAATGGCCATAAATCACTTAAGAATGGGCAAATATAGAGAAAAATTCCTTTGCGAACAGCCACAGAAGTTGCACTGGGTCTTTATGGGTTAAGTATTATTCAGGTTCATTCATCTGTGGAATGACTGATAGAATAGAACTGACTGAAAGAACCTGAAATATGCTGAAATAATATTAAAACGTTCTTATATATATTATATTTAGTCGACCTGGTGAAATGATTACCAGTTAAACTTTATCTATCAAGAATAAATCACATTGTTTTGGGCTTGATTGTTACTCATGTTCATTCAATATATTTAATAATAATAATAATAATAATAATAATAATAATAATAATAATAATAATAATAATAATAATACAACTTCATGGACAACAGTGAAAGAAAGAAAGAAAGAAAGAAAGAAAGAAAGAAAGAAAGAAAGAAAGAAAGAAAGAAAGAAAGAAAGAACTTCCATACTGAGTAGTGTGTTAACAAGACATAGACAGACAGACAGACAGACAGACAGACAGATAGATAGATAGATAGATAGATAGATAGATAGATAGATAGATAGATAGATAGATAGATAGATAGATAGATAGATAGATAGATAGATAGATAGATAGATAGATAGATAGATAGATAGATAGATAGATAGATAGATAGATAGCACATTAGATTCAGGCTGCATATTGTTTACTTTAATTATATATGTTTTAAAGCCTTTTAATGGTGTGGCAGTGACAGCATTTATCTGCCATTAACAGTCTTTAAAATGTATTTAAATAAAGCTAACCACTGTTCTATTGTCTATCTCAGAAACATATGGAGAAAATTCCCCCAAAAATTGAAGAAGCAAACCTTATGAAAACACCTGTAGTTACAGCTTCATGTCATCTCTGTATTTCAGCTGTTTAAAAATGTGTCTTTGAGTCCAAGTTAGTGTTTGTTGGATTATATCCCAAGAAGAACAACTGACCGACTCATGTACAAACCTTCTCGTGTGCATCTGAAAACACAGTATGATGATCAGGATAATATTTTATTTTTGCATCCCAAACAGAAATTTCAAATTCAATTTTAAAGTTCATTTAAAAGACATTATTAAGAGTTTAAGAGAAAGCTGCAGTAAACTATAATGTTTTCAGGTCTGATTTAAATGAGCTGACAGTTTGAGCAGACCTCAGGTATTCAGGAAGTTTGTTCCACAGGTGAGGAGCAGAACAACTGAATGCTGCTTCACTTTGTTTGGCTCTGATTGACCGATCCAGGACTGATTCTAATATAAAGGAGTTGATCCCTCTATAAAGCAATGGATTAAAGAACAATCAGAGTGCACGGGACTGGAAAGACTGACTTAAATTACAAAAGGAAAACTGGAGGAATTTGTACAATTATGGGAACCTTATATGAACATTATGGTATCTGGAAAATAGGGACATGTCATCCAAAGTATGACTGTTTTTTTTTTTTTTTATTATCATGACTGCTGTATTTGAATTTTTTTTTTTTTTTTTTTTTTTTTACATATACTGTATGTACACATGTTAATAAGAATACATGTCTGTTTTATATATATATATGTGTGTGTGTGTGTGTGTGTGTGTGTATATATATAAAAAAAAATTCAATACAAGTCTATGTGGTGTGAATGGGTGTGTGCATGAGTGTTTGTGTTGTTTTGGTTCATGTTGTTTATGTATATTATTATTTACTTAGTTTACTTTCATTATAAAACTTAAATACCAATAACAGTATTGTGAAAAAAAATAAATAAATAAAGGAGTTAATCCTCGGTCCTTGAGCAGAGTTCCAGTTGGAGTTCTTCATACCCGCTGTGAGCTTTGACTTTGATGGTATGGAGCTAAAGCGGTTGTGTGCACACCTGTAAGTACTGCTGTGGAAAGTGTGTGCAGAGTGTGTGAGTGTGTTCCAGCTGTATCTTGTCTTTGAAAAGCACGTGGCCTGTGATTGCACGTTGAAAGATTTCAGCAACAATAAAGAGTGAAATTGAAAGGTGGACTGAGAGGAGGTGAAACCCACAATTACCTGTCGTCTCCTAGTTATGGAATCATCAAAATCCCATTTCACTAATGTATGTCTTTATTTTTTAAGATGTTTTTTTTTTTTTTTTCGGGGGATTTTTTCAGGGATTCTTGCTTTATTGATAATGTAGATAGACTTGCTAAGCTTGGAAAACTTTTGTTAATTTTCAAGTTAATTTTCAGATGTATAAACAACTTAGCACCTGAAACTCTCAGTCGATTTGTTGAGAGATAAAACAGCAACAAAGTCACCAGAAGCTCCTCGAACCTAAACTGTAAAATCCCATTCTGCAGGACAACTTTGGGACAGTCATCCTTCTCCTGTAAGAGTATTAAACTGTGGAACTCACTGCCTTCAGGAATAAAATCCATCTCAGAGTTTAAGATGTTCACCACCAGAACCAAAACCTGGTTAAAGATAAAACACAACTGCTCTCATCTGTAAATATTGTGCGTATTGTGTAGAAGAGTGAGTGAGCGAGCAAGTGAGTGAGTGAATGCCTCATATCATATATGCAACACTGGATTATTGAATTGTATGGTATGATTGTCTTAAATGCTGTATATTTTATATTGTACTGCAATGTTGTGGAAGAACCCAACCAGAGACTGGAGCTGAAAATTAGCACTAGGTATAAACTCTATATGCATCACATCAGCTGCAACTATGTTTGACTGCACTGTCCCCCTCAAATAAATAAATAAATAAAACAATAAGGTCGTCCACAGCCATAACCTGTTCTGTGCAAATGTCCCATTCTCAGCTGTCCTAAAAAGCCAAACAATGGGTTTGTCTTTTTTAGTAAAGTTATAACAACCACACATATGCATTTATCAGTTTCTGTCTTTAGATCCAATCTGTATATGTGAGGTATGTACAGCAGTAAAAACCAAGGCTTCTGTGAAAAACAGATTCTATAAACTAAAGTGGTCGTATTTAGTGTGACCTCCCTTTGCATTTAACATGTCTTTAACCCTTTTATTCAGACAACATGAGATTTATTGCATTAATTGTCTGATGTTTTATACTAGGTTTCATTCAACACATGTTAGATTTTGCCAGTGTTGGGAGTAACGCCTTACCAAAGTAATGCATTACAGTAATGGATTACTTTTTGCTGTAACGCAGTAATGCAAAGCATTACTAATTAATTTTCAGTTATAGTTTACTTGGTTCAATAGCACTTGTGTACAACACACTTTTCACCTATAATTTAATCGCTCAAATGAAAAAAACAGAACAAAACAGCAAGACCGTGAGACCTTAAAGCAGTGTATTGCTTTCATCACACATTTGGTAAAAAAAAAAAAAAAAATTATGTCAAAACTGACACAACACATCAGTACAAGTACTTATTTATCTAAGAAATGCAGTACACCGCCATAAAACACCAGATTCAGATGTAAACTCGCATCATTTTCATGGTTTGAAAATTGAGCCATCTTCAATGTTTGTTTACAAGCTGAAAAAAGCCGAGCAGAAATACACTGCAAAAATCACAATCTTACCAAGTCTATTTTTCTCATTTCTAGTCAAAATACCTCATCACACTTAAAATAAGACACAATCACCTAAAGAGAAACTTTTCAGTGAGATATAAGAACTTATTTTCAGACAACAGATCTTGAAAATCTTATTTCAAGAAATCTTACCAAGATAATTTTCACTTGTTCCATTAGAATATTTTTTTTTCTTGAAATAGGCAAATGTTTAAATTAAGTGATGTTTTCTTGGTTTGCATCCTGTCTTTATTTGCAGAGCATTTGATGATTACGCATTTGTTTTTATTTCTTGCCGCGCATTTTTTTCATTTGCACCACGTTCCTCTTTTTGTACCTGGTTTAGACTTGTGTTTGAGTTTGTGAATTTGCATCGTTTCTGTACTAGCAGCTGCTTTCTCTAACTGAGATGCATTGGGCGGTTGCAATGTGTTTGGCCCTCACCAGCCACCGTAGAAGACAGTCCATTGTCCACATGGACGTATGCTCATTACTAACCCCAACCCTGCTTTACAGAAGCTAGTTAGCATTAGCATGATCCCTGTGATCAGCAATGACAATGTAAGCTGACGTTTCTATGAACTAGTTAGAATTCTTTATTAGTTGTGAATTTATCTACAGGCATCCTCCACACCATGCCCCCTGTTTGAACATGTAAAATGGTTAGAAAAAAAAAAGTATTGTATATGATGAGAGTCTGTATGTAACTCAAGAGTAATACAGGAGTCATTCTATATTCAGATTTCTTTCTGATGTGACAGGGTCTCATATTGAACCTGAGGCAACATTTGTAATATTTGGCATTACATCACATTCTTTTCATTTTGAGCAAAAAACTAGAAATCTGATCGCCTTCACCACCTCTTCTAGCTCGCAGACTAATACTACTTAACCCTTTCATGCATAGTGGTCACTATAGTGGACAGATATTCTCCAGCTGTTCTCTTGTATATTCATAGGTTTAGTTGTTTTAATTCCATGTCCTCTTGAGACCCAGCAATGCATTTTTGTCCTCTGTAGGGGACTAAAGTTTGACAGTTTTAATAATAATAATAAAAAAAATGCTGCTCATTGCAAAGGACATTCCATTAAAAAATAAATAAATGAATATAATTTTAAAAATGTATCTGAAAAAACTGTTGCATTATGCAGTTTCCAATTAAGATGACTGTTTAATGTAAAAAAAAAAGCTAAAGATTTTCACTCTACTGGATCTCAAGAGGATATCAACCAACACAGTGGACGCTCATGCATCATCTACACTGACATTCAGACCATTAATGTAACTTTGCTGTTCTTGATAAACCTGATATGCACTAACATTTTTGAATGTAAATCAACTGCTAATTTTCTCAAACAAAAAGTTTTTTTTTTGTTTTTTTTGCGTATTATCTTCATAACTAGTTTTAGAATATGACAAAAAGTGAGAAAACATCAGATTAGCTGCATTAAAAATGTTTTTATTTCATAGTTTTCACACAGTATATCACTTTATGATGATAGGTTTTAAATATATGTGTCTTTGCTTCAAAAATTTAACACATGCCGTCTACCTGAGTGGACATTTTTGTAACTCCATGAAAAATAGATTTATAAAAAAAATTCAATCGCACTGTTTTTTTCATACCTAAAGAGGAATAAAAACACTCAGGAAAAAAATCTTGATTAAGGTTCTCATAATTCATGCATGAAAGGGTTAAATGGAAAGATAAACAACCTCCAGCATTTAAATCTTGGTTTCTGGATCTTCTACATGCTTTAACATTGGAAAAAATTAGATATTCTATAAGAGGATGTGCCAATAAGTTTTTCAGTACCTGGAAACCTGCTCTGAATCACATAAAAGAGGTAGATCCCTCACTTATTCCAGAGTAGTCTTATTGATATGAGTCTGTGACTAATATCTGAGTTCCTTATTTTCTATTTATTTCAGATTATTGTTAATTATCATGTTTTTTATGGTGCAACAGGGTGGGAATGTTCATGGGTTTGGGTATAAAAAAAAACAAAAACAAAAATGATAACTGTGTTGTGCTTTTCTGAATGACTCAATATGTAATAAAAACACTTTGAACAAAAAACAAAACAAAAAAAAAACAGTAATACAGGGGTCAAGAATTGCATACGATTCTGAGACAGTAATAAGATAAGGAATTACTTTTAAATAACAGTAACAAGTAATCTGCAATGTATTACAGTTTGGAAGTAACTTGCACAACATTGGATGTTTCTAACACTGTTAATGGGGTCAGAGGTCATGCTAATTAGTGACTTTAACCTTTAGAACCCATTTAGTTAATTTTTTGTGTCGTTTAAGGCTGTGCACATATTTCCTGTATTTTCTTGTTGTATCTGAAGAAAAGAGAATGAGAAATAAATATGTGCACTCATTTCAGCCCTGCAAATACCACAAAGCCAAAGGTGGACTAAGGCTTCTGCACTTCTGTATGCTGGACCAAAACCCGGTCCACTAGGGTCAATATTTTGGGGTGATTTTCAACCTTTAACTCATGTTGACTTAAAAAAATACAACTATGGACTGATGAACTAACTGATCAAGTATACCATGAACCAAACAAATCCCACGAATAGATTCCCCAAAGGTATGAAAAAACTCTGCGCTACGCAAAATCTAAATCTACCAAGTGTATTTTTCTCATTTCTAGTTAAAATATCTCATCACACTTAAAATAAGACATAATCACCAAAAGAGTAACTTTTCAGTGAGATATAAGAACTGATTTTTAGACCATAGATCTTGAAAATCTTATTTCTAGAAATCTTACCAAGATAATTTTCACTTGTTCTATTGGAAGATTTTTTTGCTTGAATAAAGCAAAAAAAAAAATCTTGAATTAAGCAAAAAAAATCTTGAATTAAGCAAAAAAATCTTCCAATAGAATAAGTGAAAATTATCTTGGTAAGATTTCTTGAAATACGATTTTCAAGATCTATGGTCTAAAAATAAGTTCTTATAGCTCACTGAAAAGTTACCGTTTACATGATTATGTCTTATTTGAAGTGCACTTATTTGTATTTGACATATAATACACATATTTTCATCTATGTTTGACTGCCTTTTTGCTTCATGCACATACATTCTCTGCATACACTGCAAAAAAAGAATATCTGACTTAAATAAACTGATTGAATTTCGAATATTTACTTTGAAAGATCATTTTTTTTAGATTCATTTATTTGTTGAGACTTAATCTTGTTGAGATTATTTGACTAGTTCCAAGAATTTTCTCAAGCAAAGAAGTCTTGAATTAAGCAAAAAAAAAAAAAAAAAAAAAAAAAATTTAATTAAGCAAAAAACTGCAATGAAAATGTGAAAATTAGCTTGGTAAGATTTCTTGAAATAACATTTTCAAGATCTATTATCTAAATCTATAGCTCTATCTATACCTCACTTAAAAGTTACCCTTTAGGTGATTATGTCTTATTTTAAGTGTGATGAGATATTTTGACTAGAAATGAGGAAAATACACTTAATAATTTTAGATTTTTGCAGTGTACATTTGCTTCTAAAAATCTGCAGAAATAATGTGTCAAACAGGACAAATCAAACAGTCATGCAGGGATTTAATGCACTTTTTTTTTCTTTTTTTTTTTAGCCCCTGCCATTTTCACAGGGACTATAATCTACTGAATAATGCCTATTTTCACATTAATTTGTGTCTTCGTTGCTTAGATTTGTTACAGATGGTGTGATCATTGATGTGTGGAGGAGGACCGTTATTTAGGAACACAACCATCAAACTAGATAATTCTTTACTTCACATCTTTAATTCTTATCTATTAGATTATTTACTGTTATTACATTCATTTATGGCTTAATGTATGTGCATTAGACTTCATTAAATACCGTGGGGTGGGGCGTGAAATAGCTAGTGAAAACTAAATTGCATGATCCGTAATAGCCCCATCAGCTGCAGTGCAAACACCAGTTACAGGGTTTGAAAGTTAATGAATGTTTGGATGGAGCTTATGAGTGGTTACACTGGAGGCTCATCCTCATCCTCATCCTCATCCTCACATGAACCCAAAGCCCTGCTGTCGGAGCCAAGGTCTACATCGGACAAAAACCTCCTGCCACGTTGTCTCCTCCCTCCCTCCCTGTCTCTCTCTCTCTCTCTCTCTTCTCTCTCCGTCTCTTCCTCATTCCCTTGCTTGACATTTCTTACACATTTTTTCTCTTTTGCTTATTTGTCCCTTTTTAATACGACTCTGTATATTTTCACCATCCTTCTCATCTCTCTCTGATGATACCTTTCTTTCTTTTGTTACTTTCTTTTGCTATATGCTCTGGCTTTACTCTGTCCTTGTCTGTTTCTTTTCTTTTTCATACTGTATGATGTGGTTGTTGCAGGGATGAAGGGAGGGTCAGCCCAGATGACTTCCTGTTCCCTGTGTGCTCTAAATGCCAGTTGGTGACCACACTGCACCGGATAGACGGTACAATCAGAACTGGGCGGCCTCGCTCACAGGCCATTTTCACCAAACTGTTCTCTCTCATCTTGTCAAGTTGGTAACACTTTATAATAAGTACACACCATGAAGCATTAGTTAAGCATTAACAAATACTGAATTCATCATTTATAAAGCATATTTCTGACATGAATACTCATTAATATATGGTTTATAAGCACAGTTATAATGTTTTACTCATCATTAATACGATCATTAGGGTAACACTTTACTTGAAGGTCTAGTTTATAATGCATTAAGCGTACATTCATAAGACATTATAACACATTTATAATGCATTATAAAAGTCATTACAACAGTTTATGATCATGTACAACAACTTATACCAAGGTTAATAAAGTATTATAAGTGTAGACATAATGTATTATAAATTCATCTTTCATAATGTTTTATACATCCAAACCAAAGCAGTGTGAAGGAATTTAGTTTTTTATGTAGGGAACTTTTGTTAGGTTTTGTCACTGGTCCCTATATCCATCTATTTTAGGGATTTCACATTTATTGAAAAAAAAAAAGTGTTTGAATTAACAAAGATTTGGAGCTGCCACATTATTTTTTATTTATGTACAAAGCAACATGTAACACTTCTACTTACTGTCTCTGTTCTTTTAATGTTTTGTTTTTGCAAAATAGTTATTAGGAGACACTTTGATGTATAATTTTTGACTTACACTTTACTTAGAGCCAGCAGATACTGCTCATACGCCATCATACTTGTGTTAGAATATCATACAATTGCTAATGAAGTGTTGTCACTTTACTAAAAGCTCTTAAAGTCATCCTGTAACTTATTATTGATGTTTCAAAGGCATTATTCAGTTTCAGAAACGGCATGTCACAGCAGTTCTCTGTGTCTTTATAACTGGCTAGAGTTATGATGGTTAGAATATGTTCTGTAACCCAGGACTTCAGATTCTTCCTACAAACACTGTTGTCACTTTGGTATGGATGTATAAAACATAATGAAAGCTGAATTTATAATACATTATGTCTACACTTACAATACTTTATTAACCTTGGTATAAGTTGTTGTACATGATCATAAACTGTTGTAATGACTTTTATAATGCATTATAAATGCATTGTAACGTCTTATGAATGTGCGCTTAATGCATTATAAACTAGACCTTCAAGTAAAGTGTTACCAACATTAGTTATGGATTAACAAATACTGAATTCAACATTTATAAACCATATTTCTGACATGAATACTCATTAGTATATGGTTTATAAGCAAATTTATAATGTTTTACTCATCATTCATAAGCTCATCTACATTGTGCTTAATGATTGTATTTTCATACTTTATAAATTATGAAGTCAGCATTTAAACATTTAGTATTGCATCACTTACAATCCAGTTATGATGTGCATTTATGTTCGCACATACACTCTTCAGACATGTACTAATGGTTAGTGAACATGTTAGTGTGTATTTATACTAACTCACACATTTATTTTCCAATAGATGTCTTGAAAACAGTTATTAATACAGGAATTCATTATTTCAGGTAGTTATAAAGCACTTACTACTCATTAATTAAGTCTATGGTGTGAGCTCATCTAAAGTGTGCACTATGTATGCCATCTAAAGCATTTACAAATGAGATTTAAAGGTTGGCAATGCCTAAAGACTCACAAAAGTCTGAGTTATTGTAACAAAGGAAAGACACAGCACATGGGATTATTAAACAAACTGCATGATGGAATGATGAATGATTATGATCATGAATGATCAGTAAAACATTTATAACTTTGCTTATAAACTATATACTAATGAGTATTCATGTCAGAAATATGCTTCATAAATAATGAATTCAGCATTTGTTAATGCTTAACTAATGCTTCATAGTGTGTACTTATTATAAAGTGTTACCGTCAAGTCTTTCAGTTCTGTAAAGGAAGACTGGATGAGCTGTTGAAAAGGACTCTGAAGCACATTGGGTTTGGGCTGCAGTATTATTCAGGTTCACTCATCTGCAGAATGACTGATACAATACAACTGACTGAAAGAGCCTGAAATATGCTGAAATAATATTATAAGGTTCTTATATAATATAATATAATATAATATAATAATATATTAATTATAATATATTTATTTGACATGGCGAAATGATGACATACTGAGTCCCAGTTAAACTTTGTCTATCAAGAATAAATCTCATTATTACAATCATTTCATGAGAAGAGACAATTTTTTTTTTTTTTTTTTTTTACTTGTTATTTTTATTGTTGGGTCAAAACACGGTATTTGAAATCTCTCTGACGGGACATTTTAGAGACAATTTGATAGATTAGTGTTGCTAAATGACCCACATTTTACTTTTAAATTCATATTTGCTTTAGTTGGACCATAAGGGATTATCCAAAACAAGGAACTACTTTATATTGAAATAAATGTTGGAATGGCAATCAATTAAAAATTGCTCTCTGATGGGACATTACTGTGTTTTATTTTGACCCTTTTTGATTTCTGTACATTACAAAACAAACATGAGGGACATCTGGGATACACTGACCATAATAAACCTTTGTGACTATCAATTGGTTTTACTAATGTGACGCTGAAATGAAAATTGTCCATTTCTTCCATTTATCATGACACTGTTCTTCTTCAGTCCTCAGTCTATGGGTCAGAATCTCCATCTCAAATATTCCATTCACAATTTGTATCCAATCGTTAGTTGTAGGTGGTTCTAATCCGCACCATTTTTTGGTAATAGCCTTTTTACAGGCTGCTGATATAATTTTAAACAAATATCTATCATTTTTTCTTACATTATTACCAATAATACATCTGAAATACATCCCCAGATATGTTTTAGGGATTGCATAACTCAGTGGTTCTCAACCTTTTTTGGCTTGTGACACCATTTTAACATCACAAATTTCTGGCGACCCCAGACATTCAAAACTGAGACTTTTTTTTTTTTTTTGCTAAAATTAATTTGTTTTTGATCATGTAATAGTTTGCTACATTATGTTGAAAATAAATGTTAATTGTAGATGACATTTAGTCTATATAATTTATATTATTACGGACAGAGGCAGAAAAGCCAGGTGTAGATTACTGCACAAAGTGAGAATTTGATTTTCCTTGGTCAGGATATGTACAGTCAGTCCAGCTTGGATTTACAAGGCTGACAATTAATACTGAACAAACAAGAACTCAAACTATGAATTATGAAAGAGCTGCAGCATCTGAAACTGACCACAGTGAACATTTGAAAGATAAACAGAACCACAGAGCTTCAGTTTCAGCTTCACAGTTTGTCTTTAATGTATTGTGATTGTCTCTCTCAACTCACCATATATTTTTTATTAGCAAGGTTTTTCTTTTTCTTTTTTTTTTTTTTTTTTTTTAATTTTTATCAATTGCTAGAAAATTCAGGCGACCCCATTTGAATTCCAGGCGACGCCACGTGGGGTCCCAACCCCAAGGTTGAAAAACACTGGCATAACCCAATATCTTAACAACTGTTGAATATACATTATCCCAGAATGATGCAAGTTTAGGACATAACCAAAACACATGTGCATGATTTACACTGACATCTCCACATTCTCTCCAACAAGGTTGAACTCTGGACACATATTTAGCTGTAATTTTAGGTGTTGTGAAAAATCAAATTATATTTTTCCAGCAATGTTCCCTCCATGTTCTTGAAGAAGAGACAAAATATGTTTTCTTAGACATTTAGAGACAACAGTGAAAGAAAGAAAGAAAGAAAGAAAGAAAGAAAGAAAGAAAGAAAGAAAGAGGGCATATGTTACTTTTGCAATAAAACTATAAAATACATTGGTCCTCAAAAATGTGTAGCAAATAAACCTGATGTGAATCCTAAAGACATTTTTAAATCAATTTATGTGTGTCAATGTGTGATATGATATGATATAATATGATATAATATGATATGATATGATATGATATGATATGATATGATATGATATGATATGATATGATATGATATGATATGATATGATATCCAAAACCCTAATCCTGAAGTGGGTTGACAGTGACCTGTTGAATGTTGACAGTTGTATTTGTGTTATTTGTGTTAGTGTGTGTACAGTAGGTTTCCTGTGTGCTTTATCTTGTGCCCATCTTGTATTATATTAAATTTAACGCTGTATCTGGCAGTTATTAAAGCAAGCAGGCAAGCAAAGGTTATTTATATAGTACCTTTCACAGACAAGAGAAGTCACAAAGTGCTTTACAAAAGATAATAAAATATAAATAAGACAATAAAATACAAATAAGAACACATAAAATTACAATCATAAAAAGGTATAAATTTAAAATAATAAGTTGGTCATCTAACAATTCTTTATCTAGTGAAGTAAAGTAAAGTAAAATGATAGAGTCAGCACATACTGTCTGTACTGAATATGCTGTTTACATGAGGTCTGCAGTACTACATTTCATAGGCTTCCATACAGTTAATTACTTCCTGGTCTGTGAGTGTGTCCCAGTTCAGGGGGTGGATCCTCTGGAGGATGCAGGCCTCAGTGGGTCCCAGATCAGACCCAAAAACCAGACAGAACCTGCTCCTCCTCTTTGACTGAGGCGGTATAACCTGACAGAAACCAAGCCCTTCATTTGGACTGGAGCTGAATGAAAATGTCCCAAACGACATTGTCATAACGTTGTTCTTTAAGCTTATAGTATTTACTACCATGCAAACGTATTAGAATCAAGTCTGTTTGTGACTGTAATTCAAAATCTACAGTAGACTAAAGTATAGCCTTCCAAGTCCAGATCCACAGTCTAAACATTTTTTTAAAAAGATTTTTCACAAGTGGATGATTTTTTGGAAATTTTTGACATCTTTCTGAAGAAAACATTTCTTATTTCTTGTGCTGGTAACAGTGACAGCACTGACAGTGAACTTGCATCCACTCCACCACAGGGAATTTGAACTGGAGGTAAAAACATGAATCCAAATCACTGAGGTGTGTATTCACAATATCGCATAATTATTCAGCATGATCTGAAGGTTAGGGGTGTCAAACTCATTTTAGTTCAGGGGCCGCATTAACCCAAATTTGATCTGAAGTGGGCTGGACCAGTAAAATAATAACATAACAATATATAACTAATGTCAACTCCAAACTTTCTTGTGTGTTTTAGAGTAAAAAGAGTAAAATTATGTGATGAAAATGTTTATATCTACCAACTATCCTTTAAAACAATGTGAATAACATGAACAAACTGAAATTTCTTCAGAAAATTAAGTGCAAATTTAACAATATTATGTCTCAGTTTATCATTTACACATGTAAATTACAACTTACAGATCACAGTGGATCAACAAATACACAAAACATTTAATAACAGGCAGACTAGTGGTAAACTTGCGCTTCAGACATTTCAAAATGTTCATATTTGTTCAAATTATCAGATTTTTCTGAAATGATAGTTTGTTTTAGTGTAAATACAGTAAACTGACATGAAAATGTTTATATTTACAAAGAGAAAAACTTGTGTTGTGAGTATTTATAGGTTATTAACCCTTTCATGCAGAGTGGTCACTATAGTGGACAGCTATTCTACAGCTGCTCTCTTGTATATTCATGGATTTTGTTGTTCTTTTCGTTGTTTTTTTTTTTTTTTTTTTTTTTTTTTTTTTAACACATATCTTTATTAAAGTTTTGAGACACTACATATCTTTTCTGACATGAATTGGTAACATTATGTAGATCTCTCCTGATCATAAATCCCCAGAATTACATGCCCTCCCCAGAGTTTTCAAACAATTTATCAGTAAATACATGTTTCTGTGCATCAAAAATTAAACATGTGGTGTCCAGCTGAGTGGACATTTTTGCAACTTCATGAAAAATAGGTTAATAAGATTTTTTTTTCATTATTATTATTATTATTATTATTATTATTATTATTATTATTATTATTTTATTTTATTTTTTTTTACATTTTTCAATTATTTTTATTTTTATTTTTTTATTTTCATTTATTTTTCAGAAGAAAATTTTCAATCGCATTGTTTTTTTCATGCCTAAAGAGGAATAAAAACACTCAGGAAAAAAATTTGATTAAGGTTCTCATAATTCGTGCATGAAAGGGTTAAGATAGTATTTTACTGATCTGACCCACTTGAGATTAATTGGTCTGTATGGGGAACCTGAACTAAAATGATTATTATCTTCAGTGTAATTTTTGCATTTAACACATTCATCCCACAGGCCAGACTGGACCCTCTGGCGGGCCGGATCCTAGGTAGTATTTACAAATGGACACAGAACCATGTGTCATTGTATCATAGTACAGTTCCTGCATAATAAAATATGAGATAAAATATCCTGTATTTACCAGGTTTACCAGCAAATACCTGGTAAATACACAAAATATTTATCGGCTTTCTAAGCTGTTGAGTATTAGATTTACAAGTGAACACATCATATTGTTGGACACAGCCTTATTGACCTGAGACAGAGACTCCAACCATCTTGTGAATGCAGATTTTTGGCAAATCCAGAACCAGAGACAAACTGCAGTCAAAATGCTGCTGATCTGCAGTATGAATACACGCACACAACTGACTAATGCAGAGTGAACAGTCTAATCTTCAAATAAAGTAAGAAAATAGCTCAGATGGAAATGTCATCAGTGCAAGGTTATTATCGTTCACGAAAACTAACGAAATGACGAAAACTAGAATTGTAAAAACATTTTCATTAACCGAAATTAATAAAAACTAGAATTAAAAGAAAAAAAACAATAACTAACTGAAACTGTATCGTGTGCTTATAAAACTAACTAAAACGTATAAAAATTATGGATCAAATTCCCTTCGTTTTCGTCTTTGTCAATGTCGGATTGATACGAAATCGATTTATTTCCCTCAAGCAATTTTAGCTAGCAGCACCGTATGATATTTAACGGTCCGTCACTTGTGGTTTCCAGTCATCTTCTGGTCCCCACTCTACCTGGAAACATGGAGACTAATAAAGTTGGGAGAAAGCAGCAGAGTCCTGTACGGGATTTATTTTAATACGATGGCGAAGCAAAGAAAAGATATTAAAAAAAAAAACTAAACTAAAACTAAGCATTTAGAAAATAACAAAAACTAAGAAAAACTAGCAAACCTGCTCTAACAACTAATTAAAACTAACTGAATTAGAGAAAAAAAAGTCAAAACTAAATAAAACTAAGCTATAATGAAAAATCAAAACTATTATAACCTTGTATCAGTGCAAACGACACACATTTGTTGCCTTTACAAGTCCTTCGTATTAAGAAACATAGTTCTGACAGAACCCTGTTTCTGCACCTACATATGTATCCATGAACTGGAAGTATCTAAACTGTTCCTCCATACCTGATCATTACAACAATCCTGCTTGAGTTTCACCTCAAACCCTTTTGGCAACAATATGAGAAACGTGAAACATCTAAACACCTCCCACACTTCATCTGAAGGCCCGCCCCAACCATCTCCAAATGAAAAAAACAAAAGGAGAGAAGGGAGACATTAACTGCGTCTCCCAAAATAAATGCATAGAATAGCACAAAGAAAAGCAAAACAACATCAGAGGTGGAAATATATTTAAATAACTTCATATATTCTATTTATTGCTTTTCAAAGACTACTGTATTGACGACAGATGTGGTTCTACATGAATAAACTGTTAAATGTGTAAAAATAGCTGTTGTTGTTGTCTTCTCTTGCTGCTCATTTCTGTTACTGTCAGACAATAATACTTTCCAGACTGAAAATACCGACTGATCTGGAGTCAACCCCGGCCAGACTAGTTCTTTTCTTTTCCTTCATGAGTTAGAGAGCAGCATCCTCTTCTGGTTAAAATGCTCAATAAACAAAGGCACCCCCAATGTTGGAGCCGGTCCCCCTCCCCTTTACAGACAGTAAAGTAGATGCTGACAGGGATATTTTCATCTGTGCAGATACAAATGTGCTGCATAAGTTTATCTGACTCCATTATTTTGAAGTATAGGACCATGAACAGACT
Source organism: Sphaeramia orbicularis (assembly GCF_902148855.1). NCBI lineage: Eukaryota > Metazoa > Chordata > Actinopteri > Kurtiformes > Apogonidae > Sphaeramia > Sphaeramia orbicularis. The sequence continues at coordinate 14,796,747 of NC_043967.1, read as the reverse complement.
TGTCTTCTAAAGTGTAAGGTCAAACCCTGCAGAAACACAGCAGTCCAAACGTCCACTGGAGGGTGCTGCTGCTTCACATACAAAACTAGACTATCAAATAGTGTTTGGCATCTTCAAAATTAATGTGACATTAACCCATAAAGACCCAGTGTTACTTCTGTGGCAGTTTGCAAATGAATTTTTGGTAACACTTTACTTGAAGGTCTAGTTTATAATGCATTAAGTGCACATTCAAAAGACATTATAATGCATTTATAATGCATTATAAAAGTCATTACAACAGTTTATGATCATGTACAACAACTTATACCAAGGTTAATAAAGTATTATAAGTGTAGGCATAATGTATTATAAATTCAGCTTTCATAATGTTTTATACATCCATACCAAAGCAGTGTGAAGGAATTTAATTTTTTACGTGGGGAACTTAAATTAGGTTCTGTCACTGGTCTCTATAGCCATCTATTTTAGGGATTTCATATTTATTTAAAAGAAGAATAAAAGTATGTGTTTGAATAAACAAAGATTTAGAGCTGCCACATTATTTTTTATTTATGTACAAAGCAACATGTAACACTTCTATTTACTTCTATTTGTCTCTGTTCTTTTAATGTTTTGTTTTTGCAAAATAGAGTTATTAAGACCACTTGGATGTATAATTTTTGACTTACACTTTACTTAGAGCCAGCAGATACTGCTCGTACGTCATCATACTTGTGTTATATCATACAATTGATAATGTGTTCTGTAACCCAGGACTTGAGATTCTTCCTACAAACACTGTTGTCACTTTGGTATGGATGTATTAAACATTATGAAAGCTGAATTTATAATACAGTATGCCTACACTTATAATACTTTATTAACCTTGGTATAAGTTGTTTTACATCATCATAAACTGTTGTAATGACTTTTATAATGCATTATAAATGCATTATAATGTCTTATGAATGTGCGCTTAATGCATTATAAACTAGACCTTCAAGTAAAGTGTTACCGAATTTTTCTCTATATATAATCTTTCTTAAGTGATATATCACCATTTATTATAATATTGTAATGTGAGGGTTTGTTGGCGGTTAATGGTTCATTCTTTATAAAATGAGACAGCAGGATGGAGATGCATTTCTTCTTAACCCTTTCATGCATGAATTATGAGTCTTAATCAAGATTTTTTTTTTTCCTGAGTGTTTTTATTCCTCTAAGCATAAAAAAATGCAATTGAAGAAAATTTTATGAACCTATTTTTGATGGAGTTGCAAAAATGTTTGCTCAGCTGGGCACCATGCATTCAATTTTTGAAGCAAAGAAAAATACAGGGTGGGGAAGCAAAATTTACAATGAACATTTAGTTGTTTTTTCTCAGCAGGCACTACGTCAATTGTTTCGAAACCAAACATATATTGATGTCATAATCATACCTAACACTATTATCCATACCTTTTCAGAAACTTTTGCCCATATGAGTAATCAGGAAAGCAAACGTCAAGGAGTGTGTGATTTGCTGAATGCACTCGTCACACCAAAGGAGATTTCAAAAATAGTTGGAGTGTCCATAAAGACTGTTTATAATGGAAAGAAGAGAATGACTATGAGCAAAACTATTAGGAGAAAGTCTGGAAGATACTATTAAAGAAGAATGGAGAAGTTGTCACCTGAATATTTGAGGAACACTTGCGCAAGTTTCAGGAAGCGTGTGACAGGCAGTTATTGAGAAAGAAGGAGGACACATAGAATAAAAACATTTTCTATTATGTCAATTTTCTTGTGGCAAATAAATTCTCATGACTTTCAATAAACTAATTGGTCATACACTGTCTTTCAATCCCTGCCTCAAAATATTGTAAATTTTGCTTCCCCACCCTGTATTTACTGATAAACTGTGTGAAAACTATGAAATAAAACCATTTTTAATGCAGCTAATCTGATGTTGTCTCATATTTTAACATATTCTAATACTAGTCATTACTCACTTCATGGAGATAATATGGAAGAAAAAAAACAAAAAAACAAAACAAAACTGTTAATTATAGTCTAATAACAATAACAATCAATTTTTTTTTTACACTCAAACATGTTAGTGCAGATCAGGTTTATCAAGAACAGCAAAGTTACAGTAATGGTATGAACTGCAGTGTATGGAATGATGTATGAGCGTTCACTGTGTTGGCTGATATGGAACTAAAACAACAAAATCTGTGAATATACAAGAGAACAGTTGTAGAATAGGTGTCCACTGTAGTGACCACTATGTATGAAAGGGTTAAACAGTGCTTTACTTTTCACATACCGTAACTACTGCCCCAACATTTCCTGAAACATCACCTCACATGACCGAACAAACCACTCAGGAGCTAACAGTACTTAGATCGGTAAATGTTAGGATCTAGAAAGGCACATTCAACAGATTATTTTAGCTACTTGTGTACAACAAATGAAAATAATTAAATGTGTAAATGTTTCAATAAAAATTCTGCAAACATAAATATAAATAGTTATTTGGGTAAACACTGTCAATATATTTTAACAAACTTATCCCCTGTAATTTATTCCACTGTTAAACCTTACATTTCTTCAACATAAATTATTTTAACTTCTGAGCCTTACAATATTATCCTTATGTGTTTTGCACGTTTCACTTTAAATCACGTATTTTCCTATATTTAATTTAGTGGTTCCCAAAAACGCAGAGTAAATCCAAAGGTTATTATATAGAAACAGCGAAAACTGAAGAAAAAGTGACTGTTTCAGCAAAATACATCATTAACTGAACAGAAATCAAGTGTGTCCATCCACTGTCATTTGTCAAACTCCATGGATTTTACTAGGGAATCAATGTTGTAGAAGATGACGGTGTTTCCACGGTGACTATGGAGCCTCTGAACGTCCAAATGGGTCATATCTGATGACCATGAAAAGATGACAAACTGTATTTTACACCAATTATTTACATAGATTGATAGGATTAGTGGATCAGCAGGTACTAAAGGGGTCATATTTTGCTATTTTGCTAAGCCCACTTTTATTAGTCTTTGGTTCATTTATTTGTGTATTTGGACCCTAATAGTTCAAAAAGTTTAAATTTGAACCCTCCAGGTGCTGCAAAGCTATCTTTATATTCATTTTGGCAAAAACCGAGTGGATTTCTACAACCTGTTATCATTCCTTCTTAATTTGTTACATCTATAACTAGTTATGTCACCACATTTGCACGTATTAGGTCAAGACTTCCTACGAACATTTTTCCGAGTATGACATGATCATTTTTCAGCAGTATTTAAAATACTCTGAAATTCAAAATTCAACCTTACTGTGTTATTGGACATCGTCATCCACTTCCTTGTTGGTTGGCATGACAACAGTCTTTATGGTAACCACAGTCATTATGGTATTTTCATTTACGCCTGTACTAGAAGTGGGAGAAGAGGCGGATTTATAACACGCAGGAAATTGTAAATGACTGTGAGATTTTGAAAGATTTAAATGCTCTAGAAAATGGGCAAAAGGACTCACTCACAGCATATTTTCTAACCTTTTTATGGCCAAAATAAGAAAAAAAGGACCATAATAGGCTCAGGGGTTTAAAGGGTTAATCAGGTTTTCGCTGAGGTTTTTGTCACCCACGTGCAGAAGTTGAAGAAACAAGCCTGTGGTGATTGGATAATAACCTACATTCATCCACTCTGGACAAGAAAAACAAAAACCTCCAACCTCTGACACTGTGCTTTTATTCTTCTTGTTTTCCACTCATGTTCAGCCTCGCTGAAACAATTACGCATGTATTTTATTCTCTTCCTGTGTTATTGTCCAGAACATTAGCCTTTTGTTGCGCAGGTAATTGGAAATTCTGTGTTTACACCTAACCTCATGTCAACTCCCTCTGTAAGTCCTCTGATTTATTTAATTCCAGTGTTTTGAACCATGGTGTGGAGAAAACTGTTTTAGCAGAACAACCTTCAATAACTTGATTGTCTCCTTTGCTGGTACACTTGATTCTTCTGCTGATGGGACTCCTTTCTGCATCAGTGGTTTTTATGTTACGGTACAAAAAGCTTCATTTACTGTTTTTTTTTTTTTTTTTTTTTTGCTGCCTTTAGTTGTAGAGTCCATTCTCAGTCTCCTTCAAAGCTCAGACTGTTACATTGTCACCTCCCCTGTGGTGACCACGGATGGTAAATAAAACCTTAGAGTGCAGCAAGACCCAGCTGTCAGTTCACAGAATGACAGTGAATGAGGAACCTGTCAGCGGGAGTTTGTAACTACAACTACTATTATGTTTACGACACAGTCTGAGGGACTTGAAGGAGCAGACGGCCACTGTCATGAGTGTGTTGGGATTCACTACAGGGTGTATCAAAAAAAAAGTAGACTGTCCAAAAAGTGCCCACCAAATTTACAAGTGAATGTTTTCATGAACGGTCTTTGTTTGCCTATGTTGATATGGACGTCCTGCATCTGTCCATACCAAAATTTATTACATAACTGCATGCATGACTTCACACGGGCCCTTTTTAAGAGGGGGTAAAAAAATTTTTTCCTCCAAAAAATTAAAGGGTTAAAGTTGGTTGAAAAGCCTTAAACTGTGGTGCAATGCGTGATTCTTTGGTTTTCTCTGCTGCGGTACCCGGATTAACCCTTTGTTTCTTGTCAGGTAAACTTGAGCAATGGGTATGAATTGGAATGTGTTTGAAAGTAACACCATGGTTAGCAAGTAATGACTACCCAACTGCATCCCAAAGAAGGTTAATTAGGTGCACATTACGAGGAGTAAGTCACTTACTTACCCTGTTTTTGTCCACTTAGTCCTCGACATGACCTCCATCTCTTTGGATGCACACTTGCGCTCTCCTTATCATGTCCTGCACTGCTCGCCTGATCATTCCTCTGTCTCGCCGCAGGATGTCCACTTCGGCTCTGATGCGCTGTTCAATGTCATCAAGGTCACATGGTGGTGTCTCATACACTTTGGATTTCAAATGTCCCCAGAGGAAAAAGTCAAGGGGCGTCAGGTCAGGAGACCTGGGGGGTCATTCCACTGGGCGGTTCAAGGCAATGACACGGTCACCAAAAAGCTCTGTAAGCCGATCCGTTACCGTTCTTCTCCGGTGTGGGGGAGCACCATCTTGTGCCCACCAAGCACGTGCCAGTTGACCACTCTGCTGAAGATGAAAACGTGGCATTGCACGGAGAGAACGAACATTGAACAGCGCATCAGAGCCGAAGTGGACATCCTGCAGCGAGACAGAGGAATGATCAGGCGAGCAGTGCAGGACATGATAAGGAGAGCACAAGTGTGCATCCAAAGAGATGGAGGTCATGTAATGTAAGGCACAGGGGACTATGGTTCATCATATTAATTATCTTTGCCTCTGCCAGGATCACAGGTATTGTGATCACTTTGCTTTGTGTGTTTGTTTGTTTGCGTGTTTGTTTGTTTGTTAGCAACTTTACGGGAAAACTATTTCAACCATCTTTACCAAATCTTCCCCACAGATAGGCCTAGGCCCTGGGACCAACCCATTAAATTTTGGTCCAAGTAGGCCAAAGTTCAAGGTCACAGCAAGGTCACAAATTCTCAAATTTTCCTATCTCTCATCTTTGAGCAATTTTCGAAAATTCATAAAAAAATTCAAAATGACTCTGATTAGCCTCCAATTTCATCCACCTGTAGCTTATAACAATATCTTGTATCTGGCACAAAATTGTCCACATCCACTGTGGAATGTGGACTCTGTGGACATTTCCATTTAACATTGAAAATCCCATTAATGACACATTTTTCATTATAACTCAACAAATATTGATTGAAATTTAATATAATTTGACATACACATGACTGGTACCAAGCTTCAACTTTTTCTGCTGTATGGAACAACCTTGAAACTGTGTAATTTAAAAAGAAATAGTCGATCCACACATGCATACTGTTTGGGGTGCTTGGCGGAGGTTTGCGTTCTCTGAACACTTGTTATGACTTATTATTAATATTATACAAAAATCTTTGAAAAAAAGCTCTTTTTAAAGTGAGATGGCAGGCAGTAGTTTAGGGGCAAATCCTTCCGTGGCTCCTTTTCAAATCAATATAAATTAGTGTTCAACAGATTGTCTTGCTCCTGGTGAGTTGACTATTTTTGCACTGACATAACTCGGTCATTTCTCATAGTACGGACAAAAAAATACATCTGTGTGTTCCCCAGGTCTGTCTGCTGCTTACGATCATGTTAGTTTTCACCTATCATTTATGGTTTTCCCATAATTCCCACTGGGACCTGTTTCACAGTGTTTCAGAGTCATAAATGGGCGTGTGTCTGTGTCTTAAGTGCCTGCAGTGCTCGTTGTCATGGTAACAGCAAATGTTGTCCGTGTGGCACAGCTGGAGACAATTAAGATAATTAAGGCTCCACAAAAAAAGATGAAAAATACTAAAATTAAAAATAAATAAATGGAAATAATAAATAATGAATACAATACAAAATAAATATAAGAAAAAAATATTAATATAATGAAGCTGAAAAACTTCCCATAAATTCTCTCTATGAAATGAATGAGCTCACCTGGGATTACAGACACAGACACATGGAACTATTCAGTTAAAGGAGCCTATTTAAACACTGCTTTAACAGGACTGACACAGACTGTGGGAGGGGCTTCTGATCTGAATACAGGTCTACACAAAGTCTGTGGTGACGTCAGTCCACAAACACTGACACACACATTCACAGATGAAGTGAATGGCAGATATTTCTTGCTTTAACATTTCACCTAACCACAAGTCCACCAATCCAGCAAGAGGCAAGCACATGGGTTACACTTCCTTCAGGAAGTGTATGAAAGTCTAGTTTGAGTTCTTGTTTGTTCAGTATTAATTGTCAGCCTTGTAAATCCAAGCTGGACTGCTTGTACATATCCTGACCAAGGAAAATAAAATTCTCACTTTGTGCAGTAATCTACACCTGGCTTTTCTGCCTCTGTCCATAATAATATACATTATATAGACGAAATGTTGTCTAAAATTAACGTTTATTTGCAACATAGTATAGCAATCTATTACTAATTACTTAATTTTAGCAAAAAAAAAAAAAAAGTCTCTGTTTTGAATGTCTGGGGTCACCAGAAATTTGTGATGTTAAAATGGGGTCATGAACCAAAAAGGTTGGGAACCACTGATCTATGTGAAACTAAAATCTGAATGGATCAGGTGCAGTTTTTGTAGTGTAACTGAACAGAACTGGGGCTGCTTCCTGTGCGTTTTGCTCTGTATATGTAAGGTTCTCATTCACTCTGTCTTCATTATAAAGCACCACTCTGACTGACAGTAGCTTAATGACATTTTCTCTAAAGCAACGCCTCAGTAGCTTCTCTTGATGTATTACTCCCACAGTGTTTCACACCACTTTTCCCTCTAATCTCAACACTTGGTTTGGATCAAATAACACTAACTGACATAGGCATCAGGTTATTGATAGTGATTAACAAAAAGGAGCTGCTATGTGTATGTGTCATATGGCATCTTTTAAAACAGCGGTTCTCAACTGGTTTGGCTTTGGGACCCACTATTACCCCTCAATGACAAGATGTGACCCAAATTCATAAAAGTTAAAATTATCAAATTTATTTAAAGAAAAGATGATTTTCCAGTTTTCAAACTGGAAATCCAAGAATTTATGTCACATCACTCACTGGACCAACCTCATTAATGAGGTTCAGCAATTGCTGAATATATTTTAATGTGAAAGAATAACGCTCTCCAGAAGAAGCATATGTCAACCTTTGAGAACAACTGGAATCCATTCATAACTTTTTTAAAACAAACATAGTCAAAAACCGCATATATCATCAGAACAGATTTCACAGACTGTGACATCAAACAGGACCCAGTTCATCTGAAAAGGCTTCATTTGTCATTTCTATTTATGTGCTCTTTAAGCCCCTGTATCTTCTCATATATGCAACCAGAGCATTTCATTATTGCTTTTTCCTCATCACTCTGTGATATACTGTCTCAGATAACACCTTACGTTAAATAGTTAATAGATAATAAGGCAGTTAAGTCTATTATATGATGCTTATTATCATTCTTATTGAAGTATTTAAATGACACATTTGTGCATATATGTGAAGTCCACAGTGGCAAGATAATGGAAACAAATGAAAACCAGAAGTATATGCTTTTGACTTCTTTGTTTTAACTTATGACACACCTGAGTTGTGTTCTGGTTTGTTTCACTTTGACTGTATAGCATGTTATTGATTGTAGGCCAACAGCATCTGTAGTTTGTCCCTCTGACTTCCAGCTGTTGGCTGATTACTGTGCATTTATTCACAAAGATTTTCTAAACACTGGAGTGAAATCAAAATTTAGTCATGTATTGTAAATAACTTGTCTTTTCTTGTTTTGTCAAATTGAATGATGTACAGAATGGATGCACTAAAGAATCCTTTTGCACCAGTACCCATAAAGCAATACTGTTTAGTGTGATAAACATTATGTCAAATACAGTCCATTCAAAATGCCAGGATGTCCTTCTACATCCACATGCATTTTTAGTTAACAAGAAAACATTCTTTTCTAGTTATTTTTACTCACAATCGTCTACGTTCATTATTACAGGCTAGTAAGTGGTGCTGAGTTCAAGGTCAGGATCAAAGATCAAAGCTCAGTCATATCCTCCTGAGACCCAGCAAAATCACAGTTCTAAAGTTTATCTTAAATAATTGCTTTAATTGAAAACAGCATGATGCAACAGTTTTCTGACATATTTTTATAATTATTTTTTTTAATGAAATGTCCTTTACATTTAAAAAAAAAATAAACAAACATGGTTTGGATGTAGGACAGTGATTTAATGATGTGATTTTGTAAATGTGGGTCCTGAGGAGACAGGAAGTGGATTTGTCCCTACCTCTGGATCCACTGGTTCTGTTGGAAAACGACCACCGATGGACGAACGGCTCCATCAGACGGGCCTCCGTCTTCACAGAGGATCTGCATCGCTGTTGTCTTTCCTGAGACACAGCCAAAATAAAGACTTAGGTTATCCACTGTGACACCCACTGACACACAACAACACAAATGTACAACTGTGGTGGACATTCCTGATCAGAGATGCAGAAAAATGGATCTTCAGAGACAACGCATTAGAGACGATACTGAAAACAAAAAGAACAAGAAAGATGAAGATGAAAACCCATGGCACTGGAGCTTTGACAATATCAAATATTAAATCCAACAGAAGATGTGACCTGGACCTGTGTGGGTCCTAGTCTATGTCACCAGGTCCTGATCTGTGGCTGGTCTACATCTAGACTGGTCCTGTTCCTGTGGTCTCTCTCCTCTGGACTCCTACAAAAATTATAAACAAAATTATCAAATGATCCATAATAAAAAAAAATAAATAAAAAAAAATAGACAATCATCAACAAAAATACACAACAATGGGGTATGTAATCTTACCTGTCTATACGCTGAATGTATTCATTATTACTGAGATTTATCAGCAGTTATCTCAAACTAAACTACATTAGGCAGCTTTATTTCTATAGCACATTTCATGTACAAGACAACTTTACGAAAAACATTAAAAGCATTACAGCAGAAGCAATAAAAAGTATAGGCATGAGAGAAACAAACAAACAAAACAAAACAAAATCAGATAAATAGATATAAACAGATAAAAACTTAAAAGACTAAAAACTCTATTCAAATGCAGCTGAGAACAGGTGGGTCTGTAACCTGGATTTAAATAAACTGAGTGTTTCAGCTGATCTGAGGTTTTCTGGGAGTTTGTTTCAGACATGAGGAGCATAGAAGCTGAACGCAGCTTCTCCATGCCTGGTTCTGACTCTGGGAACTGACAACAGACCGGATCCACATGACCTGAGGGGTCTGGTGGGTTCATACTGGGTCAGGAGGTCACTGATGTATTTTGGTCCTAAACCATCAGAGCTTTATAGACCAGCAACAGAACTTTAAAGTCTATCCTCTGACGGACAGGCAGCCAGTGGAAGGACCTCAGAGCTGGACTAATGTGGTCCACTTTTCTGGTCTTAGTGGGACTCTAGCAGTAGAGTTCTAGATGAGCTGCAGTTGTCTAATGGATTTTTTGGGTAGACCTGTACAGACACTGTTATGATAATCAAGCTGACTGAAGATGAATGCATGGACTAGTTTTTCCAGGTCCTGCTGAGACATCAGACCTTTTATCCTTGAGATGTTCTTAAGGTGACAGTAGGCTGATTTTGTGACTGCCTTGATGTGTTTTTCAAAATTTAGGTCTGAGTCCATCACTACATCCTGATTTCTGGCCTGGTTGGTGGTTTTTAGGTCTATAGACTGAAGCTCTGTGGTGACCTGCAGTCGTTTCTCTTTGGCTCCAAAGACAATTAGCTCAGTTTTGTTTTTGAAATACATTATACATAGGAAACTAACGTATAAAATAAAAATTATTTTAAAAGTCCTTAGTGCATATTTCTTTTTATTGGATGAGCTTGAAAAATAAAAGAATGAATACTAAATACTAATAAAATAAATTATTCTCACTGTGGCCAGAATTTATACAAAATGAAGACCGTCTACTCTCGTTCAAACTCAGACTGAAAAGTGGCACAGATATAACAACTGCACCAACAACTGAAACTTGGCCATGAGTTTTATTTTTTTCATATTTCACAAACCAAAAAAGTCTTATTCAAATTCAATCTGAAAAGTGACAAAAGACAAAGAGAACAACAAATCTTTCTTTTTCATCTAAAATCCTGAACTTTAGACTCAAATGTCAGTAGAACTACATACATATAAACCAACAGGATCAAATCATTAGAATAATTCATATAATGCCATGACAGAGATCATTTACCCCTCACTCAGTTTTTGTCCCTTCCTTGGGCGACAGTTGACAGACCCTGTGTGTGTTTTACTGGTGTTGTGTTGCCCAATGTGTGTGTTTTATTGGCGTTGCTTTAGTCAGTGTGTGTGTGTACATAATCTGATGCGAGTGTCCGCCGAACCGGCCCTGCTGCTCTACAGGAGCTCAGAGACGATGCTCAGCCCAAGAGCACGTCAACAAGCCACAGATACAGTGAAACTCCGATAGAAAGAATCGCAGCATTAAACAGAAACCCCGAGGAGAGACCAAGGAGGGGCGTTTAACTCCCCACAGCCCAGAAACAGACTGTGAGCTGCTGTACGAGCGAATGAAGCTCTCAGGAAATGCAAAACAATACTAATAACCAATCACTGACGGAATAGGGCGGGCTGTAGGCTGCCCATCCAATCACCAATAAGAGCCAATAGTAGTGTAGTTTATGTTTTTCTACTGGATAAACGTTTTCCCTTAACTTTCGACTGGGTGGGCAAGACGGACATTTGCGTGGGCTGAGTCCACCCTTGCCCATGCCTACTGCTGGCCTCACCTGGGAGATGGCTGCGTTGACTGTGGACCTCAGAAAACACAGTGGACCAACACCAGCAGATACCATGGCAACACAAATCATCACTGCCAGTACTCTGGAGGCGTGGCTTCAGGGGGATGTCTGAAGAAAGGGGTTTGGGCTTTTGAATTGAGTATTTTCAAAAATGTAGCTTGCTCGAACCATTTTTCTAAGATCTTGTACCCCACCTTTAAACTATGTGAGTAGGCTAACGTTATGAAAGGCTAGTGTTACGAAAGGCTAACACTATCCTATGTTTGCCTCATGTTGAATGCATTTCCATTCATGCAGCTGTGTGACCAGTAATACCTACAAACCGCTCCTGATCAAGTCACGATCATTTTATAATAGTGAGCAAATACTACTGACGGATTTTTGGATAACTAAATAGACTAGTCTTACATGTCACTGTTTCTAGAACAGGGTGTTTTTCTGGACTACTTTAAAAAAAAAAAAAAAAAAAAAAAAGAGGCAAAAATTGAGAATATACCCTGTGGTGGAAAAATTTACTTTTTATATTTATACTCTTTATATTTTATACTGTTAGTACATCTTCTTTTAATGCTGAGTCATTATTCATTATGTGTGATGTTTACCACTCTGTAACACCCCCAACCCAGGAACGGAGTTCTTGCCTTGAGTTAAAACCCAAACACCTAAATGTCTGAATGTGTAGATAGAGGATGACGCCTGCACTCCAGATGGGATCCAAGCAAGGTTAGAGTGAAGAGGTCATCATGACCTCTTCACGGAGCAGAGAAGGAGTAGTAGGGAGTGGTATGATGTACGTAAGGAATGACATCATAGTTTGAGGGGGTTGGATTTGGTTCTATATAATCTTTAGTTTTCTCTTGTTTAATCAGACTTCACTTACAGAGTTTCTCTGTGATTGACTTCTCAATAAATGCATTTATTTATTTTAACTCTAACTTTCTCTCCTCCTCTTTGTGTGTGGGTTATCAGTTGAACATTTCCATAACAACCCACTACACCACTGACACTACAATACAGCTGGTTAGGATGCTCTCGATGGTGCAACAGTTGAAGTTCACCAGGATCTCAATGTTGTAAGCATGACCAGTACAGGTCCACTTTAAAGTCCTTTGTCATCTCTCGTTTTGCTAGCTTGTGTCAGACTAAATCTTATCAGTGCTGGCCCTGTTTGCTCCTTCTATCCCTGTTTAGCTTTATTTACCACAGGTCCCAGTTCAGTCGTTCAAGAACCACCAGGAGACTCGCTTCGGAAATGAAAGTTTGATCTGCATACATTAGAATTGTAAATGCAGTCAGATGCTTGTGACAGCAGCCATACATAAAGATTAGCTTTAAAAAGAAATCTGCACTTTATAGACAAGCTGAAGGGAAGGGAGATGCATAGATCAGTGGGCCACAGACAGATGGGCCACCAAGACTCACTGATAGTCACGCATATGATAACAGGCTCAGTTCACTGGAATGTGTCCTCGAGAGGAAATAAAGTATTCTTAGGACTCTGAAGATGTCATTTCCACCAAGCTGGTGGTAAAACGCACTAATTATGGCTGTTAAATCATTTTCAGCACAATCATATTTTACAGCAGGTTCTTCTGATTCTCTTTTGTTCTTCAATATTACCCATACAGAGATCCTATGAAAAAAAAAAAAATCGAATTAGTTAATCAATAATAATCAAGAATATGTGTTATTATGGTCTAAAAATAGGGATTTAAAACAGATGTAAATGATTATTATGAATATTATATAAAACATTGTTGCAGAAGTGTTACCAATGTGGTCAGTTGGCATCAGATTTGATATTTTGGCACCGAGGGTCATATGTTTTTTATTTTAGTGTTTATTTGGACAAATATGTAGCATAGGTTAGTGTCATATCAGTCCCTGGACTTTTTCTTGTTTTGTGTGTTTCCTGTTTTATTTTGTTAGTTTCCCTCATGTGTCTTGTCTGGTGTCTTTACTTCCTCTTTGTGTTCACCTTTGCCCTGATTACCTGCCTCCTCCCTGATTGTCTCCACCTGTGTCCAATTGTCTTCCCGCCCTCTTGTGTATTTAAACCCTGTGTTTCCCCCTGTTCGTTGCCAGTTCGTTTTCAACCCTCGGTGTGATAACTTACCAGCGTTTTTTGATCCTGCCTGCCTGTTGTGACCTGTTTTGCCTATCGACCTCCGACTCTGCCTGTTCCTCGTCTGCCTGCTTGTCCGTCTTCGACCTGGTTTGTCCATCACACCTGAGATTACGCCTGACCCCTGTCTGTTCCTCCGCCCTGGTGCCTTTTCCTGGTTTGACCCCTGCCTGGACTACTGGTACGTGAGCCTGCCTGCCCCTATGTACGTTTGCCTGTCTGATAGTCTGCCCGTGTATGACCTGGTCTGTCCACTGATTTTCCTGTGCTCTCTCCTAGTCGGGTTCCCCTCGTGTGCTCCCGACCTGGGCCGTAACGAGGTTCACTTTAGATCCGAAGCCGAGACGATTCCCCATCTCAGTCCAGCTGAAGATACATTCATTACCATTCTGTGTGAACCTGTTACTCTGATTATTTCTAATAAATCCACTTTAATTGTACTCCTGTCTGAGGGTCTTGCATCTGGGTCCAGTACTCGTACAATCTGTCCTAACAGTACGAACTGGCCAGATATGGACCCAGCAGACCTTGACCAGGTCCGGGAGGCTATCCGGTTACAGGGGCAGCGTTTAGGGGGGCACGAGCAGGTTTTACACAGTCTCCTCGACAAGATGAACCAGCTCTCCGCCCAGCTCGCCCAGTCCTCCCTAACACAGACTGCGGTACCGGTTCAGTCTGTTGAGTCTGTGCCTCCTGCTTCGTCTGCCCGAGCCCTGGACGAACCTAATATCCCTCCGCCGAACAAGTACTCAGGTAACCCAGAGACTTGTAGGAATTTTTTCTCTCAGATTCAGTTAATCATAGAGGCTCAGCCACGGCGTTTTTCCAATGACTCTGCTAAAATAGCATACGTGGCTAGTTTATTGGAGGGTCCTCCCCTGAGTTATTTCAATGCCTTGTTGGAAAAGGAATCCCCAGTGGCTCGTTCCTATTCCAGATTATGTGCTGAACTTAAACGTGTGTATGATCACCCCGTTCGAGGACCGCAGGCTGCCTTACAGCTTATGAGACTGAGACAGGGGGAGCGGTCCATTAGACAGTACGTATGTGAGTTCCGTTCTCTGGCGGTGGAGTCTGAGTGGAACGAGAAAGCCTTAATAACTGCCTTTCAGTCAGGACTCACTCGATCCATCGGACGCGAGATGGCGCTCCGTCAGGAGCTAAGGACCCTGGATGAGGTCATCGAATCTGCCATCCAGACCTCCGACCAGATGACCTTCTGGAACGCGGAGCCTGCACGGTTCCGTCCGTCGTCCCAGGTGACTGAAGGCAATCCGACGGCAAGTCTACCATTCCCGGTCACGGAGGCAGGAGACGGTCCTAAGGAGGAGACTATGCAGCTGGGTCGCACCCGTCTCTCTACGGAGGAACATCGGCGCCGTCTTGTGGCAGGGCTCTGCCTCTACTGTGGTCAAGAGGGTCATCGGGTCGCTAACTGCCCCAGTAAGAACAAGTCGACCACTGGTGAGGACAGATTAATTAGTCGAACTGTGTGTGTTTCAGATTCTTCCCGTTTGCAACCTATGATTCTTCTCAGTTCTACCTCCCTGTCATTACAGCACCCCGTGTTAATAGACTCCGGTTCAGATGCCAATCTTATGGACATCAGCCTCGCTCTGAAGCTGGGACTCGGTCTGACGCCCCTTGAAAGACCACTGGAGGCTAAAGCTCTAGATGACAGGCTAATTTGCCGTATCACCCAGCGCACCCAACCTGTTACTGTCCGGTTCCCTGACGGTCACTCTGAATCTCTGTCCTTCCATGTGTACCAGTCTGAGGCTCACCCCCTTATTTTAGGCTTCCCCTGGCTCCAGCATCACAACCCCTGTATGGACTGGAGCACAGGGAAGGTCCGGGCATGGGGGGAGGGGTGCGCCTCTTGTCTAGTGGGAGGTATTCAGTCTGAGCCAGTAGCCCAGGTTCCCCACACCACGGTGGCTTCTGTCCAGTCCTTTAAGGTGGACGAGGCGGATTTCCCGGCCCTCAGTAAAGTTCCAGAACATTATCATGACTTGAAACTGGTGTTTAGTAAGACCCGGGCTACTTCCTTACCCCCACACAGACCCTACGACTGCGCCATAGACCTCCGGCCTGGAACCTGTCCCCCTAGAGGGAGGTTATATTCCCTGTCGGGTCCGGAAACCGCCGCAATGCAAAAGTATATTGATGAGTCACTGGCTGCAGGGTTAATCAGACCATCCTCGTCCCCTGCTGGGGCGGGTTTTTTCTTCGTGGATAAAAAGGATAAGACCCTTAGACCCTGTATTGATTACAGAGGACTTAACGAGATTACTATCCGTAACCGTTACCCATTACCTCTGATGTCATCTGCTTTTGAGCTCCTGCATGGAGCCCGGATCTTCACCAAGCTGGACCTCAGAAACGCATATCACCTGGTGAGAATAAGAGAGGGAGACGAGTGGAAGACTGCATTTAACACTCCCAGCGGACACTATGAATACCTGGTAATGCCTTTTGGTTTGACTAATGCTCCCGCTGTCTTTCAGGCCCTAGTGAATGACGTCCTCCGTGATATGCTTAACTTGTTCGTTTTTGTCTATCTGGATGACATTTTGATTTTCTCCCCCGATGAGAGGTCTCACGTCCAGCATGTCCGTCAAGTCCTGAAGAGGCTACTCGAGAACCAACTGTATGTTAAGGCCGAGAAGTGTGAATTCCACCGGTCCTCTGTCTCCTTTCTTGGGTTCATCATTGGTGAGGGGAGTGTCCAGATGGACCCAGAGAAGGTCAGCGCCGTCAGGGACTGGCCCACACCCACATCTCGTAAAGAGGTACAGAGGTTTCTGGGATTTGCTAACTTTTATCGTAAGTTCATTCGGGGATTTAGCAATGTGGCTGCCCCCTTGCACTGCCTCACCTCTCCGAAGACTGTTTTCAGTTGGAGCCCCGAAGCCGAGGAGGCGTTTGGTCGCCTTAAGGAGGCTTTCACATCAGCACCGATCCTGTCCGTCCCTGATCCGGCCCTGCAGTTTGTGGTGGAGGTGGATGCTTCTGATGTGGGGGTGGGAGCGGTCATCTCACAGAAATCCCAGAAGGACAATAAACTTCACCCCTGTGCCTTCCTGTCACGGAGGCTGTCTCAAGCAGAAAGGAACTACGACATCGGGAACCGAGAGCTGTTGGCTATCAAGGTGGCGCTAGAGGAATGGAGGCACTGGTTGGAGGGCACAGAGGTCCCGTTCCTGGTTTGGACTGACCATAAAAACCTGGAATACCTGCGTTCTGCTAAACGGCTCAACTCCAGGCAGGCCAGGTGGGCTCTTTTTTTTCACCCGTTTTAATTTTTCCCTGTCCTATCGGCCGGGCTCTAAGAATGGCAAACCGGACGCCCTGTCCAGAATGTTTTCTGCCACTAACTCTGTCATGGAACCTGAGACTATTTTACCGGAGTCCTGTGTAGTGGGGGCTTTTCAGTGGGCCATTGAGAAGTCTGTTAATGAGGCCCTTAAAGACTGTGACGTCCCGGAGGGGGTACCGCCGGGGCGGCTGTTTGTCCCTGTTTGTCTCCGTCCGCAGGTGATCCAGTGGGCTCACACGTCCAGGATGGCATGCCACCCAGGTGTTAGACGCACGACGTTCATCATTAAACAGCGGTTCTGGTGGTCCGGGATGGATAAAGAGGTGGCGGAATATGTGGCCGCGTGTCCCACCTGTGCATCCTGTAAGCCATCCCACGCAGCTCCTGCTGGTCAGCTACATCCCCTACCAGTTCCTAAGAGGCCGTGGTCGGATATCTCCCTGGACTTCGTGACAGGTCTACCCCCCTCAGACGGTAACACCACTGTACTCACCATTGTGGATAGGTTTTCTAAGATGGTTCATTTTGTCGCCATGCCTAAACTCCCTTCTGCTAAGGAAACGGCTGAGGCCCTGTTACTCAATGTGTGTAGACTACATGGCTTCCCTAAGGATGTGGTGTCTGATAGGGGCCCACAGTTTGTGGCCCGCTTCTGGCGGGCTTTTTGTGCCCTCATAGGGGCATCTGTCAGTCTCTCCTCTGGATATCACCCACAGAGCAATGGTCAAACTGAGAGGGTCAACCAGATCTTGGAGACCGGTCTGCGTGTGCTGGCTTCTCATAACCCGGCCTCCTGGAGCCATCAGCTGGTTTGGGTTGAGTTCGCACATAACTCGCTACCCTGTGCCTCATCTGGTTTGTCTCCGTTCCATATCGTGTATGGATATCAACCGCCCCTGTTTGCATCTTCGGAGAGAGAGGTCAGTGTTCCCTCTGCCCAGGCCCTCATCAGACGTTGTAGGAGGACCTGGATGCGGGCCAGACAGGCTTTATTAAAGTCGGTCGGCTACTATAAGACCATGGCGGACCGTCGCAGGACCCCGGCGCCGGCCTATCAGCAAGACCAGCGGGTATGGCTATCCACACGTCATCTCCCATTAAGGGTGGAGAACCGCAAGCTGGCGCCCAGGTTTGTTGGCCCATTTCCCATATCTAAGGTTATTAATCCTGTTTCAGTCCGTTTAAGGCTGCCCCGAACCATGAAGATCCATCCCACGTTTCATGTAAGTCAAGTCAAGCCTGCGAGGGAGAGCCGGCTGGTACCCCCCACTCCACCCCCACCGCCGCCTCGGCTCATCGATGGTGACCCGGTGTACTCAGTACGACGTCTCCTAGCGGCCCGCCGCCGTGGAAGAGGATTCCAGTACCTGGTGGATTGGGAGGGGTACGGACCAGAAGAGCGGTCCTGGGTCCCTGCGTCCTTCATCCTGGACCCGGAGCTCATCAGGGATTTCCACCATCGCCACCCTGAGGTTCCTGGGCCGTCTGGAGCCGTCCCTTGAGGGGGGGGTTCTGTCATATCAGTCCCTGGACTTTTTCTTGTTTTGTGTGTTTCCTGTTTTATTTTGTTAGTTTCCCTCATGTGTCTTGTCTGGTGTCTTTACTTCCTCTTTGTGTTCACCTTTGCCCTGATTACCTGCCTCCTCCCTGATTGTCTCCACCTGTGTCCAATTGTCTTCCCGCCCTCTTGTGTATTTAAACCCTGTGTTTCCCCCTGTTCGTTGCCAGTTCGTTTTCAACCCTCGGTGTGATAACTTACCAGCGTTTTTTGATCCTGCCTGCCTGTTGTGACCTGTTTTGCCTATCGACCTCCGACTCTGCCTGTTCCTCGTCTGCCTGCTTGTCCGTCTTCGACCTGGTTTGTCCATCACACCTGAGATTACGCCTGACCCCTGTCTGTTCCTCCGCCCTGGTGCCTTTTCCTGGTTTGACCCCTGCCTGGACTACTGGTACGTGAGCCTGCCTGCCCCTATGTACGTTTGCCTGTCTGATAGTCTGCCCGTGTATGACCTGGTCTGTCCACTGATTTTCCTGTGCTCTCTCCTAGTCGGGTTCCCCTCGTGTGCTCCCGACCTGGGCCGTAACGAGGTTCACTTTAGATCCGAAGCCGAGACGATTCCCCATCTCAGTCCAGCTGAAGATACATTCATTACCATTCTGTGTGAACCTGTTACTCTGATTATTTCTAATAAATCCACTTTAATTGTACTCCTGTCTGAGGGTCTTGCATCTGGGTCCAGTACTCGTACAATCTGTCCTAACAGTTAGTACCCCAAACCAAAGCATTCATAGCTGTGGCTTCTAGAGTTCATAAACACAACTAAATTACAGTGTCTTACCCCAAAACTGACAATATGTTAATGGTGTAATTTGCGAGTTTGAAGGATTTAACCTAACCCTAACCCTTCAGCTTTGTTGTATTTGCAGGGTTGTAATGAGCATACATTTGGGGATTTCCTTTGGTTCATGGAGGGATTAGGTATTCTCACAGCTTTTGTCGTCATTAAAAAAACTTTGATTTTTTTGCAAAATATTAGGCTAGTATGACATCTATTTTCTGCAGAGTTGTATAGAAATGTGCAGTAAAACATGTAGGTTAGTATGTCTTATAATGATAAATGTGTAGATATTTATTTCTCAGTCTTTTTATGACGCATCAGTGAATTTTTTTTTTTTTTAATTTTTAACATGTAAGATAAAATAAGAATATACAGGAATAAATATATATGATTAGTGTTAAAAACACACTGCACTTAGTACATATTGAACTCAGTTGAGTCGACTGTCTTTAACCCATAAAGAACCAGTGCTGCTTTTTTTTAAGTTATTTATCACCATGTATCATAATATTATCCTCTGTACTTTGCATTTTTTCAACAAAAATAATGTATTTTCCTATATTTAATTCACTGATCATGTATGTGTTCATTACGGTGGCCCAGAGGGGCAATGCCCCCAAAAATTCTCCACTATAAGAAAAAAAAAAACACATTGTGATTTATTTGAAAAGAAGTACCTGAAAAATAAATGTACCCCTTAAATAAAAATACACTTGCATGAAAAAAAAAACTCCTTAAAAAAACTTTTAATAAAAAACAAGTTTGTACAAAGAAATAAAATAAACGTTTATGATTAAAAAAAAAAAAAAAAAAAAATCTCCTAAAAAATAGACCTATGCAAAAAAGTGTCTCAAAATAAAAATTGAGCAACATCAAAAATTATACATTTATCAAAAAAAAGTGTTTGAAAATATAAAACTTCATATGCCTAAAAAAGAAAACCCCTTCATTTTTTAAATAAGATAAAATTATTGCTATTTTATGAGGTTATATTTAATTTCAAGGTGACTGCTGCATCATCACGTAATAAAAATATTCAAAAGTGCAACCGTTGACATTGACTGAGTGAGACAAATGTCTGTCACAGCTTTAACAGGAACGTTCTGTTTAACCCACAGGAAAAAGAAAAGAATAAAAAAAACATCAACTGGGATTGAGTCTAAATGAAATGAACTCCACAGACCAGAGACATGTTCCTAGAATGCCATATGAATACTAGGGCTGGGTAAAAAAAAATCAGTTTGATCAACTTTATTTTAATTTTGCGTTATCAAGTAATAATGGATGAGATTGGATAGATTGGATTTTTCAGAACGGGACTGCCAGTACCAGAACCAGGTACCGCTGAGGTCCATCTCGCGGGCCCCTATGGGAGACGGAGCATCTCATCAGTCTCACTCTGGCGCAAGAAGGGTGGAGAAAAGCCCTCTGTGGGAAGTCCTCCTGGCCTCAAAGTCGAACATGCATTGCGCAGGAACTGGCCCACGACTGTCTGATTGGTGGAGGCTCTTCGAGGCAGTCGAAGCCGCTCTATATTAACTTGGATCCGCACCCAACCTGACTCTGGCTCAGGTAATGACCACATGATCAGCCTGAGTCAGACATGTGTGAGTCTGTGCCATCAACCTGCTTAGAACGATCCGGCACAAATGGTCGAATGTATGAAAACAAAAACTCACATGCAATTCAAAATTTTCCATCAGCCACTGGCGGGTAAGTGTTTTTGTTTTACACACCAAACTATTTTTTCACCTGCCATTGGCACTTGGCGGGTGTTAATTTTATGCCTTGGTCTCTAGACTAGAAATAAAAATAATGCTGCGTTCCAGGCAACCTGTAACTTGTGTTTTTCCAATCTTCTAATACACCGGAAAATGCACTGGAATATCAGTCAAACCAGTGACTTCCCACCCGTGAACTCATACTAGATCGATGTACTCCCAGTTCTGAACTCTGATGTCATGTAGCAATGGCGGCCCCCATGGATGTGGTGTTTATGCAAATTGTTTATTAAAACAAGGTATTGCTCTGACATTATTTCTCTGCAAATGTTCTGCATAATCAGCAGCTGCTCTAGCGTTACCTAGTTTTCAGTCCAATGAGTGCAAGAATAAACTAGAAGCACTCGGAGAGCGCAGACCTCCGCCAAGGCTGATCAGTGGCCCCCCCCGTGGGCCCCCCCACCCCCGATCACCACCAAAATGTAATCATTTCTTCCTTATCCCATTTCCAACAAACCCTGAAAATTTCATCCAATTCTGTCCATAACTTTTTGAGTTATGTTGCACACTAACGGACAGACAAACAAACAAACCCTGGCAAAAACATGACCTCCTTGGCGGAGGTAATTAATACCAAATATACAAATATACAAATAACATAACATAAAAGGTAGAACAGCTTCTCTTGCCTTATGCGCCGTTTTTACTCCTCTGTTTCCCTCAAATAAGCAAAGAACAAACACCTTTGGCGATAGAAATGATTGTAAATGAGCATGACGTTCAATCCGACATGCTGGTTTGTTTACATCTAGCTACCACAATTCCTTGCGCTCAGGCAGTTTGGTGTGACTTGCCTGGAACGCCACAAAGTCGTGAGTCGTGGTTTGAAGTCATGACTTACAGACTCAAAAACCGGCCTGGAACGCAGCATTAACTAGAAGCACTCGGAGAGCGCAGACCTCCGCCAAGGCTGATCAGTGGCCCCCCCTGTGGGCCCCCCCACCCCTGATCACCACCAAAATTTAATCATTTCTTCCTTATCCCATTTCCAACAAACCCTGAAAATTTCATCCAAATCTGTCCATAACTTTTTGAGTTATGTTGCACACTAACGGACAGACAAACAAACAAACAAACAAACAAACAAACAGACAGACAAACAAACAAACAAACAAACCCTGGCAAAAACATAACCTCCTTGGCGGAGGTAACTAGAAGCACTCGGAGAGCGCAGACCTCCGCCAAGGCTGATCAGTGGCCCCCCCCGTGGGCCCCCCCACCCCCGATCACCACCAAAATTTAATCATTTCTTCCATATCCCATTTCCAACAAACCCTGAAAATTTCATCAAAATCTGTCCATAACTTTTTGAGTTATGTTGCACACTAACGGACAGACAGAGAAACAAACAGACAGACAAACAAACCCTGGCAAAAACATAACCTCCTTGGCGGAGGTAATAATAGAGTTTTGATGGTAATAATGGAGGCTGATAAAGTTGGCATTTCCTTGCTTATACATTTCAGGTGTGCTGTCTCCTGCATGTTGTGTTACACTGTAGAAACACATCAGCATGCAGGGTACACCATGTTGTCAGTAGCAGACTGCAGACCTCCAGACCAGATCTGGCTTTTTGGCAGGTTGTATTATCCGGCTGTCAGCACAAGCTTTTCATATTGTGCACCCACTGACAGATTTTTTTTTTTTTTTTGCCTGATAACATATAGGCGGTTGTCAACAGCGCTGTTTTAGCTTCACCTATTAGACTTAACCTTTGAACCCTGCGTGGTGGATTTAGGAAGGACACAGACATGAGTGAACATTTCTGTCTTTACTTCCATCCAAGGCAAACAAATAGCGTTGTATTCTCTCATGTCACCGGTGCCTTCTGGCCTGTGTAGATAATACACTTAATCATGTGTTGTATGTGCAGAGCACCAGGAGGCCGTCTGGTTACACCTTCCCCCTTTGTCAATCTGAATGAACTGTCCAAACTATTGATTAGTTTGCTGGGAGTTCATGACACGTCTACAGTCTGCTTTGTTTGTGTTGATTTGACTAAACTGGCTCCATGTTCTTTACACAGTATGAGGTTAGAAAACACCCACGTAAGTGTGTTCTTTCTAGCAAACTCACTAATTTCTTAACAGCATGTAAAATGGATGGACTGAACAGAGAGCTCTTCATTTTTTATTCTAACCATTAAATTACTAACAGAAGTTGTTCAGAGTATAAGTATCTTCCCACATGATTTACACTCCCATCAACACATTATTAATTAATTACTTGTAATTCTATGAAAGGCCCAGCATGTGCAATTTGCGGGGATTTAAGAGGATCTAATTACAGAAATGGAGCATACTATTCATAGTTAGGTTCTTCTTTGGTTTAGTCAAAATCAGCTTTATTGTCAGTTTTGCTGTATGTACATTGCACACAGGAAACTGAAATTACAAAACTATAAGGCCCTGCAGTGCAAAATGAACATAGGAAAAAAAGAATAGAATATAACTATAAACATAGACTATAACTATAAATTGCAGGGGGTTGAGGAGACAATAAACAGACAATAAAGGTGCAACAATGAAGTTAAACAGATTGACTTAAAGTGATGGAGTGTTTCTAACCAGACGGTTTTATTTACAGTTTCATGTGCATATAAAAAATCTGAATGGAAAATTAGCAAAAGTATAAAACACTTGAAATTTACACTGGAAAAAAAAAAAAGAGAAAAATGTTTTTAAAAAATCTGCATATTGGACCTTCTAATAGAACAAATATTACCTACAAATGTATAAATACATTTATTTTTTCTGACTCTGCCACTGTTGTATTATTAAAAACATACTGAGTACTTGAATCATTGCTATGTAACATGCTAAAAATAGTGCGACCATTTTTGTATTGTATCTAATTTAGGCAACCGGAAAATAATTTCCTTTGTTTGACAGGGTTTAATATTGCTCTGAAACATTAATTGACAGCCACGTCATTTTATATTTCATTTATATTATGAAAAAATAAACATGATAAATGTAAGCAGCATCCAGGTGGAACCTTTGTTACGGGAGCGGTTGCACTCCAGGTTGTTTCAGGTGGGAACTTCTGCCCCCGTATCAGACGCAATCTGGATGAAGAAATGAAAGCTCCGTGTTTTCATTGCTGCTGAACTTTATCTGTATCTTACAGATTTGTACTTTGTTAGTGTTACCATACTGGGACCCGTAACACTTAGATGAGGACAGTTAACAGTCTCTCTTCTTTTCTCCTTCAATAGTACAAGAAATCCATTAGTGTTTCATGTTGCAACCACAATAAAATCAACAAATCATTCTAGTTGAAAGTTTTTTGAAATGCTTGATATACAAATTTATTTGACAACCAAAATAAGCTCTCTAGTGACCCAACAGTCTTTGGGAATGGATGTTATAAACTATCCATTAAACATATTCATTTAAAGTATCTGTGGAGACCAGTTAGATCACATTAGGAGCAGTCAGCTACCATTGAAGGGACTGGAAGACCAAGGGTCCGTTTCACAAAGCAATGAAGATTGAACAACTGCATCAAAGACTTTTTTATGCTTAATATATGCATATATCTATGCAAAATACATTTGAATATAATATCAATATTATTTGTATGTTGTGAATATTGTAAAAAAAAAAAAAAAAAAAGTATATGATATGATACATGATAATTGAAATAAAAAATGTGATATTTACTTTTGTTGTCCATCCGTGATGCTGCCATTTGTCAAATCTCTTACTATTTAGGTATGATCAAATATTTTTTTCTTCTAACCAATTATTAGGTTGTAAAATAGAACATTTAAGGTTTACACTGAATACATTTTAGGATGAAAATGTCCCAGGAAATTCACTTTTGAGAACTTTGGAATTCTTGCAAAAAATAGATGTTAATTTTTTGTCCATCTGTGACACAGTAGTTTTTGATATTTTTCATTTAAAAATATTAGAAACTAAATTTGCCCTTTGAGTATGTTTAAGATGACATTTAGACCTTTCCAGTTATGTGTAATATTTGTCTTAAACTTGTCTGATTCAAAAGTTATGAATCAAAAAGTAGTGGGCGGTCCATCTGTGATGCCTTTGACCTCACCCTAAAGGCATCACAGCTGATCAACATGACATGAACAGTGCCATCCTGTATGATTTCAGATACAGCCGCCCAGCTCCTCCACACACTTTACCTTTACTGTCACGCTTTCAGATTAGTTTGAAAGGAGCTTCCCTGGACACTGATCTGACAGCAAACATCACTGATCAAACATCTTGAGCTGTTCTGCTGTTGGTACTCAGCCTCCACCAGAGCTGGCAGAACTCCGTCACACACAGGACAGTCCTCTCCGACGTTGACTGGAAGATTAAAATACAAAGCGATTAAGGATGTGAATGCACCGGCCGACCAGGGACAACAGAGTGATGTGAATGTTGTCATACAGAGAAAACTAACACCAGGACCTCCACATCTGTGTTTCAGAGAATGTCTGACATTCACCCACATCCTGACATGTAGACACACACAGGTGGTTCATATGGACTGAGCACAAAAAGTCTGCTTTGGTTTAGTCAGACATGTTTGTTCGCTCATTGGTCGTTTAGATTAAGATGTGGGCATGCCTGTTTTCTAAGAAATGTGAATTAGGCTTCATTCAGACTGCAGCCAACTGTGGCCCAAATCTGATTTTTTGCCACTATTTGACCTGTATCTGACCTGTTAAAGACAGTTTGAACAGCACAAATCCAATTTTTTCAAATCTGACCCAGGCCACTTTCATATGTGGTCCTAAATCCGATACATATCGGATATTTTGCAATGCGATGTCAGTCTGAACGCCCAGGTCGCATTTATCCGACCTTTATGTCATTGAAATGCCATTACAGCCTGACTGCGACACGCTTGCGAACAGATACAGGTCACCGGAGATGAGTGTCTTGTCGTGAGAGTGTTACAGAGGGGCGGTCACAGATATATTTAAACGTTCTTCTTGTCATTTGAAAATTATCCAATCCAATCCAATCCAGCTTTATTTATAAAGCACTTTAAAACAACCACAGTGGACCAAAGGGCTTTACAGAAGAATAAAAGCACAATACAAATTAATCAAAGCATTAAAAAACATTAAAATCAAATCAAATAAAACAAGTTAAAATATAAAAACAGAAACAAAATGTCAGCATTGCACAAGTGTTGAAAGGCCAAGGAGAACAGGTGGGTTTTAAGAAGAGATTTAAAATCAGGCAAAGAGGAAGCCTGTCTGATATGCAGAGGCAGGCTGTTCCAGTCTGGGACCAGCAGCAGCAAAGGCCCCATGTCCTCGTAGCCTGCACAAATTATGAATGAAGTCTGTGTCAGTGAAGCTGCTATCACTATAACACCACTCCTGACTCCAACTCCACATCCAAATACTCCGTTGTACAGACGTAGCAGCCACTGCACCACAAAAGGCCACAGCGAAAAACCTGGCTCTGCTCTTTTTTATCTTCTACTTAAAATTATTTGACTGTAATGGTGCTGAGTTTGGTTGTAGAGGAACTTTATCAGTGTCACACACACTGATACGAGATGCCTCCATATTTACTTCCGTAAACACAGTGTGTCATGTATTACGTCAAGACCTCTTTTGCGCATGCAGGTCACTTCAGGGTCGCATTCAGTTCATACTGAGAACTGATAGAAGTCACATTTAATTTGTAATACGAATGAGCACACAAAAAATCGGATTTCACAAAAAAATCCAAATTGTGCGTTAAGACCTGCTGTCTGAACGTAACCTTAGATTCAAAGTTTGGTTTCGATGGACAAACGATGTAAAACCTGTAATTGCTGTGAGTTGAATATATCGGTTCTGTGAAAACATTTACATGATATCAAATTCTGTTTTGGTTAGTGTACACATACACACCTTAATGTGTCTTATCTTGTTGATGAAGAAGTGGAAGAAGCCCTCTCCTCCTGCCCACTTGTTAGATTTGTTCTGTATTCTACTAACAAACTTGGATTAGCAACTCACTCTTTCATTCACATTTGAGGTGTGGACATTGAATTGTACCCGAAAAAGGAAGTTCTGTATGATTTGTTTGTCCGAATAAACAAAGCATGGGAAGAAAAAAAAAAAAAAAGTGTAGTTTTCACCCAGGCCTACACTAACTGTTCAGTTCAGTTTATTTCCATGAACGTCTATGAACTCCAGATCTCGTACAAACCCATCGTTCATAAGAAGCCTCGTGCCTGAGCCTTTACCAATATTTTGCCTCAGTCTATCATTTACACATGTTTATTATAACCTACAGATCACAGTGGATCCACAAATACACATTAAAATTACACTTCTATTAATACATTTCAGGTTCTTTGCATTTTTTTGTGAAAAGATAGTTTGTAAATGTAAAAATTTTCATGTAATTTTGCTTTTTTTCCCACTAAAACAAAGAGAAGCAGTTGGAACTGTGGTTATTTATGGGTTACTGTGATAGTATTTGACTGGTCTGACCCACTGGAGGTGGATCTGGACTGAATGTGGAACCTGAGCTAAAAGATTGTTAATATCTTCAGTGTAATTTTAGCATTTTACTAATTCATCCCACGGGCTGCATTGGCCCCTTTGGTGGACCGGTTTTGGCCCACGGGCCGTATGTTTGACATCTGTGCTGTAGAAACACTGTAGGAGACTAAAAGAGGCTTAAAACATGGGAACATGGGCAAATCTGTCTGTCACACCTCATCATATGAGTCCAGGAGAAACGTATCAGGTGTCTTCCACATCTCCAATGTTGTGTGTAAATAAATAAATAAATAAATAAATGAATAAGTAATAAAATAACTCTATTTTCTATATCTAATAGTCATGCAGTTTGACATCCATTATCTACGCGATCAGTAAATTAATACAGGAAAATATGGTAAATGGACTGAACTGATATAGAGCATTTTTTACACCTTCATGGTGCCCAAAGTGCTTTACAAAGCCTCACGTTCACCCATTCACACACACACACACACACACACACACACACACACACACACATACACACACACTCTCATACACCAGTAGGAGGCTGATGCCATGCAGGACACTGCCAGGCCCTACTGGGAGACATTTAGGGTTCAGTGTCTTGCCCAAGGACACTTCGACAATAATAATAATAATAATAATAATAATAATAATAATAATAATAATTATTATTATTATTATTATTATTATTATTATTATTATTATAATTTTATTATTATTATAATTATTATAATTATTATTATTATTTTACTGCAGCAATTTCAGTTCAAAAAATACAAAGTTCCAAATCTTTTTTTTTTTCTCCATAATTTCAAACAATGGAAGTTCATACGGTTGAGGCACTTTCTTAAAAAATAAATGTGTGATGTGCGTTATAACATGTATTCCCAGCTTCAAAACAAGGCGCAAAATATCGACAAAAAGTTTACTGTTGGAAAAGGATTCTGCCAATAGTTCATGATGCATTTGGACGTTACATCATCAAAACGTGATGACGCAGAGCTTAACTCCGCCCACTCTCCTAAACTGTCATTGAAGTTAAGTCGACAAAACTTACAAAGTTAGTTAGACAAGGATTTTCAAGTTAAGATTTGACAGACTTTTAACTTGTATTTTTGTGTTATCACAAGTCAAGTAATCAGTTGTTCTGACACAGAATACTATGTTAGCACAACAATTCTATTTCACAGTGTACACAACTCATTACTTTTCTGTCTTCTCTCCCTGCCATACGTCTGTTTGTGTCCTAAGATATTCAGTATTAAATGTCCCTTTATCCCGCTGATCTCACATGTTGTCGTTTCAAAATTCCTCACACACTAAAAACAATCATTATTTGAGTGAATGTGCTTTTCCAGCTGTGTAGTGAACCATCAGAGCCTGGTTTGACATTTGGTGCTGACCTGAATGCAACCTGCAGTGGATAGATAAGGACGACGTAAATTACCTTCTCGGAATAGCACAACAGATGCTGATTCATGGGGACGATGCATAAATAGTGTGTACGTGGCCTTCAGAGGAAGAGAATTAATCAGGTACAGTCCATTAAACAAAGCTTAGAATAAAAATGAAACTGTTCTCTTACGGTTGGAATGGGACTCTTTGTTATCAGGACATTTCTAATTTTTTGTTGATTGACAAGAATGCATTTATATAACCACGCAGATGCTTTGGTAATAGTTTTAACCCATAAAGTCAGTTCCCAAATAACATTTTCTCTACATTTAACTTTTCTTAAGTGACTTATCACCATTTAATTATAATATTATCCTCTGTATTTTCTGTTTTATCAGTGTAAATCATGTATTTTCCTATATTTAATTTACTGATCATGAAGATGTTTAAAAAAGTTCAGATTAAAGTTGAGGGTTATTATATCAAAAACAGAGAAAACTGCAGAAAAAGGGATATTTTCAGTAACATTCATTAACATTAACTGAACATAAACCAAGCAACCACACTGGTGGGTCAATGTTGTAGAAGATGATGGTGTTTCCACGGTAACTACGGAGCCTCTGAACGTCCAAATGGGTCATATCTGATGACCATGAAGAGATGATAAACTGCATTTTACGCCAATTATTTACATGTATTGATAGGATTAATAGATCATCAGGTATTTAATATTTTAGATCAGTAGATGGTTTTGGTCGGTGATGGATGTTTGGGTTTTTATGGGTTAAAAAGTAGTATTTTAGTCTGCAGGAAATTATTATTATCAAGTGGCATTCAGGAAAAAAAAACTGACATTGGTTTAAAAGATTGAAAGTGTAAGAAAATGTAATATTTATGGCACTTTTTGATTTAGACATTTATTTACCTGAGTACAATGACATAAGAATGTACCATGTTCATATTATACATGACATGTGCAGATGAAAGTCTTCAGTTTTGGTT
Source organism: Sphaeramia orbicularis (assembly GCF_902148855.1). Taxonomy (NCBI): domain Eukaryota; kingdom Metazoa; phylum Chordata; class Actinopteri; order Kurtiformes; family Apogonidae; genus Sphaeramia; species Sphaeramia orbicularis. The sequence continues at coordinate 14,766,884 of NC_043967.1, read as the reverse complement.
TGTGATAATTATTATACATTATTTTGTGGAAGTAGATTGCAATGACAAACATCATCTCAGGCAGAGGTTGATGCTCCAATAAAAAGTTCACATTTACCCTCAGAAGGAGATGACAGAGGATATCAAAAGATTTATAGATATGAGCAAATACCTAAAAGTTGACCTTTTTCCTGAAGGTGTTTGAAGGAACAAAAATACGAGCCTCAGTTCACATTGTGGAATATCTGCATGAGGGGAAAACTTAGAAAAAACATCATTTTTAGTGGGGTACGTGTGCACGGCTACATGTAAACTTTATTCATTTTTACTGGTTATGTAGATATCATCTTTGGAAACTATGTAAAGAAGGTACACTGAACAAAAATATAAATGCAACACTTTTGGTTTTGCTCCCATTTTTCATGAGCTGAACTCAACAATCTAAAACTTTTTCTATGTACACAAAAGGCCTGTTTCTCTCAAATATTGTTCATAAATTTGTCTAAATCTGTGTTAGTGAGCACTTCTCCTTTGCTGAGATAATCCATCCACCTCACAGGTGTGGCATATCAAGATGCTGATTAGACAGCAGGATTATTGCACAGGTGTGCCTTAGGCTGGCCACAATAAAAGGCCACTCTAAAATGTGTGTGCAACCTGTGCAATAATCATGCTGTCTAATCAGCATCTTGATATGCCACACCTGTGAGGTGGATGGATTATCTCAGCAAAGAAAAAGTGTTCACTAACACAGATTTAGACAGATTTGAGAAAAATATTTGAGAAATAAACCTTGTATTTACACAGAAAAAGTTTTAGATCTTTGAGTTCAGCTCATGAAAAATGGGAGCAAAAACAAAAGTTGCATTTATATTTTTGTTCAGTGTATACTGTATTCCAGTACATGTAAACAGAGTCATTGAGACCACTCTGCTAATAAGTGTATCATAAACTATTAATGGAAAAACACCCATTTAAATCCAATACAATAAGATTAAAATCTATGTCTCACAAAACAAGCCATGTTGATTTTCTTTCTCTATTCACCACAGATGCCCGATTTCACTTTTACTGAATGGTCTGGATGTTGCAGATGAGCGTTTCGTGTTTTTGCACCTTCATTCTGTTTGTCTTTTGCACTGCTTTGTCGAACATGTGACTTCAAAGAGGGGATTTTATGCGCAGTGGAGTGGAAATGTACAGACATATTCCTCAAGACAAGAGTCTAATACCAGATCCAGGACTTTGGCAGATACAGAGGAGAAAGGCCTCGGACTGAACTGTTCAACTGTTGCTGATGTTATGATCTAAGCATAATCTGCCAGCGCCTTGTTTTCTAATGTTACCATCAACCTCAGTATGATACTTGTGACCACAGCTTTACCTCTGTGCAGTCCTTCTATATTTAGACATGCAGATCTCCAGGGTTCTGCTTGTGTGTGTCCTCAAGCCTGCCTTGTTTTCTGCATAAGAGATAACATCAGGGTGGCATTTAAGAAGAGACACATGGCTGACAGTGCCTCCAAAATAAGAACAAATAATAGAAAAGGGGACAAATCGAAGTGATAAAACACTGCACCCAAAGCTTGTGTTTGCTTTTCTGAAAGTTCATGAGAACAAAAGGAGTGTCTCCTTCTGTGTCTGTTCATTATGTGCGACCAGTTATTACCCCTGATGTGTAATAAGTGATATTCTTCAACAAGCAGCTGTGCAGACAGTTGCAGATCATGCTGCAAAAACATATTTCACATCCTTCATTATCAAAACTTGTGGCAAAGAGAATAACCATGTTTTATTCCACTGTAGCCAGCATGGGTCATCTTAGCGAGAGAGAATGTTAATGATGTATAGTTTTAATGATCTTTTCATTTGTACCAGGTGAGTAATTACCCCGGGGGTTTAAGGAGTCATGACCCCCACAAAAAGCAGGTCCAGCCAATATAACCCCCCCCCAATAATCATATCATTGCGATGAAAAAAAAATATGAATTCACTTACATTAATAACTTGTTGATTTTCTTAATTCATTGTTTGCAAGCAAAATAGGAGCATGTTTGATCATCTGGTAAAGTGCCCCCCACCCCCCACCTCCATGCAGAATACTTGGTATGCCCCCCCCCCCCACTGTCTCTCCTGTACATTGGCTGTTTGCTGTTTGTTTAGCTCAGTCACTGGTGGTGTTATAGTGGTGATAGATACTAACTGACCTGTGTAATAATGAAAAGAGCACCAAAGGGCCAGCCAACAATTTTACAGTGTTGGTTGACACCACCCCCTATTGAAAAGAAAAGAAAATACAACCCAAAAGGAGGTAAATAGTTGTATTTTTAAGTCAGCTGATGATTTGTTGACTGAATTTGGGTGGTTGTTGGTTTGCCAGTGTGAGGTAAAGCCAGGGAGGCTGTTACTGAATGTGCTGTGTGCAGGACTAACGTCAGTTTACCACTGAATGGTAACTTCAGTGACTGTCCTGCTGACACTGACACTGACAGCTATAGCTGCTGAGGCAGACTAGGATATCTGGCTAAGGGCTGGCTCAGAACATTAACATAACTTTAACATTAACTCAGTAAATCAGCCGCTAGCTGTCAGTGTCTGTATTATTCACCTTGGTAAGAAACAGGTCAGACTGTGATGACCTGATAAACCAGGCTGATTATTTAATATTAGTGTGAAAATTCACATGGTAATGGTTATGACTGACAAACAAAATTAAATGCATTAACATGATTTATTTTGGTTAGTGAATGGATTTAATATCCACTTTCTAAAGGCTCACTAACGCAGTTCTGCAGCTAGAATGATGATAAAAAGGAAAAAAAAACAAACAAACTCTTGGTAGTACTCAATATGCTTGTAAGATGGTGTTAAAATCTCTAATAGGCCACTTTATAGAGTTTCTGTTTGAGGCCCATTAACCAGACCTGAATCAAGACCATCAGGTCAGGTTTGGGTTAGGGGTCAATCTCTCCAATAGAAGTGGGCGGTACTTTTACTAGAGGATAATTCAACAAAGTCTATATATGACTTCCTATCAGTGCTCAATAGTAATTATGTTGATATCTGGAACCATTTCCATGTTCTAAACCATCCAAATATGGTCCATTATAAGTAAAGGTACATTTTCAATATTTCAATAACTCATCAAAAATTCCAAAATCAAAATCAAAATTTCTCAGAACTTTCTCAGAACAAATTTCTCAGAACAAATTTTGTAGACATTGTTCCAAGGAAACTACATAAATTGTTTTTAAATGAATCTGACCAGTAGTTTTGTGGGAGAAGATGTTTGAAGAAACTGCTAATGAAGATGATGGCAATGAAAGACGATGGCACAGACACAGGCCCTTCACAATAACTCCTGGCCTATCGGTGAGTTAAAGCCACAGTAGGTTCCTTTAATAAACCCATCCACAGCATATACAGCGCTGCCTAGCAGCCTGGACGCAGCTGTTGATTATTCTGTTGACGACTACAGAACCACCACGGTTCAACTCAAAGCCTTCAAACCCTTTTTCACCTGCTCCGACACATCGGAAAAGTGGTTTGTGATGATAAATAATATTTACATAGCATGTGATCGTTTAAGTATCTGGAGGTGAAGCTGAGTGTCCTCTTTTTTGGAAACCAACATATGGTCACCTTAAAGGAGAGTAACATTAAAAGTAATGAGTAATAAAATTCCCCGGTAACACTTTACAATAAGGGTCCCTTAATTAACATTAGTTAGTGCATTATTAAGCATTAATTAACGGTTTAATGATATATTATCAATCATTACTACGTATTACTTAGCATTAGGTAACATATTAGTTAATGTATTAATAAGCCGTTAATTAATGTTTATTACTTAAAGTTAATTCATAAATTATTAAGCATTAATAAAAGTTGAATAATGTAATTAGTTATCATTATAGATGCACTACTCAGCATTAATTAACACATTGTTTATATATTAGTAAGCCATTAATAATGTCTGTAGTAATAATTTACTAATGGGGTTCAGAAGGCCAGCTGTCTGCTACTTTGTTCCCAGTGCCATTGGTGGTACCAGTTGCTGTCACTGGTACCGGTGCCGTTGCAGTTGTCGTTGCTGGTACTGGTGCTGGGCTGGTCGGTTGTACAGCCCAGCACATGGAGCTCATGTTTGGGTGAGAGGAACAGGGAGACTGGGCCTGAGCTCGGGCTCTGAAGCTCAGCAGACTTTAACATTAGTAACCTGACCTAACCCTTAATAAATGCATGGCTCATAGGCATTATTTAACCATAGGTAACCATTAGTGAAGGCTTTTTGACCCTTATTGTAAAGTGTAGGAAATGCATAACAGTGGTAAATAAGCACAGCTCCAAGGCGTGGCTGATGTTCCTGATGGCATTCCTACTATGCAGTCCCAGGATGCCCAGCAGCTTGAGGGATTTTCTCATATTTGGTCCTTAAACGCCTCCTTCATCTGGTCTTCTCTGGGCATAGTTGGCCCCATTGTGACCACGTGCCTTAATGATTCTGACATGAGAGTCACGTCAGGCCAAAGACTGGGCACAGTTATGACGTCTGCCCAGGTCAACCTTCAGATGCCAGTCACTGCCCCCCCACCCCCCACCCTCCCTCGATGGGTTCATGTGCTGTTGTAATTTCTATCTGGCCTTGACAAAAGTAAAGGAGTTCTTTGTTGGACGTTGAATTCCCCCCTTAGGCGATCAATCTTATCTGATCTGATCTTTTCTCATCTCTTATTTAAGAGTTTAGAGTAAATGATAAGATAAGATGAGATAAGTTTAGAGTGAATATAACCTGTACCTGCTACTGTGGTCAATAAGCTACCCTGACAAGACGGTCCATATATGGTCATGCCTGTCTCCAAACATTCAACACCACAACTGTCAAAACATTAAGGCACGGGTGTTAAACATGCGGCCCGTGGACCAAAACCAGCCCGCCAAAGGTTACAATCCAGCTCGTGGGATGAAAGTGCAAGAATTACACTATATGTACAGGTACTCATTTTTGTTCAGGTTCCACCTACAGACAAATTGTAATCTAAGGGAAAATAAAAGCATAATAACCTATAAATAATGACAACTCCAAATTTTCTTCTTGGTTTAATGTGAAAAAAATATTATATTTTGAAAATATTTACACTTACAAACTATCATTTAACAATTACATGTGAATTTCCTGAACAAATATGAACAACCTGAAATATCTAAATAAAATTATTTGCAATTTTAACAATATTCTGCCTCATACTAAATGTTTTATGCCTTTGTAGATCCGATGTGTAATGTACATGTATAGATGACAAGTTGAGGTATAATATTATTAAAATTGCATTTATTTTTCCTTAAGAAATTTCAGTTTTTTCAGGTAATTCACATCTTTTTGTTTGGAAAGTTCGGAAATGTAAATATTTTCATGATTTAATGTCATTTTTCTGCAGTTAAAACAAAGGCGGTGGTCTTCGCTGTCTGAGTGCTTTTTTCTAGTTTTGTTTTTTTGTTTTGTTTTGTTGTATGTGTGTTTTGTATATGTTCTGTTCTGTATAAAAACAACAATTCCGATTGTTTAGATATGCTTTTTGCACTACTGCACTACGAATTTTACCTCCGCCAAGTATAACGGAGGAGGTTATGTTTTCATTGGGGTTTGTCTGTCTGTCTGTTTGTTTGTCTGTTAGCAAGATAACTCAAAAATGTATAGATTTTCATGAAATTTTCAGGAAATGTTGATACTGACACAAGGAACAAATGATAAAATTTTAAAATTTCGGTGGTGATGGCGGTGTGTGTGTGTGGGGGGGGGTTGATGAAAATTCAGGAAATGTTGATACTGGCATAAGGAACAAATGATTAAATTTTGGCAGTGATCGGGGGGGAACTGATCTGCCTTGGCGGAGGTCTGCGCTCTCCGAGTGCTTTTCTAGTTTTGTAAATAAATCATTTGTCTGTTAAAGTGTACAACCCGCGTCCTCTGGGGTTTCTCTGTGGCTTGGGAATGAGGAAAGGTGTCAGCTTATTCATGCTATGCCCTAGGGTCTCCTAACCGGGGCGTAATAGACTACAACCGCTGCTGCTGACAAACAATTATTTCGTACTCTGAGAAATGTTCGTCGGAAGTTTTGACCTCATATGTGCAAATGTCGCGACGTAACTACTTATAGAACGTAACAAATCAAGCAGGAATTAAAACAAGTTGTAGAAATCCACTTGATTCTTGACAAAAATGAATACAAAGATAGCTTTGCAGCACCTGGAGGGTTCAAATTCAAACTTTATAAACTATTAGGGTCCCCAAATACACAAAGACTAATAAAAGTAGGTTTAACAAAATATGACCCCTTTAAGTCCTGCCTTCATAAATAATCACATTCCACTTCTGAGTAAAGTCTGTGTTATAATTGTGCACCGCTCTACACAGAAAAACAAAAAACACATCGTTCAAACAGGCTGTGTTTGTCTTAAATCACCAAGGACAGAACTTATTTTGGTTTGTTTATCCTCTCCTCTGACTGTGTTGTTGAGATGACTCATTGTCGCCTCACTGTGAAGGCATCATTTGCACAGTTTCAGGTGAAGAATTAACAACACTGAACCACTGACCTACAGCTAATTAGGATGCATCTGCCAAAAGCCAACATTTTTAAGCGTGTGCGATGCTTTCCACAAATATTTGTCAGCAAATATGTATCTAGGAAGGTCACAGGTAATGTGTTCCTGACTGCATTATTATGATGATGTGATCTGTTCTGACGGCGGACGACACCAATCACTCATTATGTCCATCAATCTTCATATCCAGGTGATCTAAATGAACACTCTGCCATTAGGAGTGAATTTTTCCTCTGCACTTGAGTATTTTTTCCAATACAGATGCACAGATGGTAATGTTGTACATTAAAGCAGGTGGCACTGTTGCTCTTCAGATACACTGAGGAAGAGGAGCTGCTCCACAATAACAGCAACAGCATTGTGATAGGTGCAACGACACCTCTTTGGCAGCTACTGAAGAAGAAAGTCAATGAAACTGTGCTGGTTTTCTTTTATGATATTAGTAAAAGACAAGAGTTTGGAAGTGTTGTGATGCACGTACTGTATTAGTTAATACTTAAGTCCAATTAAATCCAGTTTTCTTTCATTGCCTCCAGCTTCAGATTTCCATTAAATGAGGTATGACAAATTTCAAAGATTTTTTTTTTCTTTTTTGTAGTTCTTTTTTGGGAGGATATACTGCAGTACTAATACCTGTGCTGGATTTTCTAATCAGATTATAGTTCATATATGCAAATTGTACTTTCCAAGGCAGAAAGTGGGTCAGGATGTTATAGAATGATAAGAACCAGGGATCTGACTGCTCCTCCCACACTCTTTTCTTTTCCTTACTATTCTCTCTCTTTTATTTTTCTAAGATGGCAGGTTTCTTCAGAGGCTTGTTTCATGAACTCAATGCCACTGTGTAATTTCTGTCAAACTTTAAAACTTCTCCACTGTAAGTTAATGCATTTATTGTCCTCCTGAAGCACAGGTGCAGTGTAGATATATAAAGACATTCAGTTCTGAGCTACAATAGAATAGAATAAGCTTTACTGTCATTGCCAAAATACTACTGTACAGTGCAATGACATTTTTGTTTTTATGTTTGTAGAAGTGCGCAGAATAAATACACAATACGATTCTAAGAACAATTAAGGATAAAAATATAAAATCAGTCCAGCAAAAAACATACAAAAAAGAGTCTGGTATCATTCAGTAAGAACTGTAATTAGCATATATATATACAGTATAAATATATTTTTGTGTGTGTGTGTGTGTGTGTGTGTGTAGTGTTGTAGCACACTTGAGTCTAAAGACCTTTTCTTGCTTTCTCAGTCTGGTCTCAGACCTGACCCTTCAAGGACTTGGTCTTGGGCCACAGTGAGAGAAGGACTCATAATTTCAATTTCTGCAAAATGAAAGAAAATAATATTAAAACAAAATGGGATACTTCACTTAAGATAGGTTAAAAGTAAAGAAAAAATATTTTGGAAGTCACTACTAAAATAATTCTAGGTCTTGAGCGGTTAATGGATAAATAAATCTACAACAGGAAATATTTTAATGAATTAATCTTTAAAAATCTTAATGCAGAGATGTCTAAAAAATACATTTTCCTGGCATGAAATAGAAAGAATCTAATTAAACCAAGTCCCATTTGGAACAGTATGGGACTAGAAAACAAACTTGTAATCATCCTACACCCAAAGTTGGCAGACATTATCTCAAATCCATCCTGGCTTTGTTTTATTTTTACAATGAGTTTCTTCTTTGTGATGTCTCTTTTGAATGTTAATATCAAGAAGATCTGTGCAGTGATCTCCGAGCATTTATGCAGGCCACGGAGCGGTGGGACACAAATAGCACCCGCGCTGCAAGAGGAATCTATTGCAATAAACAGTTCAACCCATGCAATTACAAACACTGACAAATTTAGCTGGCTGCTATGCTTTTCCCTCTGTGAAATTTGTAAACAGGCCTCATTATGTCCACCATATGGTTGCTTCAGCGTCGTGTACATCTGCCACCGCAGTAATCCGCCTGGAATTAATACCACTGTGGCCAGGACATAAATGCATAAACTGTACCTGGGCCAGGGCAGCTTTGGTCACTAAAGATTCCATAGCCATACAAAAAAAAAAAAAAAAAACAAACACACAAAGGTTTGACATTATGCCGCATCCCCAGGGACGGATTACCCTAAAATAATTCATAGCCGTACTCAGCAAACTATAGATTACTTGTCAGGGCTTGTCATGCAGAGCAGCAGAGCTATGGGAGGGTGTTGGAACTGAGCCCTGGTGATTCTCAATTATAGCAGGACAAAGGCACGCAGTATGGTGACACATTACAGGGAGGAGAGGAGCAGCGGACCGAAGCTGTGGTGACATGACGGACACAGCAGTGCATGAAACCACAGTTCTACTTCTGTTTTCATAAGCCTCTGAAAATGTAATTCACCTCAGGATGGGCTTTGTGTGGTTCACGCCTCAGCTCTGCTCATGTCAGTTTACAGAGAACCCGTGTCGGTACGTCTATGTGGTCACATCCACAACTTTTCACCAGCATTTTGATTGAAAGTGTGATCCAGTTGCAGGAATATTGAAGCCTGTACTGCACTGGTCATGCTAACAACATTAACCCATACACACCCAAATGTCCACCTCTGACCAAAAGAATCTACTGATCTAAACTGTTTAATACCTGTTGATCTATTAATCCTATCAATACATGTAAATAACTGGTGTAAAATGCAGTTTCACGGTCAGCAGATATGACCCATTTGGACGTTCAGAGGCTCCGAAGTGAACGTGGAAACACTGTCATCTTCTACAACACTGATTCACCAGTAAAACCCATGGATTTGGATCAATGACAGTGGATGGGCACACTTGTTTTTGTGTTCTTTGCTAAAAAAGTCACTTTTTTCCTTCAGTTTTCTCTTGTTTTTTATATAATAACCTGAAAATACCTGATTTTTACTGGAAAATGAAAAATACAGAGGATACTGTACTTTCCGGACTATAAGCCGCACCTGACAATAAGCTGCACTCACCCCATCTCCGACATCTCACCATCGCTTCATTGATGCCGAGCTTACGTGCAGCAGCTCTATGTCCTTCTTCATCAGCAGGATCGATCGTTGGCCCAGAAAACGTAAATTAGCCGCATCATTTTAGAGCTGCGGGTTCACAGTGTGTGGAAAAAAGTAGCGGCTTATAGACTGGAAAGTATGGTAATTGTTAGAGCTATGAGGCAAATAAGTGGAAAATAACTTAAATTTGTAAAATACAATGTTTAAATTGAATGTTTGAAAGAAATAACTGTTACTTAATTTGTAGTGTTAATTTTGTTTAATGTGCTTCATTATGAACATGTGTATTGCATTACTCTGTTAAAACAGTAAGCTGCATCAGCCAGTAGGGGGTCAGATCGCAACAGGACTACATGGCCCTCACTGATCTCCTGTAATGGATGGAAGATTCTTTATTTTGTGTAATGTTATTCTTGTAAAGCCAATCATTTTCTTTAGTAATAGAAGGCTCGCGTCAATGACTTTAGCTCAAGAACTGGACACAAAAGGGAATTTGAAGAAACTGCCTCTACAACTAGAAGCACTCGGAGAGCGCAGACCTCCGCCAAGAATGATCAGTGGCCCCCCCCCCCCGTGGGCCCCCCCCACGCCAAGGAGGTTATGTTTTTGCCAGGGTTTTTTTGTTTGTTTGTCTGTCTGTTTGTCTGTCCGTTAGTGTGCAACATAACTCAAAAAGTTATGGACAGATTTTGATGAAATTTTCAGGGTTTGTTGGAAATGGGCCCCCCCGTGGGCCCCCCCAACCCCGATCACCACCAAAATTTAATCATTTCTTCCTTATCCCATTTCCAACAAACCCTGAAAATTTCATCAAAATATGTCCATAACTTTTTGAGTTATGTTGCACACTAACGGACAGACAAACAAACAAACAAACAAACAAACAAACAAACAAACCCTGGCAAAAACATAACCTCCTTGGCGGAGGTAATAATATTAGAATAAATGTTGCTAAATCATTTAAGGAAGGTTAAAAAGAGAGAAAAATCATTTGGGTACTGCCACAAAATTAGCTCTGCGTCTTAATGGGTTAATTGTTCTTTGTGTATTAATTATAAGCAAGAAAGGTGTAAATTCAGTAAAAAAAAATTACCATAAATGCACCACACTGAACCTTTTTATTATGTATATTATGGGAGGGGGCAGAACCTACAGGCAGCAGCCATTGCCAGCTATAAGTGACGTACCATCGATGATTCCAGGTGATGAGTGTGAGTACCAGGTACAGATTCCAGGCCCTTTTTCATAATGGAAACGCAAAAAGGCTGAGTCGAGTCGAGTCAAGCCGAGCCGAGCCGAGCCGAGCCGAGCCGAGCTGAGGCGGTACCACGAAGTGGAAAAGCGGCATTACATACACTCACTTGGCTGCAGGAACGACAGCGATGTTTTCCCAATATGATCAAAGACAACTAGCTGAATGTGCTCATGGCTGGTTTATGACTCACTCTGCTCAACTGGGTCTCAGTGTTTACACTCTGCTTCAAGTGGACGCACAGGAAACACTAATTAGAGCAACACAGTATTATTATGCATGCATTCTTCGTATTATTATTATTAGAATCTCTGGTGATACTTTCCAATCTTTGATGAGGAAAGTGAAGGACAGGACAAGAATCTTAACTCAAGAAAGAACCAAGTGCAGTCACAAGTGAGTCATTTTGCCTTCACTTTTTTTTTTTTTCTTACTTTCTAAAACAAGTGAAGCAAACTCAGATGTGGAACTATGTGTGGGCGACTTTAAACACCGTTTGTGGTCCCACCGCTGACAAATCACTTTTATTGATGAAGCTCTACACTGTAGCTGTAAAGATCGGTTGAAAGTACATGCAGTGCTTTGCGAAAATAGGGCTTTCGAGTGAAAAAGCTGCTGTCTTTCTACAAAAATAATCTTATCAAGCAAAGATTAATCTTTTTTTTTTTTTTTTTATTGAGATGCTTCAGCTGAAACTGAGGTAGATTTAACCAGTAACAGGCTAAACTTGTCTAATATCCCAACAGTAGAACATGATTTCCTTATTGCAGGAGTAAAACCATTAAAGAATGTTAAGTATTACTTTCATATAAACAGTTTGTCTTGTATTAAACTCAACAGTCTGCCACTGGTGTTAACAACTGTGGCTCAGCTAGTTTTTTTTTTTTTTTTTTTTTTTTTTAAGTCTAGCTACTGAAATATAAACTAAAATATTTAAAGGGGTCATAGTTTGCTAAACCCACTTTTATTAGTCTTTGGTTCATTTATTTGTGTATTTGGACCCTAATAGTTCATAAAGTTTGAATTTGAACCCTCCAGGTGCTGCAAAGCTATCTTTATATTCACCCCAGGGAAAATCAAGTGGATTTCTACAACCCATTTTAATTCCTGCTTAATTTGTTACATCTATAACTAGTTACCTCACAACATTTGCACATATAAGGTCAAGACTTTCGATGAACATTTCTTCAAGTACGACATAATGGTTTGTCAGCAGCAGCGGTTGTAGTCCATACGGAAAATATGTCCAGACTTCAATCCGATTACCTAAAATGTTCAGTTGTTGGTTGAATGGGACTGAGCAGCACAGCCAACAACCTGAAGGGGGTGGGGCATGAAGTGGCTCATTTGCATTTAAAGGGCCAGCGCTCAAAACCACCTTTCTGGTGTCATTACTCAGAAATAGGGTTGAAGATGGACCTGTGGAGTTGAATTAATGAAGAATTCAGACCCAAACATAGCATTTACAGTTTATGTAGACCACAGGGAAATGTTTGAAAATGTATAATTCCATTTACAGTGGTGTGCAAAAATATTAGAACACTTGTCAAATCTTAAGAAACTGGTGGTTTATTTTTTTCCCAGAGCCTGAATTTCACTTTTTTTGACCATTGCAAAAGGTAAAGACAAAGGTACTGAGGATATTTCACTTACAAATTTATCAGTCCAGTCTTTTTTTTTTTTTTTTTTTTTTACATTTTACTCCAATATTTAGTGCCCCCCCGGCAACAATTACAGCAGCATATCTTTCTGGCATTGTGTCGATGTATTTTCTGAGAGTTTCAACCCCAATGTCGTTCCACACTCTCAGAAGCTCATTCCAGAGAGTTTCCTTAGAATTTCCTTAGATTGTTGTCAAGGGGTGCCACACTAAATGTAAAAAAAAAGGACTGGACTAATAAATTTGTTGGTGAAATATTCTCAGTACCTTTGTCTTCACCTTTTGCAAAGACAAAAAAGTGAAATTCAGGCTCTGGGAAAAAAAATAAACCACCAGTTTCTTAAGATTTGGCAACTGTTGTAATATTTTTGCATACCACTGTAAAAAAAAAAACAAAAAAAAAAACCAAAAGCAAAATATCACCCCTTTAAGTAAGTACAGTTTAATAGTATTCGTTGTCTTTCTAACACTGTTTCAGTATGTCTTCCCCTGAACCGCAGTCATTCCTGGGTAGAAATCTGTTTTGTCTGTAGAAGGTTTTATACACACTGAAGAGTTTCCCCAAACAGGCTGTGATATGCAAACATCCTGAGGCATGTGTTTCCTGGAATCAAGGAAATAACAGAGCATGTTATTGGAAAAGAGCAACATGTAGGCAGACGGCTAAAGTCCACCAACATGACGGGTTCACAGAAGGTGAACTCAAGCACTGAATATGGTGCAGCAACGGACTCAAAGACCACCAGAGGGCGTGTTTAGGATGATGTGTGTCCAGTTAAACAGAGGCTAAGAGACATACCTGGTGCACAAAATATGTTCAAGTGGAGCTCCAGAGGGTAAATGAACTTACCAGCACAGTAATGGAGACCACAACCCCCTCCCAACCTATGGACAGTTTACAGAAGGGTGTCAAACCGACCTGCCAAAGGGTCCAATCCAGCCTGTGGGATGAATTTGTGACAACCAAAAATTACGCTGAAGATATGAACAAGCAAGAGTGTTAAAATAATTTTAGTTCAGGGGTCACATACAGACAATTCAATCTGAAGTGGTTTGGACAAGTAAAATACCATCATAATAACCTACAAATAATGACATAAATAGTCCTATATATCACCTCTTTCATGTTGAAATGAAAATAATAGTATCAAATTACTTTTAACATGGACAGATGCATGGATGATTGATTGATTGATTGATTACTTGGGCATGCCCCACTCTATGATAGTACTAGAAAAAGATTAAAGTTACATTAACATGGATGGATGGGTGGGTGGGTGGATGTGTTGATTGATTGATTGATTGATGACTTGGGTATGCCCCACTGTCTTATACTACATAAAGATCAAATAAATATAAATTAACCCTTTTATGCAAGAATTATGAGAACCTCAGCCAAGATATTTTTCCTGTGTGTTTTTATTCCTCTATAGGCATGAAAAAAACAATGCGATCGAGTGTTTTTGTTTTGTTTTTAAGGAGCTACAAAAATGTCCACTCAGCTGGACACCATGCATTAAATTTTTGAAGCAAAGAAACATGTATTAAAAACTAATATCAGAAAGTGATATGGAAAACTATGCAATACAAACATTTTTAATGCAGCTAATTAGATGTTTTCTCACATTTTATCATACTCTAATACTAGTTATTATTCACTTCATGGAGATAATAAGCAAAAAAAAACAAAAAACTTTTTGTTTAAAAAAAAAAACCCTATTAATTACAGTCTAATAACAATTAGCAATTGATTTATCCTAAAACATATCACTGCAGATTAGGTTTATCAAGAACAGCAAGGTTACAGTAACTGTATGAATTGCAGTGTATGTGATGATGCATAAGCGCCCACTGCACTGGCTGATAGGGAACGAAAACAACAAAACCCATGAATATACAAGAGAACAGCTGGAGAATAACCGTCCACTGTAGTAATTATACTTTTCTTTTTTCTTTTGTTCAGACAAGGTATAGTTTTAGATGTTACCTGCTCGACAGTTTCGACTGTGACTCCAGTCTTCCTTGGAAGGGTCATCCGACGTGTCATTTATCAGCTGGTCACAGTCAAAACTGTCAAGCAGGTAACATCTAAAAACTTTACCTTGTCTGAACAAAAGAAAAAGTATAATTACATTAACAGAAGACAAAAGGGAACGTCATTAGTCTCATCCACTATAGTGACCAGTATGCATGAAAGGGTTAACATACTTTCTAACATACAAACAAATAAACCAAGGGTTACTGTATATGTGTGCAATACTTTTCAAAAGCTTCTGCAACTCAGTTAAGTGGTGCACTTAGTTTTTTTTTTTTTTTTTCCTTTTTGTCACTTCTACTCAGAGGTATTCAGCTTCATACTGAATGGTGCAGAGTGAAAATCAGTGCCATAATGCAGACAGATCATCTCTAAAAGGTGGCGATTCACTTGCGTTCTGTTACATCATGCGATGAGATAAACAGCTGTGAGCAGCGAGCTTGATTAAATCGCAATGGATCTGTGTGACTCATCGGCATGGAAATGTGCTCGTGACATCTGCTCAGTCAGATAAGTGTTGGTGACCATGCGCTGAAATTCAGAATCTATGTTCAGTAAAAAATGACAAATGCTGGGTAGTGAGGCGATAGGAAGCACTTGTCCCTGTGTCAATATGCTCTGTAATGTATTTAAACTCATGGTCATGAAGATTTTCCAGAGCTGGTAATTTACAGAATGTAACGATTAGAGCTGCAGCTAATCATTCATTACCATCAGGATCATTTGTCAAATTTATTCACAGATCCATTGTTTGCTCTGAATGCATTAGTGCTCAAAATATATCTGGAAATTTCAGTTTTTATTTTATTGTTTTTTCTTATTTATTTAACTAGTTCTAGGAGTATCTAGTAGGCCTATGTACGTATGTATATATGTATGTGTGCTTACATATATGTTCATGGGGGATATATATACAACATGACACATTCCATATGTATGTGTGTATGCATTTGTATTTGGGTGTATGTATATGTGTGTATGTGTGTGTAACGGTTATATTCGTGCATTGTGTTAGGTATGACAAAACCAAACTTCTTTGGACACTTGCCGTTTATTCCTGGCAGAAAAATATACAGTCGGTCTCAATAGTAATGCCCAAACCCTGCTCTCACACTGTAAAGCTAAAATTAAAATAAAAAATAAAAAAAAATCAAAGTTAGCTAACACACCACGTTAATCATGCTATGAACAAATAATCAAAAATATCGTCATTTTCACTCAAGAATATGCTCAACCAATAGAGTTAAGCATTACACAATATAATGGTGTGATACAACCACTTAGATATGAAATTAAAATTAAAAATGTAAAATAATGTCGGTTCTGACAATCTGTGTATCTCCCCGGTAGACAGCACAGCCACACTGCTGCTGTCCCCCTGGGGTGCACCACCCCAGTCCGCAGGGGTGTGGCGTTCAATGCCCATAAAATAAAATTGTAATTAATACAATAGCAGTGTGAGAGATGGCAAGTGGAATCACACACTACATACATTAACTCTGTTACATATGCACGTTTAGATGCATGTATGTATTAGGGTTGGGAATCTTAGTTGTAAGGCTGATATGATAAGCATCTCGATACAGCATCTCCGATCTGATATATTAAAGATACATGTATGGCATCTCACGATGCGATGCCATACGGTTCACACCCAAATCACGATACAGAGCAATTAAGCACATTCTGATTGAACACATTTAATCTGGTAAAAAAAAAAAAAAAAATGCAGTGCAATTCAATGAGCTTCATTATTTATTTATCAATTAAGACCATGACTTTTTACGAAGTGTCTTTAGTTCAATTTTAGAACACGTGCCTCACATTCAGTCAGGTGAAAAAGTTAGGACTTTGTTTCCAAAGTCGTTTCTTTGTATGTTTCTCACACTCAACTTCTTGCTCCCTCGCTGAATCAGTTTGTAATGTAATGTATTTGTGATGAAGGTAAAACAGAAAAAGGTTTTGTCACTTTAAGAGACACCTGCACAAGGTATTCTGGGATGCGCTGTTGGATATGTATGACACTGTTTAAGAAAATATCTCCGGTATGTACAGCAGTATTTAATGCAGTTCATATGGTAAGAAGAACACGTTCAGAAACCACATGTTGTCTCCTCCCTTCTAAGTCTGTCAGATTCACATACAGACATTACAGCATTCATCTGCAGCGCTTGTGCCACAGTCCATCCACTGTTAGTGTACAGTGTACACATCCGCAAATCCGCGGCACACGTTAACGCTGGTCTGGAAAGAAAAACTTTACCCAAATAAATAGTAACACTTTTAAATGCAAGTAAAAATATATTCTATTAAACGGATTGAATCTTATCTTTGCAAACATACAATAACCGATGCATCGCAATATCATTCCAAACTTTTCATTCACTTGCAGTTTCTCTACGGGTGCACTCAGATCGTGCAGGCGCATGGCAGCGTATCAATGCGTATCGGATAATCTTCCCATCCCTAGTATGTATGTATGTATATATGTATATATTGCCCTTTTTTCCCCTCTTCTCTCTGTGATATTTACCTCCGCCAGGAGGTATTGTGATCACTTTGCTTTGTGTGTTTGTGTGTTTGCATGTTTGTTAGCAAGATAACTCAAAAAGTTATGGACCAATTTTCATGAAATTTTCCGGAAATGTTGATACTGGCACAAGGAAGAAATGATTACATTTTGGTGGTGATTGGAGGGAGGGGGCAGATCTGTCTTGGCGGAGGTCTGCACTCTCCAAGTGCTTTTCTTGTTTATACCTATGTTTAAATGTAACTTTGTGTCTCACAAACTCTGTTACATTTGTTCAGGACGATAGGTGGCTTGCTTTGTGATGTTTTTTTGTTTTTTTGTATGTGTGTTTTCTATTTGTTCTGTTCTGTGTAAAAACAACAATTCCTATTATTACCTCCGCCAGGAAGTATTGTGATCACTTTGCTTTGTTTGTTTGTTTGTTTGTTAGCAACTTTACAGGAAAGCTATTCCAACCATCTTTACCAAATTTTCCCCACAGATAGGCCTAGGCCCTGGGACCAACCCATTAAATTTTGGTCCAAGTAGGCCAAAGTTCAAGGCCACAGCAAGGTCACAAATTCTCCAATTTTCCTACCTCTCATCATTGAGCAATTTTCGAAAATTCATAAAAAAATTCAAAATGACTCCGATTAGCCTCCAAATTGATCCGCCCGTAGCTTATAACAATATCTTGTATCTGGCGCAAAATTGTCCACATCCACTGTGGAATGTGGACTCTGTGGACATTTACATTTAACATTGAAAATCCCATTTACGACACATTTTTCATCATAACTCAACAAATATTGACTGGAATTTAATATAATTTGACATACACATGACTGGTACCAAGCTTCAACTTTTTCTGCTGTATGGAACAACCTTGAAACTGTTTAATTTAAAAAGAAATAGTCGATCCACACATGCACACCATTCGGGGTGCTTGGCCGAGGTTTGCGTTCTCTGAACACTTGTTTAGATATTCAGCACTACTGCTGTAAAATACTCAATAAAAAACTAGAAGCACTCGGAGAGCGCAGACCTCCGCCAAGGCTGATCAGTGGGCCCTCCCGTGGGCCCCCCCACCCCCGATCACCCCCAAAAGTTAATCATTTCTTCCTTATCCCATTTCCAGCAAACCCTGAAAATTTCATCAAAATCTGTCCATAACTTTTTGAGTTATGTTGCACACTAACGGACAGACAAACAAACAGACAGACAAACAAACCCTGGCAAAAACCTAACCTCCTTGGCGGAGGTAATAACTGTGAAAAAAAAGAAACATCATTTATTTGTCAGAATTGTTGCCAAATCAATCATTAATCACTATAATGATGATAGTAAAAATTGCATCCACTTTAATGTGATGTTATTTATCAGTGATCACAATCAATAGCCGTCATCGGTGTAAACATGTTCCCCCGTCCACTGGGCTTACTGATAACAGATTTATTGCACATTAAATGTAACTTGAGAAGGAATGAGGTGAATAGATGGTATTTTTCTTCCTGACAGATAAGATGTGTGTAAGGCAGAGCGATAAACAGAATGATGATATGGAAAATGTGTTACGTAACATTCCATCCGAGGGTTGGATAAGACAGTAATGTCATCCCTGTTTGAGTGACATCCACTGATTGAAAAGTCTTCTGTGGGTACGGACTAATTCGTCATGTGTAAATCATAATCAGACTAAAAACCACAGCCAATCCAGTCCGGTTCCCAGCGGGCTTAGCGACGCGGTAGCGAATCAATACTGCAATTCAATTGTAAATGATGTTGCATCTCCTTTGTCAGGGGAATGTGTGGTGGTGTCAACTCCAGAATCGAGGCTCAAAGTGAAAAGAAAGAAAAAGAGCAGGAAAAGCTCCAGGCAGACACACACCATCATCCACTAACGCACTGATGCACAGATGTGTGTCAGTGGTTTGACTAAAAAAAACATGGATCCCACTGGTTGACAACTTATTCTAGCTTGAGTAATAGCCTTGTACATCAGGAGCGACGGGAGAACCCCTGGAGGAATTGGGTTTCATGGAACAGCCATGAAGCTAAAATGTGAGCTATTAAGCAGATGAATTAGACAAAAGAAAGTGCCCACACTTGGCCCCTCACCTCTTACACTCTGATAAAGGTCCATTTTCAACACCGGCTTCGGTTTATGTGCAGGACTGAGTCTTCCATTTCTGACAAAACACTGCAATGGCAAATAATGGAATAAAATAATGCAACATAAGTTCCTGTTATAGTCACTTTTATGTTTTATGTTGTTGAGGAGCAACAATGAGGTAGGTGTACACTGTGTGAGTTTTTTTTTTTTCTTTTTTTGGTTGGCTTGTTGCCTTCCGTTCTTTGGAGTGTTTTGTTTAGATCTGTGGTTTCGCTTTGAATTTTGTTCACCTTTATTTTGTATTCCTATTTATGTTCCAAATAAAGTTTATTATTATTATTATTATTATTATTATTATTATTATTATTATTATTATTATGTCTCATATTTTCTCAAATTAGCCACAAATTTATAATAAATAGCTTTAATTCTATATTTAGCTTCTATATTTTAGGTCTTCTTGACCACAGTCAATGAAAATACTAAATTATTTTACACTTTTTATCTCATACTTTATCTAGGGCTGTTAAAATCAACACTTTAATGTGGATTAATCCATCATCATGATTAATCTGATTATAAATTTTAATGCAATTAACCCATCTACAGCACAGAATAACTCTGAACATCTCTGGTAACACATTTAGGGCAATTTGTCCACGTAGAGTTAGCGTCACACATGTGCAAATGGGCAGCTGATCTGGTAGTGACAGGCAGCAGAACCAACCCATACAGATGGAAGACACTAAACAACATGTTGTCCCTCTGGATGGAAATATGAGGATGAAAAAACAAGACGGAACAGTTGTTTCCAGTTGTTTTGTTGAAACTGTTGAAGGTGTTTAATAACCACATTAAGTGGATATATATCCCCTTCTTTCTTGAGTCTGTTTTCTCATGCAAAATGAAACATGATTAATATAGATAAAAAATGAATGACATTTAATTGTGATTAATTGAAATTAATCCACAGTAACCCTGTGATTAATCTGATTAACAATTTTAATCATTTGACAGCACTAATTTGATCATATTCTCAGTGCAGGAAATGAATCATTGTTCGGTTATGTTATAGATGAGGCTAAACTGCTTCTAATCATACATATAAATCATTTTAGGCTACAGGTATTTTTTTTTTTTTTAGCATTTTATTTGATTACTGTGTGTCCCTGAAGTCATCTTCCCTCCTGTGCTGCATTCACTTCCAAAAAACGTGAATCCATGGAGACCACTGTGACAAAGTCATATGGGAGCTTTTTTCCTGCAGAAATTGAGCTGTGCAAGCTGAAGTAAGTGTCAAATGTTGGTCCTACCTTTCTGAAAGTCCTCCACATTGTCACAGTTTGACGTTGCTAGGTGATTTTATCCACAGTGTTTGGCTTTTTTTAATTTGTAACTGTTGAAGGTTTACTCACAGAGATCTATGACTAATTCACCTGACAGAGTGGCAGCTGAAGTAGAATTTAATGGAATACAAATGTTCTTTTTTTCATCTGTCCATCTCATTCACATACACACATACACACACACACGTGCACGCACGCACACACACATATTCATTTATTATTATATATTTATTTATTGTGTAGTACTTTCACTGTGCTGATATTTTATTGTTTGCTTTAATTGTGATGTTTTCTTTTTGTGACCTGCTGAGGGATTACAGATGCAAATTAGCATTTTCGTCTTAATCCAGTATATTTACACCTGATGTTGTCTCAGTGCAGGTGTTCATCAATATGCACTGCAAAAATCCAAGTCTTACCAAGTGTATTCTTCTCATTTCTAGTCAAAATATCTCATCACACTTAAAATAAGACAAAAACACCTAAAAAGTAACTTTTCAGTGAGATATAAGAACTTATTTTTAGACAACAGATCTTGAAAATGTTATTTCAAGAACTCTTACCAAGATAATATTCACTTGTTCCATTGGCAGATTTTTTTTTTGCTTGAATTCAGAAAAAAAAAATCTTGAATTAAGAAAAAAAAAAAAAATCTTGAATTAAGCAAAAAATAAAAAATAAAAAAATAAAAATCCTGAATTCAGCAAAAAATCTTGAATAAAGCAAAAAAAATTGGATTAAGCAAAAAAATCTTGAATTAAGCAAAAAAAAAAAAAAAAAAAATCTTGAATTAAGCAAAAAAAAAATAAAAAATCTTGAATTAAGCAAAACATAAAAAATAAAATCTTGAATTAAGTAAAAAAAAAAAAAAAAATCTTGAATGAAGCAAAAGACAAGTCTTGAATTCAGAAAAAAAAAACTGAAATAAAGCAAAAAAATAAAATAAAATAAAATAAAATATTGGATTAGGCAAAAAAAAAAATCTTGAATTAAGAAAAAAAATCTTGAATTAAGCAAAAACTGATTTTTAGACAATAGATCTTGAAAATCTTATTTCAAGAAATCTTACCAAGATAATTTTCACTTGTTCCATTGGCAGAATTTTTTTGCTTGAATGAAGCAAAAATCTGCCAATGGAACAAGTGAAATTTATCTTGGTAAGATTTCTTGAAATAAGATTTTCAAGATCTATTGTCTAAAAATAAGTTCTTATATCTCACTGAAAAGTTACTCTTTAGGTGATTATGTCTTATTTTAAGTGTGATGAGATATTTTGACTAGAAATGACAAAAATACACTTGGTAAGATTTAGATTTTTGCAGTGTGCACTGTCCCTACCAAATAAACTAAACAAATACAAAATTAAATTAAATTAATGTGTCACAGAGCTTTTGAAGTAAAACATGTCACTTTTCTGACAGAAGGATAAAAACAGGATATGCCTTTTTTTTTCTTCCAACAGATACAGACAGACCAACCTAAATGTAAATGTCTATAATGGAAAACACACATGAACAAAGACACGGTGCCAGGTTTAGATTTGTGAATTATATATTTTCTGTTTATGGGTGGAAACAGCAGGATGACTGATGCAGCAGCAGCTGTCATGTGTTTTGGGACAGCTTCCTAAGCTTTTGTTTTGGATTTGAACACTTCTGCAGTCTGGCGTTTATGATAAAGCAGTTTGTCTAATGTGCTTTTCCTCCAGAACATCTGCAGTCCCTGTGGTCGCCAACGTTAACTTCAGGTCTCTGGAAAAGTCAGGAAATCTCAGTCTCACTACCACACTGATCAGATATGAGACAACCTCTTCCAGCTTTGAAGAAACACCATATTTCCTAAATATCACAGTTTTATTCTGCTCCACACCCTCATTAAAACCCATTTAACCATTAATGGAAGGAGTCCGGTCCGTATTGAACAGTATTTAAACAGGGCCCAGATTCTCATCAGATTACAATTTGCAGAGATGTTTTCCGTTCTGCTGAAGGCAAACAGAAGGCTTTTAACTGTGTTTCAAAGCAATGTTAAGTGTGGAATCACAATCCTGCCTCTTGAGACTAATGCTGGGAAGCACAATAGTGTCCTTTTGATCTTTCCTCTTGCATGTTCCTCTTTCACATCTCCTCCGTCATCTGACTCATTCATCGTTCCATTCTCTGGAGAAATTATGCTAATCAGGATGAACCAGATACTGTTAGGCATCACTAGTCTAACGCTGAGCGCCGATAGGTGAGCAACTCTCATTTCCCGCTAATTATGGAACTGTTTTGACAAATCGTGATCATGCTGTACTTTCTTTCATTCTGATCTATCATATTTGTAATTTACTGTGACATTATTATTATGTTTTTTCTTGGTTTGCATCAGGAACTAATGTGTAATTCCAGCATTCTCTTTTTTCATTTCTTAATAGTTAATAATATACATGAATGTTTCTTGGTTTTACTTTTCATGCCTTTGCAGTTGGGTGCTTCTATGAAACTGGTCCTAAAAACAGGACATGGGGGCTAAAATTCAAACCAGATGCAGACTAATGTTATGAAGCAAGTTTGGAAGCACTTTGGGTCTATTTTAAAAAGAAATATTTACTGAGATAAAAGAGAAACTATTTTTCAGATAAAACACTTTTTTTTTTTTTTATTTTACATTGTATTTAATACAAAAATCTGTATGTAACACTTCCAAAAGGACACGAAAATTACGTGCTACTATTTTTTTGAATATCTCTTTATTCTCTCACAGGTACATTTTGGGAATTGAACTAATTACGCAAGGCAGAATGTTTCACAAAAATGACCACTGTTGCAAAATCATTTGCGATTTATATGTGTTTAACTGTGCAGGTTCTGCATGTAAGTGGACACGATGGGTTACATGCAAAACCTGGAATGAGACTGCCAATTCATGAAAAACCTGCATGTCTGGATTAGAAAAACCACTAGGATCATCAAATTTAACACAGTGTCTTTATTTATAGTACTATATCAGACCATTTACAGACATGTGGTCCAGATCAAATGCACTGACACTTATGTAGCTTTTCCTGTTCCAATTTTCCTCCCATTTTTGGCCCCAATATTTGCTAAAAAATTCATTAATTTTGGGATGGCTCACAGCAAGAGTATAATTTTTTTTTTTTTTTTTTTTACATTTATCTGAGGTCATCATTAGGTACATCCTAGGGGGAAATATGTCTAAATTTCTCTTTTATTATTTGGTCTAAAAAGCTGGTAAAGTGCCAGGTACCAAAATGTACCCAGTTTCATAGAAGCATCCAAATACTTTCCATGCGTACGTGTCTGCTTCAGCCCTGTTTATTCTCAGGCCCAGTTTACATCACAATATTTTATCAGATGTGCCTTTCGTTTCGTAGGTAACTGTGTTGTATGGGGGTTGAAAATGTAAAAAAGTGAAACCACCTTCCAGAGTGGAAAACTTTAAAACAGTCTGCTCTCACATCACCGTCTAAAGGGTTGAAAACACAAAACTGTGTTTTCTCGTCGCGTATAGTTTACGTCACAGGCATGCACCAGCACAGGAAAACAACAACATGTTGGATATTTAGCCCCCAGCCAAGGGACATTGTAATCATTTTGTTGTCTGTCTGTCCATTCAACGACATAATCGCATTATCTGAAGAATGCATTGAGATATCTGCACTAAATTTATGCTGTGGATGCATCCTGGCATAGAGCAGAAGTCTATTGAAAACAGGTGACCTTGACCTACTTTTTCAAGGTCAAATGGTCTTGTGTACTTGTAATATCTGAGTATTTTCAAATATAAATATGTATGTAATAAGTTTTACACAAAGTCAAACTAATCTAAATTATAGAGCAGTAACTTCAAACAGAATCTTACACTATATTTGGCCGAGGAAGATTAAAAGTGTACAGCACATTAAGTGTTCTACGGTGGCCCAGAGGTACAACAGCCCAAAAAATTATCCACTACAAAAAAAAAAAAAAAAAAAAGAGAACAGCCCAAAAAATGATCCACTTTAAGAAATCTGACTGTTTAATTAAAACAAAGCACTGGTAGTTCATCAAGTTCCAGTCAACTTTTCACGTTAGCATTAGCTTAGCAGCAAACCTTCACACAGTGCACACAAGGGCCATTTACCAATGAAAACTAACCCCAACCATACCCTAACCCTAACCTTAACCATTTAACACCCAGGCCTAACCTTAAGACATGAGAACCTTAATTAATCATTTAACCGCTTTGCAAACTATATTACTGTCAATATTTTTAAAATAACTTTATTTTTAGCCACTGACCTCCACTTCCAGTAGGTTACTTCCTTAGCATTAGCCACATTAGCTGAAGGCCTTAAAAATTTTCACCCTTTGGTTTTAATTTTTGTGGTGGCCTTAATTTTAAAGCAAGAGACCTCTTAGGTAAACAGCACCCCCTTAATTGAAAAGGTGAATGATGTTTTTTTTTCTTATAGTGGATATTTTTTTGGGCTGTTCTCCTTTTTTTCTTATAGTAGATAATTTTTTGGGCTAGTGGATAATTTTTTAAGCTGTTCTCCTTTTTTTCTTGTATGGATATTTTTTGGGGCTGTTCTCTTTTATTTCTTATAGTGGATAATTTTTTGGGCTAGTGAATAATTTTTTGGACTGTTCTCCTTTTTTTCTAACAGTGGATAATTTTTTGGGCTGTTCTCTTTTTTTCTTATATAGATAATTTTTTGGGTTGTTCTCTTTTTTTTCTTACATGGATAATTTTTTGGGCTGTTCTCTTTTTTTTTCTTATATAGCTAATTTTTTGGGCTGTTCTCTTTTTTTCTTATATAGATAATTTTTTGGGTTGTTCTCTTTTTTTCTTACATGGATAATTTTTTGGGCTGTTCTCTTTTTTTTTCTTATATAGATAATTTTTTGGGCTGTTCTCTTTTTTTCTTACATGGATAATTTTTTGGGCTGTTCTCTTTTTTTTTCTTATATAGATAATTTTTTGGGGCTGTTGCACCTCTGGTCCACTGCAGTTTTCCCTGCAATGGGCCTTCAAGTTGCCCTAGTCACTCTAATTTACGTCTAGGAGATTGTGATTGTATTTCATGCTAGCAGAGAACAGGAAGACAAGTAGAAAGGTTCTACACAGGTGCTTGGTCTTGGTGGTGGTGGTGCCTCCTAGCCACCTGGTGTGCATACTAAATCGATAAATAGGACTTTTCACACACTTTTGCGTGTCCGTCTGCATGCACACTGTTCCCCCAAAATGCCCATCTAAACGTGGAATTAAAAGTGAGAACGCAACACCACGTTTGCGTTTTTGGTTCAGATCGTTACCATCTAAACGTAGCCTCAGACAGAATATTCCAAAGCCTGTGTGTTGATCTTTGCACTGGGGGTCTTAAGATTAAAGCCAACTCTTAAATGTCCAAACATTTCCCTTCTCTCCAAAGACCTATTTGATAAATTCAATCCTGACAGTTTCACAAATGCAGCTGAGATGCACACAGATAGTTCATTCAATATTCTCTATTTTTTGACACTTGTGTCAAGGTCATGCATACTGCAAAGCCTTTGGGTGAGAAATAAAAGGATGAGCGGTCGGGCATCGAAATGCATTATAGTAGATAGAAGTTTAAAGTTGTATTTATTTATAAGACACTGGATTGGAATAAATTAACGTCACAGAAGTCATTTTAATCTCTTCTATCATATCAGCTGTCGCCTGTATTATTGGCACAAGGGTGAGGGATGATATATAAGGGGATAAGAAAAGCTAATCATTGCTAAACAGCACCTCTAGGATTTTGGATATATTGAGAAACTCTTTTCAATCCGATGGAGCGCAGATGGATGTGTCAGTAAGCCGGTTATTAAACCCACCATGGATATTTATCTCCATTTATGCTGGTCACATTTCAAAACTCTGAAAAGAATCGATCTGTCTGTGTCTAAAGGGAACATCGTAGCAATTTTCTCCTCATAATAATATGTTTTTCCTCCACCAAAGGGAGATTAACCCACTGATGTGTTATTTAGGCATAAGATGCAAAGCTGAGTAGAGCATATTATTATCACAATGATTGAAAAAGATAACATGGCGTTTACTATAGCCTGAAGATGATAACTTGAACTCCAAGCGATAATAAATATTGCAGATTCAGGTTGTGTGTGAAGCCGCTCAGTGGACACATTTGAGTGCAGATGGGCTTTTTGATGAATGTAGTCTGTCTTTGTTAGTGGTCCTGTCACCTCATAGAGTTAATGTCTGCTGGAACCACTTACCCTGCAGACATAAGCTACAGCAAACTGCACACAAATGTAAACCCATTAGTGTAATCATGCACACATACACAAGTTCAACTGGTTCTTATACATGTCTATTCATATCAAGGTTATTATTGTTAACGAAAGCTAACGAAATGACGCAAACTAGAATTGATAAAACGTTTTCGTTAACTGAAATAAATAAAAACTATAATTAAAAGAAGAAATGATAACTAACTGGAACTGTATTGTGTGCTTATAAAAGTAACTAAAATGTATAAAAATTAAGGATTAAATTCCCTTTGTTTTCCTTTTTGTCAATGTTGGATTGATATGAGATTGATTTATTTCGCTCAAGCGATTTTAGCTGGAGGCACCGTACGGCACTTCTGGTCACTTGTCATTTAGAGTTGGCCTCTCGTCCAACAACATGGAAACTAAAGTTGGGAGAAAGCAGCGGAGTCCTGTATGGGATTTATGTGAATATGACAACAAGGAAGATAAAACATAAAAAAATAAAATAAAATAAAACTAAGCATTTAGAAAGAAAATACAAACTAATCAAATCTAGCAAACCTGCTCTAAAAACTAATTAGAGAAAAAAAGTAAAAAGTAAACAAAACTAAACTATAATGAAAAATCCAACACTATTATAACCTTGATGGTTATATGATGGTTTGTGTGTGTCATTTGAAAACTAAATATCATTTGAGAATACATAACATTGTTTTGAATGTAAAGTTTCATTTTGCAGAAGAATTGAGGGTGTTGCTCATTGTGTGTTTTTTTTAATTTGTGTGTAGAGTTCTGAATATGAGGCATGCTCTCAGAAAATGTGTGTAAACAACTGAGAAAAACTAACTTGTAGACCAGTGTAATTCAACACCATGTTTTTATTTCCTGTATTTCTTGTCTTTCTTTTATTGTAGACTTTACTACACAATATTAGTTCTGCTTTTTTCTATAAATAATTCAATTTCCGTTTTGCGCAATTCTGGACTTTGGATTGTCCTCGCCGGCTTCCGTATGGTGTCGTGGCGTTTGCTGACGTTCACAGTCACTGGTTGACACAGTTAACCGGCTAACCGATACCAATTTACAGCTACGTTCGTCTGCGTTTCTTTTTCTGACAAGTGAGACACATTACTGGATAGAAACTCCTTTTATATCTCAAGATGAGGCGCGCCGGTTTGGGTAAGAAACGAACGTAAATTATGATTTTTAACATCATATTAGCTTGCTTGCTAATTAGCTAACGTTAGCTTGTGCTATGCTACTGGTTTTGTAATAAGTGTGTGCTATTTGCCTTAAATCTACTCATCCTTCAGACCTTAGGGTTATTGTACATAATGTTTATGCTGACAGAATAGTTCCCTAATGTTGTGTTATTTGTCACTGATGTTGTATAAAGGTGAAGGGAGCTCTGGAAACTACGTTGCTAGTGGTTACAGTGTGTATGAGGAAGAAAATGAGCATCTTCAGGAGGGGCTGAGAGCCAAAGTCACCGCTTTAAAAAGTGTAAGTTATCCTGTCAGTACATGCTGTGTTCAGCGTTTGACTGCTGTATATTCTAGCTAGTAAACGTGTTGTATATAGTCCTCAGGTTTAAGGTAATGGCACCTAATCTGTCATTTTATTTTTGATGTTTACAGCTGTCTATCGACATCGGAACGGAAGTAAAGTACCAAAATAAAATGCTGAATGAGATGGTGAGTTGGAAGTTTAACAATCAAGTGTAATAAATAAGTATGTAGACTCATAACTGGGGTTGGCCAAGAGAAGGTTAACATCTAGATCAAAGAATGAATTTAAAATCACCACTTGAACACTTACAGCTCTGGAAAAAAATAAGAGACCACTGCAAAATTATCACTTTCTCTGATTTTTCTATTCTATTCTATTCTATTCTATTCTATTCTATTCTATTCTATTCTATTCTATTCTAAACAAAATCATAAAGTGCTGTTTATTACTGGTGTTGGCTTCATCCAGTTTTTTTAGCCTATTGATAGCAGAGGAGTCGTGTCGTTTCAGAAAATAGTGCTTAAACCAATCACAACGTATAGAAGATTCTAATGGATGAAACCAAATGATGGCAAACAGATGAGATGGATGGACAAAGCAAAACATATGCAGACATGCTGACTCCAGTTAGACATCATCTCACTTGTATGACATGGAGTACATATCTTGCAAATTTCAAGTCAACAAGACAATGCTTGTCAGTCTAAGCCTCATTCCTTTGCCAGTCAGTGGTGTATTGTACAGCTCTGGAATAATAATAATAACAATAATAATAATAATAATAAGAGACCACTGCAAAATAATCACTTTCTCTGATTTGACCATGTATAGGTACAGGGGTTGGACAAAATAATGGAAACACCTTCACCTCAAGATGATAATGCCCCAATCCATACAGCTAGAATTGTTAAAGAATGGCATGAGGAACATTCTAATGAAGTTGAGCATCTCGTATGGCCGGCACAGTCCCCAGACCTCAACATTATTGAGCATTTATGGTCAGTTTTAGAGACTCAAGTAAGACGTCGATTTCCACCGCCATCGTCTCTAAAAGAGTTGGAGGGTATTCTAACTGAAGAATGGCTTAAAATTTCTTTGGAAACAATTCACAAGTTGTGTGAATCAATACCTCGGAGAATTGAGGCTGTAATTGCCGCAAAAGGCGGACCTACACCATATTAAATTATATTTTGTTGATTTTTTAAGGTGTTTCCATTATTTTGTCCAACCCCTGTATGTGTGAGTAAAATGAACATTTTTGTTTCATTCTCTAAACTACCAACAACATTTCTCCCAAATTCCAAATAAAAATATTATTTAGAGCATGTATTTGCGGAACACAACACATGGTCAAAATAACAAAAAGATGCAGGTGTTTTCAGACCTCAAATAATGCAAAGAAAACCAGTTCATATTAATTTCTAAACAACACAATAATAATGTAACTTGAGAAAAGTTCAGACATCAATATTTGGTGGAATAACCCTGATTTTCAATGACAGCTTTCACGTGTCTTGTCTCTCCTCCATTGCTGTTGGATGACTTTATGCAGCTCCTGGTATAGAAATTCAAGAAGCTCAGTAATGTTTGATGGCTTGTGACCATTCATCTTCCTCCAGAAGTTTTCAAAGTGGGTTCAGGTCTGGAGATTGGGCTGGCCATGACAGGATCTTCATCTGGTGGTCCGTCATCCACACCTTTATTGACCTAGCTGAGTCCAGGAGCATTGTCCTGATAGAAAAACTAGTCCTCAGAGTTTGGGAGCATTGTCAGAACAGAAGTCCAGTAGTTTTCAAGAGTTATTTTTGGATTCCAATTACTTTTACAGTAGTAATAGCACTGCTGTTGCCTATTGTAAGAAGATAGTGATGAACACAGTAGTGGTGTTTATACTTCTCCTTCTTAAATAAGACATGGATCAAGTGTTTATTCAGCAGAACAAGGTGTGCTTGTGTTGGAATTCAACAGACACAGGAATGGAATGGCTGTCATACACGCAGACATGATGATTTCACAGGAAATACATTCCAGAGATTTATATGTTTTGAAAGTACATTACTTCTAGTGTCCAGCACAAATTGTACTTTTTAGAAAAATGTTTGAAAAATACTTAGATGGCATTATATTCAGCATAAATGTATGTTGGCATTCTTTGTCCGTCAGTGCAATTCAAAGCATAACTTTGATCCTCTTCTATTGGACCTTTTATTATACTTTTGATAAGTGTAAGGTCCACTCTTTTTACAGTGGTTACAAATATCTAATAAACTGAGATAAATATGTTAAAATGTATTAAATTAGTTTAAGGCATTTGACTTTGTAGATATTATATATGCAATGTTTAAACTAATAAATATGCTGGATAAACAACTGAAACTTGTAATTATTCTCCCTTGTCCATCCGTTACCGAAACACTTCATGCCCTTATATATTGAAAAAATACAAACTGTTGTACTGTTTACTGCAAAATAGACACCCTAGAGGACTGACAGTAAAGACGTTACAGTTTTATGAAAATGGGAACCACACTTTAAGGCAGGTTTTATAAAGTGGTCAAAAACAGTTGTTAATTTTCTGTCCATCCGTTACTGACGGGTTTTTACTGTTTTTAAGCCAGAAAATTAGGTTAAAACATTTTTTTTCTATCACACATCTAAAAGTGCTGATTATTCCCTGCAAAATGAGGTATCGTTCATCTTTTTACCATAAATAGTTGTGAAAAGGCAAACAAATATGTAGTAAAACTGTCCATCCACTTGGCCATCCCCAACTGCAAATGTGACAAAACCTTTTTAAGGATCAAGTGAAGGTATATGAATGATTAAACAACCTTAATGTTAAGGATTAACTCATTACTAAAGCTGTGAATTGAATGTAATGGGAGTAGTACTGAGTATTAGGCCTGATTGTTCTGTTTAAAGCCTTGTTGCCAGACTTTGGACTTTTTTTATCCCTCTTTCCCACACTAGGACACAGACTTTGACTCGACAGGTGGCCTGCTTGGTGCTACTATTGGAAGAGTGAAGCAGTTATCCAGAGGAAGCCAAACCAAACTCCTGTGCTACATGCTGCTTTTCTGTTTTTTTGTCTTTTTTGTCTTGTACTGGTTCATCAAGCTGAGGTGATGGGAGAGAGGAGGAACCCTGCAGGACTTTGCCCTTTACCACTATATCTTCCTGCCCACTCTGTGCCATGCTGACGTTTCTCAAAATCAGACCAATGCAGTATTGATGATGATGATGATGATGATGATGGCTGTGCAGGTGGATGGTGACAACTGGGCAGGGTCATTATGATTAATAATTGGATAAAAGTGTCCCAACTTTCCATGTGCAGCATTCTTTGTGTACAAAGTTGAGTCATGAAGTCCATGCTAATGGGCATAGACACAGAAAAGTACCAAGGATTTCAGTTGGTCGATGACAATGTTAAGTATATGTATTCTGTATATATCTACAGCTGGAGTAGACATAGACAGTTTACTGAACATGTGATATCAGCCAAACTGACTGGATTGAGACAGAAGGCATGATATGTGTAATAACTGTAGTTTACTTGTGTCAACATTCATAACACAATATGCAGATTAGGTCTATAGGAAACAGTGAGTCTGCAAATTCAGAATCAGGTGAATCTGCGTTTATGAATGAAAGGATCCATTTCAGCATTAAGTCAACAGTACATAATAACCTCAATTGAATTCATTATTGTTTAAACTTTGTTGTAAAAATGTTTTTAATGTAAATAAACAAATTTTATGCTGATTTACCTGACCGTTCATCATGTAGTTTTTCATGCTATAGATTTTACACAAAGAATGGAGTACAAGCATTAAGGTCAAACTTAATTTTTGTTACAACAATCTCATGTTATGTTACACAACTTTAATTATGATACACATTGTTTCACCCAGTCATTTAAAAATGTATTTCTAAACAAATTTACTATAAAAGTACACAACATTAGATTACAGTGATGAAAAAAATTATTAGACCACCCCTTGTTTTCTTCAATTTCTTGTTCATTTTAATGCCTGGTACAACTAAAGGTACATTTGTTTGGACAAATATAACAACAACAATAATAGCTCATAAGAGTTTAATTTCAGTGCTGATATCTATCCATTTTCCATGTTTTCTTGATAATAAGCAAAATCACTCAAGTTCTTCCATCAATATCTATGACAGCGTACTGACAAAAACAGTGCTTTTAGGCATTCCACGTTTTCTTTTCTGTCTGTTTTAGTCACATGATACACACAAGAGTTAGTACTTGATTGCATAACCACTGTTTTTGATGACTTTTGATGGTCTAATAATTTTTTCCGTGACTAGATCTCACATTTTTGAGGTCAGAAAAAAATCAGATGTCTGCTATATATTTTAGCAAATAGCAATTAGCAAAGGATTTCTTTATGATCACATACAGCATTGTCAAAACAAAGACAAAATGATTAAATAGCTTAATTGTTTTTGTCTTTTTACTGCTTCAATAGGACGGCTGAACTGCACTTCGGTGTTAGAGTTAAGTGTTGTGGCATCAGTCTCAGGGTAGGGGGCACCCATTACATCAGTTCTTGGGGAGTGTGTCCATGTACTTGCAGATGATTGACAGCATGACCTCATCAGCCCCTCCTCCGATAGACAATAACCTGAAATCCCTGTGGAAAAGACACCATCAGTAAAAGCACGGTCTGTTTTTCATAATGTACAGAATTACCTAAAACAATGAAATATTGGAGTTTTTGTGTTTCTTTTATGAAAACAATCTGTGCATGCTGAACAGCTGGTGGGGTGGCATTATTTGCCCCATCACTAGATGTCAGCAGAGCATAAAATACAAGAGGAGGAACAACAGAAGAATGCACATACTCCTCACTTCATCATGTGTTGTTTATCTAATCAGTCTGATTCCAAATTATATTTAACTTCCTTGTAAAATACACTGAACACATACTTTATATATACCCTGGCCACTGGAGAGGTTTGTGTAACCATGGTAACGCTGCCTCTACATACAAATTGGGGGCCAGGTAGAATATTAGTTTGTAAGAGCTTGTGTCTGTGATGGTTAGCGCTCTGCCACAGTTTGTGGTAACGCATACATTTGTTTGTTACCCTCCCCCACCCCACCCCACCCCCGAAGGGAAGGCAAGGGGGATTGTTTCTGGTTTGTTTGTTTGTTAACACTTTAGCAGCAAAACTACTGGTTGAATTCATACCAAATTGGGTTTATAGATTACCAGTGACCCCAGAATAGATCTGACTACATTTTGGGAAAACTAGGTCAAAGTTTCAATTTTTTATGAATTTTTAAAATCTTTTTTCCCCATTTACCTATAATGGGCGAAAATTTCACATATCTGTAGCAGCAAACCTACTCGGTGAATTCATACCAAATTGGGTTTATAGATTGCCAGTGACCCAGAATAGATGTCATTACATTTTGGGAAAAGTAGGTCAAAGTTAAAACTTTTTAAGAATTTTTAACATCTTCTTTCTTCTCCCATTTACTTATAATGGGCGAAATTTCACGTCTATAAAAACCTAAATTTTGTTTCAATTTACTTCAAACTCGGCACATATATAAGGCTATACAGTGCGACAATTTCTGTCGCATTTGCTACTAAAAATCATTCTGTGCAAAGAGAAACATGCATCCACTAGCACAAGTGCGAAGGAGTTGCGCTGGTATCCTGTCTAAAATAGTGGAAAAACTAGCCTATATTACTGTGTCTTATCCTGTTCGTCAGTTATTGGAACAATGCTTCATGAGAACTGTAGTTGTAAGTGTGAACTGTCCTTCTCAATCCGAATACAAAATAACTACATTTCCGGGTAAATGTTCCTGCTTTCGCTGATGTGTGCCGGGAAAACAACGGAACTTTATACATTTTTGTTGAGTAAAATCTCTTTTGAATTATGGGACTGATTAGAATGGTTTCTTGTCAAGAAGCCCTATCTAATTCAGACCAGCACAGACTGTTCACTGATGCACATTGAAAATACATTACTGTTGATTTTTCATATTTAAAAATGTTTAAATTCATCCTGTTGTGTTCAGGAGGAGGAAAAATAAAGGTTAAAGAATCAGTTTAATTGTTGTTCAACATTGTTAGAATTTCTAATCAGTATCAAATTAATTTAGCCAAAAAAAACACGTTAACTAACTGTCCAACTGTTTATTTTTCTGTGCTACTAAATTTTTTTAACTTGCTAGCACCAGCGTTACCACCTAAAAAAGTAAGAGGATAGCCCTGATATATAGAGGCAATTCATACGCTGACATCCGCACATCCATAGACATGATGACATCAGCTGGATCGCTGCCAAAATAAGCTACAATACATGCGAGGGGTGGGGTTTGTTGTGCCTGTGACCACTTGTTTGAAATGAGATAACCTGCATGCAAAGGTGTTATCGATGTGCTACTGAGGAATAAGTGGAGCCAGTGGGGATTGTTCAGGCCTATTGTTTCAGTCCCACCTGTAAACTCTGCTGACCAGGACGTCACTGGTGAAGCCCATCCCTCCCCAGTACTGGAGGCAGCTGTCGGACAACTCCCTGGCCAGACGGCCCGCTTTTAACTTAGCCATGGATGCCAGCTTGGTGACGTCGTTCCCTTTGATATAAAGTGCTGCAGGAGAAAAAAAGAAGCGTAGAAGATAAAGATCTGTCCAAAAGGATAACGATGACCTAGAAAGAATGTGAATTAGAAAACAGACTTGTGACTAACAAAAGTGGTTCTGTTTCTGCAGCTTCTTTTCTTATTTAGACCTTTTTTTTCCCCACTGGTTTTGATCAAAACCTGAGGAAGTAAACATTTCTGTAAACATGTAAAGAGCTCATTCACAGGTAGCAAATACTGGAGAGGTCTGTGCAAGTTCTCATTTACCCAAGTCATCGTTCTTCTTGGTAGTTCTTCTGGGTTCAACTGGACTGGCTCAGCTCTTTTGAAAATATTTCATCTCTCATCCAAGTGAAGAACTGAAGAAGTGTCTTGGATGAGAGATGAAACATTTTCATAAGAGCTAAACTAGTCCAGTTGAACCGAGAAGAACTACCAAGAAAGAATACTGGAGAGGTTCCACCAAAGACTCTTGAAACTCTTGAAAATGCTTGAATTTCAATGTTATGTTTTCAAGGTCTGAAAAGTGCTTGAATTTCAGTTTAAGTGCTTGGAAGTGCTTGCAATTATAACTCTGTGATGTGATTTTATGTATTTATTTTCATGTTAACTACCAGCTTACATGGCCAGCCAAAGCTACATACAGAGAGGCGATACATTTAGAAAAATAAAACTTTATGTCAAAAAAGATAATCAGCGGGTGTTCTCAGGTCGACTCCAGGTACATTTTTATCTTAATCTTTGGCTCAATACGAGTGTGCCTGAAGAACACCAAGTGGCTTCCCTTTTTTTGGATAAAACTTTGTGTTTTCATTTCATTTCTAAACTTCTTACTATTATGAAACCGAAACTGGAATTTCAGACGTTTCTAGCAAAATAGAATTTACGTCATTTTGATAAAAAGCGGGAAAAAAAGAATCCTCAGTATATGTATTCCTGTGGATGTGTATTTTTTTTTTTATTTGAAAATTACCCTTAAAAGTGCTTGAAAAGTCCTTGAATTTGACCTTGAAAAATGTGTATGTACCCTGTGTAAACACTACAGTGACACCCGCTTGGGTTGTCTGTCACCCATTTTAGAAGAACCTGGGACTGTTTCAGTTTGCAGCTGGCCGAGACTGTGGATTTCTGAAACGATGCCATCGCTGCCTCCACTTCATATGATCTCACTCCCATTGTATTAAGTTAACAGGTGTATACAGTTTAGTCACTTCAATAATGAACAACGTTCGCTGTGTTTTGGTGACTGATCCACCTTGACAAAACAGACGCTCGGGGCCGCTGTGGGATTCATATCATTCTTCCAGAGCTGAGTCAGCGGTGGTTTTTGATACTGATATGTGAATCTTATCTTTGGTATTAAGTGCCTTTTAGGCAGCTGCACACACTGGGCTTCATTTTCCCAAACACACAAATCCCAGGCATGTAGGGTTAAAACTCCAACATTTGAGTTTTAAGCCTGTTTGGATATGGGTGCTTCTATGAAACTGGGTTTATTTTGGTACCTGGCACTTTTCCAGCTTTTTTAGACCCAATAATACAAGAGAAATTTAAATATATTTCCCCCCATGATGTACCTAATGATGACCTCAGATAAATGTGAAAAAATTATACTCTTGCTGTGAGCCATCCTAAAATTAATGAAAAAAATATTGGGGCTAAAAATAGGACCAAAATTGGGACAGGAAAAGCTACCTTGGTGTCAGTGCATTTGATCTGAAAACATGGCTGTAAATGGTCTTATATACCACTATAAATAAAGACACTATGTTAAATGCGATGATCCTAGTGGTTTTTCTAATCCAGACATGTGGGTTTTTCATGAATCTCAGTCTCATTCCAGGTTTCGCATGTAACCCACCGTGTCAACTGGCGTTACATACAGAACCTGCCCATTTAAACACAAATAAATCGTGAGTGATTTTGCAACAGTGGTCATTTTTGTGAAACACTCTTTCTTGCAAATGCAGTTCGGTTCCCAAAACATACCTATGAGAGAATAAAAAGATATCTGGAAAAATAGTAGCACATCATTTTCGTGTCCTTTTTACCCTGTTACATGTTGATGTTTGTATGAACACATCAAATAAAAATGTGTTTTATCTGAAAAATAGTTTCTCCTTTATCTCAGTAAATATTTCTTTTTAAAATAGACCCAAAGTGCTTCTAAACTTGCTTTAAAACATAAGTCTCCATCTGGTTTGAATTTTTAGCTCCTCTGTCCTGCTTTTAGGGACCAGTTTCGTAGAAGCACCCATTTCCATTTTCTAGAAGTGGTAAATGGTGTGTATTTGTGTTGTGCTTTTATACAATTTGCCTTTCATTCACCACTTCACACACACTGAATGATGTAAAGTGACAGCCTGCCACTGCACGAAACTAAGTAATGGGCAGGAGGAGTGAAGACTGCCAAGTGTGTGGTCAGTCCACAACCAGAGCCAGTAGGAGCAGTTTCAGCAGCAGCCGTACAACTGTGTCCGCTCCATTATATTCAATTAGTGATGGATATTTGAAACAAAAAATCCAGTCCAAAGAAATGAAGCAGCCATACACATCTGTCTTATGAATGAAGAAGTGTTGAAAGGCTGGAATAATTGAGACGGAGCCAATATTACCCAGCTAACACTAGTTTTTATGTTACTTTAATATATCACCTCTATTAGCGACAGACTTAAGGTTCAAATTCATAGATAAACATCAGAGTACTGGCATTAAGTTCAAGATGCAAGTTCTGCAATTACAATGCAATATTTATTCAGTATTTATCTAAATATAATTGGACTATTTTTATATAGACTTGGTTCATACATGTAAATACTGCTTTCATTAATACATACTGTCACACACTGTTAATACTGTGAACTCGCATCTATTCATATTTTGTCCATTTTTATTTTTTATTCTACTTAGCGCTATTCTTATATGACTTTGTAAAACTGCAAAATTTATGTTCTGTTTTCTAATCTTATTTTTAGTTTTTGTAATTTATATTCACTCTATTCTTATTTCTGTAATACTGGTGTTTAATTAATATTGTTGCACTGACTGGAGTAGCACTCCTAATGTCATTGTACACACAATGACAATAAAGGCTATTGTATTGTGTTGTATTCTATTTTTAGCTTGTTGTGTATAGTTAACCATTAAGGCTATTATTATTTAGAAGGGGGCAGGAAATATTAATTTTTCTTCATCCTGTTCCTTTTCGAGCATGGGCGTGTTTATGTTGTTCACCTGATGATTACTGAATGTCTGCTGATGAAATGCACAACCATGAACAAAATAAAATAAATGAAATGAAATAGTGATGAACACCATAGTGGTGTTTATACTTCTCTCTCTTAAATAAGACATGGATCAGGTGTTTATTCAGTAGAATAAGGTGTGTTTGTGTTGGAATTCAACAGACACAGGAATGGAATGGCTGTCATATATGTATATATATGCTGATTTTACAGAAAAGTGCAGTGGTCTCTTAATTTTTTCCAGAGCTGAATATACCTCAGTAATGTTATGTGTATTCAGGGCAGGATTCTTATCAAGCATGTGAAGTTTAGCACATATTCAATCATGTATAGTCGAGTTACTATGACATTCTTTTCCACAGTTTAGAGTAGGGGTCAGCCACTATCCTGCATGTGTTAGCTGTATCCCTCTTCCAACACACCTGATTCAAATGATAAGCCTATCATCAAGCTCTGCAGAAGCCTGATAATGACCTTCAGATGTGCAGAAAGAGGGAAACATCTAAAACACGCAGGATAGTGGGTCTCAAGGGCCAGGGTTGGTGACCCCTGGTTTAGAGGGATGACACAGACAGATGACAGACACAAAGGAAAAAGGCGCCACTCTCTAAGAACTAACTGATGAAGTGTAGTAAGTTTGGTGGAAAATATTTAATAGTTTTCCTGTTCAGCTCCGGAAATGACACTGTGAGTCTGACACTGTGGTCTGCAGCACAGGGGCTCCACAGGGGACGGTCCTGGCCCCTCTCCTGTTCACCATTTACACAGCCGACTTCCGACACCACACAACAAGCTGCCACCTACAAAAGTTCTCGGATGACTCAGCTATTGTCGGTCTCATTAACAACAGAGATGAAAATGAGTACCGAGAACTGAACCAGAACTTTGTGGCCTGGTGCCAGCGGAACTGCCTCCAGATTAATGCTGGAAAAACAAAGGAG
The DNA here is from genome assembly GCF_902148855.1 of Sphaeramia orbicularis. Lineage (NCBI taxonomy): Eukaryota > Metazoa > Chordata > Actinopteri > Kurtiformes > Apogonidae > Sphaeramia > Sphaeramia orbicularis. The sequence goes on along the minus strand of NC_043967.1, from coordinate 14,727,800 downwards.
CTGGTAGTGGACTTTCGCCGGCACAAGGCCTCCCCTCCCTCTCCCGTGAACATCCAGGGAACAGACATTGAGATAGTGGACTCTTACAAGTACCTGGGTGTTCACCCGAACCAGAACCTGGACTGGGCTGCCAACACCCAGGCCCTTTTCAAGAAGGGCCAAAGCAGACTCCACCTACTGCAGAGACTGAGGTCCTTCGGAGTGCAGAAAGTTCTCCATAAGACCTTTTATGACTCTGTGGTTGCATCTGCCATCCTCTACAGTGTGGTCTGCTGGAGCAGCAGCATCACGGCAGCAGAGAGGAAAAGACTGAACAAACTGGTGAAGAAAGCCGGTTCGGTCCTAGGCTGCAGTCTCGATCCAGTCGAGGTGGTGGGGGACAGAAGAATGACAGCAAAGCTGTCATCAATCATGGACAATATCTCCCACCCCCTACATGAGACTGTAAGAGCCCTGGAAAGCACCATCAGTGACCGGCTTCTTCACCCACGCTGTACAAAGGAGAGATACCACAGGTCCTTCCTTCCCTCTGCTGTCAGACTTCACAACCAGTCCTGCTCCCATTAGATCAATGCACAATGTGTAATAACAACCCTTCCTCCATTCCACTTATGTTGTATATATTCAATCCGTATTTATATATATATATATATATATGTATATATATATTTATATATATTTTTATATTTATAACCATTTGCACTACATCATATCGAACAATATTTGCACTCTCCTTTTAAACACTTTTTTATTCAAATTTATATGACTGTTTTTATGTGTATGTCTATGTATGTTTTTATGCTGCTGACAACACTGTGAATTTCCCCATTGTGGGATCAATAAAGGAATATCTTATCTCTTATCTTATCTTAAATAAAATGATGACTAATGGACAGAAATGCTGCCCGTAACATTTCCTCAAAGAAGGGATAAAAACTGAAGGAAAAAAAAAGAAGTCAGAATGGATTATTTCTAATATCTTTGCATTAGTAAAGCCTATTTTTGCCTGTATTGTCCTTGTGTGTACATTCATTTTATAATCATAATAATAATCATCATAATCTCATTTTTTCCCATCTATCTATCTAAAAAGTATATAAAGACAGAACAATGAGATTATATGAACAGTTATAAGTTTTTACATTTTGCTTTGTATTTGTTTTTGCATCTTGTGACATATTTATTTACTTATTTTGGACTGGAATCGTAATTGTTTTGCATCATTTCGTCAGGTATATATTTACCTATGTTTTGTTTGTTTTGTACTTCCTAGATATGTAGTTTTGCACTTGGTTTTGTATTCATTTTGTATTATCTTTGGATGTATTTAGTTTGGTTTGTCTGACTTTATGCAGTATGACTTTATAGCTGGTTGTGTATGGCCAACCGTTAAGGCTATCATTACTTAGAAGGGGGCAGGAAATAAGATTTTCGTCATGTTCCTTTTCAGTCATGGGTGTGTACATGTTGTTCCCCTGATGATTATTGAATGTCTGCTGATGAAATGCACAACCATGAATGAAATAAATGAAATTAAATCTATTTATTTATCTGTCTGTTTAGTGTTTCTATTACAACTACTATTATTGTATTACCAATATTATTCATTTCTTTTTACTCTTTATGTTACTGAAAGAAATGATGTTTATATATATATAACCATCATTTCTTTTACTTTTATGTCCTTTTATTTATCCCTCTACTTCACAGAAGGTATGCAAATGATATTCTTTTATTTTGTTTAAAATACAACTAGGTCAAGGCGACGTCATATAAGCCTTTCAGGTTTCCGACCTCACCTGCACATTTTTGTACCCTCCTCTCTACCAAGAGAAATATGTACATGTATTTGTTTTAGTTTATATCTGTATGTGCAAATAAAAAAAATAAATAAATACATTAGAAAAACACTCGGAGAGCGCAGACCTCTGCCAAGGCAGATCAGTGGCCCCCCCACCCCCGATCACCACCAAAATTTAATCATTTGCTCCTTGTGCCAGTATCAACATTTCCTGAAATTTTCATCCAAATTCGTCCATAACTCTTTGAGTTATCTTGCACATGGACAGACAGACCGATAGACAGACAGACAAACCAACGCTGGCGAAAACATAACCTCCTTGGCGGAGGTAAAAATCACCAGTAGATGGCTTCCTCCTCTCTAAACTCTTTACCTAACATTAATTCACTGGTATGGTCAATTGGTTCTAATCTCTTGCGAGTCTATACAAAGCTTTAGGCAGTGAAGGAGGCTGGGGAGTTTTAGGAAAGTGGAAATGGACAAAAAAGACTGCCCCAGACCTTTTTAAATGTTTGTTTTTTGCACCACAAAGTACTGAAAAGGTCTGTTCATGAACGGCCAAAGTGTTTTTTAGAAGTCACGCAGAAACAGCATAAAAGATTTGTTTACTGAGTTGCAGTGCTGAGAAACAAATGTGAAGTAAAAGGAGTAACTGTAGTGTGTCATGGGTCAATAAGACTATGAGGTACCTTTGGTGTCCCCCAGCAGAATCCAACTGTCACCATGAACACATTGCAAAATAATGAAATTCTAGGGTTTTATTATGAATGCGAAACACTTACACATATATCAGTACTATTTTAAACCTTTTGAAATGCCATTTTATTATTTTATACAATTTTCTTTGAGGGAATGCAATATGTTTAGTGCATGTCCATTACACTGCCCTTCCAACTTTAGTGACATTGATAAGTGTTTAAATTAAAAAAAAAAAAAAAAAAAAAAAAAAAATTATACGTTTTAGATGTTGTCATTATACTTCACAGTTTTTTCCATAAAACAAGCCATTTTGATAATTTATATTTTATTTTCATAATAGTATTTAACATTCTACATGTGCCCTTTAAATTGCTGTCCACCCTGTCACTTTAGAGCACAGGTGTCAAACATACGGCCTGCGGGCCAAAACCAGCCCGCCAAAGGGTCCAATTCGGCCCCTGGGATGAATTTGTGAAATGGAAAAATTACACTGACGATACTGACAGTCAAGGATGTCAAAAGCGTTTTAGTTCAGGGGTCATATTCAGACCAATTCGATCTCAAATGGGTCAGACCAGTAAAATACTATCATAATAACCTATAAATAATGACTACTCGAAATGTATGGTTTGTTTTAGTGCAAAAAAAGTAAAATTACATGAAAATGTTTACGTTTACAAACTATTGTTTCCCAAAAAATGTGAAAAACCTGACCAAATATGAACAAAATGAAATATCTTAAGAGAAGTTAGTGTAATTTTACCAATATTCTGCCTGTTACTAAAAATGTTTTGTGTATTTGTAGATCCACTGTGATCTGTAAATTGTGTTAGTAATGAGCTGCAACATAATATCTGTATTATAAAAGGGAAGTGGACTCTGTGTGTGTGTTTGTGTGTTTCAGGCATCACACAAAATTCAGAAAGAGCTGACTGCTGCAGTTTGGACAAATGTGGTACAGCATGCGTGAATACACAACAAATATCCATGCTGGGGGACAGGGATGCTGCCCCTCAGGGTCGGGATGTGGATTTTAAACCCCCCCCCCCCTTTCACATCCCACCCTCAGTATTGACAATGATGAAGTCCAGGATCTAGAACCCATGGTTCCCACAGGTCAGCGCACCAGCTGGTAATATACATGTGTAAATGATAGACTGAGGAATAATACCATTAAAAATACATATAAAATAATATTCTTCTTTTTTCAGTTATTTAAATTTTAAGGAAACTTTGTAGATGTAAACGTTTTCATAATGTAATTTTACTTTTTTTCACTGTTATTATTGTAGTGGTCCGGCCCACTTTAGATCCTATTGGACTGAATGTGGCCCCTGAACTAAAATGAGAGTGACATCCCTGCTTTAGGGGAATCGCCACTTTAATAATCACTGATGACATCATCATCATTTTGAGTGTTTTCAATGGAGGCGGAACCATAGTCTACGAGAGCATTTAGTATTTACATTTCTAAATAGTCATCATTTTGTGTCTGTACTTAGATGTGGTCAAGCTTAGCATGTCCACCCCATCACCAAAAATGTCATTTAATATAAAACAAGTGGTCATGAAATGTTAAATTTAACCACAACTGTCCACACTGTCACTTATTTTTACAGATATTTGACAGGGTGGACATATTTGTTTCATATTTTGTGTTCTACTTGTACTTTGTTTACTTGCAAAAAATCTGTTTAAAAAGTGAGAGCTTGACCAACATACATTCCAACAGCCGGCAGTCGACACATCAAACATAGAGTTAAGTGGAAAATCTCAAGTTTTTGGTTCTTTCTGGACATTTTGAAGTCTGAAAGGCACCTTATAGTGATATTGACCCATATATTTAAAGTGGTCTCAGTGCTGGACATACATATCCATTCAGTAATCCCACCTGTAGCACGGTATATGAGGGAACGGAGCAGCTCCACCTCCGTCTGCAGCTCCGCCAGCCTGAAGTGAACTGCCTGATGGTAGAGGACCGGCAGCTTGAAGATCTTCCTCTGTCGCGTGTACTGGACGGTCTCCTGAACGATGTTGTCCATCGTTGTCAGGACTGTAGTGTAAAGGCAGAGACAGAGATTCAAGATTCAAGAACTTTATTTATCCCTGGGGGGCAATTGTTTCTGCCGCAGTAGCAATTTAACCCATAAAGACCCAGTGCCACAAATGAATTTTTCGGTAGATTGAACCTTTAAGTGATTTATCACCATTTATTATAATATTATTCTCTGTATCTTCATTCTTTTCAGTGAAAATCAGGTATTTTCCTATATTTAATTTGCTGATCATGTACATGTTCATTAAAGCTCAGAGTAAGTTCAAAGGTTATTAAATCAGAAACGGAGAAAACTGAAGAAAAAGTGACTTTTTCAGCAAAGATATCAATAACTGAATGTATAAGCAACTGTCTCCATCCACTGTCATTTGTCAAATTCCATGGGTTTTACAGGTGAATCAATGTTGTAGAAGATGACAGTGTTTCCATGGTAACTACGGAGCCTCCGAACGTCCAAACGGGTCATATGTGATGACCATGAAAAGATGACAAACTGTATTTAACACCAATTATTTACATGGATTGATAGAATTAGTGGATCAACAACTATTAAACAGTTTAGATCAGTAGATGATTTTGGTTGCCGGTGGCTGTTTGGGTCTTTACAGGTTAAAAACAACAAAAAACAGTGACAACAAGAAAAGCACTTGGAGAGCACAGACCTCCACCAAGACAGATCTGCCCCCCCCCCACCACCACCGAAATTTTATCATTTCTTCCTTGTGCCAGTATCAACATTTCCTGAAAATTTCATGAAAATCCGTCCATAACTTTTTGAGTTATCTTGTGAGGTAATGACACAGCGAGACACAAGACCACAGTCACATAAAAACTGGTGGTACAATAAAAACACATACTTAAATAAAATGTAATCCAATGATAATGCGAACAGTTTCTATCCCAGAGCCGTGGCTGCTCTGAACCACAAAAAATAATCACTTGGACACTTTACCATGTAACTGCACTCTGCTGCTATAACCCAGGACAATACACTACACACTTTAACTTAAAAGACTTAACACTACAGTCATTACCGTATATTCTGCATATTTGACACGCAATTGGACTCACTTTTGTTTGTGTGTGTGTGTGTTTACACTGGATATGCAAAAACCATTTTCTTACACCCGCTTACAGTCTTTTTTACTTAATTGTTTAATACTTCAAATTTTTTCTTGAATGTATAATTGATGTGTGTATCTTTCTTGAGCACCTTACAGTTTAATTTTTAATTCTAATTCTTTATTTACATAAATATTTATATAAATACCAAATTTCTTTTTTTTCTCTTTATATCTTCATTTCTCACTCGTATGTGTTTTTTTTTTCTACCTGTCTTTTTCCCTGCATTTGTTTGTTATATGTTGCTGGTGCTAACTGTGAAATTTCCCCACGATGAGTCAGTGACCATTTGAAAGAGGAGTTTTCTAAGTCTTGAATGGCTGCCACAGGGGCGCCAGGGGTGATGGATTGGTCGGAAGGGGGCCCAAGACCTTGCTTTTTGGCCTGCGAGATCCCCAGACCTCACCGTGTGTGATTTTTTTTTGTTGTGGGGATATGTAACAGATCGCGGTTATGTTCCACCACTAACCTCAATGACCTTAAACATCGAATAACAACAGGGAGGAATTCTCTTATCGCATTGATGTTGTCCGTGCTGCAGGTGGTGGCTACATTGAACACTTGTAAGACAGGAAATAAAAGTTGATTGTGAGTAGAATACTTGTGACTTGGCTGGAGTTTTCTATTACTTTTCCTTTTTAAAATACTGCGTAATGAAATCAGTTGATCCTTTTTGAATAACCCTCTATTCTATTCTATTCTATTCTATTCTATAGATCAGGGGTCTCAAACTCATTTTTTTTCAGGTGCCACATTCAGTCCAATTTTATTTCCAGTGGACCGGACCAGTAAAATAATAGCATAATAACCTATAAATAATGACAACTCCAGATCTTTGTCTGTGTTTTAGTGCAAAAAAAAACAATTAAATTATGAAAATACTTACTTTTATAAACCATGCAAACAAAAAAGATGTGAATAACCTGAAAAAACTGAAATTTCTTAAGAAAAATAAGTGCAATTTTAACAATATTATGCCTCAACTTATCATTTAAACATGCGCATTATGGATCAGATCTACAAAGACACTAAACACTTAGTAACAGGCAGAATATTGTTAAAATTGTGCCTAATTTTCTTTAGATATTTCAGGTTCTTTGTATTTGTTCAGGTTATTCACATTTTACTGTTACAGGATAGTTTGTAAACTTAAATATTTTCATAATTTAATGTTATTTTTTGCACGAAAAGTAAGACAAAAATTTGAAGTTGTCATTATTTATAGGTGTAGTGTAATATTATTTTTTTCACATCAAACCAAGAAGAAAATATGGAGTCATTATTTCTTGCAGGTTATTATTATTTTACTTGAGATCATATTGAACCTGAACTAAAATGATGTCACAGCCTTGACTGTGGAATTTTTGCTCTTCACAAATTCATCCCCTGGTCCGCATGTTTGAGACCCCTACTATAGATGGCTGAGGGCAGGAACTTAACGTCAGAATGCTGTCAGACATGATTGATTTTGCCTTCTTTGACGCCTGGTTATTGTACAGATCTGAAAGGTATTTTTGTAGTACCAATGATTTTACTGCTGACTTTAATTATCCTGGTTAATGAGTTTTTTGTTTCAGAGGGATGCAAACCAGCAAAATGAAAGAAAAAGTGACGTCGGGTTGTGTACAAACACTCAAATTGAAAACCAACAGGGCTCGTAGTGGAGTATCACAAGCTCCATGTGGGAATCCAAGTTATCTCTGTGTTTATATGATGACGCATTAACATACCAGACCAGACAGATTAACTTATTAGTCAGATACAGTAGAAATACCAGAGCAGTTTCATTTTTATACATCACAAGTTCTGAGAAAAAAACAATGACTCTCGCTTTCTCAAACCCAAAGTAAACAGCCCCAGCAAAGTCTGTTAATATTTTGAACTACATGACCTGAACTCCCCAGTTTTTGCAAATGAAACACAAATCCCACGAAATTTAACATTTCCCGTAAAATCTGCAGGAGGCAGGGGAGATGTCAGAGTAAAAAGAGTGAGTGTTTTAATGAGAAAACAGATGTCAAAGTTTAAAGACAAGCTCACTCACCACTGGCCGCTGCCCAGAGCCTCTCTTCCTGGAACTGAATCATCTGATAGGTGAAGCCCATGCCCTCTTGGCCAATCACGTTTTTGCAGGGAACTCGGACGTCGTCGAAGAACACTTCTGCTGTATCTGATGACCGCATACCCAGTTTATCAATCTTGCGGGCGATGTGTACTCCTACGGTTGAAACAACGGGAAACAAAGCCGACGTCATGATGCAGCATCGATAAAAGCACACGAGCGCCAAACAACAAACGCTATTTATAGAATAGATACAGTAACGGTAGAACGGGCCTTTTATGGTGATACCCTCTAAAAACAACAGAGAAGAAAAGCATACAGAGCCGTAAATTTGACAGATATTTGCTGGTGTATATGAATAGAGTAACTTAATGCTTATAATATTTGTCTCCAATAGAAGGCCGTCTGCTTTAGGAGGAAAAACAAGAGCATAAATAAGCAGCTGATCCTACCTGGCAGGTTCATGGGCAAACAGATGAGAGATTTGTTCCTGTGTGGCGGCCCATCGCTGGTGTTTGCCAGGAGACACATCCAGTCAGCCTGTGTGCCGGTGGTGGTCCACATCTTTCCACCATTGATCACATATTCATCCCCCTTCCTCACTGCCTTGGTCTTAATACCTGAATTATGATGTGGTGCAGGAATGAATGGAGAGGTGATTAGAAAAGTGACAGCAATGACACAGTGTTAAAATTTAATATCCCAGTGGGCAAACGGGCAAAGAAATACATTTCTGGCAAGATTTTACCGCAGACATTCATCTGTGTCTAGACTTTGTGGGTCGATTATACATATATACACACACACACACACACACAAGTTGGCAGGATGAGAAATTCATGATTTTTTTTTTTTTTTTACTTGTTTTAAAAGCGTGCATTTGTTGAAATGTCCACTCTGTATTTATGTTGGGTTCAAGTAACCTGAAGACTTAATGCATCTAAAAATGTCAAAAGCTCTAACCACAAAAGAACAAAAAATATTACACCCCCTTCACCACCTAATTAGTTACAGCAGTTAGAATAAGGGAAATCCATTAGTTTTATTTACTAAAGAGCTGTAATGTAACAATTACACCAATGCTAAGCTTTTAGGGAAGTTGAATTATTAGTGTAACAGTCTCTAAAGTTACACCACAGACGTTTTTGCCATCAATCCTCAAAGTTTAAGAACAAAAAATACTTGCGCTGTGTCACTTACACTTATACATTACTTAACGTATAAAATATGATACTAAATCAGGACAAAAAGTGGTATAAAATGCAATGATGTTGACCTTAACATGGTCAAATATATAAGTACACATACAGATTTGTCCATGCTGTCTATATCAGTTGGGACGGGGGTTCCTAGAGATTTCAAGTTAAGTTTAAGACTTTTTAAGACCATGAGAGACGTAAATAACTATTTCATTTCCTGCTGCCCTTGACTTTACTTTGGTGATGCTCCCATTGAGAATACAGAAGTTTAAGGTGAATTTTCCACGGCAGTTTACTACAATTTTCCAAGTGGCTTTTCTTGCACAAGCTGCACTAGCCTTCATATTCTTAGTTTCCCCAGGCTTCAACCAAGCACTGAACTAAAATCAATTATAAGATGTGTCAAAATTCCACTGAAACCCCGTGGAAAGTCTGAGGGAGACAACCATTGGCATCCACTGATTGTAGACATGGTGTGTTCCTCCCTTTAATACTTGTGTATCAACCGTGTTAGTAACAGTCTGATGTACGATGATCTGTCAGAGACTAAAGGAAATCATATGAGGATGAGGATGAATTATGAAGAGACGTACTCGACACATCAGAACCAGCACCGACTTCACTGACGCCGAGGCAGGCCACTTTGTCCCCCATGATGGAGGGAAGGAGGAACTCTTCCTTTAGCTCATGTGAACCAAACCTGTAGCAACACACACAAACAAACATGCAATTACTCTGAGACTATGTAAATCCAGGAGAATTGCCTTTGGACTACCTGTAAAACACATTAACATTAAGTAGATGTTTTTCTATCTACTCAATGTGATCATGATTAGCAAAAACCTATATAGTAGACCATTTTGTACTAAACTTCTGAAAAGTTCTGTATGTGTCTGGCTTTGGCAAGACAGAGCAGTGGATTGAGTGCTTTAAGAGGACATCGGGATGTTTGAGGCAATTACAGTTCCAGTGGGACAGGGGAGGGGGTCTTGTCAGGAATCTCCCTTGATGTTCATTTCTTTGCTTCTCTCACAGCACTTAAACCTCGTTGCAGGCAAGTGTAGATCCCCTAATTAAGCTCCTGAGACTGAATCTATTTCAATGAATTCCATCTTGTGTCACCAGCAGCTGTTTCACAGCACGACAATATCACAACTGAAGGCCTTCAGTATGACAGAAACAAAAAAGACCAAATATATTAATACATATGAACCCCTCGAGAGTGAAGTTTGGATAAAGTGCGACTGTGTAACAGACTGTTCTTTCACACCTAACGTTCATAAAACCATCGAGATACTGTACAGCCCTTGAGAGAGGACAGCTATCCTTCAGTCAAAAAGCCACATCTGTAAAGTAAAAAAAAAAACTGGAGACTTTGCTTTATGACTAAGAGCGCTGAGCTTTACTTTCATTCTGACTGACAGATTTAATTCATTCACATTCCAGTCCATGGAAAACAAATACTGTGCACTGATATAAACTTTAGAGTTCACGCAAGGTCATGAGAGAAAAGGTTTTGAAGGTCCATTGTGTAAAATTCAGAAGATTTAGGGGGAGCTAACAGCAGAAATGGAATATAAAATTTATAATAACATTTTATTTAGTTTATCATCACATGAAAAGGAGAATTGTTGTGCTTTTGTTACCTCTGAACGAGCTGTGGACTTTTTCACCCACTTGTTTGGGTATAGTCCAGAGTAAATATCCCCTCATCTACAAAGCCCAGAAAGCACATACCACTTTGAGTTTAACAAGGGACTTTTTGGGGCCACCAAGGTTAGGTTGGGAAATATTCTGTGACTTCACCACTATATGTCACAGTAAATATGACAGAGAAACTCTCTGGTACTAAACATAACAGGACTTGATACAAAAGTCACCTTAGATTGCACCGAGACAAACGTCACAGTCAGATCCTTTATTAACAGGACGAGACTACCAACAGTTTTGACAGGACTTAAATGAAGACTAAAGTACTCATACAAGTATCTGGGGCAATATAAAATAGATTTAATTAAAACTGTAGGAGCTCAAATCAGAGAAAAATGCCACGATTTTAAAATACTCCCTTTCCTCTACAGCTTTCTCCTCTCTGTCCAAAGCAAAACTAAATATAAATCTACAGAAGATGACCTAAAACCATTTCATCAGCCCCACTACCTGTCTGAAAACACCTGTGGTTTAGCCTAAAACAGTCCACAAAAATGGTGACGACTCGTTTCCTTTCAGATGACTTGAAATACAATATCTACTAACCCTGACCACAGTACTGATGAAAATCTGGAGTTGCGCCCCCCCGTGCTTTCAATGGGAGCCCACTGTTCCTAATGTGTGCTATGTGCTGATGCTAACTGCTGATGCTAGCTAATGTGTGTGTATTCTGATGGGTAAAATGCAGAGTGAGTTAACAAACGAAAGTGAGTTAACTTTAATGTCAACCTGAGAGGTAATTATAGAATTATGCCTAATGATATCAAAAAACTATCAAGTTTTTTGATATCACTGCAACTTTAATCATATTTTAAATGGAATGATCAATATTGTGTAGTACACATTTTAGCTAAGACAAATCTGTCCCAGTTTATTAAAGATCTTAGTGTTGTGGAAATACCTGGCCAGTGCAGGAGTTGCCATGTCAGACTGTACACCGATAGCCATGGGGATGCCTCCACATCGGATGTTGCCCAGCTCCTCTGCCACTGCCACATTGTAAGTGTAGTCAAGGCCCAAGCCTCCATACTCTGCACAGGACAGAAAGAAAACATGCTCTTCAAACTCCTAGCCAATGCCATGCAGAAAAAATGCATTAAATTAGTTACATTAGGCCTACGGTTACTTTTGCTCTTTTCAGTTACTTCCACAATAAAACAAAGGGTAGTGTTTTTGTGTAGACATACATGTACATACATTAACAACAATACAACAATACGCAGTTATCCACTGACACTGAGAAATGTACTCAAATCAATTACAGGATGTTATAATTAGCTACTTGTAATTATGCATAAAAACCACTGCTAAAAGAGTCATTGTCATTTCCATGTCATCTCCCCTGCTCTACTTAGTACATCGACTTGATTTGATCTCTAAACAGCATAATTACTGAGACAGTCGAAAATGGATGTCTGTTTCTGTCATTCTTTCAATGGAGACATTTACAAAGACCTTAGGTCCTTAATGGAACCACTTTGCATCAGTTATCTTTATAAAGAGCCTTTGTTTTGCCTTTCATCAAAAGTTGCAGCCTCCTCTGTGAATTGAATAGCTGGTGGTTCATAGGAATATACTAAAAGACCAATTTTCTGTGGAATAAGCCAGTTAACGAAGCCACACAACGTCTCATTCTTGTCAAAAATTACCCATGAACAAAAAATTGAAACAAATATGAACCTTGAAAAAAAAGTTTTTACAGTCTGGAAAATGGCCATTATCATTTCATACTGCTCAGTAAATGTAACCTGACATAAATTCGTTTCAGATAAATCTTGTGTTGATAGTGCCCCGTAAGACAAAGACAAAAAAGCAGAGTATTTGTGTCAGTCTGTGCTTGCTTTCCCCATGACTAACCACAGTGTGCCAGCCACTGGGTGATGGATACTGCCACTGACTGACAATGAATAATTATAAGTGACTTTACCACATGGAGGCTTGCAACTCTTGCAAAGTGGTGTAATATCACCTGTCAGGCTAGTTATCAAATAATGGAAAGCACAGCCGAGCAGACTGTCAAAAACAGACAGGGGATAAATGAAAGAGAGCGAATAAACGAGGACAGAGAAAGTGGGGGATATAGCTGGCCGTGCAAACAGGGGATTGGGACGGCCAAAAATAAGAGGAAACAGGTGCAGCTGTGCAGCGATAACTCTCTGAGAGCACTGGAAACCCTGCTGTGGATAATGTGGACCACGGGAAGCACTGAGATTTACTCCACTTTTAACAAAACAGCAGGCTGTCTGATTGAACAAGCAAGCAAAAGAAAAACTAACATGATTCTGTCACTAACGTCCATCCTATACACATGTTCCTTCTGAAGACCAGATGTTCCTCAGCATAGGAGCTCATCGGCTGGAGCTCCACAAGAAGTAGAGCATGAAAACAGGAGAATATAGGGAACAGGCTAAGCAGACAACAGCAATGTAAAGAGTGTGCTTCATCTTGTTTTGTTCTCTTTCTCTGTGTTGAATATTACATCTAAAATACAATAGACCTGTTGCTGTGTTGTAATCAAAGGGGCAAGAATGTGGCTTGGAATTCAAGCAAATGCAGACATTTAAGTGTAAATACCCCTGACACCCACTAGATGTTGGCTCCAATTAAGTTCTCTCTTGAAATAATGACTCTACTAAGTGTTCTGGTGATCGTTCTGCAAAATATTCCACTGTTAATCAGATTTTGGAGCTAATAAAAGGGTTTAATATCTGCACAGTCAACATTCATTGACTTTTGGAGCTTCTATTAATTGAATAAATTAATTTGTCAGTGTTTGTATGTTTAATAAGTTTATCACTTTATAGTGCAAGTCAGGAGTAGTATTAGCTCAAGTGGGAGTTTCACCCATTCGTTCTTGTGATTAGATTAGATTAGATTAGATTAGATTAGATTAGATTGATCCCACAACGGGGAAATTTACCAATCAAGGCAGCAACATAATAAAGTGCAAGAAAAAAAAAGTATACGTGTATAAGGATAGTGTAAAAAAAACAAGGTACTGTAAAAGCAAACAATATAAAATTAAAAAAAAATAATAATAATAATAGTAATAAAAACAAAAAAACTACACAGACTATATACCTATTTACTTTACTCTGGTTACCGTCCTACCCTCCTCAACCGGCCAATGGCTGAAGGCTATAAAATGGCAATCCAAGACAACAACAGATGACAGCATGGTTGATGTGAAGATGTCTTCTCTTGCAAAATTTATTAGGGCAGGGTTTTCCCTATCGAGATTCCAGATGGAGCATCCATGCAATTTGGAGACCACCTAAGCCAAATTAATCTACCATCAATGAGAAGAGAGTCAAAACTAACTACCGTTTGTCACATCCAATGGTTGCAGTTGTTCCTCAGTGGTGCCCCAAAATTATTCCTCATATTTGTGGTAAGCATTTTGGCACACTTATTGTAATAATGTTCCATAATGATGAGTAAATAAATAAATAAATATATAACCACGTTGACCCATGGGGAGCCACAGGCTGAAGTTCCTCTGATCCAGTTCATTCCTTTACTTTATTGGTAAATTCAACTAGTTGAATGTAATTGTTGAATCATTTTCAGGTGAATAACCTCTCAGCTGGCATGTCTGTCTCTGCACATGAAATTTGACACCATGGCAACATGGCCCTATTGTTTATCTGTTGCTAGATAATCCCCATCAATGATAATAATACATCAGTTTTATATAGCGCTTTTCTAAGTACTCAAAGACGCTTTACAATAAACAGCCAAGGGACTAACACACAGCAAACAGGTAAACAGATACGGCTAAACGGCAAACAAAGAACAAATACTCATGCAAAAATGTAGAGACAGATACGGAAAAAGAAAACACGAGAGAAGGTAGATGAGGGTGGATGAGGTGGAATAGTCACTTTTCGAATGATGATCTGAAGAGGTGGGATTTGAGTTGGCTTTTGAATGAGGTGAGTGTGTCGGAGTTCCAGATGTGAAGGGGTAGGGAGTTCCAGAAGGTTGGGGCGGCGACAGCAAAAGCTCTGTCACCCAGGGTACGGAACTTAGTCTTTGTAATGGGGGTGAGAAGGTTAGCATCAGCAGAGTGGAGGTGGCGATTTGGTGAGTGGCGGTGCAGTAAATCAGTCAGGTAAGAGGGGACAAGGTTGCGTAGGGTTTTGTAGGTGATGAGGAGGATCTTGAAGTTAATGCACTGTTGAATGGGAAGCCAGTGAAATTGACGGAGGATGGGTGTGTTGTCATCTCTGGAGCAGGAGTGGGTGAGTAACTGGGTGGCTGAGTTCTGAACATACTGCAATTTTTGGAGGGCAGTGGAAGGAAGGTCATAAAGAATGCTGTTGCAATAATCTAGTATGGAAGTGATGAAAGCGTGGATGAGTGTTTCGGCAGCTGGTGGGGGGGGGCAATGTTGCGAAGAATGATAATTCTATAATTCTGGGCATAGCAATGTGATTGGCCATTGGGAGGCTATTGTATTCCAAAATTACTAATATCTCCCAAAATACTGGCTCTATCAACTTGCCATTTTTGCTACTCGGTTCCTTGACCAAAAATACCTAAGTATGCCAAACTGCAGTAGTCAGCTCTTTCCAGATTTTGTGTGATGCCCGAGACACACAGAGTTCACTTCTCTTTTATAATAGGATTTTGAATGGAGGGACCAGTGGACCCCACACCTGGAGAAATTAGCCTTCCACAAACAAAATTCAGACTCAAGACTTGACTTTCATAAATATGGTAAGCATAATGGTTAAAAACAATATGGACTGAGCCTCAAGTTCAGTGAATTTCTCTCAATTCCAAACAACCTAGAATTAATGCCACACCTTTTTAGCCACCAAAACATGAACATGCATACTAAATTGTTTGTTGCATGGAACTATGATAAGATATAATTTTATTGATCCCACTGTCAGGAAACTGCAGTGTTTACAGCAGCAAAAACACAAGAAACAAAGTGTACAAAGTCAGGCAGAAACATTCAAAACGAAACATGACATATAAAGGACAACGTACTATTTATATCATTTGTACATAAATGGCATCCCTCAAGGTGTTTCCTGAGGTGTCACATTTATTAGAGGCATGAGATCACAATGCCCTTCACATTCGGCCAGCAAAATCATGTGAGTTCATCCTGGAGTACAAGGGAACATTTGTGCTAAATTTTAAGACACTTTGTCAAGTTGTTCTTTGTGTTGTAAATGTGAAGAGATGGACGGAGGGACAGCCTGAAAGAAATGCACGGACACATCTGAGGTCATTACAGTTTCAATGGGATAATATAAACCCCTCATTACTGGAAAACTAAGGGAAATCCTTGCTACTAGGAATGTGCCAATTGTGAAATTCTGGGCTGATGCCAATGTTTAACTCAGGGGTCACCAACCTTTTCTCTTCTGTGAGCAACTTTTACATAATGAAGTTGTCGGAGGGCTACGCTAATTTAGCAACATTTATTTACATACCTAATTTGCATACACACTCGTATTTTGTATAATACGTTTCAAACATTGTGCTCTTCATTTATTATTTTATTTATTTATATTTATTTGTTTTAACATTTACAATACTTAAATAGTGTTAAAATGAAACTATTATTTTACTTTTATTAAGAAAATCAAAAGTAGAAAAAAACAGATACAAGCATTTGCATGCTGTATTCCTAAATATTTTAATACTATGTCAAATATGAAATGGAACAATCCTGCATATTTTTATAGCATTATTAAAAACAAATAATACACACCTGTATGTGCATTTTTAATACTTTGAAATTCTGAAAAGGAATGTTGTCACTGTATTTCTGAAGGATTTGACCTTTTCTAAATTCACATATGCTGTCAAAACATATCAACTAAAAACAGAACAACTTTGTGCACATAAATCCACCATCCCCCTGTCACTTCTACAGAGTCATCACACTGGAGTAAAACGCAGAGGCACCTGTCCAGCTCCGACTCCAGCTGTCTGAGCGCATGCGCACATAGCACACATATGTTTGCGCTTGTCCAGGATGTGAATCACTTTACTGATGCCTCGGTTGAAACGCTGGCCTTGGTCAGTTTAGTGAACATGGACTGTTGTTTTTGGACTTTAGTTTTCAGCTCTTTTTCCTTCTCTTTACAGAGGCTGATTCCCATTGGAGAATCTCCAGAAAAGTTGCTGTGAACTTTGGTGAAATTCCACTCCACGTTGCATCTTTTACCAACTACCAGGCTCACACCACAGATCAGACACACACTCACACACTTGTCTTTCACATTTGTCAAACAGAAGTCTGTGTTTTATTGTTGGTGAAAATAACTCCGTGAGTATACTCAGCCCACATCGTTGCGGGGCTAAACCCACTTCCTCCCTGACATCTGGCTCATCCTGCTCCTCCTGGGCCCCGCCCCTCTCCAATGACAGACAGCAAACCAGTGCTAAAGTTTGATTGACAGCTAGTTGACGGTTCATCTCGGGAGGGGGGCAGGACACTTGTAATTTTGACTGGGTGGAAATTTAGACCTGTTCAACCAAATGACAAGTCAACTTTGTGTTCTTATATTATTGACCCTTGGCAGCTACCGGTAGAGCGCGAGCAACGTGTTGGAGACATCTGGACTAGTTCTAGTTTTAGAACAGGCCTGTGGGCGACTCATGTGGTCCTTGCGGGCGACCTGGTGCCCATTGGTGACCCCTGGTTTAACTCATGAAGACCCAAACCTCCACCATCGAACAAGAATGTCTACTGATGTAAACCGTTTAAAGCTATACCGTATGATGTGGCATTTTTACACTTTTCTTTTGTCATCTTAAAATGCTCCTAATAAGTGTGTGTCAAACTAAAATGTAAAAGAAATCCACCAGGTATTGAAACTCAAAAATGTTTAATTATCATATATTTCTAATAAAAGTCTGACCGATCATTTTAATCGGTCCGAATAAAATAATTGGCCGAACCTGACTGAACCTCCTGTCAATCATCCATTACGGCCGTCCAGCATCCGATCCATTATCGCCGCCTCACATCCGATATGTGTCCCTCTGAATCTGACGCTTCACTGGCGCTGCTTCTCCTGTTACTGACCACAGTCTACTGTCTAAGATGTGTTTGGATAGAACTGACATGCACATGTGGAAGGGAAAAAACTGATTTAACAGAAACAACAACTGAGGGGGACAAACGGGAGTCTGATGAATGAAGGATGGAGATAAAAGTCCGGAAGTCAGCTGTACTGGACTGAACAGGTCTGCATAAAGCTCAGCTTTTATGACGGTGGGACTCATACAGGTACATGTACATGGTGTCACACAATGTAAGATGATGTAGGATGATAAATGTATGGACTATGAAACCTCAAATGTCCACGGGAAAATTCGCGGAGGCCGCGCGTCCACAGTGTGCGCGCCCATCCCCTGGGCACTGCAGTGAAGACACTGACCCAGTACTGCACAGACCAGGTCTACTGATGGAACAGGGGCCGCGGGCCCGCGGCAGGTGGATGATGTATCTGATTACTGAGGGAGGGGTCCGCGGACATGCCAAAACGGACCGGACCTCCGCCTCTGCTTCCTCCTCCGTTTCCATTGCGCATGAGGAGAGAGGAGGAGGAGCCTCAGAGCTCAGGCAGAGGGAAGGGGGCGGGGCTTTGGAGGGAGGCGGGTTGTTCATGTTCAAACTTTTACCAAAGGCGGCCTTACACTGTGCGAGTTTAGAGACGATTTCTCACTCGTGCGACTATTTCTGGGATCGGGCCCGATGTGCCTCTAATCGTGTGTCGTGCTTCGTGCAGTGTACATGGCGTAAAGAGAAGCGATTAGCACCTCACGACCAGCAATCGTGTGTTCGCAAGGAATACGGAGCTGTTTGAAATCCTGCTCGCTCCTCGTGAGTGTATCGTACTGTCAAAGCAGTGCCACAAACCGATGTGCCTCAAATTCTCACACTGTGCATGCGTGAACACAGACGCGTACAGTAGCGTACAAGCTAACAGTAGCTGTCTGTTGTCCTTGTGCAGTTTGGCTGTTGCAGTTTACCTCTAGTTCCTGCTGTAGGATGACAGCCTATACTGTCCACGTCTGGCCAACCAATGCCTGCACCGAACACATCGTTGTCTTTTCTTCTTTTTTGATTCCTCACAGATAATGGCACCTATTACCAAAGCAGCTCATTGGTTTTTGTTTAGCACTACCATTTCGTGGCTCACGCCAATACACAATCGTCTATGCACTTTTACGGATTCCTTGGTATTTTAACGTTATATTTCCGGATACAACACTCAAACGTGTCGTGCGTCCTGTGGTGTATGGTCCTACAGTGTGAGCAGTCAGGTCACATACGAGCGTCGGTCCGTGCAGTGTGAGAACAGGAATCGTGAGTCTGACTGTACGACTGATTCGCACAGTTTGAGATGGAGCTGCGTGCAACGATTGAAATAATCGCACAGTGTATGGCCGCCTTAAGTGCTGTGAGAAATGCCACATCGGTAGGTATAGCTTTAATACCCACTGATTCACTAATCCTATCAATACATGTAAATAACTGGTGTAAAACAGTTTGTCATCTTTTCATGGTCATCAGATATGACCCATTTGGACGTTCACAGGCTCCGTAGTGAACGTGGAAACGCCATCATTTTCTTCAACATTGATTCACCAGTAAAACCCATAGAGTTGGATCAACGACAGTGGATGGAGACACTGGGTTTATGGTCAGTTATTGATATATTTGCTGAAAAAGTCCCTTTTCCTCAGTTTTTTCTGTTTTTGATATAATAACCCTAAACTTTAATGTGAGTTTTTATGAACGTCTACATGATCAGTAAATTAAATATAGGAAAATACATGACTGACACTGAAAAAATGCAAAATACAGCAGATAATATTATAATAATTGGTGATAAATCATTTAAGAAAGGTTAAATAGAGAGACAAATTTACTTTGGGAACTGTCATAAAAGTAGCGCAGGGTCTTTTTGGGTTCAAATCATTTTAACCCAGATAGATTGTCATTTATATCATCTTTTGTCCTGGAAGAATAACAACATGTTCGGCCTTTGCACCCTTCAGTTTTTCAGCCCCTCATCCCACTGTCTTTGAAATACCACAAATGATATCACAACAGCACGACAGACAAACATTGTCCAGTTGGTCAGTATAGGTGTAAAGCACCCTATGAGTATGTACTACGTAAGTAAGTAAGTCGTATGAGTGTAACTGATAACAGATCTCTGCAGGAAAATAGGCCATAGAATCACTGTCATAGGACCTACATACAGTATGATGGATCTGTAACTACAAATAGCTGTGACACACACACACACATTTAAAAAGTGAAAGTTTCCGAACCATCTAACTTTTACGATGTATTCATGGGCCTAATTTCCTCATCATCTCTAAAAAGTACTGTTTGTACTCTTGTCTAAACATTAGTATCCAGTACAGTGAGGTAAAGGGAAAACAGTGCAGGCTGCCAGGATCTATCTGTCAGGAGGAGGCAGGGTCAGTGCCACGGTGTCATCTGTGGTTCCCTCCCTGTCCGACCAAGGGAAAACAGGCCCACAGCCAAGGGTCAACTGTATCTTCTCCCTTGCTGTGGATTCCTCAGGAAAATGTCCCCGCTGCTATGTTTTGGTAATAATTCCCTTCCTTGTGCGTGGATAAGAAGTGGAAACTGATGATGTTGTAAATGCCTACTTTAAATTCGCTAGCATTTTCAAACTCCTCCAAGTTCTAACTTTGACTTTAATTTATTTAATTCAACTCTCAGTCAGATTTTCCCTAGATTTAAAGTCAATAAATCCCACCGAGAGGAGCTCTAAGTAGTTAATAGGATTTCTTTCTAAAACAGAGTGTCTTTATCTTAAAGCAAGGCAGATAATACTCATTTATCAAGCCGATACAATTTCATTCTGATAATTCTTCAAACATGAAGTTTCTTTGTAGTATGTTTTGCCTCTAGTACAAAAATGAACTTTGGGGACTTCATCATGTAATAATAGATTTTTCCTCTTGCAAACTTTTGCAATGGACTTGTCTTGACTTATTTTCTAACCAGGGGCAAATGTTTTTTATTATTCCACCAGATGAATCATTATTCTGTGGAACAGACTCTTAAATCCTGATTCCCAATAGGGGGTATGCACATACGTCACTTCCCCCCCAGGCCATGCCCCTTTACGTCAGACTGAGTGTCAAAACCCAACCTGCTCAACATGACGGAGTATAGCAGCAAACACAGCAAGACCAGGAAAATGTGAAATATGAAATTAAATGAAGGACAACTGGACTGGACACGGATCCGTATGAACTACCAAAGAACAAGTGGTCGACAAACACTGACATGTGGACAGAAATCGTGTATCCTGACATCCAGGGTGGAGGGGATCATCGCTATTTTTACCTGAAACAAATATACATGGTTTCATCATTACTGACAACCAGGGTCCAAAACTAGGGCCCAGAACCAGCTGATCCAAAGTGCATTTACAGTTGATCGTGTACTGACCCCAGTGAATATATGCGTGATCTACTGGCACTGAGGAGATTTACTGAGTCTAGTTCAGATCAAGTACTTTATACAACACAGATACTACTGCTGTGGACCAGCAGGGTACGACTGGATTCTTGTAAATTATGATATTTTTCCCACCTGTTTTTAAATTACGACATTATTCTTGTAATATTTATTGTCTTGTATATTTATTTCTTTATTGTCGGAATATGATGATTTTAATCTCATAAACAAATGACATTTTTGTTAAATTCTGAGTTTTTTTATAACTATGACTTTATTCTCATAACACTGTGATTCTTTTGTATTCGAATTCATTCTCATAAAATTACGGGTTTTATATCGATATTTTATGACTTTATACTTATAGTGACAAGCGTTTTTATTTTCTCATGTGGCCCTAATACGCTGTCATTGCTTTATTCTCCAGTTCCCCCGTATTTGAAAAACTGGGTTAGCCTCAGTTTAAGTTAGTTTACAAATCATGTAGGAGCACAAGGTTCATAATCTCAAAATGAAGACAAAAACCATGAAAGATCTGATCATGAAACCAAGGGCTTTACTAAGAAGTAACGTCAGCCAAAACAATACGTAATTTAAGGTATGATTTGACCCAAAAATACAGCATAAATTAATGTTACCTGACACAAAACAGGATCCACAGATCTAGGTTTGGTTTCCTGGATTTGTGGATCCATCTACTTCTGTTTTCTTTGTCTTTCGGTGCCTGTAAAACGATAGCTCCACCTGTTTTTCAAACCTGTTCATACAATCAATCTCACAACAGCTCTTCCCCATTTTTTTATTAAATGTTGTTCTTCAGTTTAGACAGTATTCAAGCCAACGCTGCTACTCATCTCCCTCTTTCTGCCACTCAGTGGGCGGAACCGCGGTGACGTCACGTGCATACCCTCTATTGTGTAATCCTGTCAGAATCAATGAACCAAATGCTACATTCTTTGACAGTCTGCTTCATTACCAAGTGCACCAAACTAATGAGTCTTATTGAGAACATTTCTTCCTATTATCAGAGCAAATGTCAAACCAAATGCAGTGATAATTATCAGAGGATGTCTTTAATGTCAAAAACCCACATATGCAACATGTAGCCATCGTTACACCAGAACACTGATTAGGAAGGACATGTTTTTGAGCGTCTCTTTCAGATTTCTTTTCTTTTGCGGTGCATCACATGAGGTAATCTAACACCTGCTCATACAGTGTGTCTTCACTCAGTCTGTCTCTCCTCTAATCCTGTCAACTAATGCTCGTGCCTTGTGTACTCAGCACATTGTAATTGCTTTGCCCTCCCTCATGTCTGACCTACAGACTTGCAGTCTTCATCCCGAGGCCCACTGGCTGCTATGGCTGTTCGCACTTTCAGAATTACATGTCACAGCTTCAAACACATAGCCTCGGCAGCCATCTGGTTTTCTCAGTGTATTCAAAACTGCGAAAACAGTCTGGAACTAGGCCAATTGCGGTGAAATATGCACAATCTATTCTATACGACCAATCACAAGTCTGGGGGGGGGGGGGTTTCCCAATGCGTCACATGCACCAGCTTCTTTTTGTCGTGAGTCTAAGTCAGTTCCAAGTCTGCAAACCTCTTTACAGCTGTTGTTGGTTGTTTACTCGATTCAAAAATAAGGACTGAATTACAGATTGCACCCTGTAAGTGTAAGTTTCTACTCGACCACCACCACCACACGCCATGCTGGAAACATGCTGAGGTTTGCTGACATTAGGGATCTGCTCATCGAATCACTGCGTCACATGCGTCTTATCTGTGGTTGGTTTACTTGGCGCCTGATAGTCCCGCCTTCATATTTGGATTCAAGCCCCACGATTCCAGACAGATTTCTCATTGAGAAAGATGATGGTTGACCAGGCTATCAACCACAGCCGCAACAAGACAACAGATGCCCATCAGCGGCTATTAGGGCTGGGTAAAAAAAATAGATTTGATTGATTTTGGATTGACTTCATTTTAATTTTACGTTATTGATTAATAGTGGATGAGATCGATTTTTCAGAGCAGGACCGCGAGTACCTGACCCCGGTATCACCGAGGCATGGCTGGCTCCATCTTGTGGGCCCCCGGGGGAGACGGGGTGCTTCGATCTCACTCGCAACAGTTCTGGCATGGGAGGGGGGTGGATGAAGGGTGGGGAAAACACGTCCACAGGAGGTCCTTCCGGCCTAAAACTTGAACCTACAGTGTGGAGGAATTCGCCACCCAGACCGTCTGGTGAGCGGAGGCTCTCCAAGGCGGGTTTTGGAAGCGGCCGTTCTGGGAATATTACCTTGGATCCATATTCAGCCATAGGGGAGTGTGGAGTTAGAGGAATAGTAAAGCGTCTTCAGTTTCACTAGTCGCTTTTCCATTGACCCTCAAATTGCGCAAATATAGCTTGCGCATAAAAATTTACCTAATGGAAAAATGACAATTTCGCCAAAAGTCTCATTTTTTGATTAAAAGTTTTTGCGCTGGCAAGAGGTGGTTTTTTTGGGCATAGCACAAATGGTATATCACGCAAAACTGCAATGGAAAGATCTTTTTCACAACTACAGTCATGTGAATAAAAAAAACAAAACAAAAGCGGATGTTGATGTATGTTACTACAAGTGAAGAAGAAGAAGAAACATGTTGCGGTATGTGTGGACACACCAGGAAACCCAATCATTTTTTTAGTAGGAGACAGATGGGTAATATATAATAATAATGAATATATCTGTAAATCAACACCATATTTATGTTCATCGCCATGTTTATGGAAGCACTTCTCATATCATCTCGCGATCATAAATAAACAAATCATCGCATTTGTGATTTTAATGGAAAAACCGACATTACGCACTTCTGTTTTTCTGACATTTAGTAAATATCGGTAAAGTTTTGTGCAGATGTCCATGGAAAAGCGACTACTTTCACTTGCACTGCCCCCCCCCGCCCCCCGAACTAATCTATTAATACTGAATTGAAATCGGATTGAATCGTCATCAGTCGATTATGAAACCTTACAAATCGAAATCAAATTGATTAAGGAAATTGGCCATGATACCCAGCCCTAGCTGCTATTGAGAAAAGACAACGATAACTGTAATTTGATTAGAGATCTGCTGTCATACACTTCCCGCAAAACCTCCTCCCTGTGTTCAGAATGACCGACGCATCAACACCACCACCATATGCTTGACGGGCCTGTACTGAACTTATCCCACACCCTCCTCCACCACCAGCAGTGACACAGCTGGATACACATCTGGATATGGGCTACAGCGTGGCAGACAGCTGGTGTGGGATGTTGCTGTGACACCAACACCCATCATCACAGTGGGAGTATTTCTAAACCAGACCTGACTGTAATGAATGCCTGTCAGAGAGGGAGAAAATGAATTGAATGTCATTTAAGCTAGGAAAAAGAAATGCTCCAAAAAAGATCCCAATGTTGAGACTAATGTAAACCACAACTGTAATTGATGATTCTAGTTCATGACTCTTTTATTTTTCATGGCTTGCTTTATAGATAAAAATGCTGTCCTTAAACGCTGAGTGGTTTTTCTTGGTTTAAGCTGCGTAATATTTATGATGTGCCATGGCGTTTTCTTTTAATTTTGTTCAGATGTTAAAGATTTATTAAAGTAGTTTCTGCGAATGCAATGAAAACAGCATGTTTCAACAAATATCCCATTGACTCAAGCGCAGATGATTAATCAGATGTCGTACGTAGCAACTGAAATGAACAGAAATACAGAGAGAGAATCCTGTGAACTAGACCCACATTTGTAAAAGTTCACAGACACAAATAGACTGAAAAAAACATTAATTTTAACTACTTTAAATTAAACTTGTCACTGAGACAAAGCAAGAAAGGTGCACTGTTTGGCACTTGGATGTGACTTCCCAGCAGGATTGTTATCTCCTTAGATCCTCTCGTATAAAACGTGTCCCTTTCGATATTAAAAAAAGACGGCTCTTTAAATCAAACAGACCTTCTAATTAGTCCTGATATTACACAAATCCCACTGGATTAATTCAATCTTCATCAGTTCTAAGAAGCAGCTGTCTGTTTAAAACCGAGCAAACACACTGACCATCTCAGAAGGGCTGAAACTGATCCCAGAATGCATTGCTACATTTGTCACAATACTGAAATATGAGGTGGCCATTAGTTGTCACACAAACTTTGAATAATGACATGAACAAATGCACTTTATGCCATCACTGTTACCCATACATCTTAAGAAGGAGAAAAAGGTTTTATTTGTGTAATTTAGAACTTGCAAAATAAATAATACTTTATTTACCTTTTGCTAATAAAAACTAAACATGGCAGATATGACATAAAAATTAAAAATACTTTGAGTGCCTTGAAACATGCTAAAGAAATCCAATCCATTATTTGTTTTATTATTATTATTATTATTATTATTATTATTATTGCTAAAATATATAAATCTCATTACTAAAATATTCAACCACGGTACAAAAATGTAAATAAACTGTGATAGAGAAGTGAAGCCCTGTGGTGGTCAATGGCTAAAGACAAATAATTTTTACACAGGTGATATTTGTTTATTTAAATAAACAATATAACAAATATGAGTGAAGAAAGTCAGTTATGCATTTTTTTTTTAATCTTTATGCATGCACATGTTTTTTGCACTTCAATGCTGTTGCCTTGACCAATGAATTTCCCTGTTGTGGGATCAATAAAGTCTAATCTAATCTAATCTAAAGTAGCATCTAGTTTTATGTTAAATGGCTCAATGGACTGCATCTCTTGTCACACATGATACATATCACCAAGACCAACACAGCCATTAATTTGGCCTAATGGGCTCTATGCACAGCCCCACTACTTCCTGAATTTCAGGTCGGTCCTTTATTTCCTGTCTTTCATTATTGGACACACTGATTAATCCAGGTGTGCCTCCTACTTCTTGTTGTGACTATTGATTAAATAGTCACACCATGATTAATCAGTGTGTCCACTAATGAAAGACAGGAAATAAAGGACCCACCTGAAGTTCAGGAAGTAGTGGGGCTGTGCATAGAGCCCATTCACCTCATTGTTGAAGAGTTGAGGGAGTATTAAAAGAAGAGGAATCAATACAAGTCTGGTCATGTTGAAAACACAGACGCATCCTCAGCAGCTGTGGAGGTGGACATTTATGATGATGTCACTACTGCAGCTTTCAGGTCTGTGGTCTTCATATTTATGTATTTTCACACACTGGTACTTCAACAGTTTTATAACAAATTGTGACTTTCTTGGATCATAAAATTATGCTTTAAACTGACAAACATCATATTGTTAGCCTCACAGCATAATTGCCTCAGTCATATTTTTGGCCAGATTGTCATATGTACGTAACTTTACTAACATCGATACTTCATTTTTCATCATTGGCTGTGACATGAAAAAAAAAACAAAAAAACAAAAAAAAAAACTTTGGTGACAAAACAGTGTCAAAAAAATAACTGCTCTCACACCACTGAATGCAATCCATTTTTTTTCCCTAATGAGTTTTCATGGGGCTTAACAGGAAGGGGCCAGAGTAAAGGTGAAAGTTTGTAAGTGTAAACATTTTCATGTAATTTAACTTTTTTTACACTAAAACAAAGAGAAAAATTTGGAGTTGTCATCATTTATAGGTTACTGTTTTCTTTTTGTGTCCTACTTGAGATTAAATAGGTCTTTATGTGAAACCTGAACTAAAATGATTTTGAAACCTTTGATTAGGGATGGGAATTGATAAGAATTTAACGATTCCATTATCGATTTTGCTTATCGATCCGATTCCTTATTGATTCTCTTATCGATTATCATTGGGTGAGGGAATAAAAGAGTATAAACAGGTGTGTTTGCATTAACTGTCTTTTATATTTCCATCTTTGCAGAGAAAATATAGCATATACAGTATGTACAAACAATAATAACAGATGACGCCAGGTCCGGTTTGGGGGGGCGTGCACAGTGAAAGTGAAACTGAAGACGCTTTATTAATTCTTCTATTGCCGCATTTCCACTACGTGGAACCAGTTCGACTCTGCCCGTCTCTCGATGTTGTGCACCTCATTTCCTTTCCCCTACCTTTGGAAACTTGTATTTGAGGAGGTACAACATTTGTTTCCCGCACTGGAACCGGAACTAGGCCCGGATGACGGCCTGGTGTTCACTCTGCTGCTAGATTCACAAGTGCCGTTAAGGATTGTATCAAATACATGACATTCCTGTAAATGAATCACATGCTGTGTGGACAAATGTTTGAACATATTGGAGGGATTCCATCCTTTTGAAGAAATGGATGCTTTGCAAGTTTTACAAGTGGCCCTGGTGTCGTCTCTTTAGACCGTTTCTGTCTCAACGCCATGTTGGCTACGTTTTTAGTCTCTACCGTTTTTAATCACACTGTTATTTATTTATTTATATTTATATATATATATATATATATATATATATATACACTATTATTGTCTTGTCTATTTTTTATTATTATCATGTGGTGCAGAGTAGCCCCACAGCAATTTCGTTGTAACTTTTGTGCAATGACAATAAAGGCTATTCTATTCTATTCTATTCTATTCTGACCAAAACAATGCAGCGTACATGTGATGTCATCGCACATGCGCAACAAAGGAGGAATTGATAAGCAGAATCATTAACCAGGCTGGCAAACGATTCCAAGGAATCGAGCTACTGGGATTCGGTTCTCAAAAGAACCGGTTCTCGATTCCCATCCCTACCCTTGATTGTTAAAACCTTCAGTGTAAAGTCACCAAATTCACCCCACTGGCATCTGACCTAACACAGTCTTGGTTAAAGAAAATCAATGTTACATTTGTTTTTACTTTTAAAAAGCGAGTTTAAAGGACCACATCATCTCAGACATCTTACCCACTGGTTTGTTGACCCCTAGAAACCCAGCGGTTCCTAAGATCTTGAAGATTTTGTGGGCTGGAAACTTCCCTTCTGCTTCCCACTGATCCACATATGGGTTGATCTCCTGGTCGATGATCTACAGAAAGAAACAAAACAGGACAGACTGAGTTTTGAGCATAAATGTACATACCCATGCACCATGCTTATACATAAAAATGTACTGATTGCTTCTTTTTTTTTTTTTTTTTTTTTTAACTAAAAATTATTCTGCTGGTGAATAAGAGCCTTGCTGTTCTATTTCTCCAAAGGCCCTAAAGGCTATACATTATGGGTGGAAAAAGACCTACACAGCACATTGATTGTTACACATAGGCCTCCTGCTGTGTAATGCACATCTCTACTTAAGTCTATGTAATCTATCTCTAGCAGACACATAGATAAGGTATTACATATCCATGAATACAAACAGCCTAGAAAATGTAATACATGCTGAACCTCTAACAATGACAGTGACAGACACAGTAACAATATGTATAGCATACAGTTTTCTATTTATACATTATCAGTCCCCTAGTGATAACTAAAGCACTGACATACATGACGAGCTGCAGGCTGATAAAACAACCAACTGGTTCAATCTTATTGAATGCTTCATATGGAATACTGTTATTTTTAACTAATACATTTGTTGACAATATTGTGCTGGTGTTCAGTATATCTGCATTCATCTATTTTTGTTCCAGTATTTTAGAAGTCGGTGTAACATATTCTACTACTTTAACAGTGGAAGCATTCTGAAATAATATGCAGAGCAGTGGGCAGAACTAAAGCTTCAGGGTTGGCATTTAATCCATAAAGACCTTGTGCCACTTATGTGGCAATTCCCAAATAAAGTTTTGTCTACATTTAACCTTTATTATTTTAATTAGCACCATTTATTATAGTATTACCCACTGAATTTTGTGTTTTTTCAGTGTAAATAATGTATTTCCCTATATTTAATTCACTGATCCTATAGATGTTCATTAAAGCTCAGATTAAAGTTGAGGGTTATTGTATTAGAAACAGAGAAAACTGAAGGAAAAGTGACTTTTTCAGTAAAGATATCAATAACTGAACATAAATCAAGTGTGCCCATCCATTGTCATTAATCAAACTCTATGGGTTTTACTGGTGCATCAATGTTGTAGAAGATGACAGTGTTTCTACATTCACTACGGAGCCTCTGAACGTCCAAATGGGTCATATCTGATGACCATGAAAGCTGCAAAAACATCACAAATGACTCATTTTTGTGTGATTATACACTTTTTGTTGCATTCAATTACTGCAGTTTCCTAAAAACAATGTAGAGACTCAAATAGTAATTAGGCTCAATACTCATTTGTGACCCAATAGAAGTGTGCAGTTGAATATTTGTCTTAGGAGACATTTCCTTCTGGCTGTATTTTTTTGTCTTTCCTCTTGATTTGCTGTGTTCAGGATGTTTCTAAGCACCCACCTTTAGGCAGTGCAGGCTGTGTGGGCAGGACTCTATGAGAACAGAGTGAATCAAGTTACGCTGTCGTCTGATTTTTCTGCTCTGCTGAACACAAGACCGAGTTACACTCCCACAGAGCTGGAGACACCTTTGTACAGACTCAAGTGGTGACATCACAGACTGTATATAACAGAGCCCGACCAATATGGATTTTTGGGGCCAATACTGGGGGCTAAAAAAGCCAATATCTGATATATCGTTCGATATCCGATATACTGGCCGGTAACCGATATATCGGTCCGATATATGAAATAAGAACATTGATATACACAGGATATACATAGTCTTATATGAGATACTGGTGGATATGTGAATTAACAGTTGCATCTTGTTTATCTCAAAACATAATTTACACAACTTTCAAAAGCTGTATAATAGTCTTATATTAGACTAGTATGTATGTATGTATGCCATGTTGTATGCCATGTATATGTGCAACCACAATATAAACAATGTAAATATGTTAATACCATTTAAATTTTTAATTTTTTAGGAATGTTTAATTCTACCTGCCTTCCCTTGCACTGGTGTGTTGCATGTTGCTGCTGTCAACTATGAAATTTCCCCACAGTGGGATCATAAGTCTGATCTTATCTTACCTCACTTTATCTAATCTTATCTTATGTGACCCATAGGGAACCATGGGTTGTACATGTGGAAGTTAATAAGTTAATACAATTGGTTACATATTGACCGATGTTGATTAATCAGTGATACGCTAAAATCGGGCCTGCCTAATCAGGTTCTAGTATATAAGTAGTAGACCAAGGCACTGTGATAACATCAATTGGTTTTTAAATTCTGTTTTGAAGTCAGGAATTTGTGTTGGGGAATGGCCATCTAGCTTTTAGGAACATAACAGAGTCATTTGAAGGCCTTGTTAGTGAAACTTATCAAGCACAACGGCAGTTGTTTGCCCGGAAAAATTTTTTATTCAATAAGCAGATGGTTCGAAAGTCCAACCCAACAGGGAGGTAAGCTGTCATGCACACTTGTCATATATGTCATAGATGTACTAAATCACCATACATTTAGGAGAGGGACCAGAAATCCACACAAGACCAGATTGTTATGCAAGTCTATGGCCAGTATCTAGTGGCTGTCAATGTAAGATACTCCACATTATCTTCCACTTTCAACCCATACATATTGCCCACTGGGCTGTGTTCACTCAGAATCTTCCTGCAGGGTTGTGCAAATGTGTTTGTTTGGTAATAAATCAAGGTATAATTTTGACTTCAGAGCATAATTTGTTTACATTGGCAGCTAAAACACTTGCAAAATAATTCAATGTTTTGTTGTTTTACTTTATTTTACTATGAATGTCGAAAAAAGACTTATTATTTTAACTGTTTTTATGCATTCTTCCTCTAAAATTCTGACGTGTCAAAAGTTCCTTGACCATAAAGAATAACTTTAAACCACAAAACACACTCTAGTTCTTCAATGTATACTCAGAGTAAAAAAAAATCAACCTTTAATTTTGAAAGAACTAATGATTTGACATTATCATATTGACTGACAACATTTTTGGTTATGTCTATCCAACCGTACTGTACACAGTGTGTGAACAAGTTCCAAATTGATATTGATTTCCATGGAAACAAAATGAAATTATGATTTCCAAAGGGACCAACAAGTATCCCTCTGACTATGCTTTACATAATATCCTTCAACTGTGAAAGCGGCTTTTGTTTAGTCTCTCCAGTCCAAATTTAAGTAGCATTGTGCTTCATCCGTCTGTGTTACTACTAGTGCTGGTTTTATGAGTCATGAACAACATTTCCCCAGGCAGTGAAGTGTGGGTTTTCAACCTGGCTTTGAAAATAGATGATGGAATGACTGAACCTTGGTGTTGTGACTCACTTTGAGCACCTGGAAGTGGTCGACAGCTGAAGCACGTATGAATGACCATTCTATTGATACGTTCATTTGGGGATATTTCTGACAACACTGGTTCCAGTTAACATGGTGTGTTGTACGCAGTTTGTTGACAAGGTTTGGCAAAACTACAATATTTAGTGAAATTTGGCACAAGTCAAACAAACTCAGTTAAACTACTGCAGTCCCTTGTCATTTCATTGTTTGAATGCTCTGCAGTTTAAGTGTCCTCCCACAAATGATCTGAACTCATAATCAATCATAAATGCTCTTAAAACACCCACCCATGACAACCTGGTTCATAAATAGGCCTCTGTTATGGCAGGTAAAGCCAATGAAACAAAGCAGGCATTGAGTGGAAATAGGAGTCATCAAACTCAAACCACATCCAATGACAAGAGTTCAATGAGCCATGCGCTTTAATGTGAATGTAAAAACTGCATTTGATTAATCTGACTTTTATTTTGCAGTGGTTACATTTCTGCTTCATAATGAGAGCACATGAAGCCCTGGCGACAAGGCCTGTATTTTACCTTTGAAACAAAGGGAGTACTGAAGAAGAATTCCGTTTTTTTTCCAGGATTGCAAAAGCTGTTGCACTCTCATGTTCTATTTCCAAAGCACACATATCCACACCAACCAAGCACTCAACCAGCCAAGAAAAACACACTCGCTGAGAAACATCTGACAGAAAACACGGGCATCATCATTTTACTGCTCAGAACACAAAACAGACACCACTTTCAACAAGCTTTGGAGCGCAAACCTAGACCTGAATCTGTGAAAACCACCTAATGTTAATGACAATAACAAACAGTAAACAGCAGGTACAGGTCCCTTTAACCTACAATCATCTGAATACAAAGTTCAGATCCTGAGGAGGGAAATGGGGGGCTGATTCGCCGCTGGAAGTGGAAACATATGGGTCATCTGGGAGTAATCCTCTAACTCTTCACAAAGGTTATTGTAGACTATTTGTGTTGCATACCAGAACCATATCACATCACCAAACTGTCAAGCAGCCCGACAAGGTCAAGAGCATTTCATTATCAGGACTTGTCCATTATGGAGTGTCAAGCGTCTCCTTGGAAAACCAGGAAGTAAAGATGGAATATCCCTTTAACAATAAACAAAGTGTCCTTTTGAAAGTTTTTCTCATGTGTGCAACAATAACTGCTCATTTGGTTGAAGCTCTGATATGTGTCTACAATATATTTACATGCATATGTAGATGTATATATATTAGGCCTGTAACGGTACACGTACCGAAACCGTTTTCGGTACACACCTGTTCGGTTCGGTACACAGCTGTACCGAACGGCACAGTGTTGAGAAAAAGGAAAAGGAACAAAGACATTGTTTGATGCGGAACTTTAAATACGCGCAAGTTTCACACGGACATATTTAAGGACGCATACATTGACCCGAAATATGAAATAGCAGCTGATATAAGGTAAAAAAAAAAAAAAAAAATATGATGAGAACCTGGAAGGAAGAGATTGAAGACCCTCCACCATCAGTCCAGTCCAGTTTGGGATCACTTCAGGTCCCGGTGAAAGACAACAACGAGGAAAGAGACGGAGATAAGACGAACGCTGTGTGGCCCCTGGGAGCTACGGTAGTTCTAAAACACACTAGCTCTGGTCTGTCTGTCTGTCTCTCACGCACCGCTGTATACCAGAGGAATAGAACTCGGAGTTTGGACGTTGACAGTATATAGAAATAAAGTTTCACTTCGTTTCACGCCAGCGTTAGTTACGTTAGTTATGGACCGGACCGGACCACGCCCCCCCCCCCCCCCCCCCCCCCTCACGCGCCCCCCCGGCTCCGACCAAAAAAACAAACAAACAAACAAACAAACCATCCCCCAGACAAATCGCACCTTGCGTGTGCGCACATGCGCACACACATGAGTACACAAAGTGGCCCTAAACAGTTTGTTAGCTGTCCTAAAATAATAATTTGGTTAAGTTTGTTGTCAATGTTGCTCATCAGTTTGTTTAAAACAGAATACCAGTTTACCCTCCTGTTAATGTTGCACTACATGCAGAATTTTTTTGTTGATATTTTTATGCAGAATGTGAACTGACAGAACTGTGATTAGATTTTTGTTGTTTGTTCAAAAGCGCCTGTCAGGGAAAAGTGTAATACTAATGTTTAAAATACATTTAGTAATATTAATAATTTATTTTATTCTCTATTTGATTCTATAGCAGCAGAATTATATTATTCCTGTTTTCTATATTCTATTGTGTCCAAAAATTGGGGGAAAAAATGTTCAAAAATTCAAATGTATTAAAGACATTTTGAGAGGTTTTCTTTCTTCCCGTACCGAACCGAAAAAAAAAAACGAACCGTGGCTTTGAAAACTGAAAACGTACCGAACCGAAAATTTTGTGTACCGTTACAGGCCTAATATATATATTAGGGTTGTAACGGTGTACTCATTTGTACCAAACCATGTCAGTTCAGGGCCTTCGATACAATACGGAGGTATACCGAACGAATACATGTAGCGTATGTGAAGAACGCAAACACTCTGTAAGCAGGGTGGATACAAGTAGAACCCATGTGCAGGGTTTCCTCTATATACATTCACCAGCGACGAATTCTCAGCACGCTGCAACAAAACCCCAAAACATGACAACAGAGAGTATAATAGAGGCACAGAAGCCAGGTCAGACATTTGAAGCATGTTAAGTTTCACCTTCTTTTTCGATATGTTGCAGCTTTGTGGCACAAAAGAGTCCACGGTTTTCCTTTAAAGCAAAAAGGTTTTTATTTTTAACTCAAGTTGGCAAAATCCAGTGAACCTGCTCCTCTTCTCCTTCACCGTGCCTCTGCTGCAGTGTTACTGTGAGATCACATTCACAGTGCCTCAGGGAATATTGTGAGGCGTTCAAAACGCTCAGTAAATTACAGGTGTTTGCCATAAACAAACATCAAACATTCAAAAATATAAAAATACACAACATGTGGGGTACCTGTTAATGCACAAATGACTGAACAATATTTTGTAAAACTGTTCTGTGTCCCACACGTAGTTACAAAGTGCCCCCCCAAATGGCTGTAATAACACTGATCCCAAATTAAGCACAAATCTGTGTTTTCAGTTATATTAGACAACAATAAGGCATCCCAGCATCTACACATGCATGAGGTGGAGGAAAACAACAACGTTGACTCAGTTTTTCACATTTTTCCACAGTGACTTTTAATTAATTTTAGTTTTTGTTGTTATACCCTTTACTTTACTTCACATTAATCCAGTTTAGCTGCTACCCAAAATCCTAATCCTTCTAACAATGGGGGAAACCCTGCAGTGATCTGTATGGTCATTTTCTTTTTGTTAAGATGGAAAATTGCTATTAGAAAAAAAAAATTAGGAGCTGATGTTGAAGCCAAAGTATCACAATCAGCATGGTATCAAAAGAACAATACCCAACCCTAAACCTCACACTTAATACTTAAAACAACAGTAAAAAAATACAATAATTACATTTCACAATGGCATTTTAAATCCTTTTCACATCCACTAACACTGTACTATTTTAGATGCATCAAAAGTAGTTAGGAACACCACAGGAGCCAATTAATTCTGAAGGATCCGTATATGATCATAACAGGACCTTGGTGCTTCCGACATTGATGTTATATTTTCAGATTATTTTATCACCAGCAGATGCACATCTGAGGGTCTTTTGTTCTGCAGCAGCTAAGGTATTTCTGGCTTTGTAGTTGTGGTGGGAAATCCCAGACTGAGACCAAGAGAAGGTCCACGTATTGGCTCCTCATCCTCCTTGAACAACAACAACAGATGAAGTTTCAGAGTTTGGCGGTTTGTTCATGTGGGAGTCTGACTAATTTCTTAGGATTTCGAGTTGTGTCTCCAGTCTATACATGAGGATGTGAATGCACCACTCCAGTTTTCCACAGACAGGGTCACATTAACAACAGTTATTCATGCATTATGCCCTCCCCACCCATTACAGAATATTTGTTGTGGAAATACTGGCCTGATGAACACCTGACCTTGAAGGATTTCCTATAACCCCATTTGTATACCATCTTTACACACACATTACCCTCCAGTGCATTCTTTTTAATAAACCTCGTCGCCTCAAGTTCCCTTTCCTGAACTGCCTGCATATTGTTCTGCATTTCCTTTTCATATTTTCATCCTTCCCATAATTCCCAGTGCTCGTTATTTTCAACCTCCCAGCATCCTTTGAAAGTTTAGTCACACGACAAACCTCCCATTATTTACCGCAACACCTTTTCTGCCGGTCTTAAATTAAGCTTTTGTTGTTATTTTTGGACCATGAGACTGTCTAGTAATACATGTTCAAAATGAGTCAAGCTTTTTACTTTAACTCCCTTCGTTTTTTAACCACTGCTTTGTAACTTACTGAATACATACCGGCAGATGACAAATTAAAGGAAAAACACAAAATAAATGTCCCTGAACAACATTCTTTCAAGGGATTTTCCCTCATTTGAGGTTTTGATGGCAATGGAGGAGAGCTCTGTCTACTGCTTGCTTTAGTTAAAAATTTCCAATAACTGTTCAACTAAATTAACATCAGGACTGTGAAGGTCACAGCATGAGTCACATCACTTTCAATGTTTTAATGTCCTGGTTGGGGTCATCCCGGAAGAGGCCAGTTTCATCAGGCGTTTCCCCACATTAGTCACCACTTTACAACAGAGCTACGTGAGACTGAGTGGCTCCAGTAATATATCTGCTAATGTGGTCCTGCTGCATTTGACCTGAATAAAAGGTGACTTTAACATACAAAAAATCCATGGCTCATCACAGTATGTGGAAATTATGTCTGAGCTGGGCAATATAGCCAAAAAATGCTATGGACTATTTACATTTTTAATCAATTACTTTCTAGGTACATGAACTGAAGACAAAACATGATTCAAAATACACTTTCTTCACTAAAACTTTTTTTTTTTTTTTTTTTTTTTTACCGTATCTGGTGAAACACATTCACAATTAACATATTACAAGAAGCAAACGAGAAAAGTCTCCTGCCTCAGTTTGATATTTAAGCATTGCTCACAATTTTCATGGCACAAAACTTTGATTAATTGAATTATTTGATATGTTGAT
This sequence comes from Sphaeramia orbicularis, assembly GCF_902148855.1. Taxonomy (NCBI): domain Eukaryota; kingdom Metazoa; phylum Chordata; class Actinopteri; order Kurtiformes; family Apogonidae; genus Sphaeramia; species Sphaeramia orbicularis. The sequence goes on along the minus strand of NC_043967.1, from coordinate 14,691,235 downwards.
ACATATATGTCCTACTTTATATACAGTGTGATACTGACATTTTTAAGATTTAGTGCTGTACATTAAGAGTGAATTTTGAGAGGAGAGTTCGAAACACATGCTCTACATAATGAACCACAATGCTTGAAAGCATATCTGCAACAAGGTTACAGAACACCATTATACTTTATCACATGATACTGACAGATACATGGAGTCTGAGGTCAGAAATGCATGTAGCCAACTGTTTAAAATTTAAAACAGGTGAGAGGTTGATATAAACAAAGTCTGATATTATATTTTTAATTGATCACTGCTCTACGCATCATTAAACCCTCTCCTAATTTTAACATGGTAAGTGTCCATTAGTGTCATTTATGTCTAATAACAAATCACCTACAGCACCTGACCTGAAGAAACATCCTCAGTTCACATTCCTCTAATATTTGGAAGAGAAAATATAACAAACTGGCCTGAACAAAAAACAATTGAATACCAAACCTTTTATAAACTGGGGGCTGCCTATTATTTGCAAATTTGACTTGGTGCGTTCACTTCATTAAGGAACAGAGTTGTGTTTCTTTGAAGTACTGTCTACACATTATTCTAAAAAATATAAGTCAAACAATACATAAATGCATAGTTTTTAGTCACATGATAACCAAAATCGTCGCAGCATCAAAGCTCTGCATAAACCTAGGAAAACCCCGTACAAGACATAATGATCTTAACAGTGGGGAAAACCAGCAATTGTTGGCAAATTTGTACTATTTTCACGCTATGTCCTATCACATCCCCTGATTTAAACAGGTGAGGTGGACTGTACAGCTCCAGCGCTGTGTTACCAATGTGAAGAATTACCTCCCATTTACTTCACAGATTTACCTGACTGACAATACATTTTTCATTTTAAAAACACATAACTGTGTGCATTTACACCTGTCAGTCAAAAGACAATCCCATAAGACAGACATCACATACTGCCAGGTCAAGAAAAAGTCCCACACTAATAGGCTATTTAGCCTTAGCCTTATGAAGCTTTGAGCTTCCAACACAGCATGCATTTTGCTGTTGCATTGTTCCCATAAACTCATGCAATGACACATTTATTTGTTATTTTTGGGGATCAACTGAAAGCAACCCCAGATCATAACACTGCCCCCACAGGCTTGTACTGTAGGCACTAGGCATTATGGGTAATCACTTCATCCACCTCTCTTCTCACTCTGATGTGTCCATCACTCCGGAACAGGGTCAATCTGGACTCATCAGACCACATGACTTTTATCCATTGAAACAATCTTTATGCTCTCTATCAACAAATGAGAAGCTACTCACCCCATCAGTTAAAGGGTAAAGAACTTGTTGCAGCTGAGACATATTACTCACTGCAGTAATTCACCTACCCAAATGGAAAGATCTGAAGTCGGCTTTAGTTTAGGACATTTCTGTCAGACAGTGTACATATCAACAGGAGCTGGAATATGACTTTAGTATGGGTCATGTGCCAGTGTGTGGGACCAGTATAACTCAGTGTACCTGGCACTCTGCCTGTCATCCATTCCCACCAAGTTCCCATAAGAGCAACGGAAACATACGTAGGAAACAGACCGCTGTAAAACTGTAGTGTAAAACCAACACAACTGACCTTAACCATAAAGACCCAAACGTCCACCACAGACCTTAACCATCTACTGATCCAAAATGTGTAATAACTGTTAATTCCACTAATCCTATCAATACATGCAATAATTCAGGTAAAATGCAGTTTTGTCATCTTTTCCTCATCATCAGATATGACCCATTTGGATGCTCAGAGGCTGCATAGTGAACGTGGAACATCTTCTACAACATGATTCACCAGTAAAACCCATGGAGTTGGATAAACAACACACACAATTTTTACATTCAGTTATTGATATCTCTGCTGAAAAAGTCACTTTCTCCCAGTTTTCTGTTTCTGATAAAAAACCATCAGCTTTAATCTGAGCTTTTATGATCATCTACATAATCAATGAATGAAACCTTAGAAAAATACCGGATTTTCACTGAAAAACTACAACATACAAAGGGTAATAATACAAGACATGGTGATAAATCACTTCAAGAACGGTTAAATAAAAGGAAAAAAAATAATTTGGGAACTACCACAAAAGTAGCACTGGGTCTTTATGGGTTAAAGGGCAGACAATCAGTGTAAACTAAACTCAGCCCCCACTGAAAAAAACATCAACTGTTCCATTGACAGCAACATATAGTGGTGATCTAGCTACAAAAAATGCCACTTGAGGGATTCTGAAGACATTTCCAACTCGTGATGGTGTGTAAAAAACGAAGTCCGCCATGGATGTGCATTTAATACTTTATTTCCTCACAAATCTTAAAAAACCACCTACAAAAGGCTGGGTGCTGAATGACTTAAAATGAGCTAAGACAAAAACTACAAATACAACACCCATTCAGACAGTCACACACACACAGGCGCAGTTGAAAAACTGTGTGGCTCCCCATGGCTGAAATCCCCTGGTCTGATCACTTGTGTCTCCCTTATATAACCTCTGCCTGTCTGTTTGCTACCTATTGCTCACAGGTGTGCAGGTGACCCTAGCAACCCAAGTGCCTCACACCAAAAATACACCTACATGCACACATACAACCATACACACACAGCACAAATCTAAACTGGCTACAACACAACCCATGGAGTTGAATAAATGCAGTGTTTGAGAGGCTTGCTATGTTCTCTTAGTGATATATTTTGTGGAAGAAGTTATTTGTTCTCTGATTACTCTGACTTTTAGAACATGTACATGATCATAAATGCAACATAGAAAATGCATGATTTTCACTACAAAATGCAATGGATTATATTATAATAAATATTATAAATCACTTGGGAAAGAAAAAAAAAAAATCATTTGAAGTTGTGACACAGGTCTTTAAGGGTTAAACCTTCTCCGGCTGTGTGTAACTAATTAACTGGGAAAGAATAATACTCAATAGACCCGTTAGCAAAACAGTTTAAGGTGAAACCCTTCCACAACAACCGGACCTTACACCACTGACCTCTCACCCACTTCGTTTACTGCCCCTGTGCTACTTCATCCGGCTATGTTATGTAACAGCATATTTGGACAAGAGACACGAACAAAATCACTCAATGCAGTCGCCGTATGTACATATACTGACACTTCATCATATTATATGTTTTCTTTTTCTTGCTAACATCTATGTTTGCTAACCTGTTAGCAGTCCTCCCTACCTTTCTGAGAGACTCCCTCAATGCAAAGTGCTGTGTGTAGATCAATGGTCGCCCGTAGTCTCAGGGTCGCTGGGTGCTACAGATTTAGATGCTTTTTCTGCAAACCACCGGACGCCAACAACTGAGGTGAATTTATAAAAATTCTGGGTTTTCAGTAGCACTGATCCTGTGCGCAGCGCCATTTTTATTTACATCTGTTCTGCGCATGCGCACGCAGACATCTGTAGTCCAGTTCTTGTATATGTGAAGGATTTTTTTTACTCTGGGAAAATGTTGTTTTTGGTTTTCATAATTACGCTAAAAGAGAAGGAAAATTTCAGTTTTTATTTTTTTTTTTGTTTGTTTTGGCAAAATGTTTATTAAAAATTGATTTATAGAGAAAACTGCTTGCTTTGCGGTTTTCCAAAAAGAAATGCAACTTTACTTTAAGCTCATTACCATTTCAACAAGTGAAAAAAATTAAAACATTAGATTTCAGAAAAATATACAACCTTTTTATGTAATGTACATTACCCCTGGCACATCTATCATTTCATGTTCTTTTGTATACTTGTATACTGTTTGTATTTCAACTCTTTTTGATTTAAATATTTTTTTTAATGTGAGGATTAACCCATAAGTGTATAAGTAAAATATGTGCAATGTGTGTAATTCTTGATTTCAATATGTCCAAATTACATCACAAATTGATGAATCACTTTATATGTACCTCAGCAGATCAGTTAACACCAATCATTAGTACTTTCTTTACTTACGTTTTCAGAAATCTACAGGTTGTTGTAATTGCTGTATTCACAAATTATATACCCTTCACTACATCATGTTGCCATGCAGTGATGATCCAAAAATAAATAATAAATAATAAAAACAGTACAACTACAGTTATGTCGAGCTAAAACTGAAACCAGACGTAACTCTTGCAAATACACTGATACAGTTATTTATGTATGCAAAAATAATAAGAATTTATGAGAAAAGTTAGAGCAAACTCTAAATGTATGCAAAGTGAGTTATGCAGATGCCCTGAAACATCCGGTGAATGATGGAAGCTGAGTTAGATAAGCACAGTTAATGACAGTTGCTTCTGTATATGAAAAAAAAACAATGGGTCTGTTTGCTCCACATGTGAGACAAGCCAAATACAACCTTTATTTACTGCATCTTTTCAAATAGTAAAATGGTGAGGATTACAAATCTGGCCAAAAGGTTAGGAATCATTTACATGGGAGCTTGTAAAGTTTGATAAATTCATTCTTTATTATGTCCGTCTAGTCTTCTCAGTCTGCAAATCCGTTTTAGGAGGGGGGAGGAATGTCCTTGGGTACTAATCTCAGAAATGAAAATCTCCTCAGGTCCAGTTTAGCAGATGACACATCCACCTTTCTCCTTGAAGGGGTTCTTCTCCTCTGAAATGCCTTTGACAAGGGTGTCCTCCTCCACGCCTGCTTGAATGTATTCCTTGATCTCCTCACAGCATTTAGATGTCTGATGTGAACAGCAAAATGATGTTAGCCCAAGTTGTTCAGATTCTTCACCACATAATTTATATTTTAATTTCATCAATTATAATAATAATATAATAATAATAATAATAATAAAATAATAATAATAATAATAATAATAATAATAAATTTTTATATGTATAGCGCTTTTCATGGAACTCAAAGACACTTTACCACTCTACATACAGCAGATAAAAAACAGAACACATTAAAAACAGTTAAAAGCAGGTGCGGAAGACAGGTATATAAATATGAAACAGTTAAACACTAAAAGCAATCTTAAATAAGTGAGTTTTTAAAAGGGATTTGAAGGTGTTGAGGTTGGAGCAGTGTCGGATGGTAGGTGGGAGAGAGTTCCAGAGGGTAGGAGCAGCAATAGAAAAAGCTCTGGCCCCCTAGGTTCGGTGCTTGGTTTAGATAATCTTAATAATTATTTATTGCTTGTCAAGGTTGAAAGATGAAAAAATTATTTTAAAAAAAGAACTATTTTAACAAAAACTTTTATCATGTCAAAAATTTCAAGAACTTACCAACCACCTCTCAAGTTTCACTTCATTTTTAAGTTGGGTTACTTCCATTACAGCTTTGTCCTTGTCTGTCAAGTCCTCTACATTTATGACCGGCATCCTCTAAAAAAACAACAACAAAAAACAAAAACTAATTAAAGACTCAACATGTCAACATAAGAAAGCTTATGACAGTCTACAGTTTCAAATGGAAAATGCATAAAGTCATTAACAAATAGACAGAAATGCACTTACTGATGCTTGCAGGGAACGGTCCTTCACCCTGAAAACCAGCTGAAGAATCCCTTTCCTCTCCTCAATCCCAGTTATAAAGTAATCTGTATCAACAATCCTAATCCATTAATCTGATTAAATTGAGGCCCTACTGTGTGTATCACACCATTATCTGAACTATGTTATGGAAACAGAAGGGTCAATCACACAGGTGTCATCTGGATTCTTGAAATCCCACATAGAATTCCTCATATGTTGTGCACTACGTCCATATTTACCGTTTTACTTAATAATCATTCAGATGTGGGTCAGTGGGTGGTGCTTCGTGTGTCAGGTCACTTTGATAAGACGGCTAATCTGTATTTAGCCTCCACCTGTCAAGATGAAGATGAGTCATTGTCTTAAATATGAAGGCACATCAGTTTTTTTAACAGCAAAAAGGAAAAGGTTTCCTACACTGCAAAATCAAAATCTTACCAAGTGTATTTTTCTCATTTAGTTAAAATATCTCACATTTAAAATAAGACATAGTCACCAAAAGAGTAACTTGAAAGTGAGATATAAGAACTTATTTTTAGACAATAGATCTTGAAAATCTTATTTCAAGAAATCTTACCAAGATAAATTTTACTTGTTCCACTGGCAGATTTTTTGCTTAATTTAAAACTTTTTTTTTTTTTTTGCTTAATTCAAGAATTTTTTGGTTGAGAAAATTCTTGGAAAGTGTCAAATAATCTTAACACGATTAAATCTCAACAAGTAAATGAATCTAAAAAATGATCTTTCAAAATAAATATTCGAAATTCAATCAGTTTATTTAAGTCAGATATTCTTTTTTTGCAGTGTACACAGAGAATGTATATGCATGAAGCAAAGAGGAAGTCAAATATAGATGAAAATATGTGTATTATATGTCAAATACAAATAAATGCAATATGGAAACATCTTGCACACTGCAAAAATCTAAATCTTACTGAGTGTATTTTTCTTATTTCTAGTTAAAATATCTCATCACACTTAAAATAAGACATAATCACCTAAAGAGTAACTTTTCAGTGAGATATAAGAACTGATTTTTAGACAATAGATCTTGAAAATCTTATTTCAAGACATTTTAACACGACAATTTTCACTTGTTCCATTGGCAGATTTTTTTGCTTTATGCAAGATTTTTTTTTTTTTTTTTGCTTAATTAAGATTTTATTTTTGCATAATTCAAGCAAAAAAAAAAAAAAAATCTGCCAATGGAACAAGTGAAAATTATCTTGGTAAGATTTCTTGAAATAAGATTTTCAAGATCTAAAAATCTAAAAATAGATCTAAAAATAAGTTCTTATATCTCACTTTCAAGTTACTCTTTCGGTGACTATGTCTTATTTTAAGTGTGATGAGATGTTTTGACTAGAAATGAGAAATACACTTGGTAAGATTTTGATTTTTGCAGTGCACCATAGGAACTGGACCAGACCCTAACTCAGGTGAAAGACAGTGATCAAGAGATGAATTATTTATTTGAAAACTCAAATTCACTGTGCATTTCATCTGTATTTATCAGACAGTGCTGCTTTTATGTCTCAGCAGGGACCTTGTATCTCAGTAAAGTGCTGCGTTCCTTGAAAGAATGTTGGCGGCAGCTCTTATCATTAAATATCTCACAAGATAAGAGTTCACAAGGCCTGAAATGGAAAGTGCTTTGAATGAAATTGTGTCTTCAATCCAGTCAGACTAGTTCTTGATGAGCAATATTAAAACGAGAAAAAGGGATGTGTAGTATTTCACAAGTGTATTTCTTCATAACTTCTTCAGGGATATTAACCCATGAAGACCCAAACATTCACTGCCAACCAAAACCATCTACTGATCTAAACTACTGATCCAGTAATCCTGTCAATATATGTAAATAATTGGTGTAAAATGCAGTTTGTCATCTTTTCATGGTCATTAAATATGACCCATTTGGACTTTCAGAGGTTCGGTTACCATGGAAATACCATCATCTTCTACAATATTTATTCACCAGTAAAACCCATAGAGTTGGATCGATAACAGTGGATGGAAATACTTGGTTTATCAGAATCAGAATTGTCTTTATTTGTTAAGTATTTTCAAAGAATACAAGGAATTTTTTTTAAATTTTTTTAAACTATGCTCTCTCTGTACAACATAGAAAACAGGCACTATAAAAACACACACAACTGAAACACAGTTTAAATAAAGTTAAAAAAAAACAACAGCTTTTGTTCAAAAAAGTGTATAAACATTTAAGTTAAGTAGTGTAATTAAAAGATGTGCAGTGGAAAAAAATGTGCAATGAGAAAGAAGAGCAGTCAGCAGATTAAGGTTGTACATGTGGTACATGAATTATTGTTCTATTACAGGCTTAATTGTTCATCAGTGTGAGGCGTGAAGGAAAAATTGTTCAGTTTTATGTCAGTTAATGATATATTTTACTGAAAAAGTCACTTTTTCGGCGAGTTTCTCTGTTTTTGATACAATAACCATCAACTTTAATCTGAGCTTTTATGAACATGAATATGATCAGTGAATTACATTTAGGAAAATACATGATTTTCAGAGGATAATATTAGATAGATAGATAGATAGATAGTAGATAGATAGATAGATAGATAGATAGATAGATAGATAGATAGATAGATAGATAGATAGATAGATAGATAGATAGATAGATAGATAGATAGATAGATAGATAGATAGTATTACAGACTCATGGTCCACATTAAAAAGCAAACAGATAAATACAAACACAATTTAAAAAAAACAAAAACACAATAAAAAAAACCCTCTATACTTTCAAGAGGAGAAGTTTGTGTCTCACACCCAGTGTGTGAGACTTTAGAGCCCTAGAATCAATGTATAACCACAGAACTCTAATTACACACAACAATGCTTTTGCACAGTATTTCTTTTACTAATACTGATAATATTGGTGTAGAAAATATTGTACAATTTGTCCACATTAAAAAGCAAACAGATAAATACAAACACAATTAAAAAAAAAAAAAAAAACACAATAAAAAAAAAAACCCTCTATACTTTCAAGAGGAGAAGTTTATTAAAATAAATGGTGGTAAAATCAATTAAGAAAAAATTATATAAAGAAAAAAAAGTAATTTGGAACTGCCACAAAAGCCACACTGGGTCCTTTGGGTTAAGGGGGGGGAGGGGGGGGGGGGGTTAACAGAGTCTATCATCTTCCTCATCTTCCCCTTCTCATTTCCAGTGTTGATCTGAACGACAAAGCTCTTCATCATTCGTTACAGATCATTTCTGCATATACCTTTAGTCATAGTTTTATACGCAATGTTTTACACCCTAACGACAGGTCAGTAATGAACTCATCACCTCTTTGTAATCTTTGCTCTCGTATGGAAATGAGTCATGTCCCCGCCCTTAGTTTCTCTTGGGAAAGGTTCACCCTCAACTATAAAAGTGGCGCAGGCTGGGATGGTCGGATACTGTAGGAGAAGAGTTGGACTAAACTTACAGCCATAATGGAACTTTACGCACTGACATTATCACACTAGTCTCCTCGTTTTACAGTGTTTTGGCGTTGTCACCTAAAGGTAATGAAGTGCGTTTTTTTTTTTCTTTTGCGCACTTAAACTCTGCGCGTAAAGACGCACCGCCGTTGCTTTATCTGCAAGTAAATGCTTTGGATTTCACTAACTGTTCCTTTTCTTTGCTGTTTTCAGGCGTGTGTCTCCTTCAAGTGGATGAAGGACCCTGCAGAGGTGAATTGAGCGCTATTATTACAACACTATCACCCAAAAATGCGAGATTTTCTATTACGGAGGGTGCCAAGGAAATGCCAATAACTTCAAGAGTTATCAGGAGTGCCAGAAGACATGCTTTAGAATCCAAGTAGGTTGATGAGTCATTGGTTCTTCTTTGTTTCCTGCATTGATAATGTACAGTAAATGTTCCCTAAAGATAAAAAAAGCACTTCTTAATTGACAAAACAGACATTAATAATTAAAGGTTGGAGCTGATATGATTCCTAAGCTGAAATGTTGTTGTTTTTGGCAGAAATTCCTCAAATCTGCAGGTTTCCTAAAGAGGAAGGACCCTGTCGTGCCTCTTCCGCCGTTACTTCTTCAACATGACCACCATGCAGTGTGAGAGCTTCACTTATGGGGGCTGTCAGGGGAACTCCAACCGCTTCCAGGACCTCACCTCCTGCACAGAATACTGCAGCCCACGAAAAAGTAAGCAGGAAATACAATGCATGTCATGATGTTAACCCTTTATAGGACACTCATAGAAATTCAACATTCCAACCATAGTGTGTTATTGGAGGACCTAACAAGACTTTAATACTTATGTGAAAAGTTTCCAATTTTTTATTCTTATGTAGAAAATCAAGGTTAATGAAATTTTTATTATTGTGTAAGTAAGTAAAGTAAAGTAAATTTTATTTATAGAGCACTTTTCACAGACAGAGTCACAAAGTGCTTTATCAATTCAAATCAGAATCAAATTAAGTTTACAGAGACCCAACAGAATCCTTCAGGGGCAAACACTTGTGATTGGTGACAGTGGCGAGGAAAAACTTCCCTTTAACAGCAGAAACCTGGAGCAGACCCAGACTCCTGAAGGATGGCTGTCTGCCTTGACCAGTTGGGGTTAAAGAGAGAGAGAGAGAGTAAAGGAGGAGAAAAGAGAGAGCGATAGAGATATAGAGAGACTGGGGGGGGGGGGTGACACATGGAGTACGTTATGATGAATACATAGAGTGTAATCAGTCTGTGGTGGTCCTGGGTCAGGGGGGAGACTAAAAAGCCTTTTTGAACAGGAGGGTTTTGAGGTGTTTCTTAAAGCTCTCTACAGAGTCCATGGACCGTAGGTGTAGAGGCAGGTCATTCCATAGACGTGGTGCCACAGCTTTAAAAGACCTGTCACCGCGTGTGCTAAAACAGGTCCGTGGAACCATCAGCAGGTACTGTCCTGAAGACCTCAAGCTACGAGTCGAGCTGTAGGGCTGGATCAGGGAAGCAATGTATGCAGGGGCCTGGCCATGTAGGGCCCGGAAAGTTAGCACAAGAATTTTGAAATGAAGACGATATAGAACAGGGAGCCAGTGGAGATTTAAGGATGGGAGTGATGTGGGTTCTCCTGTTTGTGCGGGTCAGGAGCCTGGCAGCAGGTTCTGGACAAACTGTAGACGGGCCAGCTCCTGTGTCCCGCATAAGAATATGCCTAGCCCTTACATGGGCTTCTAAGACACCAAAAATACAAACCAAAGACCAAATACCTGACAACAGATATTAACAAGACAATTTACTGACCTATTTAAACAAACACATCTGCCGCTTATTCCAGGCTTTACAACAAGTAATGCTGATTTATGTACATTTATATACATTTGAACTAAACAACCATTTCATCTTGTCATCATCAGTGCTCTGAAATGTATCAGGATTTCAGATAAACATGTCATCAACCCATGACTGGCAAAAAAAAAAAAAAAAATCTAAAAAAAAACCCCCCCAAATCCAACAGGTGGTTCCAGACACAACAAACCCCACCCCTCGCACATATTCTAGCTTATTTTGGCATCAATCAACTCTTTCATCCATATTCAATAATTGTTACATTTAAAAAATATTATATGTGTCTAGTTTGAAGTAAATTGAAACGAAATTTATGTTTTTATAGGCATTTGAAATTTCACCATTATAGTTAATGGGAAAAAAAAAAAGATTTAAAAATTTTGCAAAAAAATTCAAAAACAAGCTATCACTTAGATATTTTGCAGAGTGATGTCTAAAATTAATCTCTATATCTCTGCAACATTTTAAGTAAATTGAGTTAAAATTGACATTTTTATAGCGATTTGAAATTTTGCCCATTATAAGTAAATGGGAGGGGGGGGGGGGGGATAAAATAAAAATTAATTAAAAAATGGGAACTTTGACCTACTTTCCCCAAACTGTAATCACCTATATTCTGGGTCACTGGCAATCTATAAACCCAATTTGGTATGAATTTAACCCCTAGTTTTGCTGCCAAAGTGTTAACAAACAAACAAACAAACAAAAAAACGAACCAAAAACAATCCCCCTCTCCGCCCCTTTGGTATATATAAAAAAATAAATAAAAAACACATGTAAGGTCAGAGGAACATGTATTTTAGAACATTAGACCAACATAAGTGCTGATCCAGACCCCTGTCCACATCCACATTCTCCCTTTGAACATCATTCCTTACATTAGTACCATTACTTCATGGTACCTAACAAAGCAGGTCCACTCACTGTTCATGCAGAGGTGGACCTTACAGACCCTGGAGACCACATTGGATCACTGTAATAACAGCTGTGTGCAGAAATTACCAAAAATAGTCACTTGTTCAATATAGGGTTAAAAAAAAAAAGAAGTGAGTTAGAGAGAATGAGTACATCTTCTACATATCCATGAATATAATAGTGAGAATGGTTCATTGTTGCTTTGTAGAAAAACGAGCAAGAAATGTGAAATCTCATGAATTCCTTTAATTGTTGTGCGGTCCACAGAGGGTGAATGGCAGCCTCATTGTGCAGTGTGTTCTTTTCTTTTCCAGCCGTTCCTGTGCTCTGCCTGGATCGTCTGGACAAAGGGAGGTGCTCGGCTTCCATTCCTCGTTACTACTACAACAAAGTCACCAAGATGTGTGAGGAGTTCATCTACTCAGGCTGCGGAGGGAGCAGCAACAACTTCGTGTCGAGGCAGAGCTGCATGGACGTGTGTGTTAAAGGTGTGAGAGCGTGAGTGAGGGAATGAATGGGAAGCTTTTAGTCCGTGAGAATCCCAAAGATGATCACCGAGGTGCAATTTTCAGACTCCTCAGTGCAATAATTATAGTGTTTGGGTTCCCACTCAGGCTGACTTATAGCTTTCGGTTTGGAGAGATTTCAAAAAAAGGGGAGAGAGGAATTGGGAGGAACCCAAATAAGATTCAGTTAATTATATCAGGCCTGGCAAACGCATGGTGTGAGTCATCATCATAGACTCAGGGTTTCATCCAAATCATTCAATGATCATGTGTGTTACATTTACTGAGAAACTTAATAAGAATTCCATTTATAGATGATTCATACTCAGTTGTCTAATAATTTTTTGTTCCAGGGCCAAAAAAGCTCACAGTCCAAGGAAAAGTGCGTCGCATGAGGCGGAATAAACATAAGCACATAACTTTCTTGCGGGTGTAAGCATCAGTCTTGTTCTCTGGGACTCACTTGGACAAGCATGTAATGAAAATAACATTATTAACTGACTTTGTTCATGACAAAAGGACCAGATGGCCTTACTTTGGAGATGTTATTGGCACATACAAGCATTTTGATATGTCTTTAATGTGAATTTACTCTACACTGTTGATGAAGTTTGTTACTACTGCACTGCACTAATGTTCTTAATTGTTTACTTTGATATTTTATGTATGTAATGTATGTTTTTTTTTTTTTTATAAGTAAGATATTTTGTACATTTTCATAACTGTGTCATAAGAACATTTTGATAATACACATCAAATACATACTTTTATCAAGCTTGGTGTCCACTTTTGTACTTTAATGTTGCAGATTTCAGTAAATTGCTGCACTTTGTGGTATTATAATAATAGCTCATAATGTGCTAATTCCAGCTTCTGAAAGTGCTGTGGTTTTATGGAGTATAACCTCAGAAAACAAACAAACATTGCACCCAAAGAAAGAAGAAGAAGAAGAAGAGAAAAAAAAAAAAAAGCTCAGCCAGTTCTTCACTTTCCTCCTTGTCAGTTTTTTTTTTTTTTTTTATCTTAAGGTTTCTCTCCCTTAACAATTCTGCTGTCTACTACTCCCCCCTATTTTTTTTTTTTAATCAGAAATATTTTACCAGGCGCTGCAGCCTATCTGGGTTCTGCATAGCTTTGATTCAGGAAAAGAAGCAATCACTGAAGAAGTGTCTTGGATAAGAGACGAAACGTTTTCAAAGAGCAAAACCGGTCCAGTTGAAGCTAGAAAAAGTACTGAGGAAAAAAGCAATCATAGAGCAGCCAAACACTGGAGAGGCAGGTTCATTAAAACCCTTGTTCATGCTTATTAGAGACAAAGCTGCTGGTTTGCAGAATGTGAAAGAAATGGTTTTGTAGAAATCTTGACCTGAGGTTTCTTTCTTTTTTTTTTTTTTACAATTACAGTGTAATCCTAGTGCAATAGACACATTCATGCATGCAGACTGGAATGTATTCATGTGTATGCTTGCATTTTCCTGATAGTCCTATAGTTATTGAAGAGGATTTTGCAACTCAGCCACAGTTTTTCGTCAATAAACCTGCTTTAGTCTTGTCAGCATTGGTTTTTTAATATTGGCCTGTAAGTGCAATAAAAAAAGGAGGCATTCGTTCAAATATAATGAATCTCTAGACCATCCTGACTGTCCTAAATCTCTCCTTTGTTCCATTTCCAATAATAGACGGGTTGAAGTGCTGTTGAGTGGATTTTTTTTTTTTTTAGACAATAAATATTTATGAAAGGTATCAGAGGACACTGCATCCATTCTGCGGGGCTGTAAATAGTGCTAAATGGTAATATATCCAGCTCTTTGCTATTAAGAACCAACGCTAAATCATCCATTAGATAGTGATATGAAAGAGAATGTGGCCTAAACAGTCACCACTCATTTTCATAAAAGCTTGAAATCACAGCGGCTGCTTTCAGTAGAACAGGTAGATTTTTTGTTTGTTTGTTTTTTGACAGGGTTGAGTTTAAGTTTATTTCTGCCCTTTAACTCAAAAAGACCCAGTGTTACTTTAGTGTCAGTTCCCAAATGAAATATTCCCTTTATTTAACCTTTCTTAAGTGATATATCACCATTTATTAGATTAGATTAGACTTTATTGATCCCACAACGGGGAAATTCAGTGGTCAAGGCATTAGCAGAATAAAGTGCAACAAAAAGTGTGCATGCATAAAGATAGTGCAAGAAAACAAACAATATAAAATAAATAATAGTGATAGTGATAAAAACTAGACAAACTATGTCAGTGTTCTTCAGTCTTGGGGTCTGGACCTCATGTGGGGTTACTGGAATTCAAATGGGGTTGCCTGAAATTTCTAGTGACTGATAAAAAAACCAAAAAAAAAACCTCATAGATGAAAAATATATGGTGAGTTGACAGAGACAATCCCCAATCCATAAAAGACATGACAAACTCTGAAACTGAAACTGAAGCACTGTGGTACTGTTTATCTTTCAAATGTTCACTGTGGTCGGTTTCAGATGCTGCAGCTCTTTCATAATTCATAGTTTGAGTTCTTGTTTGTTCAGTATTAATTGTCAGCCTTGGAAATCCAAGCTGGACTGACTGTACATATCCTGACCAAGGAAATAACATTCTCACTTTGTGCAGTAATCTACGATGATGGGTTTTAAATACATGTTTCTCTGCTTCAAAATTAAATGCATGGTGTCCAGTTGAGTGGATGTTTTCTAACTAAATGAAAAACAGGTTCATTAAAAAACAGAAAAAAAATAAATAAAATCAATCGCATTGTTTTTTTTCATGCCTAAGAGGAATAAAAACTCTCAGGAAAAAAATCTCAGGTTCTCACAGTTCATGCATGAAAGGGTTAAATAGGCAGGTTCTGGATGTAACACAAGTGGACACGATGGGTCACATATTCATAGTTTGAGTTATTGTATGTTCAGTATTAATTGTCAGCCTTGTAAATCCAAGCTGGACTGACTGTACATATCCTGACCAAGGAAAATCAAATTCTCACTTTGTGCAGTAATCTACACCTGGCTTTTCTGCCTCCGTCCATAATAATATACATATATAGACTAAATGTCATCTAAAGTTATTTGTAACATAGTATAGCAAAACTACATGATCAAAACAAATTAATTTTAGCCAAAAAAAAAAAAAAAAAAAAAGCCTCAGTTTTGAATGTCTGGGATTGCCAGAAATTTCTGATGTTAAAATCGGGTCAGGAGCCAAAAAGGTTGGGAACCACTGGACTATGTACAAATACTAACAGACTGGAACTATAGAAAGTCAGACAGTGCAGATGAGCTGTGTAGTACAGATGAGGTTCCTCAGGTAACAGGTGACACTGTGGTGTTGTCCAGACTGACAGCAGTGATGAATGATCTGCAGTAGTGCTCTTTCCTACACTGTGGGTGTAGAAGTCTGACACTGAAGGAGCTGCAAGAGTCTCCACAGTCTGATGCAGTGGGTGAGAGGTGTTGGCCATGATGGATTTTTTTTTTCAGTGAAAATCAGGTATTTTTCTATGCATCATTTATTACCTTCACCAAGGAGGTTATGTTTTCATTGGGGTTTGTCTGTTTGTTTGTTTGTCTGTTAGCATGATAACTCAAAAAGTTATGGATGGATTTTAATGAAATTTTCAGGAAATGCTGATATTGACCAAGGAACAAATGATTACATTTTGGTGGTGATGGATTCTTTGTTTGTCTGTCTGTTAGCAAGATAACTTAAAAAGTTACAAAAGGATTTGGATGACATTTTCAGGAGATGCTGATACTGGCACAAGGAACAAATGACTGAATGTTGGTGGTGATGGGGGGCTGATCTGCCTTGGCGGAGGTCTGTGCTCTCAGAGTGCTTTTCTAGTTGATTATGTAGATATTCAAAAGCTGAGATTAAAGTCGGGGTTATTATATCAGGAACAGAGAAACTGAAGAAAAACTCATTTATGAAACTAAATGGGTTTTACTGGTGAATCAATATTGTAGAAGATGACAGTGTTTCCATGGTAACTACAGAGCCTCTGAACGTCCAAATGGGTCATATCTGATGACCATGAAAAGAGACAGACTGTATTTTACACCAATTTTTGACATGAATGTTCAGAAGTTATTAAACACTTTAGCTCAGTAGATGATTTTGGTCTCCAGCGACTGTTGGGGTCTTTATGGGCTAAGGCCGGGGTGTCAGACTCATTTCAGTTCAGTTCAGGGGTGACATTTAGCACAATATGATTAGAAGCAGGCCGGACCAGTAAAATAATACCATTTTATACATACATACATATATATAATATATATATTAATATATATATATATATATATATATATATATATATATATATATATATATATATATTATATATATATATATATATATATGTAATATATATGGTGTCCCATAAGTCTCCATACATAGGAGACATAATACATTCCATGGTTCTAACATGTATTTCTTATATTTCTTCTTTATAGTTCTTCAGCAGTGGGGGACACGCATTGAAATGTGTTCCCGACAAAATGGCAGTCATATAGAGCATATATTTAAATAAAAATGGTTCGTGTCAAGAAACGTTTATTTTTCCTATGTATGGAGACTTATGGACACCCTGTATATAATTTACACATGTGCATTACAGCCAACAGATCGCAGTGGATCTACAAGTGCACAAAACGTTTAGTAACAGGCAGAATATTGGTAAAATTACACTTATTTCTCTTAAGACATTTCAGGTTGTTCATATTTGTTCATATGAGTCACATTTTTTGTGAAAGAATACTTTGTAAATATTACCATTTTCATGGAATTTAACTTTTTTTTGTTTACACTAAAACAAAGATAAAATTGTCGTGCTGCATTTGTTTACAGGTTATTATGACTGTATTTTACTGATCTCACCCATTTAACATTAAAGTGGGCTAAATTTGGCTTCTGAACTAAAATGACTGTTAAGATCTCAAGTGAAATTTTCGCAGGCTTATGTACTGACCTGAGCTGCTGCAAACCAAACGCAGTACATGTGAACTTTTCTTTCTGTAAAAACTACCCACCATCATGAGAACAAATGTGAACTCAGTTTAGTCCCATGGCATCAGTATTTACAGACTATTTTAATCACTACATGACGTGACAAATATTAGATGGTGCTGAATGGTTCAGTGGTTAACTTCAATTAAAACAGAGCTCTGTTTTGGTACATTAATGTGAGGTGATATAATCCTTATTGTGAAAGATCTAGTGTAGTTCAGGGCTAGAGATGAACTGATCCTGCTGTGGTTATTTCATTAGCTGCAGTACATTAGGCAGCGTCATCTTGCCCTTATTCTCAATGATGATTAATGGATGTTTGCATCAGAACACATTTTTTATTGAAAATTAGAGTAATTTAATATAGGATGCTGCGTTTGCCTAATTGTTATTCATGATTTTAAAGCTATGATTATAAACTGAGTATAAAGTGCAGTGACAATGGCTTCACTGCTGCTGTGAAAATGCACTGTCTATTAAATCTAAAGGTTATGGCATATTTCGAATATTGCCACTGGAGATAGAGTGTGATATTTAACGTGAAGCCAAATAAATAATCATACAAAGCACTTTCAGGACAAGGGGCAGTGTAGGTGCAGATAGTTGAGTATCAGAATATCTTAGACGCCCCCTGGTGGCAGGTTTATATAACAAGCTAATGGGGGAAAGGACAGAGGCTAGAAAGAAAAGTATTTATAATATATTTGTTTCCTTTCTTGGGTTTGTCAGAAAAATTAACAGTGTTGTGTTTCTGATGTGAATAAACATAATGAATCATCTGGTAGGTGGGTGATGAGGTAGTGAATATTAAAGTGCACAGTTTTGCAAAAGAAAATGATCTCTTTTGCTTGCAGTTCAGTTTTGATGATATAAGTGTGTACGTCAAGGCAGGGCAAGTTATTTACATAGTGCATTTCACACACAAAGGCATGTAGGGGGAAACAAAAACTGTGCTTAAACAATAAAATATCAGAAGAATGAAAAAAGGATGCATAAAACTATCATAGAAATTAATACAACCACTTTAAGAAATTTTCATTAAAAGATTAACAGGAAATTATAGAGTCCTTAACCTCCTGAGACCCAGCAATGGCTTTTTGCCCTCTATAGTGGACAAGAGTTTCACAGCTTTACTTAAAAAATAAATAAATAAATAAAATGTCCACTGAAAAGAGCAATATATACATTTTGTTTTTAAATGTATCTAAAAAAAACCTGTTGCATCATGCTGTTTACAATTAAGGCAATTATTTAACATAAAATGGAGAAAATATTTACTTACTAGGTCTCAGGAGGTTAAGTAACAATAAAAATGAATTATGACATGAAGTGTGGTAAGAATGAAGTGTAAGCTATATATTCATAGGCAGATGAAAAAAGAGCCTTATTGTCAGTTTTGCCATATGTAAAGGACATACAGAAAACTGATATTGTAAAACTCCAAGCCCCACGGTGCAGCAGGATTATAGTAAAAAAAAAAAAAAAAAGTAATTATAAACAGCAAGGGGTTGAAGAAACAATAAATAAAACAAAATCCACACATATCTAAGCTCTACTGCAGTGTTTTTCAGCGTTGGGGTTGGGACCCCACGTGGGGTCACCTGGAATTCAAATGGGGTCACCTGAAATTTCCAGTAATTGATAAAAATTAAAAGAAAACGAAAAAAAACTTACTAATGAAAAATATATGGTGTGACAGAGACAATCCCAATCTATAAAAGACATGACAAACTGTGAAGCTGAAACTGAAGCACTGTGGTACTGTTTATCTGTCAAATGTTCATTGTGGTCGGTTTCAGATGCTGCAGCTCTTTCATAATTCATAGTTTGAGTTCTTGTTTGTTCAGTATTAATTGTCAGCCTTGTAAATCCAAGCTAGACTGATTGTACATATCCTAACCAAGGAAAAGAAAAGTCTCACTTTGTGCAGTAATCTACACCTGGCTTTTCTGCCTCCGTCCATAATAATATACATAGACTAAATGTCGACTAAAATTAACGTTTATTTGCAAAATAGTATAACATACTATTACATGATCCGAAACAAATTAATTTTAGCAAGAAAAATATGTCTGTTTTGAAAGTCAGAAATATGTGATAAAATGGGGTCATGAGGCAAAAAGGCTGGGAACCACTGGGTTAGGGAAGTCAACATTATTATTCATATTAACTTATTTTACTTTGTGTATGTGAGTGTGTGTGAGTGAGACTGTGGATCAATGCGCTTATCGTTATCATATAAACCTGTAAATATTAAATTAAAAAAAAATAAATAAATAAACACATAAATAAATACATAAATAAATAAACCTGTACCATGTCAGGTCCGGCATCGAAATGTGGTTCAACAAAACTTATAATAAACACAGTAGAATATCAAAGGGCGCTTCATATACTTTATGAAGTTACCCTTGGCAAAGCAAATTTGTTCAGCACCAAAAGGAACCACACTAACATCCTGCTGTTAGAACGCTGGACAAGACAAGTAGGAAAAAAAGAAAAAAAAAAAAAAAAAGTAGTGTGAGATACTCCCTGGTAAATGTCCAAATAAAAGAGGATACACAAGCAAAGGTGTCAGAAAAATGGGCAATGATGACTGGGAGTACAGTTGGTGTCAGCTGCTGCCTTATCGGTACAGACAGCTGCCTGTCAGCCAGCTGAGCCCATAAAAAAAAAAAATAAAAATAAAAAAAATAAACCTGTACCATGTGAGAATGTGGATGCTTGAAAAGGGGGTGTGTGGTATTTTTAGGTTTGTCTTACTGTAAAATGTGTTGTGTTATTGTTACATGTGGTATTTATTCTTTGTGTCTGGGCCCCTCTCAATAGCTCTTCAGCTTCCCAGGGTGTCCCATTTCACATAATGTAAATGCAACATGTGATGTTCTTATACTTGGATCTTTTATTATACTGTATATGTGAATAAAAATGAATGAATGAATGAATCCACGCATATCTAAGCTCTACTGTCAGTTTGTTCCAGTTGTTTGCAGCGTAACAGAGTAAATGCTCCATGTTTAGTCTGGACTAGATCTGAGTGCATAGATTTCCAAGTTTATTCCTTAAACATATCACCATCCCGTGATTTGTTGACTAGTAGCAGCACTTTACTTCCATATAGCTTTTACAGAATTCAGTTATGACCAATGTTCCACTGCCCTTAAGACCAAACAGGAAAGCCATTAGATGTGTGATATTATCAACACAACACAGCCGCCCTGTCTATAAATTAATATTATTATATGAAACTTCCTCGCTGATGTAAGCGGATGTGACCCCTAGGATAGAGCCATAATACTATAGAAAGGCAAACACCACATTCAGACTCTATTTACACTGTCAAACATTACTCACACTAGAAATTGAACTCTGGCCACTTACATTACATGGAAATTATAATTTTATTTATTTATTTTTTTGCATTATAAAACCCATAATTTCTCAGCTGTCACAGTTTGCTGTGTTTAAACTGTAGACCAAACATGTCAGGAGGATTCTGGCTCTCAGGCAGCTTCCCTGCCCCGACATGGCATCAGAGTTTCCCCAACATCCATCACCCTCTGTTAGTCAAAGTGGAACGTGTCTGCCACCCGACCCACCCAACACACACACACACCACACACACACACACAACCACACACACACCACACACACACACACACTGAAGGCTGGTGTCTGTTGATGGGAAACTGGGTTGGGCTTCACTGTCCATCTGGCTGCCAAACACATGTAGCTGCCGTATCACTCAACAGGTCAGACGACTCCATACTTGAGCCTCTGGGATGGTTTTCTCTGAGGCTCTTACAACCTCTGATTTCCTTCTCTGAAACACCAGAAGACAGAGATGAAACTGTTAACCTGTTTAACCCTGACCATATTTTCAGGGGAAAAACGCCTAAAAAGACCCAAAGTAAATGAAGAATTACTTCACAATAATAAGGTTCATATGGATGTTCTTGGTGTCTATGGACATTTACAGACCTCACAGAATCTATTCCCATTGTCTAAAATATTATATCTACTACTATGCCTGAGTAAACTGTAACAAACTAAAAGAGAAATTGGAATTTTTTATCCTCGCCTGTTTTTTTTTTTTCCGGCTGGATTGACGATGATATGCACAAATTAATTGTTTGTGTCGGAGATTTTTAATAGCGTATATTTCACCCCACAAAGATTAAAAATCATGTTTGAACATTAAAGTTTGCACTAAAATACACTTTTGATGTACTTGTATTAACATTAGCGTCTAAACTTTGAGCAAAAGTTGAAAAAAACATCCATTGTCCTGATTTATTATATTTTATAGTAGATGAATATTAATATAATTTTTCCGGCCCACAGGTTGGCTGATAGGGCTAAAGGGGTTAAGATGTGCTTGTGACCCCATTTTAACTTCACAAATTTCTGGCGACCCCAGACATTCAAAACTGAGACATTTTTTTACTAAAATTAATTTGTTTTTTTTCATGTTTGCTATACTATGTTGCAAATAAACGTAATTTTAGATGACATTTAGTTTATATAGTGCACAGGTGTCAAACATGCAGCCCGGGGGCCAAATCCAGCCCACCAAAGAATTCAATCTGGCCCCTGGGATGAATTTATGAAATGTAAAAATTACACTGAAGATGTTAACAGTTAAGGATGTAGAAATCATTTTAGGTCATTTCAGTCTAAAGTGAATCAGACCAGTAAAATACTATCATAATAACTTAAAATAAAGAAAACTGTAAATTTGTCTCTTTGTTTTAGTGTAAAAAAAAGTTAAATTACACAAAAATGTTTACATTTACGGACTAGCCTTTTACAAAAAATGTGAATATCTGAAATGTCTTAAGAGAAGTATGTGGAATTTTAATAATATTCTGCCTGTTATTCAATGTTGTGTGTATTTGTAGATCCACTGTGATCTCTAAGTTGTGATTCACATGTATAAATGATAAACTAAAGCGTAATATTGTTAACATTGCACTTATTTTACTAAAAACTTTTCAGGTCGTTCATATTTGTTCTTGTTATGTTCAAGTACAATTCGTAGATGTAAACATTTTCATTACGGAATTGTACTTTTTTCACTCAAAAGTTCTTTTCCTATTATTATATGATTTTACTGGTCTGGCCTCTTTAATCATATTAGGCTGTATGTGGCCCCTGAACTAACATGAGTATGACACCCCTGATATAATGTGTATTATTTGGACGGGGCAGAAAAGCCAGGTGTAGATTACTGCACAAAGTGAGAATTTTATTTTCCTTGGTCAGGATATGTACAGTCAATCCAGCTTGGATTTACAAGGCTGACAATTAATACTGAACAAACAATAACTCAACTATGAATATGTAACCCATTGTGTCCACTTGTGTTACATCCAGAACCTGCCTATTTAACCCTTTCATGCATGAATTATGAGAACCTGAGTCGAGATTTTTTTCATGAGTGTTTTTATTCCTCTTTAGGCATGAAAAAAACAATGCGACTGTTTTTTTTTTTTTTTTTTATGAACCTGTTTTCATTTAGTTAGAAAAACATCCACACAACTGGACACCATGTATTTAATTTTTGAAGCAAAGAAACATGTATTTAAAACCCATCATCAGAAAGTCATATACTGTGTGAAAACTATTCATTCATTCATTTTTTGTTTATTTCGAGCATTTACAGAATACATGAAATTCAAATTCCAAAATCATTCATCTACACTGAAAAGGAGTGGGGAAGAAAAACTATGAAACAAAAACATTTTTCATGCAGCTAATCTGATGTCTTCTCACATTTTAACATACTCTAACACTAGTTATTACTCACTTCATGGAGATAATATGCAAATATAAAACATCTTTTTGATTAAGAAAACTGTTAATTACAGTCTAATAACAATTAGCAATTGATTTAAAGCATGTTACTGCAGATCAGGTTTACCAAGAACAGCAAAATTACAGTAATGGTATGAACTGCAGTGGATGGGATGATGCATAAGTGTCCACAGTGTCAGCTGATATAATAATAATAATAATAATAATAATAATAATAATAATAATAATAATAATAATAAGTTGCATTCATAAAGTACTTTTCATTCAGCAGAATCTCAAAGTGCTACAAGATATGGAACTAAAACAACAAACCTATGAATATACAAGAGAACAGCTGTAGAATAACTGTCCACTGTAGTGACCAGTATGCATGAAAGGGTTAAACACAAATAAATCATAAACGATTTTGCAATAGCAGTCATTTTTGTGAAACACTCTGCCTTAAATAATTAGTTCAATTCCCCAAATTTACCTGTGAGAGAATAAAGAGATATTTGAAAACATAGTAGCATGTAATTTTTGTGTCCTTTTACCGTGTTACCATGTTTTTGTATTTAATAATGTAAAATAATAATAAAAAATGGGTTTTATCTGAAAAATAGTTTCTCTTTTATCTTGGTAAGTATTTATTTTTAAAATAGACCCAAAGTGCTTCCAAACTTGCATCAAAACATCAGTCTACATCTGGTTTGAATTTTTAGCCCCCATGTCCTGTTTCATAGAAGCATCTATATATGTACCAGAGGTTTACTGATCATTTTCTTTCACACACATCCTGCTAATGTCATTCCATCCCACCTTGACTCCAGTCATGGTGCAATAATTGATTTTTAAAGAGAATACTAATTTTTATATATATGTGTGTTAAATATTGATTATTTGAACAGTATCTCATGCTCTCAGCGCAGACCTTTGTCTTCATGGTAACAATTACACTGTGCTTTTGTTGTACAGAAAAGGATCCGTTTGAAGCAGATGACTCATAGCTGCAAATAAATCTATCGCTTTCACCCTCCGCCAATGTGCCAGAGTGTTTTTTTCATCAAGGTTAGGAGGATTAAGCATGATTTGAGCAGAACGAACAAATACAGATGCCTACCTCCCCCTCGAGCCAAATACTTTTTTCCCCTTCCAGCACAACTGAAAATGAAAACAAAAACAAACAACAATAAATAAAAAAAATAAAGATTTCAATCAGAGCCTGGGTTTCTTCGACTCCACATCTATGCTTCAATTACCAGCTTCCCTGAGGTTAAAGACTTTACCTCCAGCCTCTGCTCAGTGGATCTGTGCAGTCTGCAGCCAGGCTCATTGGCACAATTGGATTTGCTGCCTAATACTGGGTTTTTAAATATATTACATTTAAGAAAGCTGACCCATCACATACTCACCACGAGAGAGTTGAACGGCAAACTGCAATTTTTCCTGAATAGGCAGATTGTGTGTAACCTGGGGGATGACGAACAATCTGTCTTTTGTGATTGTGCTGAAAATGTATGTGTGTGTGTGTGTGTGTGTGTATGACAAGACGGTTCTGCTTATAAAACAAATTTAATGATTATAATGAAGGTGTGTGTGTGTCGCTGCAGCAGCAGTAATCAGTAATGCACAGATTCATGGTGCTGATACAGATGGATAATGATCATAGTTGGGTTTTAAAGCTTTTTCCCTCTCAGTGCAGTTTGACAGCCAGCCTCATGTTTAGAAGATAAACCATACATTGCATACAAATTGGATTCAGCAGACATTCATTTTAATCCTTGTGTATGTGCATTTTCCACTCTGACATGTTGAACCTGGCATGTGTTTTGTACCTGACTGTTATAGAATCACTCACACAGTAAATTACCATGACCGACTAATCATGCTAATGTTTATACAGATATGCACCAATCACAGCAAAGAGTCTATTTAACCCTATAACACCAAACGTATCATATTTGATACACGAGTTTTGAAGCCCTCTACATGATCGAGTTGCTTTTCCACTGCCTCTCAAATTGCGCAAATATACAGGGTGGGGAAGCAAAATTTACAATGAACATTTAGTTGTTTCTCAGCAGGCACTACGTCAGTTGTTTTGAAACCAAACATATATTGATGTCATAATCATACCTAACACTATTATCCATACCTTTTCAGAAACTTTTGCCCATATGAGTAATCAGGAAAGCAAACGTCAAAGAGTGTGTGATTTGCTGAATGCACTCGTCACACCAAAGGAGATTTCAAAAATAGTTGGAGTGTCCATAAAGACTGTTTATAATGGAAAGAAGAGAATGACTATGAGCAAAACTATTACAAGAAAGTCTGGAAGTGGAGGAAGCAACAAAAAACGTACCAAAGCTTTTATTAAAGCTCTCAAATCCAAAATCCTAAAGGATCCAACCAAATCCATGAGAAAAATGGCAATTGAACTTGAGGTAGACAACAAGACCATTGGAAATGCAGTAAAATATGATTTGAAGTTAAAATCTTACACAAGAACACCAAAACACTTGTTGACAACAGCTATGAAGGAAAAGAGATTGGAAAGGTGCAAGAAAATTATTACATGGTTCAAGAAAAAGTCCTCCATTGTAACGATCTTTTCAGATGAAAAGATCTTCACTGTCGATGCTGTTCTGAACCGCAGAAATGACAGATTTATCGCAAAATCTCCTTTGGTTTGACGAGCGCATTCAGCAAATCACACTCTTTGACGTTTGCTTTCCTGATTACTCATATGGGCAAAAGTTTCTGAAAAGGTATGGATAATAGTGTTAGGTATGATTATGACATCAATATATGTTGGGTTTCAAAACAATTGACGTAGTGCCTGCTGAGAAAAAACAACTAAATGTTCATTGTAAATTTTGCTTCCCCACCCTGTAACTTGTGCATAAAAATTTACCTGATGGAAAAATTTTGCCAAAAGTCTCATTTTTCGATTAAAATTTTTTGCGCTGGCAAGAGGTGGTTTTTCGGGCATAGCGCAAATAGTATCACGCAAACTGCAATGGAAAGACCTTTTTTCGAAACAGAGTCAGGTGAGTAAAAAAAAAAGGAGGTTGACGTACGTTACAACAAGCGAAGAAGAAGAACAAACATGATGAACAGCAGGAAACCCAATCATTTTTTAATTTAGTACAAGATACAGGGGTATATAATGATAATGAATATATCTGTAAATCAACACTGTTTACATTCGTCGCCATGTATGGAATGACTTCTCATGCCATCTGATGATAATAAATAAACAAATCATCACTTTTGTGATTTAATGGAACATTTTCAACATATAGTAAATATCGGTAAAGTTTTGTGCAGATGTCCAATGGACAAGCAACCAGTGTGATATTTTTTCTTGAAACACCTGATGTAAACAATTAGATACATGCAATACATGGATAACCCACCAGGGGAGGAATTCATTCACCAGAGGCCTTTCCAATGACACTACAAGATTATCATTGTTTTGCTTGAATTAGGTCAAAAAATCTTGAATTAAGCAAAAAAATCTGCCAATGGAACAAGTGAAAATTATCTTGGTAAGATTTTTTGAATAAGATTTTCAAGATCTATTGTCTAAAAATAAGTTCTTCTATCTCACTGAAAAGCCACTCTAGGTGATTATGTCTTATTTTAAGTGTGATGAGATATTTTGACCAGATATGAGAAAAAGGTAAGATTTAGATTTTTGCAGTGCATGAACTATGGATTGTGTTAAATGCTATAATATGCAGCATTAATATCTCCTGTTCACTCATATCATTGTGTTCAGCTTCATTTCAGCCACATTATCTTCACTAATATCAATGTTAATATTTAACATTAATTAAAACTATTTCATTCCATTAAAATGACACAGTGTGAATATACATCATTAAAGATGATGACAATTCAATTTTAATTCATGAACTACTCTGCAAATAATGATTTCTGCCTCTGATACAGTGGTGAAAACAATAATTCCCATGATCCCATGCTACTATGAGCACTACTATGACATCTGATATTTACTGTGTATTTAACCCATAAGAACCAAATATCCACTAGTGGTCAAAATCATCTACTGATATGAAAAGGTAAATCACTGTTGATTCACTAATTCTATCAATACATGTAAAAACTGGTATAAAATACAGTTGGTCATCTTTTCATGGTCATTGGATATGACCCATGTGGACATTCAGAGGCGCCGTAGTTACCGTGGAAACACTGTCATCTTCTACAACATTGATTCACCAGAAAAACCCATAGAGTTGGATCAGTGACAGTGGATGGAGACACTTGGTTTATGTTCAGTTAATGATAGATTTTACTGAAAATGTCACTTTTTCTTCAGTTTTCTCAGTTTTTTGGTATAATAACCCTCAAATGTAATCTCAGCATGATGATTAAAGTACAAAATCAGTGAATTAAATATGGAAAATACCTGATTTTCACTGAAAAAAATGCAAAATGGAGAGGATAGTATTATGATACACGGAGATAAATCACTTAAGAAAGGTTAAATCATTTGAAAATATAAAGAAAATCTAAAAAAACAGTGAGAATAAAGACAGTGGTTTAAATACACCGAATATCTTAATGTGCAAAAAGTGCAATTGTCATAGTTTTTTTTTTTTTTTTTTCATCTTCTGAAAGTTCCTTTTCAGTGTAAATGCAGTTATGGTGTGAAGTTTTCACATTTTGTATCTAAAAGTTGTCCATTTGCTCAAGACAAGCCCCAAAATGACTGTGAATCCACAAATCCATGTTCACAAATAGAGGCTTTAGGTGACTTGAAGTGAGCAGCAGATAAATATGAAAACAGTCTGCACAAACAGCACTCTGCACAACAAAGTTTAAAGATTACAACGAAGGAAGATGAAAAACGTTAAACTGAGCATCAACAAGAGGCTAAAGTGATTAAGTTATCCACAGAAAAATGCAACTGCACACAAACTGACACAGTCTGTGGTACCAGGTGGTGGTGGTGGTCCATATTTACTGTTTCAAGCAGACGCAGTCACTTCAGTGGTTCTGGGTGCACATCCAGGTTCACAGCTGGAGGCCCACAGTAAAGTCTGACATTTATGAAGAAAAGAAACACAGACAAACACTCACTGAGCACAGACACAGACAAGCATTTATGACAGAAAGTCTTAGAAAAAGCACCAAACTGTTTTACCAACTCACTTTTAACCTCTGAAACGGACTTTTAGAAGCAATAAGTGAAATAACAATGCAATTATAGATTAAATACTGCATTTAATCGCTCTTTTCCTTTCTTTCTTTTTCTTTCTTTTTAATCTTTTTTCTTTTTCTTTTCTTCTCCTTCTTTTTTTTTCTCTTTCTTTTTTCTTTCTATTCTTCTTCTTTCTTCTTTCTTCTTTTCTTTTCATCTTTTTTTTTCTTTCTTTTGCTTTTTTTCCTTTCCTTTCTTTTTTTCTTCTCTTTTCTTTTCTTTCCTATCTCTTCTTTCTTTCTTTCTTTCTTTCTTTTCCTTTCCTTTCTTTTCTTTTTTTCTTTTTCTTCTTTCTTTCTTTCTTCTCGTCTTCCTTTCCTTCATTTCTTTCCCTTCTTCTTTCTTTTTTTCTTTTTGATTGTTTTTTCTTTTACTTTGTTCTTTTCTTTTCGTTTTTTCTACTTTCTTCTTTTCTTTTTCTTTTCTCTTTTTTCTATACTTAATTCTGTACCAATAACCAATAGGACAAAAATAATCACATTCCTTTGTGCTACTATATGATGCAGCGATATCCCATTAAAATCAAACTGCACACACACCCACACACACACACACACACACACACACACACACCACACACACACACACACACACACACACACACACACACAGTCAGTGCTGTTCCTAAACTTCCGTGGCTTTTCCTCGGTCGTCATTATCCTCTAGTTTCACAACACAGCATGTCCTGTAAAAACGGGCATGGCTCCAGCTCCATTTTCTCCTTCATCCACTCCATCATCACCACAACCAACCATAATGAGGGGATTCTGAGAAGAGGGCTTTCACATTCATGGAAGTGTCCTCTAAATGTAAAACCATCTGCAGGAGAACTGAAAATGCAAGCAATCAAAGTGGCATCATCGTGTTGATGTTCACAGTGTCTTTAACCCTTTAATCCCTGACGTGTCTGTGGTGAGCATTCTGAATGTATGACTTATTTTAAATATTCCTAAAAATTCAACCGTTTGCTCAACAGGAAAAATTTCAAAGCATGCTGATAGAATAGAGCTTGTCCTTTCCATAGATATCTGAGCATGCTCAGTGCATCCCCCGCCTCCTGTGGAATAAGGGGCAAAACACAGAGCAGTGATTGAGACCGACAGTTTGAGCTTTTTTACACTGAAAAAATCTAAATCTTACCAAGTGTATATTTCTAATTCTGGCCAAAATATCTCATCACACTTAAAGTAAGACATAATCACCTAAAGAGTAACTTTTCAGTGAGATATAAGAACTTATTTGCAAGACCTTTTCATGTTTTATGTGAACTATGTTCTCAGGAGTTAGTGATTTAAGGTTGTTTGTTAAAGCTGAGTTTTCAGTGGGCTAAGCATTCATTCACTAGACAGTAAAATGCTATCTCATAGAGAGAAAGGTTGGAAAATCTGGTTATATAGGAAAGACATTACGTTCCATGACTTTCATGTTGTAGTTTGAAGTTGAAACTTCTATAGAAAAATTAAAAAGAAAAATAATGTCATTTTGGTAGTTGTTTTTTTGTTTATTGAAATTAATACTGCTTGTGATTTTAAATTAAATGGACTTGGAAGAAATTAAGTGTCATAAACATATTAAGTTTAATAATTATACAAAGCAACTTATATAGCAAAAGATTTTAATTTAAATCAACTTGGAATTGAGTACAATGAACTGATGATATTAAGGCTTATGATTATACAAAGCAACTGACATTGCAACAAATTTGAAGTTAAATTAACTTGGCATTTAGTGTGTTGGACTTAAAATAGCAATTCCATTCAAATCAAGCATTTATGTTTAATACACTCAAGTTTTCATTACTCATTACTTAAATTTTTTTAAGGCAACCGGTTCCCTCAATTTTTTTTAAGTAAACTCACCTTAGCTGTTCTTACAGTGTACACTTTTTGCACATTAATATATTCTGTGTATTCAAACCACTGTCTTTATTCTTATTATTCTTTATATTTCTTTATTAGCTGAAGCTAACCACGCTGGAAAAATCTAAATCTTACTAAGTGTATTTTTTTCATTTCTTGTTAAAGTATCTCATAACACTTAAAATAAGACATAATCACCTAAACCACAGGTGTCAAACATGCGGCCCGGGGGCCAAATCCGGCCCGCCAAAGGATCCAATCTGGCCCGTGGGATAGATTTGTGAAATACAAAAATTACACTGAAGATATTAACAACCGCGGATGTCAAAATCATTTTAATTCAGATTCCACGTACAAACCAATTAGATATCGAGTAGGTCTGACCAGTAAAATACTATCATATTAAACCTATAAATCATGAAAACAACAAATTTTCTCTCTGTTTTAGTGTAAAAAAAGTAAAATTACATGGAATTGTTTATATTAAAAAACTGCTATTTTACAAAAAATGGGAATAACCTGAAATGTTTAAGATAAGTAAATGCAATCTTTTCCAATATTCTGCCTGTCATTAAATGTTTTGTGTATTTGTAATTGTAATGTAAGTTTTAATGCACATGTGTAAATGATAAATTGATAATCTGAGGCAGAATATTGTTAAAATTCCAGTTGTTTTTTGTAAGTCATTTCCAGTTCTTCATGTTATTCTGATTTTTGTAGGTGTTAACATTATCATGATTTAATTTACTTTTTTACTGTTATTATTTTACTGGTCCGGCCCACTTGAGATCATATTGGGCTGAATGTGGCCCCTGAACTAAAATGAGTTTGACCCCTGACCTAAAGAGTAACTTTTCGGTGAGATATAAGAACTTATTTTTAGACAATAGATCTTGAAAATCTTATTTTACGAAATCGTACCAAGATAATTTTCACTTGTTCCGTTTGCAGTTTTTTTTTTTTCTTAAAACATTTTTTGGCTTAATTCAAGCAAAAAAAAAAAGGATTTTCTCTGCTTAATTCCACCAAAAAAAAAAAAAAAAAAATCTGACAAATGTGACAAATACCTACTTTGTGAATCACCACTGGGTTCCTTTCCTTAATCTTAAGACGTTAAATGACATGACACCATAGCCCCATTCTTTGAGATGTGTAGAGTGAGCCACGGTTAATGTAATTACCTGATTTGTGCAGAAATGAACATCAAACATAGCTGACAGCGGCAAAGCTGTCTTCACCGTTGGATGAAGACTAACATTCCCAGGTAGATTGTGTTTGTCCACTCCTCTGCCTCTGCCGGATGGATGTCCTGTCTGTTCTGCCAGTTTGAAGGCAGCTTAACTTATGTGCAGTTCTTTACAGATGACAGGCTCATCACAATGTTCAATGTTATAATGTGCTATAAGTATGCAGCTCCATGCCCACCACTGCCTTTGCTTATGTGTGTGTGTGTGGTGTGTGGTGTGGTGTGTGTGTGTGGTGGGTGTGTGGTGTTTATATATGCATGTACATGAGATGAAGAGAAATAAGTGTTAAACATGGGATGATTGGTATCACAAACAAACACCTGGTTATGCTGTAATTAAGTGAAAAGATGACAATAAAGAAGCATTTCCTGTTCCCTGTAGGTTCGGTTCCACAGATGTTTTCGGTTTTCCACTTGGCCAACTTTCTAAATGTCGAGTTGGACAAAGCACACATCAGTTTACCTCACCTTGCAAATGGAAAACATCTATTATGATATGCCATGTGCCGTCATCATACTTCACACATCACTTCTTCTGTGAAAACAAATCAATAATAATATCCTCACTTCAAATCTGAAGTGACAAGACGGTTTCCTATTGTCAGGAAAAACCTGTGAGAATGCTAACTGGATATTGAACTGGGACAGCTTATCTGTGCAGACAACGTGGTCTACAGCTCTGTCAAACATATGACAGCCATGATGGAAATGCAATGTTGGTCCCACGTTGAAGTACATTTTAATGTGGCAGCGTCGGTGATGGAGATAGGAGAGAGGAGCAGTGGGCTGAAAACATGATGGGTTGGAGTTCCACTTGTTTGTCATTTGAAGCGATACTTTTGGACAGGTCTGAGTCTGCTGATTAATACAGAAACATAGGGGAGGCTGGGGTCACTTATAACAAAAGAACAGCTATAAACGTTTTACCTTCAGCAATAAGGCAAAGTCTAAGAAACATGTAGTGGAGTCACTTCCTTCCTGAACTTTCCTTTATTTATTATTATTATTTATTTTTTAAGGGTGGTGGCGGGTGCTGGAGCTCATCCCAGGTACCATGGATGAAGGCGGGGTACACCCTGGATGTGTCAGCAGTTCCTCACAGGGCTGAAATACACAATAACCACCCACCTCCAGGCAATTTAGATTGATCAGAATCTATCAGAATCAGAATACTTTCTTAATCCCAGGGATATTGGTGTGCGTTACAGTTGCTCCATGCAAGTATAAGAAAAAATAGCAGGAAAGAAGTGATCAATACTACAAAATAATACACACATATACAGGGTGCGATTTGTCAAAAAAACAGAGTTTTTTTTTTTTTTTGGTTCGGGGAGCAGTTATATGTGGTAGGGCTGAACGATATGGACAAAATTTCATATCTCAATATTCATGCCAGATATCTTGATATCAATACAATACAATACGATGACTAGGGTTTGGTGAAAACCAAGCATTTTCCAGAAAAATACAGACATCATGATACAAAATCAATACAAAATCCACAGCAAGCATGAAATAAGGTTTGTGGCCTTAGCGGTGCATTCAAGGGCAATCATAAAAATGAAATTTGTTGTGACTTCCAGAGCTGTACATGCAGGGCGAGCGTGGGGGAAATCTGTATTGTTTATATTGTTGCTTTTTCGATATTAATATCTTGAATGTTCATATCTAGATATAGATAGGATAACGATATGTTTCAGCCTAATACGCGGGGGTGCAGTCCATAACTGACATAACTAATGCTGGTGTAACGAAAGTGAAACTTTTCATACTTTCAACATCCATCTCCCAGCTCTCCCTCTATATACAGCAGATCTTAGATGAAATTTCAAACCTATGACCTGTATCCACTGGACACACAACGCTGGGCCCTATGAATTTGTTACGTTTACCCCTCCCTTTACGGCGCTCCAGTGCATAGAGGTTTGTATTCTGAGACTGCCCACAGTTCGGTTCAGGTGAACGTAGTGCCAGCAATGTAGGATATAGGTGGAGAAAAAACTGTCACAACCTGCTGTTATTCACATCTTATTTTATATTTCAATTATTTCCATTCCTCCTGAGGATGAAATTCGTTGAGGTTGCTCAGTCCATAACACCGTCTTCCAGTCTTCAGTAGTCATGGCGGTGTGTCATGGCCTACATAAGCCTCTTTTTTTATTCTGAAGTCTCAGCAATGGCTTTTGCTGAAATGGACCATCAAACCTGCAACTGTTCAGTCTTCCGTTCACAGTGAAACTCAGACTGTTCACTACGACCACTATTCATGTGCTTGAAGATGTGTCCTGTGAGTCCTTGTCCTCCTCTCACTCAGCTGTTGACTGTCATAAACTTGTCTTCTGGTTCTGTTGTGTCTTTGGCTCTGCCAGACTTCCTGTCAGCATTCCCAGTCCAGTTTCTG
Organism: Sphaeramia orbicularis; assembly: GCF_902148855.1. Lineage (NCBI taxonomy): Eukaryota > Metazoa > Chordata > Actinopteri > Kurtiformes > Apogonidae > Sphaeramia > Sphaeramia orbicularis. The sequence goes on along the minus strand of NC_043967.1, from coordinate 14,657,438 downwards.
AGTGCTGTTGATAGTGAAGGAAAATGGACTACTGACACCTGGACTTTCTTGGACATTTCTCTGTAGGACAGACCTACTTTTTTCAGTGTTATGATGCTCTTCCTCTTATATCAATTGCCTTTTCCTCTTTTCCATTTTTATAGTAAACACTACTTTCTGCAGTACAATACTGTTCAAATAATGCTCACAAGGGTTATGGTACCAAAGTGTGTTCCAACACTACTTTCTGCAGACACAGGGGGTTGGAGGGAATTCACAAATGTTGGGACACCTGTAGGAACTGGTAGCACCAACTTTCCAGA